>NW_022631010.1:25767454-26428453 GCF_010015895.1 Lontra canadensis | reverse complement strand
ATTTTCAAACACTGAACAAGACAACATTTTCTCTATAGTAGCTCTTACCTCTTATGTCAGCAAAAAGCAACCTTGGGTGGGCCAGTGTATGGAGACGAGTTGCCATGGCATATGCATAGTTCTGTTGCTACTGGGGACCCCTCAGTAATATAGCAAATGGGAGACAGAGGTATCGTCAGTGAAGCAGACGTGGGTATGGGCAGACCCTGCCTGAAGAAGGGCTTCAGCAAAACCCCTAACATATGGTTGATCCTGACCTTTGGGTTGATACTAGTTTATGTCCAGACTGTGGGAAGAAAAAAAAAGAGAACACAGGCCTTTGTGTTCTCTAGGTTTGTTCTGGCAGCTCAGTCATTCATTCCTGAGTCCCAAGTGAGGGTGTCATCCCTGGGGCAGAACCTTTCCTATCCCAACACAATTGGATGCTGCTGGGAGTCTGGGTACCACCCAAACCTGAATGCTGTACCTCTTCCACCAGGTAGTGAAGCGTCTTCCAAAAACTCGGTCTGGAAAAGTCATGCGGAGGCTCCTGAGGAAGATAATCACAGGCAGAACTCAGGATCTGGGGGACACAACCACCCTGGAGGACCCCAGTGTCATCACAGAAATCCTGAGTGCCTACCAGAAGTACAAAGACAAGCAAGCTGCCTCTCAGTGATGGCCTCTAATCAAGACCCAGTGCCTATACCCTAACTGTCCTTCCAGAATGTAGCTCTCAGATTTGCTCATTTCCTACTGTCTCAGAAACAGTCCTCTCCCAGAGCATAACCCATACTGCCCCGGTGTGAAGTCTTTGCTAAGCCCTGCCTTCTTACTGCTGAGAACCCATGAAGAGGTACTATGAGACATGCTTAGCATTTGTTTCCCCTTGTCCTGGATTTAGTTTCCTGGAATGAAAATCACTGTCATCTCCATTTCTGTGTCACCTCCTGGCAGCACAGGAAGGGGAAAAGCCTGGTAACATGTGCCTGCTCAGATGACTGAGAACTAGAAGCAATCATGTTTTTTTCCCCAGATGCTTCTAGATACAAAAGGCAGAAATTTTATTTTTATACTTTTATATTTTGGAAGAATGTACAAATACACACATGTAGTATGTGGATTTACATGCACATGCTCTTTGTAACATTTAGAATTGTGAGAATCTTTTGTGCCTCTGCTCATGGGAAAATATGAAGAGGGTCAGAGGGTACATTTTTAATGTTTGGCATATTGGGGAATCCATATTGGAAATGTTTATACCTCTGTCTAAATATAGCTATCTTGAGAACTTTCAAGCTTGTAGCATCCTTCTTTTTGGGTATATATTTCTATTTCCCTTGGTTTATGTATAATAAAATCTAACTCTTAAAATTGACAGTATGAATGTGCTCTGATTTTAGTTCTAGAACCATTCATGTATTGTTTCTCCAAGCTGTGAAGTGGAAAGTTTTCCCTTTCCACCTTGGATGCCTCTTGGTAGGAAGTCAACATGCCCCAAATATGTGGGGATGTTCAGGGAGGGAAGCCAATGAAAACTCAGTTGACTCCTCATTACGGCACTAATTTGGCTAGATATGGATCCTTGAAAACTGTCCATCCTTCATTCTGTGGTTGGTATGTTCCAAGGATGAGACTTGGAACTCTGAATCAAGTCTCCTTCTCTTTTTTAAGTATGCCTTAAGTCATCTAACATTAACAAGATGATATAAATCATTAGGTTGCAAATTGTTAGGTTGTTTATTTATTAGCTAAGCATGCAGGGGCCAATGGCATGGAGTACAGGTGACAGCAGCCTGCTGAGCTGGGTTCTTGGGAACAGGGAAAGGTTTTCCTTATCTATACCCCATGTTATATGGTGCCTTGCAGCTGTGTAGGTGTTCAAGGGGTGTCTGGGGTACTCAACACCTACTGTGGATCACAACTGTGCTTGCTTCTCTCTGATTAGATGTGTATGCCTATGACACTAACAGGGTAGCCATTAGCTGTAGCCCGCAGATATACTGAGTGATGGTCCGTTCTCTTTTGCAAAGCAACAAGCAGTGCTTAGGAACAGAGACCTGTGGCATGTGCGGTGGCCCTGGTGGACTGTAGTTATGGCACTATTTATGAAATGGCTTGGATATAAACTTGGACAGTGACCAGCACAGTTCAAATAAAGCTTTATTTTGTTCATTCTCTTCTCTCTGTGGTGATATTTTTGATCAAATAATGTTATTGTTGTTGAATATAATCCTAAGGACAAACTGGAAGGGTCCTATTAATTCTAAAGAGAACACTTAAAAAGCCATTTGGGAGGAAATCTATTACAGGGAGGAAGTATAGACTAAGAGCTCACCTATCTCAGACTGTTATTTGGTAAACCTACTGGTGTCTAGATTGCTGTGCTATCCAATACACCAGTTCTACGTAGTTCTTTAGTTATAAGTAAAAAATATATATAGAGAGAATAGAATGGAATAAAATAAAATATTCTGTTCCACAGTGACAGTAGCCACAGTTCACATGCTCAGTAGCCATGTGGCCAGTAGCTACCAGATTGGACAGGATGGACAACAACATTCCCACCATTGCACAGAATTCTGGTGGTGGTTGCTGCTCTGGAACACCCAACAAGAACAAGGAAGCAAAAATGATCTCAGGGTCACAGACTGCCTCCATGAGCAGCACAGGCTTGCCCTGACTTAGGGTTATCCTTTCTCTAGATGTTGGGGGATGAGAAGAGTGGGCAGCTACAGTGAAAGAGGAGACATCCAGTGGTATGGAAACGGTTGGACTGGGATCCAGAGATAGCTAATCTCAGTGTTAAGGGTGTCTTCAGGCCAGCATGACTGACAATAACCATAAATCCCAGAGGCAAATTCTATTCAGATTCAGAAAAAAAGCAGTATGTGATGTTGTTGAAGAATAATTCTCATTTAGAACAGCTAAAAGAAAACAAAAGTTGTGCTCGAAGGGAAAAATTCAGCTATTCAACATTATTTCTAAAGGGCAAATGTCCATATTAAATAAAATAGAAAAAAAGAAATCACGGCTAACATTCATGACATAAGTGCACAGTATTTATCTAAAGAGAGGCCGTGAGTTGGTTCAGGTGAAAGCTCATCCCTGGTTTACTCACCACAGTGAGTTCATGGTGAAGAAAAGGGAGTGTGAATTCTCAAGCAGTTTCTCTGGCCTGATTGGAGAGAGGGCTGTGGAATTAACATGAGCTCTTGGTTGTTGTAGAGCTGACTTTGCACCCCCTGCACGGACCACCCTTGTCTGGCTCCACCCTTGATCCCCAAGCTCAAACCAAAGGTGTGGCCCCTTCCTGCAAGAGCTTTTTTTTTTTTTTTTTAAAGATTTTATTTATTTATGAGAGAGAGCGAGCACAGGCAGACAGAATGGTAGGCAGAGGCAGAGGGAGAAGCAGGCTCCCTGCCGAGCAAGGAGCCCGATGTGGGACTTGATCCCAGGATGCTGGGATCATGACCTGAGCTGAAGGCAGCTGCTTAACCAACTGAGCCACCCAGGCATCCCAAGAGCTTTGAAGAATATCAACTGCATTTTATTTTTATTATTTTATTATTATTTCTTAAGGTGCTTTACTGTTGACCTCTGCATAGTTCTATGAACTGTTATCTTGGATTGGGTTAAGAAGCCTAAATCCAGGCCAAGAGGAAGCTTTCCTGGAGATAGTGCTTTTGGAGGGTGTGGTGATGCCAAATTGAGTTGTAGTGACCTCTAACTGGAGTTCTGTAAGTTTTCCCTTCATCAGTTTGGGAGTTTTGTTGTATAATATGAATAAACCAAATAAATACATAATTTCTGGGTCTGTGAATACCAACCGTCTTTGGTTTTTACAGTATTATTTTTTATTGGCTTGTTTTTATTCATCCCACTTGGGCTCTGTAGGGTTAGATCTGTAGCTTGATATCCATCTTAATCAGTTTTGGAAATACCTCACTCATGACAGGAATCCATCAAAATCCTAAAGGAGAACACCGGCAGTAACCTCTTTGACGTTAGCCACAGCAACATTTTTCAAGACACATCTCCAAAGGCAAAGGAAACAAAAGCAAAAGTGTACTTTTGGGACTTCATCAAGATCAAAAGCTTCTGCACAGCAAAGGAAACAGTCAACAAAACAAAGAGGCAACCCATGGAATGGGAGAGGATATTTGCAAATGACACTACAGACAAAGGGCTGATATCCAAGATCTATAAAGAACTCCTCAAACTCAACACCCAAAAACCAGATAATCACATCAAAAAGTGGGCACAAGACATGAACAGACACTTCTCCAAAGAAGACATACAAATGGCTAGCAGACACATGGAAAATTTTCATCATTAGCCATCAGGGAAATTCAAATCAAAACCACATTGAGATACATCCTCACACTAGTTAGAATGGTTAAGATTAACAAGACAGGAATCAACAAATGTTGGAGAGGATGTGGAGAAAGAGGCACACTCTTACACTGTTGGTGGGAATGCAAGTTGGTGCAGGCACTTTGGAAAACAGTGTGGAGATTCCTCAGAAAATTAAAAATAGAGCTACCCTATGACCCTCTAATTGCACTACTGGGTATTGACCCCAAAGATACAGATGTAGTGAAAAGAAGGGCCATATGTACCCCAATGTTCTTTGCAGCAATGTCCACAATTGCCAAACTGTGGAAAGAACCAAGATGCCCTTCAACAGAAGAATGGATAAAGAAGATGTGGTCCATATATACAATGGAATATTAGCCATTGGAAAGGATGAACATTCAACTTTTATATCAACATGGACGGGATTGGAGGACATTATGCTGAGTGAAATAAGTCAAGCAGTGAAAGTCAATTATCATATGGTTTCACTTGTGGAACATAAGGAATAATAGGGAGAACATTAAGAGAAGGAAAGAAAAAGTGAATTGGTGGGAAACTGGGAAGGGGAGATGAACCATGAGAGACTGTGGACTCTGAGAAGCAAACTGAAGGTTTTAGAGGGGAGAGGGGTGGTGGGATGGGTGAGCCTGGTGATGGGTATTAAGGAGGGCAAGTATTGCTTGGAGCACTAGATGTGGTACACAAACAATGAATCGTGGAACACTGAAAAATAAAATAAAATTAAGTAAATTCAACATTAAAAAAAGAAAAAGGAAATACCTCACTCATTGTCTCCTCAAATACAGTTTTCATCTATTTGGTCTCCTTTTTTGCAGATCCCGAACTTCCCATATGTTGGAACATCTCACCTTCTATTTTTTAGATCTCTTACTGCTTTTATCTCCTGTGTTCTGAAAGTAAAGCCTGAGATGAGGGCCTGCATGTGGGTGATTTGCTTAGGAATGGGACTCTAAGGACAGTGCAAGCAAGTGTGGCATTGGGTCAACCAGCACTTTGAACCACTGCTCCATTCCCCATGACTCAGTAGGGATCTTAACCAGTGTGTCTATGACTCAGTTCAGAATGAGCTGTCTGAAACTCCACATGGCCTCTCAACTTTTTCCTCTGGAGTCTGCAGATGCACTCAGGAAAAAGTGGCTCCTGGCACTGGGATCATCTCCCTGAGTCTCTGTCCCCCCAAAAGCCCTCCTGTCTGCTGCCCTGGTTTATATGTATCAGAGTACCATTTTTATTCTCACTAACCTTGCTCTTTGGAGGGAAAAGAGGAGTAAGGAAAAAAAAAAAAAAAAGGAGCCTCTGTTTCTACACTCTTTTGCTCAGTTGTCCAGATTCCTCTTCTCCCTATCTTAAGGATATGTAGAGAATAGGGGATGCCCCCAAATTTGTTCCCAATCAGCCATGTCAGAGGCAAGCTGTGACCCTCCAAGCGCACCCCCAGGGAGTTCCATCACAGTGGTCTTTGCAGAATGTGAAGGGGAAGTTCCTGTCTGCACTAGTCTTTATTCCAAATAGCAGAGAAGGAGCTGGTTAGTGCCCCTGGAGCTTGCAACAAAGCGTACCAACTATGACCAAGGAGGTGACAAACCAGAGGGCAAAATCTGAGGTAAAGTACACCTAGAAAGAGCAAATGGGAAGAAAGCCAGGTCTGGCTGGCCTAGAACATCATCAACAAACTGGAAAGTACCAAGGAGTTCAGAATGCCTGCTGGAATAGATGACCTGCCAACTTCCTTTGCAGACAAGGTGGAATTTTCCTGGTAAGAGCCACCAACTGGGTAACTGTGTCTAGTCTCCTTGCTAATGCAGACCAAACTTCTGCTGAGCAGCCTTCTGGATGCACAGTCTCATTTTGGGCTGATTCTTTCCCAAAGAAGGACATCACTTCAGCCAAGCACACATCTGTTTATTCCTGAGCCAATGAAACACTTAGCTTTTATAAATTTGCACAAAAAGGCAGAGCAGAAATTGTCCAAAGGGAAATAACTGGTTGTTTTCAAGAAAGGGTTTCTGGATGTAATGAAATGTAATTAACGAGTGACCTGTGTCAACCAGGATACGTCAGTGCTAAGATTCCCAAGGAAACGATGGAGCAGATGAGCTCATTTCTCGACAGAGGTAACAATAATGAATGTCCAGGTCTATGTAGATGCTGACTGGTCAGTGTCTTTCCTACTGAGCAACTTTTCCTACCAAGTCAGGGTTGACCCTAAGAATCCTCATTAGGGTAATTAAGGCACTTTTCTCCAGTCAGCTTACTAATAATCCTTATCTCTCCCCTTGCCTACTTCTCACTAGGGCAGACATCATTTGATGTGCCATCCCCACCCTGCTCATGCCTATGCCACCTAGTCTCCTCTCTCATTCCTCCCTGCTCTGAATAGTCAGTGGAACATGGGACCCGGTCCTCTAACCTGGCAATTGGACGTGAGCATCTCACCAAAGTTGGGAACATCAGAGTCTGCTTCCAGGAATCTGGAATGCAGATAAAGAGTTAGTTAAAGATAGATAAAGAGTTAGTTAAAGATATCTGCAGATAAAGAGAGTAGTTAACTGGTGGGACACCTGAAATGGAAGGTCATGGAGAGCTGGGCTTGAGGCAGTAATTGTCTGCATGGGCATGTCCAAGCAGAGAATGCTGGCATATGAGATAGGATGCGTTTAGGAGCAAGCACATACTGCTCAGTTGACCGACCTTGGATATACAAGGGGTGGTCTTCCTCATGTAACCCAGAAACCCAGGGGTACATGGTTACTGGCAAGAGTCAGCAGTCTAGGTTTTCTGTTCTCATAGTGTTGTCTTCTAGACCTCAGGGTGATTTTCCACTGTTACAAAGATGCTACTGCCATTCTAAGTATAACTCTGGGGTCAGAGCAGGATAAGAAATAAAAATTTTTATTTTTGGAAAAGCAAGAACATTTCCTAGAGGCTAAAAGAAACCCGAGATTTCTCCTTTTAACTCAAGGCCAGATTGTAGCCTGTGTCACTGTATTCAGCTCTAATAAAAGGCATCAAGGACAAAGACAGACAGTCCCATAACAAGGCAAGTCACCAAATCACACAGGGACAAGAGACAAAACACAGTGGGGTACCAGGGAGGTTGAGAAGAATACTGCTTCTGTTTTTCCAGGTTCTTGTACCAGTTCCTGTGAGGCTGGGTTGCACTTTGTTTTGGAGTTCCATGGGATATCCCCATATCCTTCTAATAAATCCCTCCCTCATCTTAAGTGGATTTTTGTGAATGTCTGTGTCTGGCAACTGGTTGATCTCTAAGATAATTTTCTACTCTAAACAAGCAATTCTACATTCTCTAACTTTATGCTCTCCACTGTCCCACCTGAGCTGACACCAGAGCTTCCCATTCCAACACAACAACTTAGCTTGAAATCCTGTTTGGAGCAGGTCACTCCCGCTCTCCTGGATGCAGGGCGGGAAGAAGGGCTCTCAGTCCATCGCTGTTCTTCTTCACCCCTTTAGAGTGTCTTTTAGATGATTCTTCTTCCTTTATTACTCATAACCTTGAAATCTACCCTGGTCACCCTCTTATTGATCAATCCATAGACACCCCATGCTTCCCTCTTAAGCCTGTTTCTTGTCCTCTTCCATCCCCTCAACCTGTCCGTTATAATCCTACTTAACCAAGGCCTGGTTCACTGGTCACTTCCTCCATGAAATCTTCTCTGGGCACTGCTACCTGATGGGACTTGCCCCTTGTGGCCCTCAATGCACTGTGTAGTTCCTCCATGGCCCTGTTTTAGATTGGTTATTATGCTAATCTTCCCTCTGAGATTATATATGTTTGCACTTTGGCTTACCTTATTTCACCTTTGTTTTGTCACAGCACTTGGCTAAGTGCCTGAAAGGCTTTCAAGAGATATCTACAAAAGGAATGGAAACAGTATAGGATAGGGAAAAAGCACTGGACTAGAAATAGGGAGCATTCCCTATGTCCACTGTACTGGACACAGGGAAATAGGGAGCAAATAGAGAGCTAGTTTAAGCCATGAGGCACCCTACTGGCTGCTCCCTCAGCATCACTGTCGCTCCTTCCCTGCTGGCAGAACCCTGATTTGTTGAGATAAATAACTTCCATGCGGGTCAGAGTTTCAATGCAAGTGAGCTTCATCCCCACTCTCAGGGTGCATGAGGGTGGCTTCTGGTTGGTCTAACCCAGTGGTTTGCAGTCAGGGGCTATTTTGTCTCCAGGGGATACTTGGCAATTTTCAGAGACACTACTGATTATCATGACTAGGTGGGATTCTACTAGCATCTACCTGATGGAGACCAGGGATGCAGCTAAACATCCCGCAATACACAGGAGAGCTTCTCCCTGCCACCCCCAACAAAGACTTATCTGGCCCAAAATATCAGTGGTGCTGAGGTTGATTAACCTGGACTAACCAATTACATTGTTTCCATCTCCCTGCTGATAACTGGGTGGCAGCTAGGCTACAGCCTGGGGAGATAACTGAAATAAACCACGATAGGCAATGTGGATCTCACCATGAAAAACGGTACTTAACTGTGCCACCCAACACAATCCAAGTTCAAACCCTCTAATTTAGCTCATTCAGACCATTTTCTCTGAGACAAGACAAGCTGATCTCCCAATAACTCCACTTGGATTCATGTGTTCCAGGTAGGACCATGGGCTCCCCCCACAATGAATCTCCTAGTTTATAAATTCTGGCCCATCTCTGCCAAGACCATCTGTTACAAACACCAGCCCTAACCCCTCAAGGACCTTCCATAATCCTCCCATTTTTTAGGTGCCTCACAGGTCCTCTGGTTAATTTCTTTGCTACAGCAAGTTCAATAAATGTAACTTCTTATTACTATTACTTACAGGTATGTTCCTGACTGTTTTGATTGGTGGGCTTTAATGCTGGGCATGGAATACAAATAATTCTAAACCAATAAGCTAAATCCTATATTTGGGGTATGTTCAAAGTGGCTTAGACACAAAGATATTCTGCTTAAGAAATTAGGGGAAGAGTTTTCAGCAATGGTACTTGAAATGAGTCCTAAATGACAAAAGTTATTTTGGCCAAGTGGTGAAGGAAAACATTTTCACAGGAAGGAATAAGATGGACAAAAGCAGGGAGGCATAAAGTTAGAAACAACAAGCAATGCTGAGTGTCTAAAACTCAAGAGGGAAAAATCCAGATAGGATTATCCTGACAGGGCCAGATCATGCAGTGCTGCCTGAACTATCCTGGATCTAACAGCTATCCTGATTGTACTGGATAGGAAATGAAGTAAAATATTGCCAAGGCCTTAATTATATCCCTGCCAGACCTGGTAATCCTTGCAGAACTGGATTGATATGAGAGCTCTTCACTTCCCTCATGCTGGTTCTTCATCTCTTACCACAGTCATGTGGGATTCTAGTGCCCCCTAACACTAGGAACGGCAATGGCATGTTTGATCAGGAAAGGTTTTAGTTGCAATAAGCAAATTAATTAATACTTCATTTTGAACATGCCTTTTCTAAAAATGATGCACAGTAGTGGGATATGGTTCCCTCTGCCTGGAAATCCTGTTTCTTCTCAAAATCCTAGTCATTTCTCAGGTCTTTAATCCATCAAATACTCTTACAAGATCATGTTACTTCCCTGTAATGCAATTTTTACATTTCACATTTATCTTTTTGATGACCTGATTAAAGTCATCTCTCACCAGTTTAATTTCAGTGACGGAGCTTGTCTATGGTTTGCTCACCATCACCTCCCAGCACCTAGAGATATACCTAGCTGATTAAAATATTGTTAAATGGATGAACTGATGATTGCTTTGTGCTTTCTTAGACCTTATGTTGTAATTAATGATTTCTATATACCCCGCTTTTGCTTCCAAGGGTAACCCTTACACAAACCTTATCAAATATTCTGTTGTAGCAAAAAGATTTAATATTCAGTGGCCTTAATCTAAAGAACAGCATGTATGTCCCAAATTTTCCCCTTAAAGGGATCTGTTTGTAAAAGGTCATATGATTTTCCGGTGAGCATTACTGCCCTCCTAGCCTCCAACCCGTTATTTAACTTATTTATTTATTTATTTATTTTTACCACGCCTATACGAACCAGGCTCCAATGCAACTCGTTATTTTTTTTTATTTGTTTGTTTATTTATTTATCCCGCCTATACGAACCAGAACCAGGCTCTTTGTCATTTAACATGCAGTGCCACATTCTACCCACACAAGCGGCCACCACCTCAGCCCAGCGCCGCCGATGTGCACGTTCACCCGCCTACCGACTGCGGGGGTTCCAACGCCAGCAGTGAAAGGAACGCAGGAAGCGAAGGGCTGAGCTGGAAGTGCCCGGGGTTAGACCATCCGCGATCTGGGGCTTCAGAAACGTCCTCACTGGATCAGGGCCCACTTCCGAGCCCCGCGCCTGGCCAGGGACCTCTCCGACCTCTTCCCGCTCCAGGTCGCGGAGAAGAGCCGCCCAACGAACGCTCTAGAGAGGGCCATGGCAGCTGACGGAAGGAGTGCGCCAATGACGTCACTTCCGCGCGCAGCCGGGGTGGGGCCGAGGGCGGTGCGTGGCCCGGATCGGGGCGGGCCCGGGCGGGCCGGGGCGGGCCGGGGCAGAGCTTGTACTCCTCTGTCCGGGTTAGTGACGGGCTTGACGACTGAGGGGCTCACACCATGAGTGAGGCGGAGGGGTTGCGGCAGCGGCGGCCCTTGCGGCCACAGGTCGTCACGGACGATGGCCAGGCACCCGAGGCCAAGGACGGCAGGTAGGCCGGGTCGACCCTCTGTATCCACTAGGACGGCAGTAACAGCAATTGGGTAAATGCGTTGCCAAGCGCGCTGCAGGCTTCATCCCATTTACTTTCCCGGGCAAAACTCATTTTATGGGGGAAAGAAACAGGCTCCCACCAAGCGGATGCACCTGCCAGGTCCTTGAGGCCTGGGTGCACCCTGCGCCCAATTTCAGCAGTGTTCCCTGGTTCTTGCGGTCCTGAGACCGCCTCGCTCCACATCTGCCCCTCTCTGCTCCTCCTTCCTTCCCCAATTTACAGAGCTGTGGCTTCCTCGCCTTTCCCAAGCTCTCTCGCCCCCTCCTTCCTATCCTTCCTACTGGCGTACCCAGTCCCCCGGGGGAGAGCCACCTTGCCACGGTCCTAGGTCTTCCCAGCTCCCCGCTCTCCCTGTTCTGAAAGGAAGTCCGAAAGCATGCTCGGGTCGCGGCTCCTGTTTCCGCGAAGAGCTGGACTCTGCACTGGCTCTTCTGCACCTTCCCACCTCTCGCTGTGTGACCAGTTTTCACTGTGGTTTTCAGGAAAATGTAGAGAACAGAAGTGACATTGTTAAGCAACTTTTGTGAGAATTTAGGCTTGCAGATTTTTCCTGATAGGGATGGAGAAGCGTAGGAAACTAGTTGATGCCTACCTAATTAAAAAGCAGAACAAAACAAAACAAAACCCTCAGATTTTTGGCCTTCACGTCTCTGAACCTTCCAGAATTTGAGTATACTATGTTTTGTTAGCTAAAACTGAAGACATGCATTAAAAAATATAATACTTACACTTCCCCCTTTAATTTTGTCTCCTGAGTCTCATAACTGTACATTTTTAGGGAGGACCAAGAGGCCTCCTGCACACCAACCTCAAAGTTGTGGAACCGATTGACCTAGAAGTTGATAGAAATATTGGAAATATTTACTGGTGTGCCTGGGGTTGTGGTACATAATGAGGGCTAGGTTTTGTGGGAGCAGACTGAATATTCACTGATGATAATAAGAGGGCCACACTTGAAGGAGAGCTATCGCAGAAAGGAGTGTCTTGGTTTTAGAAAGGCAATTTGCAGAGAACATAGTTTGGTGATATTTGACTCCTAGATCCGGTGGGAAGGTGAGTAATATGCTGAATAAACTCAGGTTTCCAGAGACGCAGGACTTTCATTGCTAACCCTGGGCAAACCAGGCCAAGTTGGTCACTTTACTGATTGTGGATATTGTGAAGTCATGGTCTGCTGATGACTGAGGAGCCTTTTAGAATGGACATGCATGGACTGGCATGGCTGCACTACAGAAACCATGAAAGCAAGACTTGCTCGTGCACTTGTACATGGGAAATGAAAGCGCAGCTGGCTCTGAGTTTGCCTTGAGGTGGAGTGTGGTGAAAACCAGGGCGTATGGCACCTGAGAGCACTTGTTGGATGGACCCAACTCTCAGCTGGGCTTCTCTGACACTCCTGACCACATGATAGAGGGGCAGATTTAATTAAATTGTTTTTCAGTTTCTCTGTGGGATTTCTGACTTAATGGCAGGATGAACTGGATGTTACAGAATCACCATCTGCTGCTGTTCTTTTCGACTGTACCTTTTACAAAACCGTGTGTATTTAAGACATTTTCTTGACTTCTCTGTCCATGAATGTTATTCTTATTTTCCTGTATTTCTCTCTTTCTCTTCCCCATTTCTATGTATCTGTAATAGTCTGTTTTTTCAAAGTGAGTTGTCATTTTTTCTACATTTATTATTGTAACTCTATAGTTGTTTTTCTTATTTTTCTGATGCGATTCTCCCCCCCTTTTTTTTTTCATTTCTTTTGTGATCATGTCTAGTACCTCACTGTTTTCTTGATTTACCTTAAAAGTTGAGGATTCACCATAAGGCAGGAGAGCATTGTGTATAGTGGGTGAAGTAAAGGAATCTGAAGGAAGGAGAAATCTGACAACTATAGAGTAAATTTTAGATGCGCTAAGTAGGAAAAAGAAGACCTTGAATGGTATGTTCTTCAATCAAGAGAACAGAAATAGGACGGTAGATTTTAGTGGATGGGACACTTACTGATACCTTAGCTAGTCTCCTGACTCTTGCCATGAAATGTAATGTTAGCTCTGTTTGACAGCTGAGGGTACCTAAGTCTATGGGAGTCAAGTGGTTTATATAAAGTTAGAGTAATGGAGTCAAAGGAGAAGCAGAAATGAATGAGTGAGGATAGCATTGGGAACTGGACAATGATTGAGAAGGGTATTTTTAAATTATGCTTTGGAAATAAGGTTTTATGCCAAAACTCTTGAATTTCTGTATTTAAGTTATACTGAGGAATGTGGTCATTAACTCCTTTTCTTCAGTGTGGAATATAGATGAGCTATGCACTTTAACATACTAGTGCAAACTTTTAATTACTGTTATTTGGCATCAATTTCTCCAAATGCTTTACAAACTCTGTCAGAAGGATTGCAACACTAATACTGTTCCTTCTCTTTTGGAACATAGTTCAGTCTGGGAAGAGAGAGTAGCTGTTTAATGTCTCTGTGTAACTGTTAAGGATTGAAGAGTGAGTACATTAAAAATTTAACAGCTTTTTCAGTAAACTTCTAAAGGATTTTAAGCTAATTAAGAATCCCTACTGTATTCATTTTCCTTTTCCCTTTTTAAGACTGAAGATTAAGGAAGGCAGGGTAGAGAGACAGATGGGGCCATCATGAAGTTGTGGTTATGAGGAGTCAGGAATCAGTACTTCTCAGCCCTCCCCTTGGATGTGTGTTTCAAATCATTCTTTTAACTTGTTTCTAACTTATTTTCAATGCTAAAATGAATGAAGGCATCTATAGTCAGGGAGCCCCAGTGTAAAGGAATGTGAGAAACCAACAAATTCAAGGTGCAGTCAGTTAAAAGACTGGGCTTGCTGCTATTTAACTTTTTCAGGTTCAGGGGTCACCTTGACACCTGGGGCTCTGGTCCATGGATTTGTGACTAATAGGTTTTTTTAAAAAAACACAGATTGTTTTTGATCTCATGGAGCCTTCAGTCTATGACTCAAGGCCCTGATGTCCTGTATGCAGAAGGGGATGGAGAACACCTTTTAGGTTTGCCTGGTGAAGTTACAGAGGATTTTGTAGCACATGGCTGAGCCAACAGTTATTGCCAGCTCCTGTTGCATCACCATGATTGCTCTCTTGGGCTTAGAAATGTAGGAAATTTCAGGGTGCAGATGTCCTCAAGGAGGTGAGCATCACTTTGGGCTCTCTAAGAGATTGGAGCAAAAAAGTTGATTTCCCAAACTGCATCTGGGAGGGAAGTTGCCAGCCTTCTTGGATGTGTCAACACAGATTGGGAAAGAGAATATGATGGGAATGTGCAAGTAGAGAGGGATAAATGGAGTGTCCTTTATTTAAGTTAATGTGAGGCAGGTGTGCAGAGGCAGGGGGCAAAGGTGGAGGAAAGGCAGAATTATAGGTGACTGTGAGTTTGTAGGAATGAACCTTGGGCCAAAATAAATGTGCCCAGAGCTTAGGTACAGAGGTTCCACTGCCAGATAGTCACAGACTCAGATGCCTCCAGAAGAGCAGCAGTCCTGCTACCTGTCAGTTATGGAGCACTTTTCTTGTTCCAAACCCTGGTCTTAGCACTGCACATACATCCATCACTTGGTTTAGTTCTCAGAAAATCCTGGTGTGTTAAGGTCTGGAGCAGGTGTGGGGCCAGGAGAAGAAGAGCATGTGTGTCTGTCTGAGGAGCGGAAAGTCCTGTGTACCTGCCCTGCAGCCTTAGGTTTCATAGATCTCTGCTTTTTCAAGAGAAGCTGGAAACCCATATTTTTATGTGAAATCTCCTTGCTTTTCAGTCATGGCAATTAAAGCCTTTTTGTGGAGTGACATTTACAGTTTAGGCTAGAGCTTTGCTTTGAGCTCTGGGCATCACATTTTAGGGGGAATTTTTACAAACTCTGAGACAACCAGGAAAGTTCTGCAAGCCCCACCATCTGAGGGACTCCTGCAGGACTGGGGATGGTTTGCCTGTGAAGGATGGTGTGATCTGGGAAGTCAAGGGTTTGCTCTTCCTGAGGGCACTCATCTGGACCCAGTCAGTGCAAGCAAAGGGAAAGTGTCTATCTTAGAACATGTTGCATGAGGTGACCCAAGCAGCCAATGTCCCCCATAAAATAATTAGGGAACTGTTTTATGCTGTAACCTTCATGAACATCCGTCCTGCACACTGGCCAGCACTTCCCTGGCCTTTAGGGCCTGTGGGATCTGCCCCTGGCCGTGGGCCGAACCTGTTCCACCAGCTTCCCCTCACTTACCATGCCTCAGCCTGCCTGCCTGCCATGGCCATTCTGTCTCTGTGGCCAAGGTTTGGGAATGGGGGCTTAAACTTAACCCCTTAAAGTATGTGTTCTTCACTCATGCCAAGTTCTCACTGAGTCCTGCTGTTACTTCTGCTTGCATTCCTCTGCCCCAGGTGTTTGAGATTTTCCTACCTTCACTGAAGTCTCTGTTCAGAGGTCACCTGCTTTTGACCCCTATTGTGGCCAGCCCTCGCCCTCCTCCTGTCCCTGTGTTTTTCTTTGTTGTACTTGTCACTCTCTGGTATCTGCTTATTTATTAGAATATATAGAGGACAGGAAACTCTCAGGGCCTTGGGTAGTACCTGGCACGTGTGTGTGGTTGATTATTAAATGCTGTGTGTGAAGGATTAAGTGAGTTGAAGCTGTGCTGTCTGATGTGGCAGCCACTTGCCTTATGTGGCTATTTAATTTAATTGGACTATATTAAAAATTCAGTTCCTCATTTGTACAATGTAGGGAGTTTGAGGGATTTGGGGGCTGATCAAGGAAAAAAGATATGGATATGAGGTGGCAGTGGCACACACAAGCTTTATTGGGTGACACTTGGACAGATTTGCATGTGAGAGCATTATCTGATGGCAGGAGAAGGGCCCCAGTCCAGAAGGGGAGGTTAGTGAGGAGGATAAGAGAGCAGCCTCCTCTATCTAGGTGAGTCTCTGGGTCAGAGAGCTCCAGGGGCAGCAGGAGCAGCTCAGGGCCTTAAAACATCCAGGCCCTGTCTTATCAATGGGTGACTGCTGTTGGTGAGATTTATAGAGTATGCAAAACAGGCAGACTCTAAATGGCTAAAAGTTTGCTTGTTTGGCTATTTTTAAAATAACCTTGTCTATAAAAGTTTGAGTTTGGTGCTGGTGGGCCTATTGAGCTAATGGGTCTCAGCCTGTAGTGAGCAAATAAATAGTGTAGGGCCAGTACACAGTGGCAGTCTTTGGCTCATGTAGATAACATGCTAGCCCAATTCCAGGTGCTCAGCTGCCACACCTAGCTAGTGGTTGCTGCATTTCTGTCATTACCAAGAGAGTTCCATTGGACAGCATTGCTAAAGGAGTTTAAGTGGTTGTTTGTAAAACTTGACCATAGAACTTTCCAGTAGAGGCTGTGTCTCATGAGCAGCCAGGGGGATGCTGATGGATATTATCACTCAGTGGAGAGTTGGATGAGGTTGGTGGTATCCAGCTGCACAGCAGGGACAACTGGGGAGCACAAGAAAAAAGGCTCCCCAGTCCCACGCTGGTTTGCCCAGTAAGAATTCCTGGGCCTTGTTGCCCCAGTCATCTGGTGTAGGCAGTCCAGGGACTGACCACATTTGGGAGCATTGGACTGGGTGGCCTCTGAATTTTTCTTCAGCTTTTTAGACTGTGATTGTAAGAGGGCATTCACTAGAACTCTGGCAAGGATTGGCTCCCAGTGTCTGGCTGCCTTTCTAGTTGGAAGCACCCGCTTTCAGTCCTGGCTGGACTTTTTCTTCTAGGGATCAGTGAGCCTTTTATTATTATGTGAAGGGGTAACCAGATGTTCAAGCAGCATGTCACAATCTGTGAGTTGGATTACTAAATTTAAGATTTTAAAAAATGTAAGCTACAGTGTGGTATAAGAGTGTACAGTATAGGAGTCTAAGACAAATGAGAAGGATGTGTTTTATGTGGAATCATGTCAGGTAAGGAAAAGGTAAAGTAGCATTTTGGCCAGTGTCACCACTTATGTTACTGACAGCTCTGTGGTGAAATATTTTACAATTCAGTTTCCCCTAAGGGACTGCACCTCTCCTGGGCTGGGGAGGTGGGGGAGGAGTGATTACATCAGCCCACTTTCCAGGACATGGACTTCCTCCTTGGACCTTACCCAAATGATTTGTGCAGTGTAGCCTCACCATGTGCCTCTGTATTTATCTCTCTTGGGATTCTGCTTGTAAAAGAACCACAGGGTCAGCCATTCCTGTCAGTTATACTTGTAAACAGTCCTGCTTTACCATATAGATACTCTGTTATTTCTGTTGTATTAAAAGACTTTAGGCCACTTAAAGAAAATCGCTTAAGTTACAGCATCCTAGTCTCAGAGTGGCAGTTTGCACAGTTGGGTCATTGACTTTTTTGTTTGTTTGTTTGTTTTTTTAACAGGATAAAATTCATGTATTTTTTAAATGTCCAGTTCATTGGTTTTTAGTATATTCACAAATTTTTGCTAGAATCACCATAATATAAATTTAGAACATTTTCATCACTGTTAACACTTTTAAAAATTGAGGTGAAATTCACATGACATAAAATTAACCGCTTTAGAGTGTATATAGTTCAGTGATATATAGTGTTAGGCAACATGTTCTAGTTTCAAAACTTTTTCATCACCCCATAAAAACATCTTTTATCTATTAAGTAATCACTCCTTATTTCCCCCTCTTTTTTTTTTTTTTTTTTTTTTTTTTAAGATTTTATTTATTTATTTGATAGACAGAGATCACAAGTAGGCAGAGAGGCAGGCAGAGAGAGAGGAGGAAGCAGACTCCCCGCCGAGCAGAGAGCCCGATGCGGGGCTCGATCCCAAGACCCCGAGATCATGACCCGAGCTGAAGGCAGAGGTTTAACCCTCTGAGCCACCCAGGCACCCCCTTATTTCCCCCTCTTACCCAAATATCTATCAGGGAATGAGTGGATAAACCACTTGTGATACAGGCATACTTCTGAGAAATTGTGTGTTCAGTTTCAGACCACTTTTATCTTAATAATATGAGTCAAATGAAGTTTTTGGTTTCCCAGTGCATAGAAAAGTTGTGTTTATACTGTACTGTAATCTGTTAAGTGTGCAATAGCATTGTGTCTAGAAAACAGTGTACATACCTTTACATTAAGTTAAAAAATAATTTATTGTCCAAGAATGCTAACTGTCATTTGAGCTGCTGACTGATCAGGATAATGGTAGCTGAAGCCTAAGGTGGTTGTGGCAGTTTCTTAAAGTAAGATACATTTGACATATCGATTGGCTCTTCCTTTCACAAACAGTTTCTCTATAGCAGGTGATGCCGTTGATAGCACTGATATGACTTCTTTCAAAATTGGAATCAATCCCCTCAAAATCTGCCACTGCTTTATCAGCTAAGTTTATATGCTATTCTAATTCCCCCATGGTCATTCCAAGAATCTTCACAGCCTCTTCACCAGGAGTAGATCCCATCTCAAGAAATCACTTTCTTGGCTCATCCATAAGAAGTGACTCTTCATCTGTGAAAGTTTTATCATGAGATTACAGCAATTCAGCCACATCTTCAGGCTCCACTTCTGATTCTGGTTCTCTTGCTGTTTCTACCACATCAGCAGTTACCTCCTCCACTGAATTCTTGAACCTTAAACTTGTAAAAAAAAAAAAAAAATATGCAATGTCTGTGAAGCACAGTAAAATGAGATATGTCCGTATATACTTACAATGAAATAGTACTGAGTCATGAAAATAAATGAATTACTGATCCGTACTGCAGCCTGGATGAGCCTCAAAACATATGCTGAGTGGAAGGAGCCATTCACGGAGGTCACATATTGTATGAACCCATGTGTTCGAAATGTGCAGAATAATGTCATGATCAAGTTGTTCTGAATTTTTTCAACTCCGGCCCTGAGGGCTGTAGGTCCTCTCTCTGTCTGCTTGTCCATAGTAGGTGGCGTTGTTAATGGTGACTGCAGCTTTAGGACCAGACCTGGCCCTCTGTTGTGCTCCTCCAGTTCTGGCAGTGGGCTGTGGACACAGTTGTCTTTTTCTGACCACTTTTCTCTTTGAAAAGTAGAGATATACATAATTCCACCTAGCTAGCTACCCACATGAAGCATGTTGCATGGCATGTTCTTATTGTCATTGTTTATATCATTCTTCTTTTCAGACCTCTCAGCAGGTTGCATCAGCCTGCTGTCATGACAGTTTCGCAGCTGATCTATGCCATATGTGCATTTTCATGCACTGTGCTCTTGCACACTTGAGTGGCATCAGTCAGTTAGTTGCATTAGAAGACTCTGTGGCCCTGGAGATTGGAGACAGGGCTGGGAGGTAGAGGTTGGCCTGAATTTTCTCTTCTTAGGGATCCCTTCCAGGAGCCTGGGCACCCTTGGCCTCTCCCAGCCAGGTCTGTGGGATGGATCACCTCCTTTCCCAGGTAGCAAAAGGGAAAGGCTGGCGACCTGACATTTTGCCTGGGTAGGGTTTGGGCTCTGAGCCCTGTGTGAGTGCAGAGAGGGAAGTTAGGAAGAAAATTCATTTTTGAAGGATTATTAGAAGGAAGATAGATACAGAATAGTGTTCTCATTACCAAAGGGGGAAATGTCAAAGGCAAAAGGAAGTGCTCAGTGCTACTCCCTATACTGTCCTGCTCTGGAAGAGAAAGGAGAAGAAACCAGACTGCACCTTCCACTCTGCTTGGAAAGGGCCTTAGCTCAGCATCCTGGCTCATCATTTTTAAGTTCTGCTTTCCACATTGCTGCAGGATGTAGTATAATAAGGATCTGCTCTCCTTCAGCTTCCAATAACTTGTTTCTGACATCCTTGAGAGCCCTTATCAGTGGCGCCTTCGGTGTCTGCTGTTCCCAACGATTTAGGCATCCTCTGAGATGATGTACATTTCCTCTACCATGCTCCTTACTGCCTTCTGAGTCCTGGCTAGTAGAGTCTTTAGCATTTGTTTTTCTGCTAAGTCTGTTTAAGGAAATCTGGACAAAATTTTCTATCCTGCTTCTCAGTATTTTTCCTTCCTCTATCTGCTGCTCAATTCCAAAGCTACTTCTACAGATTTAGGTATTTGTTGCAGGAACACCCCACTTCCAGGCAACGAAACTAATTTAATTAGAAAACTAGATTAGTTTTCTATGGCTGACATGACAAATGACCCCATACATCACGGCTTAAACAACAACACTGGATGAACTTGCAGTTCTGACTTTAGGTAGTCCCTGTGCTGAAGTCAAGGTGTCGGCAGGACTGTGTCCCTTTCTGGAGGCACTAGGGGAGAATCTTCTCCTCTCTCCTCTTTTTCTTTCCCTTTGCTTTTCATTTCTACCGTCAAAACAGATGCTTTATTTTCTGCCATTTCATTTATTAAAATCATGCATGTTTAAATTGGGCGGGGCATTGAGGTTACAAAACCCTGTTACATAGTGGGGAGCCCATGGTGAAGAAACCTGCCTGAAGTGGCATAGCTGACTGTTGAGGAAGTTAGAGCTGGCCTTTAGGCCCCACATTTCTGTACTGTACCTGGAATCAGGTTTATACAGTGGAAGGCTAGCCTGTCAAGACTCAAAACACAGCCCTTTGATGAAGTGTTTGTTAAGTGTGAGTCTTGATTTTTTTTAAGTCAACTTTTTTTTTTTTGGAATAGGGAAAGATTCTCCACCTTAGGAGCACATGATTTTATTTGCTTAAAGTTAATCTTGATGTAAGTATATAATAAATTTGAATGCACTTAAAGCAAGTAATGATCCTATGAAGTACCGAAGAGGCTAAATGTGCTGTTTACCACATGAGTAATGATGTCAGTGAGGATCGTTGGAGAGGTATTTTAGTTACCATTGGTCATTTGTCCAAAAACATCACACAAGATTCCCAAGGCAGCTTTTAGATCTTCCCAAGGCTTTAGTAGTGATGACTTGGAATTGTGATTGTGTAGATTCTTTGTGAGTAACTGTCAGTATTTGTCAGCCCTCTAAAGGTAGAGAGCTGAGATTTGCTTCTGAATTCTTGAAGGTGTGGTGTGATTGGCAAAATGACTGGAGAATCGGACTCTCAGCAAGTTGTATTGTGTTCTCTTTGCTTCATGAATTTGTCTTTCTCTCTTTTATCCACCAAAGCTGGGGATCTTAGAGACCCATAAGACTGAACGTTGCTGCTTTAAATCCATGTACTAGGAAATAGTGGCTTTTGGTAAACACATCTTCTCTTGTAGACGGGTGTGTTTGCATTACATCATTGCACTCTTTATTCCGTTTTTGTGTTTACCAGTTCTTTGATTTGTCCTCTTAGAGACTCCACTAGAGGATTGAAGGTTCAGCTTATCAGACTATCTGGCAAATAACTGATAAGACTTTCCCACACAGCTGGAAGATTAAAAAAAAAAAGAACAGAAGCATGTTTGCCAATCATAGCAAACAGTCCTAAAGTTTCATCACAAGCTACAGAGGTCAGTGGTCTCACAATGAGACCAGGCTAAAGGCCTGCTCTTGCTTCACAGGCTTTGAGACAGCTGGGCTTGTCCCATCTCAGCCGCTGCTGATCACCTTTGTATATTCCATCTCTGGCAGCTCCTTTTGTTTTTTTTATTATAATTTATTTTTATTTTTTTTATAAACATATAATGTATTATTAGCCCCAGGGGTACAGGTCTGTGGATTGCCAGGTTTACACACTTCATAGCACTCACCATAACATATACCCTCCCCAGTGTCCATAACCCCACTACCCTCTCACTACCCCCCTCCCCCTGGCAACCTTCAGTTTGTTTTGTGAGATTAAGAGTCTCTTATGGTTTGTCTCCCTCCTGATCCCATCTTGTTTCACTTAATTTTTTCCTACCCCCCACAACACCCACGTTGCATCTCTACTTCCTCATATCATGGAGATCATATGATATTTGTCTTTCTCTGATTGACTTATTTTGCTAAGCATAATACCCTCTGGTTCCATTCATGTCATCGCGAATGCAATATTTCATTTCTTTTGATGGCTGCATAGTATTCCATTGTGTATATATACCACATCTTCTTTATCCATTCATCTGTTGATGGACATCTAGGTTCTTTCTATAGTTTGGCTATTGTGGACATTGCTGCTATAAACATTTGGGTGCACATGCCCCTTTGGATCACTATGCTTGTATCTTTAGGGTAAATACCCAGTAGTGCGATTACTGGGTTGTAGAGTAGCTCTATTTTCAACTTTTTGAGGAACCCCTATGCTGTTTTCCATAGTGGTTGCACCAGCTTGCATTCCCACCAACAGTGTAAGCGGGTTCCCCTTTCTCCGCATCCTCGCCAGCATATGTCATTTCCTGACTTAATTTTAGCCATTCTGACTGGTGTGAGGTGGTATCTCATTGTGGTTTTGATTTGTATTTCCCTGATTCTGGCAGCTCTTTTAGTGGCCGTGTGTTCCGAGTGACCTTCTTGATGCTGGCTGTCTCCCTCACCGTTCCCCTTCTTGGAGCCATGCTGCTCCTGGAGTCTCCCATAGACCCACAGCCTCTCAGGTGAGCTGTCCTGGTCATTCTTGGGAGGGCTTGCTTCGCAAGGGTAGGGTGGGATAATGTCTAGGATACCCAATTTTTCTGAAAGGTAAGTTACTAGGAAAGAGAGATATTTGTGATTTCTTTAATGCTTGAGTTTTGTATGGAATCAGATGTTACACAATATATGAATGGTATTGTTCGTAAGATTTCAAAAACAAAAATGAAAAACCACATATAAAACCCAGAAAAATCCCAAATAAGAGAAGTTTATGTGTTAATTAACATGAATTCATTTGAAGTGGCAAAAGCACACACAAAGGTTAAGTTACTTTGTTTAAATTTTGTTAAGTACTGATTTTTTCAAAAGCCTTATGATTAGTATTC
Source organism: Lontra canadensis (assembly GCF_010015895.1). Taxonomy (NCBI): domain Eukaryota; kingdom Metazoa; phylum Chordata; class Mammalia; order Carnivora; family Mustelidae; genus Lontra; species Lontra canadensis. The sequence continues at coordinate 26,405,429 of NW_022631010.1, read as the reverse complement.
TGTTTTTCCTAAGTTACCTCTCATTGGTGGGCATCTATGAGTATTGTAGTCCGTTATAACTTGAAAAAAATAGTATTTACCTAGGACCCTATGAAATGTATTCACGTTTTTAATTATAGTAATGCAGAGCCAGGCTCTTAATGGTGTGATGATTTATGACATTGATTTGAGCTTATGCCAAAGGGTTGTGCAATCTGGTTTGACAAGTAAATTCCCCTTTGCTCTTGAACTTTCCAGAGATGTGAAGGTTTTGGAAGTTAATTTAAGTGAGTTTAAAAACTTCAGGCAAGAACTGTGTCCCATTATAGAGTGAATATAACATTGAATAATGTGTAAGTGTTTTATAAATAAAAATTAAGGTTTTATGTTGTACTCAGTTCACTGAGAATGTATTCATCATCTAGAATGCTTAAGGTAGGTAGCTGAATACAAAGATACAAAGAGGACACAGTTCTACCTTAGAGTGACATTTGTATACAAGAGTCAACTTTTTCTGTTGCTGGATTTAGAATTAGTAATGTATATGGTGCTGTTAAAACATAATTAGCTTGCATAACATTGGGATTGGGTGAAGGCCTAGGCATTGTAGACCCATGACAGTGTTGACTTCTAATTCCTGGTGTGTTGGTGGACCTCTCCATGTGTCTTCTGGCTGAGCTAGGAGCAAGGGCATACTTGGTGTCCTGCCTGGTGGGAAGGCTCTCAGGACACGTTGTGGGTGATAGGGGTTCTCCCTTGCTAAGCCTTGTCAACATGTAGAAGGATGTGGCTCAACCTACCCCAAATAGAAACTGACTTGGGGTTTTCTGAATAATCTAGTTGGCTAAGGTGGGAGTGTGAACTGTGTCCACAGCTGGGCATCAAAATCTGGACTGGGGAGTTAGCCCTGGAGAAGAGCAGGAAAGTGAAAAGAGCAGGGGAACATGGAGCTTCAGTGACTGGAGACCTTTGATCTCAGTAAAGGTGAATTTATATGTGGGAAGAGTGAAGAAATTCAAAGGAAAGACAGGTGTGTGCTCTCTTTCTGAAGCTGAAAGGGAAAGTGGCCCACTAAGGATTTGAAATTGTACAAAGTACATTCTGTCTGTACAGTAAATGAGCCTTGTGAGGAGGGGAGGGAGGAGAAGCCCAGTGAAACTAGGGTGGCTGACAGGGATCTTTCCCATGCTCAGACTTCGAAGGTGACTTTCTCAATAATTGGAAGGGGCAACCCCAAAATGCAGAACAAAAGCAGAAGACTGGAGGAGGTAGAAGAACAGAAGTGAGCTGAGGTTTGGAGGAAAATGCTAACAACAGCAGCAAAAAGGGCTTCTTTCAAACTCTGTTCAGAGCAAAAAGAGCAAGGAAGGGAAACACACTGTCTGGAGCAAGTAGGTGGTTGCAGTATTAACGCTGACGGGAGAGCAGAGCTCTCAGCTTCTGCTGCACCTCTGTTCTCTCCACCAGCGACTGCCGTGGGGAGCAGGATCCGGCCAGCTGGACAGGAGGGAGGATGGCTGACGGAAGTGCCTCAGAGAGTCTACCTCTGGTGTCCATGTCCTCCAGGGGAGCGCTGAGACCGCACTCAGCAATTGCTGGGAAATCACAGAGAAAAATGAAGATGGGTGCAGGCCCCTCCAGAATGGACTATTATGCAGTTGGTTTCAGTTCTAGGGAGCAGTCACCAGGAAGGTTGCAGGGCCTTGTCAAAAACCTGCCATGCAAGGCACCCTTCTTTCTTCCTTGTTTGGAAAATGTGTGGTAGATAGGACATAAAAAGACTTTATAATAAATATAAATATAAATATAATAAAAAGACTTTATAATAAATATAAATATAAATATAAATATAATAAAAAGACTGTGGTAGATAGGACATACAAGACATTCTGATTTTTGGAGGATTTTGGTCAGTTCTTTCAGGATACATTCAACACATGAAGTTAATGGGACTTAATAAGAGTTAGCAGCACTTGGGAGTTAACAGGGAGCTGATAAGAGTTTATGAGTTCACAGGCTTTAGCAAGGGTCCATGTGGCCTGGCTGGCCTTCCTGAGGCCATTCTTCGTTGATGCTCCTGCTGCTCAGGCTGCAGGAGTTGGGGCCCTTTCTTGCCCATCCTTTGCATTTTCTCATATAAGTTTTCTTCTTGCCTCCCTGTTGAGATAATACTCAGGCTGCTTGTTGGCAGGGATGGTGCATGATATCCTGATTAGGTTGATGCTACAAGTATTTCTCGAGGACTTCCTTTGTATAGGGAATTAGGCAAGGTCAAGGATTGGGCAGAAGGGGGTGGCTGAGTCTCGGGTGTACTGTCCTCTATCCCTGGGCTGTACATGCTTGTCTGTGTTGTTCAGTCTTCACGTGCACCTTGGGAGGGCTCACCTTCCCAAGGTTAGAATTCAAACCTAGCCATGTCCATCTCCATATCCTAGGCTTTTCTCAACAAAGTATGCAGGTTGCAGCCCTGCTCTCTTCATTTAGAAGTAAAACTCGTAGCTTTATTAGGTAGATACTTATCTAATAACTTTATTAACTTAATATCTTTTAATAACTTTATTAACTCCTGGTTAAATCATGATTGTTTTTTCTTTTAAAGCAGGTGAAAGCCATAACTGGGAGGCAGGGTAGAGTGAAAGGGGGGTGGGGTGGGGGAGTTTAATTCAGAGGAAATTGTGCTGTGTCCTAAGCACATGCTTGACTCAGAGGAGGCAGTAGGTGTTCTGCTGGAAAGGGAAGGGTTGGGCAAGACAGGGAAGCTTCTTTATCATTCGACATCTTCAGCCACCCCTTCCCTCTTGAGTCTCCCACTCTGGAAGGGTGGCTAGGAAACTGCCCTGCTTGACGGCAAGGTAGGGTGGGAATTGGGAGATATTTTCCCTCTTTGCCCCTTCCTTCCCTTCCTCCTCCTTCCCGCAGTGTTGGTTGGGAACCCCCTATATGGCAGGTGCTTGAGATATAGCAGTGAAAAACACAAACAAATCCCTGATCTCATGGGCCATGTGTTCTAGTGGGGATAGACAGTATATGCAACAGAAAAGTGAGCAGCTACTAAGTGCCATAGAGAAAATAGAGTGTTAGGAACTGGGCTTTGGAGGGAGGTCTGGTGTATTATATTGGGTGGTCAGAGCAGGCCTCCCTGAGAAGGGGAGGGCAGAGCACAGAGGAGCTGGTGCCAAGGATTTAAGGGCGAGAGGTGCCTGTTAGGTCAGGAACCCACAGGGAGGGCCCTGTAGAGGGCAGAGTGAACAGGAGGAGAAGACCTGAGAGAGGTGACTGGCCAGACTGCAGGGAGAAGGGCACCCCTGCAAGGCCATAGGCTCTAGCTGAGATGGGGCCATTGCAGGGATGTGAGAGCTAAACGCTGTGATCTGAATGTATTTCACAAGGTGCACAGTGCTGGGTTGAGGATATACATTGTAGAGAATATGGAGGAAGCAGGGGCCAGAAGATGGTGGCCTGGACCAGGGTGGTAGCAGAGGACATGGGGAGAGGACCTTCAACCATGTCTGCCTTCCGAAAGTGCCACCAGCAGGATTTGAAGGCTGAGAAGGACCAGCAGAGAGGGAAGATCCCTGGAGCTCAGTCTTATCAGAGGAAGGGTCCAGGGCCCAGTGTAAGCTGGCTTCAGAGAGAAACCTGGCTGGGCCCTGAGAGGGACAGGCAGGAGGCAGAGAGCACCTGTGCTGGATGATAGGCTAGTGACACCAGGCCAGGACAAACTCCTCTCGTTTCTTCTGTTTTCTCTGTGAAGTAGGAAGCGAGGCTATCAGCTGTGGGATGTCCACCACCACTCCCCTCTGTCTTAGTTGGATTTTAATGACTGGGCAGACACTGAAAAATAAATGCCAGGGCATGTGAATCAGAGGGTGGGATGATGTCTAACCTGTGTCAGGGCATTGGACTGAGACTGGAGCTTGGGTAGTTGGAGGCCCTGGATACTCTCCGCTGATTACCAAAGTTCCTGCATTAGCCATAATCATATTTTAATTTTTTTAAATACTATGACCTTTTCTGATCTCCTAGAATGGTGTTTTCTTTAACCTTTGTGTTTCTGGCCACTAAGGATGTTATTGCAGTGTGCCCTCTTTATCAGAGTGGGGAGTTATGCATGAAGGGCCTCAGTAAACTTTCTTCATGTATTTCTTATAGACACATCCCTATAATTGCATTATTTTACAGCTTCAAAGAACCCCCTCTCTTGCTTGGTGTTCTGCAACCAAATACGAAGTTACAACAGGCGGAAAGGCTGTTTGAAAATCAACTTATTGGGCCAGAGTCCATAGCAAATATTGGGGGTGAGTAAAGCCCTGGAACTTTAAGGCTCCCTGAGGGGGGATTTTGCCAGAGCAGCCTTGATGCACCCTGCTCCTGGGTGGGGGGGGGGGCTCTGGCTGTCCTCCTCAGCTGTAGACAGGACCCCTCAGCTCTCTGAGTTACAGGTTTTGAGTTCATGTCTGTGGAGCACTTCATTCTGTTCAAAGTGTTGGGCCCATTAAATTGAAAGGAAAAAGGAAACATACACTGATGTTTAGCTCATTTATCAAAGGTAGGTGTTACTCGATAGGACATTTTTCTTCATTCAGTTTGTCTTTGCAAAGATTCCATTTCTGAAAAGAATACAAATGAGGGGCATCTGAGTGTCTCAGTCGGTTGGGGGTTGGGCATCTGCTTTCGGCTCAGGTCATGATCCCGGGGCCTGGGATTGAGACCTGAGCTGGCTCCCTGCTTGTGGAGAGTCTGCTTCTCCCTATCTCTCTCCCTCTGCCTGCTGCTCCCCTTGCTCATGCTAGCTCACACTCTCTTAAATAAAATAATCTAAAATAAAAAAGAAAAAAGAATACAAATGATTTCCACTGTTATGTTGTTTTGTTTGTTTTGTTTGAAGCTGACTTTGGTGGGTATGTTTAAAGGTAACTTAACTGCTTCAGACTTGCCCAAACCTGAGAGCTAGACATGGATCTGGTTCTAATTCTTGAGTTTCTAGCCACTAGGCATTATCTGCCTTTTAGAATGAAGATTAAGTTCCAGAATCAAAAGACACAGTTACTGAGCAGTTGAAGAGCTGAAAATGGCGTGAGGATTTCTGAGCATCCTGCTGGGGCAGGCCGCCTCGTTGGGCAGTATGGTATGCTTCTGTGCGGCGGTGTTAAACTCCTGCGTCCGTGTGTGTGGCTTCGCCTTGGGCAGAGCATGGCGGTCCCTCAGTGGGATGGACCCCTTCTCTCTCCCCTGCTGTTGGATGTAGGACCCAGTCTGGTGCCTTTCTGCAAATGTTAGTGGTTTGGCTGGCAGTCAAAATTGTAAGAGGGATAGGCCTTTCATGATAGAACCTTGTATTTCTCTTCATGAGATACTGACGTTTATTAATATAACAAGTTTTGTTTTTGGTGAAAAACCAAAATTGATATTTAAACTGGAACTCCAAGGAGTAAGAGTGATCTTTTTTTGTTATCTTTTAGAGAGAATGTTTCTCTTGTCCCCTCCCTTTCCTCTTGGGCTGACACTGCATTGCTCCATGGCACCAGGGCTTGCCTTTTTCCTTAAAGGAGTTGGTTCTCTCTGTGAACACTGTTAGGCACAGTGGGGGTCTCTTACCCCCCGCAGGTGTGCGTAGGCCCCAGGGAACCACTGCTTCCCATCTGCCTTTTGGAGTTGTCCTGGGGGATATAGCTGGCAGTGGAAGAAGGCACTGGCCTCAGGAGGGTGCAGGGAGAGTAATCACCAATTAACATGCATTTATTGTTTTAAATAAATTTTATTTTATTTTATTTTTCATGTTCAATTAGCCAACATATAGTACATCATTAGTTTTTGATGTAGTGTTGAGCAATTCTTAGAGCATTTTAGATTCATAGCAAAATTGAGGGGAAGGTACAGAGGTTTATCATATACCCCACCCCCCACCAGCACATATACACAACCTCTTCTGTTATCAACACTGACACCAGAGTGGAACATGTGTTACAATAGATGAACCTACCCTGACATGTCATTAGGACGTGGAGGCCATGGTTTACCATAGGGCTCACTCTTGGTGTCATATTCTATAGGTTTGGACAGGTGTACGAATGATGTATATCCACCATTATCATATCATAGAGTAGTTTCATTGTCCTAAAAATCCCCCCAAATCCTCTGAGCTCCATCTGTTTATCCCTACCATCCTGCAACGTCTGGCAACACTTATCTTTCTACTGTTCTCCATAGTTCTGCCTTTTCCAGAATGTCACAGAATTGGAATCATATAGCATGCAGCCTATTCAGATTGGCTTCCGTCACTTATTAATATGCACTTAAGGTTCCTCCGTGTCTTTTCGTGGCTTCATAGCTCATTCCTTTTTTTTTTTAATTAACATATAAAGTATTATTTGTTTCAAGGGTACAGGTCTCTGATTCACCAGTCTTAACACAATTCACAGAACTCACCATAACACATACCTTCCCCAGTGTCCATCACTCAGCCACCCGATCTGTCCCATCCTCCTCCCCTCCAGCAACTTTCAGTTTGTTTCCTGAGATTAAGAGTCTCTTACAGTTTGTTTCCCTCTCTGGTTTCATCTAGTTTCATTTTTCCCTCCCTTCCCCTATGATCCTCTGTGTTGTTCCTCAAATTCCTCATATCAGTGAGATCATATGATAATTGTCTTTCTCTGATTTACTTATTTTGCTTAGCGTAATAAGTTCCATCTGTGTCATTGAAAATTGCAAGATTTTGTTTTTTGGGTTTCTTTGATGGCTGCTTAATATTCCATTATGTATATACCACATCTTCTTTATCCATTCATCTGTTGATAGAGATCCAGGCTCTTTCCATATTTTGGCTGTTGTGGACATTGCTGCTATAAACATTGGGGTGCATGTGCCCCTTCAGATCACTACATTTGTATCTTTAGGGTAAATACTCAGGAGTGCAATTGCTGGGTTATAGGGTAGCTCTATTTTCAACTTTTTGAAGTACCTCCATACTTTTTTCCTGAGTGGCTGTATCAGCTTGCATTCCCACCAACAGTGTAGGAGGGTTCCCCTTTCTCCACATCCTTGCCAGCACCTAGCCATTCTGACTTGTGTGAGGTTGTATCTCACTGTGGTTTTGATTTGTATTTCCCTGATGCTGAGTGATGTTGAGCACTTTTTCTTGTGTCTGTTGGCCATCTGGATGTCTTCTTTGCAGAAATGTCTGTTCATGTCCTCTGCCCATTTCTTGATTGGATTATTTGTTCTTTGGGTATTGAGTTTGATAAGTTCTTTATAGATTTTGGATACTAGCCCTTTATCTGATATGTCATTTGCAAATATCTTCTCCCATTCTGTCCTCTGTCTTTTGGTTTTGTTGACTGTTTCCTTTGCTGTGCAAAAAAAGCTTTTTATCTTGGTGAAGTCCCAATAGTTCATTTTTGCCCTTGCTTCCCTTACCTTTGTCAGTGTTTCTAGGAAGAAGTTGCTGTGGCTGAGGTCGAAGAGGTTGCTGCCTGTGTTCTCCTCAAAGATTTGGATGGATTCCTGTCTCATATTGAGGTCTTTCATCCATTTTGAGCCCATTTTTATGTGTGGTATAAGGAATTGGTCCAGTTTCATTTTTCTTCATGTGGCTGTCCAATTTTCCCACCACGATTTGTTGAAGAGACTTTTCCATTGGACATTCTTTCCTGCTTTGTCAAAGATTAGTTGACCATAGAGTTCAGGGTCAATTTCTGTGCTATCTATTCTGTTCCATTGATCTATGTGTCTGTTTTTGTGCTAGTACCATACTGTCTTGATGATTACAGTTTTGTAATAGAGTTTGAAGTCTGGAATTGTGATGTTGCCCACTTTAGTTTTCTTTTTCAACGTTCCTCTGCCTGTTCAGGATCCTTTCTGGTTTCATATAAATTTTAGGATTATTTGTTCCATTTATTTGGGAAAAGTTGATGGTATTTTGATAGGGATTGCACTAAATGTGTAGATTGTTCTAGGTAGCATATTTATTCTTCCAATCCATGCAGCTCATTTCTTTTCAGTAATATTGTGAAATATTGTGAAAATATTTGTTCTTCCAATCCATGCAGCTTTTGCCTTTTTATTGATGGTAATACTCCATGTGTGAATGTACCAGTTTATCTATTTACCTACTAAAGGACACCTTGGTTACTTCCAAATTTTGGCAATTATGAATAAGGTTGCTATAAACATCCACATGCAGGTTTTTGTGTGGACTTATGTTTTCAACTCATTTGGGTAAATACTAAGGAACACAATTGCTGGATTCTAAGAATATATTTAGTTTTTCAAGAAACCGTCAGACTGTCTTCCAGAATGGCTGAACCATTTTGCATTCTGACCAGCAGTTAATGAGCATTCCTGTTGCTCTACATCTTTTTTTTTTTTTAAGATTTTATCTACGCCTTTGACAGAGAGAGATCACAAGCAGGCAGAGAGGCAGGCAGAGAGAGAGGAGGAAGCAGGCTCCCCGCTGAGCAGAGAGCCTGATGCGGGGCTCGATCCCAGGACCCTGAGATCGTGACCTGAGCCAAAGGCAGCGGCCTAACCCACTGAGCCACCCAGGCGCCCCATGTTGCTCTACATCTTAATCAGCATTTGGTGTTGTCTGTGTTTTAGATTTTTGACCATTCTGAGATATGTGTGGTGGTATTTCATTGCTTTAGTTTGCAATTCCCTAATGGACATATAATGTTGAGCATCTTTCCATATGCTCATTTTCTATTTGCATATCTTCTGTGGTGAGGTATCTAAGGCTATTGGCCATTTACAAAATTGGGTTCATTTTCTTATTGTTGATTTTAAGAGTTCTTTGTATATTTTGAATAACAATTCCTTTATCAGATATATATTTTACAAATATTTTCTCCCAGTATGTGGCTTATTTTCTAATTTTCTCGACAGTGTCTTTCACAGAGCAGAAGTTGACTTTAATGAAGTCCAACAACAGTTATTTCTTCATCATTATGTCTTTACTGTATCTAAAAAGACATCACCACATCCAAAGTCACCTAAATCTTCTCCTATTTTTTCCTCTAGGAGTTTTATACTTTTGTGCTTTACATTCAGGTCTATCATCCATTTTTAGTTAACTGTCATGAAAGGTGTAATGTCTGTGTCTAGATTCATTTTTTACATGTGGATGTCCAGTTGTTACAGCACCATTTGGAGAAAATACAGTCTTTGCTCCATTATATTATAATATATTATGTAAGATTATATTGTGAAACATCAGTTGACTAATTTATGTGGGTCTGATTCTGTACTCTATTCTGTTACAGGGAATTGTCTTATTCTTTTGCCATTACCATAATATCTTGGTTACTGTAGCATTTCGGTAAGTCTGGAAGTCAAATAGTGTCATACCGTTGGCTTTGTTCTTCAATATTTTGTTGGCCATTCTGGATCTTTTCTTTCTCCATAAGAACATTAGAATCAGTTTTAGGATATATACAAAATAACTTCCTGGGATTTTGATTGGGATTGCTTTGAATCTATGAATCAAGTTGGGAACAACTAAGCTTTTTTGCAATATTGAATCTTCCTATGGATGGACCTGGAAAATCTTTCCATTTATTTAGTTTTTTTAAATTTCTTTTATCAGAGTTTTATAGCTTTCCTCATACAGATCTTGTACATATTTTGCTATATTTAGACCTAAATATTTTATTCTTTTGGGTGCTAATATAAATGCTATTCTGTTTTTAATTTTAAATTTTCCTTGTTCATTGCTGGTGTATAGGGAAGCAATTGATTTTTGCATAGTGTCCTTATTTCCTGAAACTTTGCTATAATCACTTATTAGTTCTAGGACTTTTTTTGTTGTTGTTGATTCTTTGGGATTTTCTACATAGACAGTCATATCATCTTTGAACAAAGATTTATTTCTCCCTTATCAATCAGTATGCCTTTTATTTCCTTCTTTTATTGCATTAGCCAGGACTTCTAGTACAGTATTGTGAAGGAGTGGTGAGGGGAGGACATTCTTGCTTTTGCTCCTCATTTTAGTAGGAAAGCTTCTAAGTTTGTCACCAGTAATTATGATGTTAGCTGTCAGTATATTGTAGATGTTCTTTTCAAGTTGAAGAAGTGCCTTTCTATTCCTAATTTGCTGAAAGTTTCTTTTTCTTTCTTTCTTTCTTTTTTTTTTTACAGGTTGTGAAACATGATATATTTAGTTTCCTACTTTTTTCTCCATCCTTCTACCACCTAATTTTAACCTACACTACATTTGTTTAATTTAGGGTGAGTTAGATCCCTAGATATTTTTCTTCTTGTTCTTGTTCTTCTTCTTTTTTTTTTTTTTTTATGTTAGGTTAGTTATCATACAGTACATCATTAGTTTTTGATGTAGTGTTCCAGGATTCATTGTTTGCATATAACACCCAGTGCTCCATGCAATATGTGCCCTCCTTAATACCCATCACCAGGCTAACCCATCCCCCCACCCCCCCAAAACCCTTAGTTTGTTTCTCAGAGTCCATAGTTTATCATGGTTCATCTCCCTCTCCAATGCCCCCCCTTCATTTTTTCCTTCCTTCTCTTAATGTCCTTCGTGCTATTCCTTATGTTCCACAAGTAAGTGAAACCTTATGATACTTGACTTTCTCTGCTTGACTTATTTCACTTAGCATAATCTCCTCCAGTCCCATCCATGTTGATGAAAAAGTTGGGTATTCATCATTTCTGATGAGTAATATTCTATTGTAAAGCTTTTATCAAGAATGGGTGTTGGAGGGGCACCTGGGTACTCAGTGGGTTAAGCCTCTGCCTTTGGCTCAGGTCATGATCTCAGGGTCCTGGGATAAAGCCCCACATTGGGCTCTCTGCTCAGTAGGGAGCCTGCTTCCCTCCCCTCTCTGCCTGCCTCTCTGTCTACTTGTGATCTCTCTCTGTCAAATAAATAAATAAAATAAAATACAAAGGGTGTTGGAGTTTATCAGATGCTTTTCTGCATCTGTAGATATGATCACGTGATTTTTCTCTAATCTGTTGATATTATGGATTACTTAAGTGATTTTCTTTTTTTTTTTTAGATTTTATTCATTTTTTGAGAGAGAGGGCATGAGCAGGGGGTGGGGCAGGGAAGAGCAGAGGGAGATAGAAAAGCAGGCAGGAGAGGGGAGAGGCAAGATAGTGGAGGAGTAGCAGACTGAGTGACATCAGGTCACAGGAGATCAGCTAGATAGTTATCAAACCATTCCAAACACCTACAAACCCAACAGGAGATTGAAGAGAAGAAGAGTAGCAGTTCTAGAAACAGAAAATCAACCATTTTCTGAAAGGTAGGACCTGAGGAGAAGTAAATCTGAAGCAACAGGAAGATAGACCGTGGGGGGAAGGGCCGACCCCTGGCAAGCGTGGAGCAACGGAACACAAAATACCAACTTTTAGAAGTCTGCTCCACTGAGGGACATCACTCCAGAGGCTAAGCACGGGGGAAGCCCTCACAGGGACAGTGTGGTCTTAGGTTCCACGGGATCACAGAAGAATCAAGGGTGTCTGAGTGTAGCAGAGCTCACAGGTATCAGAGCGGGGAAGCTGACTAAGAGATGGAGCTGAGGAGTGAGCTCTCAGCTTGGGGTTACCTTAAACTGTGATCCGTGGCACAGTCGGACCACTGCTCTTTGAGCAGGGACCCCACAAGTGGCAGATCTGGGGAGACCCACCTTCCTCTGCTGGAAGAACAGGGCACCAGGAATCTCCTGGGTTTGGAGACTCCAAACGGGGCTGTGTGCCAGAGACAGAAATGCTCAGTCATAGGCTGGGTGAGCTCGAGTGCCACCGGAGACCAGGGAGATGGGAGTGATTGACTGCTTTTCTCTCTCAGCGCACTGAGGAGCAGGGTCCTGAGCTCTCGGTTTCTTCGGGCCAGAGATTGGGAGGCCACCATTTTCATTCCTGTCCTTCAGAGCTCTACAGAAAGCATTTAGGGAACAAAAGCTCCTAAGAGCAAACCCGAGGAGATTACTTAGCCTGGCCGCTGCAAGGGCAATGCAATTCTGCCTCAGGCAAAGACATTTGAGAATCACTACCACAGGCCCCTCCCCCAGAAGATCAGCAAGAACATCCAGCCAAGACAAGCTCACTGATCAAGGAGAACAACGGAATTCCAGAGGAGGGGAAGGCAAAGCATGGAATTCATGGATTTCTCCCCATGATTCTTTAGTCTTGCAAAGTTAATTGATTTTTTTTAATTTTATTTTTTTCTTATTCTAATTTTTTTTAAATTTTCCTCTTTCCTCCTTTAACATTTATTAACTAATTTATCTTAATAATACCTTTCTAAAAAAAATCTTTTTAAACCTTCATTATTATAGTCATATTTTATCCTTCCTTGTATCTAACTTTATTTTTTGTATACATATAGGGTTTTTTTTTATTCTAAAGAATTTTGATATATAATTTTTTCTAATCAAAATATACCCTAAATCTAGCACAGGGCTTTGTTCTAGTCTCCAGCCTGAGCAAATTCTCTCCAATTTCTTTTTCTTTCTTTTTCCAACTAACTTATCAATTCCTTTTTTAGAATTTAAAAAAAAAAATTTCTTTTTTACAATCATACTCCGTCCCTTCATTATGTTTACCCTTATTTTTGTATATATATATAAGTTTTCCTTTCTTTTAAATTTTGGGAGGTAGTTTCTTCTAAGAGACCAAAATACACCCTAAATCAAGTGGGTGGCTCTGTTCTATTCATCAGTCTAATATATGTAGATATTAGAATAATACGTGTCTATCTATCTATATGTATATATATAACTTTTTTTTTTTTAATTTCTTTTTACCCCCTTTCTTCTCCTCCTGATTTGGGGTCTCTTTTGATTTGGTTAGCATACATTTTTCTGAGGTCTTTGCCGCCCTTTTAGTATTTTATTCTTTCATTCATATGTTCTTATCTGGGTAAAATGACAAGGCAGAAAAACTCACCACGGCGGCAGGGGGGGTTGGAGAACAAGAGGCAGTACCAAAGGCTAGGGACCTAATCAATATGGACATTGGTAATATGACAGATCTAGAGTTCAGAATGACAATTCTCAAGGTGCTAGCTGGGCTCGAAAAAGGCATGGAAGATAGTAGAGAAATCCTGTCTGGAGAAATCAAAGCCCTTTCTGGAGAAATAAAAGAACTAAAATCAAACCTAGCTGAAATTTAAAAAGCTATTAAGGAGGTGCAATTAAAAAATGGAGCCTCTTACTGCTAGGATAAATGAGACAGAAGAGAGAATTAGTGATATAGAATACCAAATGACAGAGAATAAAGAGGCTGAGCAAAAGAGAGACAAACAACTACTGGACCACGAGGGGAGAATTTGAGAGATAAGTGATACCATAAGATGAAACAATATTAGAATAATTGGGATTCCAGAAGAAGAAAGAGAGAAGGGGACAGAAGGTATATTGGAGCGAATTATAGTAGAGAATTTCCCTAAAATGGCAAAGGGAACAAGCATCAAAATCCAGGAGGCACAGAGAACCCCCCCCCCCTCAAAATCAATAAAAATCGGTCCACACCCCATCATCTAATACTAAAACTTACAAGTCTTAGTGACAAAGAGAAAATCCTGAAAACAGCCTGGGACAAGAAGTCTGTAACATACAATGGTAAAAATATTAGATTGGCAGCAGAGTTGTCCACAGAGACCTGACAGGCCAGAAAGAGCTGCCATGATATATTCAGAGCACTAAATGAGAAAAACATGCAGCCTAGAATACTATATCCACCTAGGTAATCATTGAAAATAGAAGGTGAGATAAAAAGCTTCCAGGACCAACAAAAACTAAAAGAATTTGTAAACGCCAAACCAGCCCTACAGGAAATACTGAAAGGGGTCCTGTAAGCAAAAAGAGAGCCTAAATGGAAAGGAACAGAGACCATATACAGTAACAGTCACCTTACAGGCACTACAATGGCATTAAATTCATATCTTTCAGTAGTTACCCTGAATGTAAATGGGGTAAATGCCCCAATCAAAAGATACAGGGTATCAGAATGGATAGAAAAACAAAACCCATCAATATGCTGTCTACAAGAAACTCATTTTAGGTGCAAAGACACCTCCAGATTTAAAGTGAGGGGGTGGAAAACAATTTACCATGCTATTGGGCATCAAAAGAAAGCTGGGGTAATCCTTATATCAGATAAATTAGATTTTAAGCCAAAGACTATAATAAGAGATGAGGAAGGACACTAAATCATACTCAAAGGGTCTGTCCAACAAGAAGATCTAACAGTTTTAAATATCTATACCCCTAACATGGGAGCAGCCAACTATATAAAACAATTAATAATAAAATCAAAGAAACACATCGACAATAATACAATAATAGTAGTGGACTTTAACAGCCCCCTCACTTTAATGAACAGATCATCCAAGCAAAACATCAACAAGGAAATAAAGGCCTTAAATGACACACTGGCCCAGATAGACATCACAGATATATTCAGAACATTCCATCCCAAAGCAATAGAAGACACATTCTTCTCATGCACATGGAACATTCTCCAGAATAGATCACATCCTGGGTCACAAATCAGGTCTCAACTGGTTCCAAAAGATTGGGATCATATCCCTGCATATTTTCAGACCACAATACTCTGAAGCTAGAACTCAATCACAAGAGGAAAGTTGGAAAGAACTCAAATACATGGAGGCTAAAGAGAATCCTACTAAAGAATGAGTGGGTCAACAAGGAAACTAAAGAAGAATTGAAAAAAATCATGGAAAAAAATGTAAATGAAAACACAACTGTTCAAAATCTGTGGGACACAGCATAGGCGGTCCTGAGAGGAAAGTATATAGTGATATAAGCCTTTCTCAAGAAACAAGAAAGGTCTCAAGTACACAAGCTAACCCTACACCTAAAGAAGCTGGAGAAAGAACAGCAAAAACCCCTAAACCCAACAGGAGAAGAGAAATAATAAAGATCAGAGCAGAAATCAGTGAAATAGAAACCAAAAGAATGGTAGAACAGATCAATGAAACTAGGAGCTCATTCTTTGAAAGAATTAATAAGATTGATAAACCCCTGGCCAGACATATCAAAAAGAAAAGAGGAAGGACCCAAATAAATATCATGAATGAAAGAGGAGAGATCAGAACCAACACCAAAAAAAATACAAACAATTATAAGAACATACTACAAGCAACTATACACCGGCAAATTTGACAATTTGGAAGAAATGTTTGCATTCCTAGAGACGTATAAACTACCACAACTGAAAACCAGAAAGAAATAGAAAACCTGAACAGACCCATAACTAGTAAGGAGATTGAAGCACTCATCAAAAATCTCCCAACAAACAAGAGCCCAGGGTCAGATGGCTTCCCAGGGGAATTCTACCAACCACTTAAAGAAGAATTAATACCTATTCTCTTGAAACTGTTCCAAACAATAGAAATGGAAGGAAAACTTTCAAACTCATTTTACGAGGCCAGCATTATCATGATCCCAAAACCAGACAAAGACCCCACCGAAAAGGAGAATTACAGACCAATGTCCTTGATAAACACAGATGCAAAAATTCTCACCAAAATACTAGCCAATAAGACCCAACAATACATTAAAAGGATTATTCACCATGACCAAGTGGGATTTATTCCAGGGCTGCAAGGTTGGTTCAACATCTGCAAATCAACCAATGTGATACAATACATTAACAAAAGAACAAGAACCATATGATACTCTCAAAAGATGCTGAAAAAGTATTTGACAAAGTACAGCATCCTTTCTTGATCAAAACTCTTCAAAGTATAGGGATAGAAGGTACATACCTCAATATCATCAAAGCCAACTATGAAAAACCCACATCGAATATCATTCTCAATGGGGAAAAAATGAGAGCTTTTCCCCTAAGGTCAGGAACATGGCATGGATGTCCACTATCACCACTGCTATTCAACATAGTACTAGAAGTCCTAGTTTTGGCAGTCAGACAACAAAAAGAAATCAAAGGCATCTGAATCAGCAAAGAAGTCAAACTCACTCTTTGCAGATGATATGATACTTTATGTGGAAAACCCAAAAGACTCCACTCCAAATCTTCTAGAACTTGTACAGGAATTCAATAAAGTATCAGGATATAAAAATCAATGCACAGAAATCAGTTGCATTTCTTTACACCAACAGCAAGACAGAAGAATGAGAATTTAAGGAGTCAATCCCATTTACAATTGCACCTAAAGCCATAAGATACCTAGGAATAAACCTAACCAAAGAGGCAACGTATCTGTACTCAGAAAACTATAAAGTACTCGTGAAAGCAATTGAGGAAGATACAAGGAAATGGAAAAATGTTACATGCTTATGGATTGGAAGAACAAATATTGTGAAAATGTCTATGCTACCTAATGCAATCTACATGTTTAGTGCAATCCCTATCAAAATGCCATCCATTTTTTTCAAAGAAATGGAACAAATAATCCTAAACTTTATATGGAGCCAGAAAAGACCTCAAATAGCCAGAGGAATGTTGAAAGAGAAAGCCAAAGTTGGTGGCATCACAATTCCAGACTTCAAGCTCTATTGCAAAGCTGTAATTTTCAAGATATTATGGTACTGGCACAAAAACAAACACATAGATCAATGGAACAGAATAGAGAGCCCAGAAATAGACCCTCAGCTCTATGGTCAGCTAATCTTTGACAAAGCAGGAAAGAATGTCCAATGGAAAAAAGACAGTCTCTTCAACAAATGGTGTTGGGAAAATTGGACAGCCACATGAAGAAAAATGAAACTGGACCATTTCCTTACACCATACACAAAAATAGACTCAAAATTGATGAAAGACCTCAATGTGAAACAGGAATCCACCCAACTCTCCGAGGAGAACATGGGCAACAACCTCTTTGACCTCCACCACAGCAGCTTCTTCCTAGAAACATCGCCAAAGGCAAGGGAAGCAAGGGCAAAAATGAACTATTGGGACTTCACCAAGATAAAATCTTTTGCACAGCAAAGGAAACAGTCAACAAAACCAAAGATAACTGATAGAATGGGTGAAGATATTTGCAAATGACATATCAGATAAAGGGCTAGTATCCAAAATCTATAAAGAATTTATCAAAACTCAACACCCAAAGAACAAATAATCCAATCAAGAAATGGGCAGAGGTCATGAACAGACATTTCTGCAAAGAAGACATCCAGATGGCCCACAGACACATGAACAAGTGCTCCACATCACTTGGCATCAGGGAGATACAAATCAAAATCACAGTGAGACACCACCTCACACCTGTCAGAATGGTTAAAATTAACAAGTCAGGAAACAACAGATGTTGGAGAAGATGCTGAGAAAGGGGAACCCTCTTACACTGTTGGTGGGAATGCAAGCTGGTGCAGCCACTCTGGAAAACAGCATGGAGGTTCCCCAAAAAGTTGAAAATAGAGCTACCCTATGACTCAGCAATTGCACTCCTGGGTATTTACCCTAAAGATTCAAATGTAGTGATCGAAATGGGCATGTGCACCTGAATGTTTATAGCAACAATGTCCACAATAGCCAAACTATGGAAATAACCTAGATGTCCATCAACAGATGAATGAATAAAGTGATGTGGTGTATATATACAATGGAATACTATGCAGCTATCAAAAGAAATGAAATCTTAACCATTTGCAACAATGTGGATGGAACTACAGGGTATTATGCAGAGTGAAATAAGTCAATCAGAAAAAGACAATTATCATATGATCTCCCTGATATGGGGAATTTGAGAGGCAAAGTGGAGGTTTGGGGTTAGAGAAGGAAAAAATGAAACAAGGTGGGATCGGGAGGGAGACAAACCATAAGAGACTCTTAAGCTCACAAAACAAACTTGAGGGTTGCTGCGGGGAGGGGGGTACGAAGAGGATGGTTGGGTTATGGACATTGGGGAGGGTATGTGCTATGGTGAGTGCTGTGAAGTGTGTAAGCCTGATGATTCACAGACCTGTACTCCTGGGGCAAATAATACATAATATGTGTAATTAAAAAAAAAAAAAAAGAAAAGCAGGCAGGAGGGAGGAGTAGAGAGTCTTGACCAGTATTTGATCCCAGGACCCTGGGACCTGAAGGCGGATGCTTAACCAACTGAGCCACCCAGGTGCCCTTGATTTTTGCATTTGTATTCATGAGAGATCTTGATCTATAGTTTTTTTGTAATGACTGTCTGGTTTTGGCATTAGACTAATGCTGGCTTCGTAGAAAATTTTAGCAAGTATTTCCTCTTCTTCTTTTTTCTAGAAGAGATTATAGGGAATTGGTGTCATTTCTTCCTTAATTGTTTGGTAGAATTCATCAGTGAACCCACTGGTGAAAACTTTATGGTTTTTCTCTTTGGAAGGTTATTAGTTATTGATTCATTTCTTCAATAGATACAGGCCTATTCAAATAGTCTGTTTCTTCTTGTGTGTGTTTTGGCTGATTGCATTTTTCAGGGTATTGGTTTATTTCATCTAGGTCACCAAAGTTGTGAACATAGAGCTGTTCATGATATTCCTTTTATGTCCATGGAGTCTGTAGGGATGTTCTGTCTTTCATTTCTGATATTGGCAATTTGTATCTCCTCTCTTTTTAACTTCGTTAGCCTGGCTAAGTGATTATCATTTATTGACCTTTTCAAAGAACTATCTTTTGGTTTTGCTAATTTTTTTCTTTTGATTTCCTGTTTTTAATTTCATTGATATCTGCTCTAACTTTATTTATTATTTCTTTCTTCTGTTTACCTTGGGTTTACTTTGCTCTTCTTTTCCTAGTTTCCTAAGATAGATGCTTAGATGATTGATTTTAGATCTTTCTTCTTTCTTAATACATGCATTCAATGCTATAAATTTCTCCCTTTCACTGCATCCCACATATTTTGAGAAGTTGTACTTTCATTTTCATTTAGTTCAAAGTGTTCTTCAGTTTCTCTTCTTGAGATTTCTTCTTTGACCTGTGAGTTAAATAACTTCTAAATAGAAGTGTGTTAATCTTCAAGTATTTCAGGATTTTCCAGCCATCTGTCTGTATTAATTCCATTGTGGTCTGAGAGCAGCAATGTATGATTTCTATTCTTTTAAATTTGTTAAGGTGTGTTTTATGGCCCAGATTGTAGTCTATCTTGCTGAATGTTCTATATGAGCTTGAGAAAAATGTGTATTTTGCTGCATTTGGTTGAGCAGTTGATAGATGTCAATTATATCCAGTTGATTAATGGTGCTATTGTGTTCAACTATGTGATTACTGATTTTCTGTCTTTAGAGCTTGTCCATTTCTTTTTTTCTTTTTTTAATAAAGGTTTTTTAAAGATTTTATTTATTTATTTGACAGAGAGAGAGCTCATAAGTAGACAGAGAGGCAGGCAGAGAGAGAGGAGGGGAAGCAGGCTCCCCGCTGAGCAGAGAGCCCGATGCGGGGCTCGATCCCAGGACCCTGGGATCATGATCTGAGCCGAAGGCAGAGGCTTTAACCCACTGAGCCACCCAGGTGCCCCAGAGCTTGTCCATTTCTGATAGAAAGATGCTGAAGTTTTCAGCTCTTGTATTTATCTATTTCTTCTTGCATTTGTATCAGCCTTGCTTCATGGTATTTGATGTTGTTATTAAGCACATACACATTAAAGCTTATTATGTCTTCTCGGAAGATTGACCACTTACTATATGTAATATTCTTCTTTGTCCCTGATAATGTTTTTTTTTTCTCTTAAGTTGGCTGTGTCTAAGATCAATGTAGCTACTCCCTTTCTTTGGATTAGTGTTGGCATGGTATATCTTCTTCTATCCCTTTATATTTAATCTATGTGTGTCTTTGTATTTAAAGTGAGTTTCTTATGGACAACATGTAGTTGAGTCTTTTTTTTATTTATTTACTCTGAGAGTCTGTTTTTTAATGGTATACTTAAACCATTGATGTTTGAAGTGATAATTGATGTAGTTAAATTCATATTTACCATTATTATTACTGTTTTCTATTTGTTCCTTTTTTTTGTTCCTATTTTTGTCTGCACTCTCGGCCTTTTATAGTTTTTGGTTTTGTTTTGTTTTTTGTACAGTTGACACACAGTGTTACATTAATTTTAGGTGAACAACTTAGTGATTGACAAATTTATACATTATGCTATATTCACCACAAGTATAGCTCTTATAGTTTTAATTGACCATTTTATGATTCCATTTTGTCTTCTTGCTTAACATACCAATTATACTTTTTCTAAAATAAATTGTTTTAGTAGTTGCCCTAGAGTTTGCCCATATATATTAAAAAACTATGGAATGTTTCATGAATCTGTATGTCATCTTTGTGCAGCAGCCATGCTAATCTCTGTGTTGTTCCAGTTGAAGTACATGTGCTGATAAACTGAGCACTTAATGTGCTTTAGTTTTATCCTGAGGCACTTCTTAGCATTTCTTCCCCTTTAGTTGGATATAATCAGTGTCTGCAGCAGACATCGACCTGAGGCAGACATGAACACATGTCCCTGAGTGCTGAAGGTTAGCCCAAGAGTCCACACTCTTTTGAGAGTGGAAAATCCTCACAGTTTTTTCATTGACTGGTGTCTTCTACACCCTTGCTCCAGTGTCAGGTTGAAGCCTATGTGCCAGTGCCCCAGGCCTCCATGGTTTTATCACTGCATGCTTTAAGGACTTTATAAGAACTCAGACATCACCTCTCCTTCATCTTCAGAGCTGTCATTTTCTTTCTAGAGATGCAAAATACCAACAGGCCCCCTCTGTTGTAGAAGGCAGTATGATCACAGTTCTTAGGTTAATCTAGTAACTCTCTTGTTCCTTTTTATTTTTTTAAACAGATGTGATGTTTACTGGTACAGCAGATGGCCGGATCGTAAAACTTGAAAATGGTGAAATAGACACCATCGCTCGGCTTGGTTCAGGCCCATGCAGTAAGTCAGTGACAGCACCCCCAATATATGTCTGTAGTCATTGAGAAAGGTGCTGAATGGCTGGGCGGAGCTAAATTTCCTTAGAAGTCAGGTTCACCCTTGCAGATGAAGAGCCCCTGACCACGTGGCCAACAGATCCTCACCTGAGTGTTACCCCCAGCTCTTCATTTTCTGTGTGGTCCCTGGACCTCATGGTACCTGATTGTCACCATGCAGGTGCAGCTTGCCAGCGAGGCAGTGGCCCCAGCACCTGCCAGTTACTTTAGGGCCCCACACCTCCGCCATTCCATAGTGGCATTCCCCCTTGAGGTCACTTTGAGGAAGATTAATAGCCATGGTCAGTGTGCTGCTATGGAGAAGCAGTCGGCTCGGTCATCACTTGCATGCCGAAATGTTGTTCCTGTGTTAGCTTCTCAGGAATTTCAGCAGTGTCTTTCAGAGTGAAAACACCTCTATGTCACTCAGGTTTGGGGAAATTAGACTAGAAGAATCTCACTGTTTAAAACCTGTTAGCCCACAGTTTTCTTAGTAGTTACCACTTTTTAAGAGCTAGAATGCTTTTGTAAAAATGATGCATTTTCATTGTACAAAGGTACAAAGGAGAAAGTAAAAGTCACCTGAGAGTCTTCACAGATATAACTATTAACATTTTAGTGCATAGCTTTTTGGAGCTCTTTCTGTTCATGGGTACTCTGGTTTTGTGATGGAATCATACTCTACATTCATTTTTTTTTAACCTGCCTTTTCCACTCTGTATTTTGGCAGGAAGTGGCCCAACAGTAAGTGTCCTGCAGTAAGGATTCCTGTAGTAAGCACCCCATGGAAAGCACCCTGCACTAAGCACCCTTCATAAAGCACCCCACAGAAAGCACCTTGCACTGAGCACCCCTGCAGTAAGCAGCTTACAGAAGCATCCTTACATACAAATCCTGGCAGTGAACACATCTGCAATAAATATGCATTGCCACAGGTTTAAAAAGAGTATAGGTATTAATCTGAGGAATAAAATAGTATCTCTCCCTTTAAGCCAGGTGGAGGGAAAACTGCCGAGGCCCTAGACAGGCAGAATATTCAGGTCAGCAGTTGGGATTAAACTGACAATTACTGAGGTCCTTGGGGGGAATTCTAGAGTTGGAGCCTGGGTCCTGATGATGTCCCTGAGGTAAATGTTCAAGTCTCAGGATGCTGATATGAATGCAGTCCTTGGATACCAATTGCTGTTGGTTTGTTCAGATCTATATTCTCAGGTGGTCCCTCTGGATACACCCGACAATGTCATAAATTCTGAGGGGACTGGAATACTGGGGGATAGTTCTGTTTCTAATGCTATATCCTTTTCTGTTCTGAACAGCAGGATGTATATTTAGGAAGGGATGGAATAGGTACTTGGATGCACAGGTACAATCTGGGACCAGCCACTGATTCCTATCCATTTGTTTCCCTAGAAACCCGAGATGATGAGCCTGCTTGTGGGAGGCCCCTGGGCATCCGGGCGGGGCCCAATGGAACCCTTTTTGTGGCTGATGCATATAAGGGACTATTTGAAGTTAATCCCTGGAACCGTATGTAGCAATGCCTTATTTCCTTCTGGGATTATTTCAGATGCTTTAAACAATATGTGCATAAGTGGACTTAATAGAATTTGTTCAGTACAGTCTACTGAGACTCTAATATTTTCTTATTCATTGAATAATCTTGGAAGTACTGCCTACACATATCAGGTATCAAGTAACAATACCCTAATTTCCTGTTTGTGTTTTAGCAAGAGTCTGTTCCACAAAATGTTAGAACTCCTGTCTTTATTTTTCTGTGTCACTGTCTTATCTTCCAGTTTTTCTATCTTTTTAATTGTTCTTCGTCCACTTCCTCCTCCCACTTTTCTCCCTGTATGTGCTTCAGCAGAGGAGTTTGTATGATGCAAGAATTTGTTATTGTGGGGGTGGGGGTGCCTGGGGCTCTGGATAGCCCCCTCTGCCGTTGGCTGGCTATGTGACTGTGCAGGTACCTTAGCCTCTCTGTGCACAGGTTACTCATCCATGAAACAGGGCTAATGGTAGTGCCTGCCTTGTGAGATTGTGTGAGGGTTTAAATGAGATTGTACATTGAGACAGTTTAGCACTCTATAAATGGTTACTCTCCTGTTTTTAAAGTTTACCACTATCACCATTTCTGTATTTAAAACTGGATGAATGGAACATTTTGTATTTCTGTCAAGCAAACTGAAAGATAGTTGCCTTTCACCTAAGATTCTTAATAGATTTTTTAAATGTCATTTGGTCTTTTTTTTTTTTTTAAGATTCTATTTATTTATTTGACAGAGAGAATGACAATAAAAGAGGAACACAAGCAGGGGGAGTGGGAGAGGGAGAAGCAGGCTTCCCATTGAACAAGGAGCCCAGTGTGGGGCTCGATCCCAGGACCCTGGGATCATGACCTGAGCTGAAGCCAGTTGCTTAACCAACTGAGCCACCCAGGTGCCCCAAAAGTCATTTGGTCTTGGTGAAAGGAAGAGGTCCTCATCCTTAGAGGAAGGGTTTTGCTGTTAATGAAGTCATTGTAAAAACATTCATCTCTAAGAGCTGAAAGAAAGGAAAACAGTGTTTTTTACTGGAAGAGGAAATAAATCTACTAGCATATGACATGGAGAAACTCATTTTAGTTTTTCCTTTTAAATCAGGTAGGCTGATTGAGACTTTGAAATTATTGACATACAGGTTCCTAGAATGAAGACAGGTCTTCTCTTCCTCCCTCCTTTCCTTCCTTTTTTCATTATTTTCTTTTTTCTTTCCTATTTTGCCCCTCCCTCTTTCCCTCTCTCTCTTCTTTTCTTTCTTCCTACCTCAGGTGAAGTGAAACTGCTGATCTCCTCTGAGACACCCATTGAGGGGAGGAAAATGTCCTTTGTGAATGATCTTACAATAACTCAGGATGGGAGGAAGATTTATTTTACGGATTCTAGCAGCAAATGGCAAAGACGAGATTACCTGCTTCTGGTTATGGAGGGAACGGATGATGGGCGGTGAGTGTTCATTTCAAGTCTTCTACTCAGTGAGATCATCAGTCAGGCAGGGTGACTTCGGCAGAGTTTATCTGTGGGAGTCATTGGAGTGTTTCTGAGAATAATATTATAGCTTTAGAGATGGGACTTTCATGACTTCTGGAAACAGGTGATGGATGCAAAACAGAACAAGATGTCCTCACTTTCTCTTTGAAAAAATGTAATTAAAACAGGCCAGTCGGTCTGAGCATGTGGTCTAGGCAGTCTGGGTGACACCTCCCAGGCTGGCCTCCATTTCAGGTCATCCCTCCCAAGGGGGACTCCTTTGAGGCTGGAGCCAGGGGGGCCCTCTCTGGTGGTGAGCCAGCTCCCGGCTCAGCCAGATAACTGACTGAGGGGTTCTCTGGAAGAGGATACCTGGGGTCTGCTCTGGATGAGAAGGCCCCCAGGGGCCAGCCTGGAGTCAGGTCTGGGCAGAGGACCACCAGGGAGCCTTGTCACTACAGCATGAGGCGGATCCCCTTCCATAGGCCCTCTGCCTGAGGCTCAGAGGGGAGCAAGGCTCCAAGGTGGCAGGGGCCACAGACTTTCCCACTTGAGCATTTGCTGTTGGTGCTCCACAGCCTACTAGAGTATGACACAGAGACCAAGGAAGTGAAGGTTTTACTGGACCAGTTGCGGTTCCCTAATGGAGTGCAGCTTTCTCCCACAGAGGACTTTGTACTGGTGGCGGAGACGACAATGGCAAGGATAAGAAGGTGTGTGTGGCCCCAGCTGAGCTTTGGGGGTGTGCCAGAGCTCACTGTGGCCCAGCCTGGGTTGCAGGGAGGTGTTG
Organism: Lontra canadensis; assembly: GCF_010015895.1. NCBI lineage: Eukaryota > Metazoa > Chordata > Mammalia > Carnivora > Mustelidae > Lontra > Lontra canadensis. The sequence goes on along the minus strand of NW_022631010.1, from coordinate 26,380,772 downwards.
ACCTACATGATCGGAGATGGGGCAGGGCACCTTCTCCTTTGTGTGATAGTAGAAGCAGTAAAATTCAGGGGTGCCTTTTCTTTCTCCTCCATCTCAGCCTGCTTGAAACTTGCAGTCTGGGAGAGTCTCAATTTAATGCTGACCACACATCCTGGGTCCCTTTCCCTACTGGGTAGGCCAACTCCTTGCTACTGCTTCTATCTTTCCCTTAGGGTGGTGAGTGCCCCTTTCACCATCTTGTGTCTTCCTTCACAGTGGACACGTTTACAGTTATAAATCAATTGGGACTAAGACCATTTTGGTGTTTGACTAAAAGTTTTCCTTAAATTTGGGGACCACTGCTCACCATTTGCTTGGATGAATTTTTCAGATTCTACCTGTCAGGCTTGATGAAGGGAGGGGCTGATCTGTTCGTGGAGAACCTGCCTGGATTTCCAGACAACATCCGACCTAGCAGCTCCGGAGGGTACTGGGTCGGCATGGCAACCATTCGCTCCAACCCTGGGTTTTCTATGTTGGATTTCTTATCTGAGAGACCCTTTATAAAAAGAATGATTTTTAAGGTAACTATGAAACTGTAATTCCGGAAAACAAAATGAAAATGCATCTAATTACGATCTTTTTTGACCTTTGGAGCTCTAAAAATTCTCATGCTGCTTATAATATTTGGTACTTATAGTGACTTATATTTTAAGTGTGAGTGAGCAGAGGGCCAAAGGGAGGGAGAATGGGAGAGAGAGTCTTAAGCAGACTCCACACCCAGTGTGGAGCCCGCTGCAAGGCTGGATCTCATGCCTCTGAGATGATGAGTGATGACCCAACCTGAAATTGAGAGTCAAGCATTGGATGCTTAACCAGCTAAACCACCCAGGCGCCCCACTTTTAGTGACTTCTTTAAAACACATTTTATGCCTCAGACTGAAATGTAAGTTGAAAGACTTGAACCCTTTGATGTTACCCTTCTGGTTTCCTTGTCTGGGTGTTTTTACCATCATCCTCACCATTCTGTCCTGTCAATCACACCTGCCCCTTTGTGATAGCTGTTTCAGGCCTTCTCCCCCGCTCCAGAGACCCTGCAACTTGCTCTTCAAGTGGGGACCCTGCAGACCACACTCTGTTCCTCCTCAAAGGGTGTCAGGCACACCTTCCTGTAGCCACACATGAAGACACACTTTCCTCAGATCCCATCCCACACTGGTTCCTCCTGCCCTCTGAAGCCTTCCCGTCAGTCATACTACCCCATCCCCAGAGGATCCTGACCTTTGACCTCTTAGCACACCAAACTCTTTTTCATTACAAAAATAATCACCCACCCTCACCAATGGCCACCACAGACCATTTAATGAAGCCTTTCCTCCAGTGACTTCCCTGAAATGACCTCAGTGTAATTCCCTGTGTCTTACACTGTGGATGAGGAACTGGCTAATATTGGCGCTTCCGTCATGCAGAAGTCTTCATTTCCAACAAGCTCCATTTCACAGGCTGAATAGACGTTTGAAACTGAGGTTGGATTTGAATATTGAGTAGATATTAAAATAATGGTAACTTAAGGCCTTGGAAGGTACCAGGCAGCAATTACCGAGTCTGCACAGTGCTGGGCCCTATGCCTGGGCCCTGCTGAGGTGCTGTAGGCACCTGGATGCTGATCTATGGGCTTTAGTTTTGTTGCAAGTTCTGTGGGTATTTTCCTCTTCTTTGCCTCGTTGGCTCCAGAGCCAGCATCTTTTCTCACTGTGAAAAGAAGGCAGGATGGTGAGGTAGGAGGAAAGATAGGTTTTTGTTTTTGTTTTTTGTTTTTTGTTGTTTGTTTTTAAGAACAGGGGTTTTGAAGGCTAGGCCAGTTGTGGGACCTTGGCCAAATGATGTGATCTCTCTGCCTCAATTCCTCTATCTTTCAAGCGGGAGGAGTAACAGCATCATTCTATTTCATTAGGTACTGAAAAAAATGTAATGGGAATATGCATATAATGCCTATAGCTGACTATTGTAGGTGTTCTCTTTCTGTTCCTGTCCATTTTCCCACAGTGAAGCAGTGCTGGTGTGTCTCTCCTCACCCCAGCCCCTGACAGAACACATGCTCCATCAGGGCAGGTGTTCGTCTGTTTCATTCGCTCCTTTGTCCCCAGGACCTAGAACATGACAGGTGCTCAGAAATTACTGTGGCAGTGATGTGTGCTCAGAGAGATGAGGCTATAAGCATGAGAAGGAGCTGGAGTGTTGGCACATGTTCCCAGCACAGGAGAGCTCCACACCTTCCTGAAGCAGATCGAGACCAGTGGGAGAGGACCATAGGCCTTCCGGACATGACAAAGTCTAGATCTTATCCTAACTTTCATTGCAGTCATGGAGGATTTTTGTTTGTTTTTAGTTTTGAGATAGTATCAGACTTAGAAAATTAGCAAGGGGGTACAAAGAATTTCTTTCCCTGAACTATTTGCAAGTAACTTGCTGACCTGATGCCCTGTCATCATCAGGGTTTGGGGAGTTGCCCTGGTGGATTCGACCCAGGCTGAGGTGTGGCCTTCAGTTGCCATGTCTCTTTATTCTCTTTCAATCTGGAACAGCTCCTCAGGCTTGATCTTTTTGAGAATTATAGGTCAGTCATGTTGTAGAATGTTCCTCCGTGTGGGTCATCGGGCATTTCTCATCATTAGACTTAGGTTATATGTCTCTGGCAGGAAGACCACAGAACTTGTGTTCTTAGTATGTCTTGTCTGGAGGCACATGATGTCAGCTTGTCCCATACTGGTGGTGGCAGCATTGGCCATGTGATTCAGTGATGAATGGTGGCTTCTCCACTGTGAAGTCACTCTTTTTCCATTGGTAATTAATAGGTATTTTGTGGGGAGGTACTTTCTAAATAAGTAAACATCAGTGTGATCTCATGGTTGCCTTTATTTTTCAGTGGTTTTTAATCTCTTACTGCCATTATTTATTTTGAGGCTCAGATTGTCTGGCTGTGGCCAGTGGGAGCCCCCTCAGTGTGGCTTTTGACTTTTGCACATGCCCCTACTGTTTTTGGAGTGGTTCCTTGCTTTCTGCACAACACGTTCAGGCTTATCATGCCCCAACTCTGTAATCGACCACTTCTCCATGAGCCCTGGTTCCTTTTACAGGGGATCTGGTGCTACATGTGCTCATGGTTTTTGGTGTGTCACTGCTTCTAGTCCCCCTCAACAGACAAAGCTGGGGAACATATGCATTTGTATTCATACATAGATAAATACATTTAACCCTTGAGCAACACGGGGGCTAGGGGCACTGGGCCCGGAACAGTCAAAAATCTGCATATAACCTTTGACTCCCCAAAGACTATTTTTTTTTAATTTCTTTTCAGCATAACAGTATTCATTGTTTTTTCACCACACCCAGTGCTCCATGCAATCCGTGCCCTCTCTAGTACTCACCACCTGGTTCCCCCAACCTCCCAACCCCCACCCCTTCAAGACCCTCAGATTGTTTTTCAGAGTCCATACTCTCTGATTCACTTCCCCTTCCAATTTTCCTCAACTCCCTTCTCCTCTCCATCTCCCCTTGTCCTCCATGCTATTTGTTATGCTCCACAAATAAGTGAAACATAGGATAATTGACTCTCTCTGCTTAACTTATTTCACTCAGCATAATCTCTTCTAGTCCCGTCCATGTTGCTACAAAAGGTGGGTATTCATCCTTTCTGGTGGAGGTATAATACTCCATAGTGTATATGGACTATATCTTCCTTATCCATTCGTCCGTTGAAGGACATCTTGGTTCTTTCCACAGTTTGGCGACTGTGGCTATTGCTGCTATAAACATTGGGGTACAGATGGCCCTTCTTTTCACTACATCTGTATCTTTGGGGTAAATCCCCAGTAGTGCAATTGCAGGGTCATAGGGAAGCTCTATTTTTACATTCTTGAGGAATCTCCACACTGTTTTCCAAAGTGGCTGCACCAACTTGCATCCCCACCAACAGTGTAAGAGGGTTCCCCTTTCTCCACATCCTCTCCAACACATGTTGTTTCCTGTCTTGCTAATTTTGGCCATTCTAACTGGTGTAAGGTGGTATCTCAATGTGGTTTTAATTTGAATGTCCCTGATGGCTAGTGATGATGAACATTTTTTCATGTGTCTGATAGCCATTTGTATGTCTTCATTAGAGAAGTGTCTGTTCATATCTTCTGCCCATTTTTTTATATGATTGTCTGTTGTGTGTGTGTTGAGTTTGAGGAGTTCTTTATAGATCCTGGATATCAACCTTTTGTCTGTACTGTCATTTGCAAATATCTTCTCCATTCCGTGGGTTGCCTCTTTGTATTGTTGACTGTTTCCTTTGCTGTGCAGAAGCTTTTGATCTTGATGAAGTCCCAAAAGTTCATCTTCGCTTTTGTTTCCTTTGCCTGCCAAAGACTAACTGTTAACAACTACTGTTGATTAGAAGCCTCACCAGTAACAGTTGATAAACATGTAATTTGTAGTTATGTGTGTTTTTATAATAAAGTAAGCTAGAGAAAGAATATTATTAACAAAATAATAAGGGAGAGAAAATACATGTATAGCATTGTATCTATCAAAGAAAATTGCACATAGGTAGACCTGCTATGGTTCAGACTGGTGTTGTTCAAGGTCAGCTGTGTATGTGGTGTACGTGTACATGTTTACACATGTGTTCATTTATTTGTCATCTGTTTATTTAAGTTGAAAACTGTAAGTAATGCTGGTATTTTGGCTTCTGGTCCCATATCACAGGATTCTGGTTTTCTCCACTTCCATAATAGTACTTCTCTTCTGTAATAGTGAAACACCTGGATCCTATTATCCTTCATATCTGTTTGGTCAGATTCCCAGGATGTCACCAGTCTGTGGCCATTTCCCCCATCACACGGCCCCTGCTAGGGCTCTGGCATCCACACCGGGCCTTCTCCCTCCTCCTGGCCATTTGAGGCACCTGCCTTTCCCCTCAAGGGTTCTGATGCTTTTACCAAGCTGTCCCCAGTAAACACCCTCCTCAATCTGCCTGGGCTCTGCCAGCCTGTGCCAGGCCCTGCTTGGGCTCTAATACCCTATTCTGTGCCCCTGCCCACCCCCCAGTGTGGACTCTCTCTCACCCTGCTTGGACTGACTCGTGGTCTGAGCCACTGTGGTTCCAGCCTCTGCACACACCTACCTTGCTGGATGCTACAAGCTGCTCCCTGACTGACTTCTGCAGGAGAGGTGTGATGTAGTATGAGACAGTTTTAAAGAGACAACTGTAGCTGCTTCTTGGGGAGCAGCCTGTAGCATGGCTCCACAGGCTGTGAAGAGCCTGGTGTGGAGGAGGCTGCTGAGCCAGGAAGGGTGGTGGGGCAGGGCCTGGGGTGGGGATGGTATGTACAGAGCACGTGATAATACCCTGTGGTGCCAGGCTTGCAGGGACTGGAGAGAAGGGAGGGCCGGGGTCAGCAGCTGGTGTCTAGGACCCTGTTTCCTTAGACAGGGTGTCTATCAAGTTTGAAGAGCTATTAGCAATTCTGGGTGAAGAAGAGTCAGCCCCAGGGTTTGGAAATCGGGATGGAGATTTGAGAGCTTTCTGGGAAAACAACTTAATCCCAGGAGAGGGGATGACATGCCTTAGGGATAAGATGGAGAGAACAGAGAAGGAGGACCTGGCACTGAAGTGAGGTGGCATTTCAGGGGCCATGGGAAGTCTTATGAAGTATTTTAAGCTATAATCAACTCTGATTGCCCTAAAACTTTCTAGAACACAGTTGATTTATATGGCTGCTTGGACCTTTCCAATGACTAGGAGACATTATTCATTGGACATTTACAGTTGTTTGGCTGTTTACATTAAAAGGTATACATCTGCCTATTAATTTTCACTCACTGGTCTTAGGCAGTAGCATACTGTCATCATTTCCTCCCTGGTGTCCTGCTCTGCCAGAAATTGTGTATCTCACCCTCTGGTTTCTCTGCTTAAAACCCTTCAGTAGTCCCTTGTGGCCCTTGACCTGGCTGAGCCACAGGGCTCCTGGAGGGTGCTCTGCTCCTTGTGGATTGTCGCTACACTGGCTTCAAGCAGAGCTGCCAGGGCCTGGGTGGCAGGGGCACATTCATTTAACCTGTCCAGGTCTTTTCTCCAACATGAACCACTCTCAGATCTCCATCATTTGCACTTTGCACATATGAAATATTTTAAGCCCAGCCAGAGGGCGTGGCATTTATTCTAGCTAGGCTGTGCTGGTTTTAACCTGGCATTCTGGGGTCCATGTCAGCATGGGCTTAGCTTCAGTACTGTGTCTTCCTCGGATGTGAGGAGCCATGAGCCCTTCTCTCGGTTCACCCAGGTCATCTGGAGTGGCACCTGCTTCGGGTCTGGCGGGTACTGTGGTGAGGGCTGTTGGAAGGCTACCATCCTGGTGCCAGGCTAGCCTTGCCTCTGGATGCAGGTGACGGGAGGCTCCTTGGCCTACTGTGCATGGGGGCAGATGTGGAGGAGGTCTGTGGTGTGACAGGGGCAAGGGAGTTGGGTTAGCCTGCCTCTGCTTTATGTAGCTTTCCTCTCATTAGAAGAGCTGGGCCCTTACAGGATGGTGAGGGGATGTGGCATTTGTGAAAAACAAAATTCAGCTGAATACCTGTCAGCTTATTGGCTTTGTTCAGTGACTCATGAGTCAGAGACCATCCAATACAGATAGAAAGCTGGGAGGAGCAGTACAAAATGAAAGACTTTTATAGGCAGGAGGGAGAGGGAGCAAGGAGGTTACACTGGAAAAAAAACCAGGTTGGTTATCACCAGCCTACTTTCCTTTAGGGGATGGCAGGCAGATTACCTCACATCTGGTACTGTTTAGGTGATTCGTGATTGACTGGTTTAAGATTCCATTTCTAGGACAACCCAAACTGTAAATAAGGTAGGTCTCAATTTGGTGACTTGGGGCTGAGCGTAACTGAATCCATTTTGAGCCTGCGGTCTTGTTTTTAGCAGGCTGGATCTGCTCACACCACCCTCTTGGTCAGAAGCTAACCTCTCTTCACACTGTGCTTCCCTCCCAGCTGTTTAGTCAGGAGACTGTGATGAAGTTTGTACCACGGTACAGCCTTGTTCTAGAACTCAGCGACAGCGGGGCCTTCCGGAGAAGCTTGCATGATCCCAACGGGCAAGTGGTTTCCTACATCAGCGAAGTGCACGAGCACGATGGCCACCTATACCTGGGCTCCTTCAGGGCCCCCTTCCTTTGCAGACTCAGCCTCCAGTCTGTTTAGCAGCCTTGACCGTGGCTGTGCCAGGAGTCCTCACACTGGGCACCACCACTGGTCCAGGAGATCCCGTGCACACAGCCCTTTCTTCCTGCACCTGCCAGTCCTTGGACATGGACATTGGAAGTGGACAGTGAGACCCTGTGGATATCTGGGTCCCTGTGGGATACCCCTCACCTGGGTTTCACATTGCAGCTAGAGGGAAGCATAACTTGCCACAGGGAAGATAAATCCATGTTAAACCATTTTCTCTTTAAAAACCTTTCTAAGTACAGTGATTCTCTAGGACTTATAGTAGGCCTCAGGGTTTGGTGGATAGAACAGTAGATGAGATGTCCAGGGATCTTGTTTTCACTACTGCTGTCCTGCCAGCCTAGTACCTTTACTATAAAATGCAGTAATACCTGTCTTTGGGGGTGGGGCACAGGAAGGGCAAGGAGACCTCAGCGCAAAAGTGTGGAGGCTGGTGGGTAGAGCTGTATTCTCTAGAGCCGTATGGGACGTGGGCCCTTGATCCTGTGTGTTCCCTTCTATAGCTCGCCCCCTCCAGCCTACTTCAGTTCAGCCCCACTCTGAACCACAGCGTTTTCAAGACTCCTGAGTCCCCATCAACCATTTAAAGACAAGGACCTGAGTAAGTGGATAGAGGCATGTTGATCCCAGGAGCTCAGAATGGACCTGCTGGACTTTGTGAATAATCTCCCACATCGATGGAATGATCCAGCAGTTGGATACTGCAGGGCAGGATCTAGGGGAGTCCTGTTGACACCCCTTTGTTCTTTACCTATAGACTAGTAGATGAATAGTGCACATTTTAATATCATTTGCTGGAGTGTCACAAGCCCGAAATTGCTATATATCCTGACAGGTATGTACAAACCAGTCCTAATTTTGTCAGGGGGACCTGTATAATAATGATAATTAAATTGATTTTTCTGCTCATTAACCTTTTCTGATGGTGTTGCCTGGGAGTTTCTTCTCTAATATAATTAGGTTGGTGAATGGAGTTTGATTCCATTGCGGGCTGATAGGAGGATCCTTTTGGCCAGGACCTTGCTTAGGGACAAGCTGTCCATCTGGCTTGCTCAGTGTCCCTCACAGGGAAGCTGCCTCCGGCCGTCCCCTCGTGGTGGTGCTTCATTCCGGCAAGTCGATATTACACTGTGTTCCTACTTCCGGCCCACAGAATGGGGCTGATACCTGCTCCTTTCTGTCCTGGCTGTTTGTGAGAATACCTAAGACACTGTGTCTCTGGAATCGTTTTCAGTCACTTGACAAGGAAATATTTTAAATAGGCAATGATGACTGTGGTAAAACCTTTACTGCTTGTGCGGTGTCGCACTGGCTGGCAACAACCCATCTGCTCCCTCTCCCGACCATGGCCCCCATCCCCTGCGCTGGCCTGGCCTCATTGTAGGGGAAAGAGTCAGGATCTGAAGGTTGGCTCCTCTGTTGTGTTTCGTGCTCAGGGATAGCTTTAAGTGCAGCAACAGTGGGACAGAGCCGGAGACCGGCTTCAGTCCAGCCGGTGTGACCCAGAATGTGTTAGGTCAACGACTCAATGTTATTTATGTTACTTTAGGGGAAAGAAAATTGCATATAGATTATGAAATACTTTTGAATGGATGATGGTGCACCCCATATATCAGCTGTATAGGAATAAGGTAAAAAGTGATCATTCTGCCATAAAAAACAATTTAAATGTGTGGAATGTATAAAAGCTGACTTCTTGATTGAGAACAGAGGGCTTTGCTTTTTAAGTCCTTGCTTTTCACCAAGATAAAGAAGCTGGTAAATTGCTTTTCACAGTTTTTAGCAAAAGAGTCTTGATTTTGACTTAGATGTTGATTTTCTGTCTCAACGTGTCACTTCCTGTGTTTTATCTGGTAATTGCCATGCTGAGGTACAAAATATGGCCTCATTAGGTTTAAATATGTGGTATGGTTTTGTTGTAAACTTAAAGCAGATTTGCCCTAATGTGAATTACTAACATGCTTTTAAAATTAAATCAAGTGATTCATTCATTGTGTGCTTCTTTATTATCTACTACAAAACCTCCAGTGGGACTCAGATACTACCTTTAATGGGACAGAAGTCCTATTTTGTGATTTTTATCATCAACATGCATTTGCAGAGTGGTATTTAGTTTATAAAGTGTTTTTGTGAACACTGACACTTTACCGATGGAAAGAGATAATAGTCATTTTATAGGGGGAACTTAGGCTTGGGGGATGGTTGGAGAGGATTTGCCCAGACTCACTGGGCACACTGCTGAGTCAGGACCCATGGTCTGACTTTGAGATCTGCTGGGAAATCTGGGAGATGAGGCAGGATGGTGTTCCTAGGACCCAGCCCAGGGGCTAGATCTTGGCTGCACATCAAAGTCCTCTGGAATTCCCATTCTTCCAGAGTGGCCTAGCATCATCATAGTTTCAAGCTTCACAGGTGGTCCCCATGGCAATGGTGGGGCACTCCTCATTGCCTGGGCCCACCTGTACCCTAGAGAGGGGCTGGGCTGGGCGGACACCTAGAGCAGGCAGAGCTGAATCCTTGAGAATCTCTGTATAGCTAGTGAGGAGATGTTGGGCATGGCCAGGGAAAACTCTAGAACACTCAGGGCAAGACTGTTAGAATTTTGACTGGTTTTGCTCAGTTTTTGAGACCTTGAACAATGAGTATTTTTTCTCTTCGGTCCTAATTCTGGCATGTCTTAGAATCGAGGTACTTTATATTTTCTCAGTGAGAATAACATTGATGATATCACAGCTTCCCTCTGTGTCAGAGTCATTCCCTCTGAGTCAGAGTAAAGCTCTAAGTTTAAAAGAGCAGTTAAAATTGGGTCGGCAATAAGACCAGTTATTAATAAGAACATGCCTGCTACCTATGGTAAGTTACACCATCTCCATGTAGGTGTTCTGTTTCATCTGTTTGAATCCTACCAAATGGCTCTCTGGCCAGTCTGTTCCCAGGTTGGGCTTTGGTGTACTCTGTCTAGAGAGAAGTCTTTCATGGGGTGGGGTGGGGGAGCAGAGTTACATTGCTAGAACAAGCCTCATGCCCATAGGACCTGCTTTGCAGGCAGCTGTAGCAAAACATCTCCAGTAGTGTGGTTGGCAGAAGTGTCTCTGTGGAGGACCAAGGCACGTGAGCTGTTGGCTTCCACAAATCAGAGTAGCCTCACACTGGCTCACTGACTCAGACCCTTTCCTTTTGGTGCCACCATGCCCAGTCTAAGAGTTAATTAAAGTCAAGCATTGTCTTCTGTGAAGTATAGAACATAAAGTATACTGAAGTATAGAACATAAAGCAGATTGGGAATAATAAAACAGCTGACATATTATAGAGTTCAGGTCACCTAGAGTTCAGAACCTAAGGTTCCCATGTAGAGAAAGTTTGCAGAAGCCTGAGATTTGGGGACCTACGGTCAGCTGGCTTCTGCAGGAGCTGGTTTGTCTTAGTTCTTAGACTTCTCTTTATAGGAACAGATTTTGAATACTTGGCCCCAAATGATGTTTTGAAAATTGTGGGCATAGGTTAATGTTGACACCTAAGAATTTTGGGATTCAGATTTGAGGCTACCTTCTCTGTCCCAGAGGGATGGTCAGCCCTGGCTTCTGGCTGGGCAGAGATTGGTGGGGGGGGGGGGTGGTTTCAAATGCAGCTGGGCTCAGAGCAGAGGTCCTATGAGGCTACTCTCCCCCACACCTGTGTGTGCATTCTCATGTCTGACCATGAGGCCATGTGAGGCCAGGTGGGCCCGGAAACCCTGGAGGCCTAAGTAATGATTTTCACGAAAGGCCTGGCCTTCCTGTGCTCTGGACCATATTTAAATGTTAATGAAGACCAACTGGGAGTTCACATGGGTTCCTTCCTTCATTTGCTGCATCATCCTGCCCCTTCAGCTCTGCCCCGAGGCCCATCAGACTCTAAAGCTCCAACACTGGTGTTTCTGCCAACTTGTTTATGTATGCATGAGGTCAGCAGTGCTGGTGAACTCATTTATCTTGATGAAAGGATGGCCTTCAGAATCATCAAATAAATGTCTTGTGGCATAGTTGCCACCACTGTCCCTGAATTAAATGACCACAAGGAGGTGAGCCAGCAAAAATGAATTCGGATTTGGAAATAAAAGCTCTCTCCTCACTGAAGAAAGCCAAAGGGTAATTCATTTTTGGTTGTACATACTGATCAAGTTTACAGCTGCATACTAAATTGTCATACATCTTTAATACAGATTTTGTTTCCTATGAATGACCAAGTCCATATTTTTTAAAGATTTATTTAGAGAGAAAAGAGCAGGGGAGGAAGGGCAGAGGCAGAAGTAGAGGGAGAGACTGATTCTCAAGCAGACTCCTGGCTGAACATGGATTCCTACCTGGGACTCTATCTCACGCCCCTGAGATCATGACCTGAGCTGAAATCAAGAGTTGGAGGCTTAACTAACTGAGCCACCCAGGTACCCCAAGTCTGTGTGTGTGTGTGTATTTTTTTTTTTTTAAGGCAACAGTGTATTGTGTATTTTGTACTAATCTATAGTTTGAAGAGGACTGGAGAGGAAGAAATCCAAAGTGAGAGGCTCTGCATTCCAACCCAGGCCTACTGGAGCAGGCGTGCGGGGGGGCCTATCTTCTCTGAGTGAAGCCCATCTCTGTCTGCAAGCTCCTGGGCATGTGTGTGGCCTGGCCTTGAACTGCTTCATGTCAGCTGGAGCCCTGTATTTGACAAGGACACCAGCACCTACTGCTCCCTCCCCAGCACAGTGTGTCCATCCCTAACACAGGCTCCCCTCTCCTGAGGGGCCATGGGGGGGTGGTCCCAGCACTCTGCCTGCCCAGGTACAGCTGAGCACATCCTGAGCCTCTAAGGCAGTGGAGGGAACTTGGGTGTATGACTCCTGGTCAGAAGAAAGTCCAGCTGGAGCGTCAGTGCCCTCCAAAATGGGGTGCTACTCATTACGCCAGTTCATGATCTGGACACATGCTGGCCTGTTTCTAGCTGTTCTGGTCTTCAGTATATTTTAGCTAGCAGTGAAAGGCTGGAAAAGGCTCCAACAGGCTTTATGGAAATCACTTAGACTCATAAGACCACTCAGTGAGGGGGATCCCTCACACCGCTCACCTTGCCTTCCTGACTTCCTTTAACAGGGAAAAAGCAACAGCTGTTGCTTTGCGATGGTCAGTTCTTTATTCATATTTATTCATAACGTTATTCATGCACAAAAGGTCAAGATGCACAACAGCTGAGTTTGTCCCCCTGCCCAGTGCTGTAACCGTTAATTTGGTCAAAGGGATGGATCTCTGCGCTTTCACTGCTGAATGTGGGACCACCAGGTAATCAGGTGGGAGTGGATGGGAGGGGGCTCACTCAGGGGTCCGTAACCTGAATAATTACCACCAGAGCATCGGTGAAATTAGGGTTAGAAGAAAATGCGAAATACATAATCCCAGTTACTCTGTGCTGAGCCCAGGGGCTCTCCCATTTCTGCTCACTGGTGAGGGACTACTTTGGAAGTTCCGAGGGCCTGTGACAGCCGGGGCGGAGCTGTGACCTAGCGCAGTACAGAGCACAAGTGCAGTGTGGCTGAGAGGCGGAAGTCAGTGACAGTGGAGAACGGACACCTCGAACTTCTGGAGCCAGGGGATGACCCAAACTTCTGAGTAGCAGCTGAAAGTCTGCAACAAAGAAGGGCACGCTGAGACCCCCTGTCGCAGAGGCCACCCTCCCAAAACGCTCCACAGCGGTTAGGTCCCCCGTGCTGCTGCTGTGGGCTGTGCATACACGCCTCTTCCTTACGACGTTCTCCCCCTGCCCTAAGTTTCTATTTTGAGAAATTTCACATCTGCAGAGAAGTTGAGAGGTTTAAGAATATATGCTTTTCACTTTCTTTTGCAAATTAGATTGTCATGTTTGCTCTCTCCTGAATGTGTACGTGTGTATATGATTTCTGAACTGTCTGAAAGCTCCTTTTGTTCTAACCTCTCCGGCCCCAAGCCCAGGGTGTTGATTTCCTGGAGCTGTGCCCCTCAGGATGGGTGGTTGGACGTGCGCTCTTGGGAGCCCTCCCTGTGTTCCCCCGGGTCTGTGGGTACTGCAGGGATGCTGGGAGTGAGATTTGGAAACTTGCAAGCAGAGATGTTTCCCAAAGCCCTGGGGAACGGGTGAGGGCTTGGACGGCAGTGAGTGGGTGTGAGGAGGTGAGACCCCTTCGTTTTACCCTTTTTAAGGTATGGTTGGTCTGGAAGTCACAGTTATCTAGAATAGGGTGCTGGATCTTCTTGCAAGAAGTTCTGCCAATCTTCATGTCAAGCATGTACTTCAGGCCCTTCACGATCTAAGGGGAAAAAGGGTCAGGTGGGTGTTACTCGGTCCAGGACAGAAGGGTGGCTGCTCCTCTACCAGCAGGAGGAGGTATGGAGAGGGGGGAAGGATGCCAACATATGCCCCCTTAAAGGGGCTGAGGGTGTGGAGGCCTGTCTGGGACTCACGAGAGAACTCTGGGAGGGAAGCTGCTGCTTGGACCCAGGCCCCTCTCTGCCTTTGTCGTTCCTGTTCACGATGCCCATTCTCGTCCCCAGAAGAGACTGAGGCTCTAAGTCTGTCCTAGAATATTTCCTTCCTGCCCAGAGCTCTCTGTCAGTGGGGACGGCACCTGTGCCTCACCTCCATGCCCAACACCCACCTGTGGCCAGTGCTGACCCACCCTGAGTGCCCACAGTGGTAGCTTGTTTTTTCCCCCAGTTTGAAAATAAAGCTTTTCCACTTGCATGTGGCAGCAACCTGGTTCATTCTCACTATGCTCTCCCAATAAAGCCTCAGCCCCGCCAAGGCCCAGGTGGAATAAAGTCTTCCCAATGTCACTGAGGGATAACCTCCCACCCACCCCCTCCCACAGGCCCTTGAGCACTGGCGGGCGCACCAAGAACTCGTTCTGTTCCACAGGAGTTGAGAGTCTGGCTCACGAAGATCCCACAGTCCCTGGGGCTGAGTCCCTGGAGCGGTAACACTTTCCGATGGGAAATTGGCTTTTCAAGCCCACCCCACACCAGCTTGCCTTTCTGCCACATGCTTTCTAATCTTAAAGAATTTGTGGTTTTTGAAAAGAAAAAGGATTATAAGAATTTCCAATAATCCTATTACACAGGAGAAACCGTTATCGGTATGCCTAAAAACCGTTGGTGTTAGAGTGGGACCCCTCACCCTCTTTCCCTGGGGTTTGTGTGTGGGGATGGGGCAAGCTCTCTGAGTGACGTGGGCCCATATGGACAATGGCAAGAGGTCCCTTGGAGCTGTGGTGCAGACAACGGGGCGCGGTGGGGCGAGCCAGGGCGGGGGCTCTGATGGGTTAGTGGTTCCTGCAGGCCGGCATTCTGCTTCTCCCTGACTGAGAGCCTTCAGCACGCCCATCTGTGGGGGCCTGTTCCACCCCTGGCCTCCTGGGTTCCACTTCAGATGTACTATGGGCCCCAGCCTGATGGCTCCGCCCAGGAGGAGCTTGTTTTCACAAGAGGCAGCTCAGGGCCTTCTTGCTGTGCCCAGGGTGCCTCTGGCTGCTCATGGACTGTTTGTGGCTGCCACTCTCAAGCCTCCTGGCCTGGGTCTGGGTTCCAGATGGGCATTAGGCAGGTCGGTAAGACAGGAGCCACTGCAGCCTGGCCTCTTAGAGGTGTCCCTGACCCTCACCTGGACCAGGGCTCTGCTGATGTGAGATTCCTTGAACAAGAAGATGTCATTGGTACAGTTGTTGAACCTTTCAGCGCTGTGTCTGGCTGCTTGGAGGACTCCTGGGTCGTGGGGGTTTATTTTTTTGGGAAATCCTGGCTTCCCATCTGGGTTAAGGGTCTGGGAACAAAAATCTGAAATAGAGACGCACAGAACCAGACAAAAGCATTGCTATGACCAGGGTCCTTGGGCCCAGGGTCGCACCTCACACCTTGTTTCTGCCATCTGCTCCCTGTGTGGCCCCTGGTCGTCTACCTACCCCTCAGCCAGCCACCCCACTCCCCACAGTGCATTGTTGTGTGCCCCACAATTGCTCCCTCCTCAGAGCTGAGGACTAAGCATGAGGGGTGGCACCGTGAGGTATGAAATGTAGTCCCAGCCTGCTGTGCCTGCCCACACAGTCTTTTGCGGAACCCAGGGTCGTTGCTAACAAGTGTTAAAGAAACCCTGAATGTGTCTTCAGGTGGCGGAGCCTCCGGATAGGACATAGCCCCAGGGCTTAGAAGAAGGTGCCCAGTTGGCCTTTGAGGACACTGTCATCTGGATCCAGCCCCTCCATTTGTCCCCAACGAGTGGACCATGGAGAAGTGCCCAGAGGTCCGTCCTGCCTTCTCCCGTGTGAGGACATGGCTGCTGTCCTCTCCCTCAGTGATTCTTGTCAGAGTCCACCCAGCATCCAGGCTCTGGGTTAGCCCATGCGGGGGCTGCACCCTGGCACCTGGCTCCTGGCAGCGGCGTAGCACCTGATGCCCTCTCATATGCTGCCTCCTGCCATGCCCATCTGGGTGCAAGTCCAAGGACCGGGTCAGGCCCATGCGACTTTATCCCACACAGCTCCATTGCAGGGCTGGCATGTGGTGGAGGGAGGGATGATTAGCTTTCTTTCATCCTTCCATGCTCTTCCAATATTCTAAGGAGGCCCATACTTGGATAAAAGATGGGATAAGGAACATGAGGGACTTCTACCCCAGCACATGGGTCCCCCAGTGTCTGACAGAACCAGGGACCCCCATATCTGCCCCTCTCCTCTCCACATCTTCTGTCGCAGGCCCCACAGAAGCAGAGCCTGGCCACACCCCAAGGGCCCTCACGGAAAAAGGACCTGACTTCATTCCTCCATCCAGCTCGCTCCGTGGCCCTTCTGGAGCCCTCCTCATCCTGCAGGTACTGGGCATACACAAGCTTATGTTCACTGGAGCCCACGTTCCATAAATACACAGGCACGACAAACATCAGAGCAGCAGGTGAAGCGAGGTGGGAGCCGTGCGGGGGTCTGTCCACAGCACATGTAGGACCAGGCTGTGCCATCTGCCCCAATCTGGGTGGAGGGGCCGAGAGCAAGCTGGGGGCTGGGAAGACAGAGGGGTCTGAGGGCTCAGGGCCCCAGCATGGCTGAAGCAAGGAGGGCTTGTGGGGAAGGGCTGAGAGGAAAGGCTGGGCCCGCCATGGGTGTGTGCTCATTGGGGTTACAAACTTCGGATTTTATTATAAAGAAAACAGGGCTGTAAAAAACCCCACAGGCTCTGTATGGCCACAAGTAAATGGTGGTCTTTTCTGGTTGGTGGCTCATGGTTAATTTAAGTTTCTGTCAATTTCTACAATGGATAACTGATGTCTAAAAATAACAAAAAGTTGGGATGCCTGGGTGGCTTAGTCAGACATGTGACTTCAGCTCAGGTTATGATCTCAGGGTCCTGGGATCGAGTCCGTGTTGGACTCTGCACTCAGTGGGGAACCTGTCCTGGGATCCGGTCCGTGTTGGACTCTGCACTCAGTGGGGAACCTGCTTCTCCCTTTCCCTCTGCCCCTCCTTTGCTTGTGTTTTCTCTCTCTCTGTCAAATAAATAAATAAAATCTTTTAAAAATAACAGTTTGGGGGGAAAATCTAAATAAACTGAGAGGAGGGAGAAGGGAAAGAGGGTTTTTAGATTTGTAAACTGCTTCTCTCTTGGAAGATACTCTCCTAGATTTCCCTGAAATGTTAACATGCCAGAGATGATTCAGAGCTGAGCTGTTTTCATTCATTAATTAAATTTAACAGTGTGAAGTTCAGCAGCTCAATGGCATGACCTCATTTCAGGGGCTCAGTAGCCACATGAGGTCATGGTGGTGGATGCAGAGAGGGACACCGTGTCCTTTCAGAAGACCCCACGGGACTGCACTGCCCTGAGACTTCACTCTGCTTCCCTCTGCTGTGATCTCGGGGACCACCTGTGGCTCAGGCATCTGTGTTCAGTCTGGGGAGACTGTGCTTAGCAGGAGGCAGAGGCACGGAGGCAGCAGGAAGTGGAGACTTGGGGAGTGTGGGTAGTGGCAGTGGTAACCAAGCTTCCGGGATGAGCATATATAAGGTGGAAAGACTGGTGCTGACCTGTACCCACTCCACCCCACCCCACCCCGTCCACTCCTGAGAGACAAGCTCCAGCTCAGACCCGAGACACCCGAGTATATTTGGGTCGTAGAAAATAATGGCAGAAGGCATGAAAGCTCTGGGGGGTGGGAGTCAAGATACCATCTGGTTCCCCGGTGAAGAAATCTCAACTTTAGGGGAGGAAGCTGGCAGCATGAATTCAACAGAGCATGGGAGCTTTAACAAAAGCTGCACTGGGATGTCCCACTGGGGACAAGGAGTCTCCCACCCATGGGGACTGACAGAAGGGGGCTGAGGGAACTACCCCCTACCTTGTATGGGGGGTCAGGTTATGGGGCCAGTGGGCTGGCTGGGCTGGTGAACCGCCTAGCAGGTTGGTGCCTTGTATGCTGTGCACCTGCTATGGGCTCTTGTGTACGTGAGAGCCCTGCTTAATGTGAGAACCAGAACAATTTGGGGGACATCTGGCTGGGTGGTCTGCCCTCCCCCATGTGGGGTGCAGCAGAAGGAGCACTGAGAGTAGGCAGAGAAGACACGAGTCTGTGTGTGTTCTGGGACCCTGGAGGGGGGCATCCCATGGTCAGCACTGCCTGACCAAGTAGGGCCCCACCTGGCAAATGGGTCTCCCCCAGCTGGATTCTTGGGCCCAAAGCTGAAACATCAAGATGAAGCTCATGACTCCTCTGCAAGGCTCCCTAAGCTTTAGCAGCCCCATGTATCCGGCCCTCTGTCCCTGATGAAAACAGCATACCGCCGGTACCTTGCCCAACACAGGGTCATGGCCATCTGCCGGTCCGAGTTCTGTCCACGACCAGTACTGGGATTCTCCTTTGCAAGAATCCAGCCCTCCTAGGACAGTCTTTGCTAAAAGTCTCCAAAGATGGAAACAAGGAAAGCTGCTTGTGTTCTGCTGGCACTACTGAGTGTCAGCAGCTGGGCTGGTCAGGCCGGGTCAGGCCCTGGAACCCGCATTTCCCCAAGCCGCCCCCATGGCTGTGACTCAGGTGGTGGTGCTGGGGGGTGCTTCTGGGCTCTACGCACAGACACCCTAAGTTGTGGGGGGGCAGGCCGAGGGCTGCTTCCTCGGCACCCGTGCTCACGCACCACACGAAGTCCAGTGTGATTTGTACTTTAAACCAAAAGCCATTTGGGCAAACAACAGCAGGCTTCATTTCTGCTCCTCCATTTCTGGCAGAGAAAGAAAGAAGCTACTTTTGCGCAAGGGATGGAACCTCCAGTGTATTCTGGCCGTCAGAGTTTAGGGCTCCCCCTTTCCCTACTGTGGGGATCAACATAGCTTCTATGTTTTGCTTTGTATAAATTGCTTTTTGTGATTATAAGCTTGTCTATTTTGGGTAGGAAATTTGAAAAATACAGAAAAGTATAACAAGAGCAACAAAATGTTATCACTCTTACTATCTCAAATTAAAAGTCAATCTTAGTAACCAGTGTTGTTTTTTTTTAAATAAAATGTATCAAATGTAATTTAGCTTGCATGGAGCAGGATTATAAATGAAGCAAAAGAGTAAGCCTTCGTGGCTCAGTTAAGCATTTGATTCTTAGTTTCAGCTCAGGTCATGATCTCAGGGTCGTGAGATCGAGCCCCAGCTTGGGGCTCCAACTGGGGAGCCAACTTGGGCTCCATGCCAAAGGGGTTCTGTTTGAGATTCTCTCCCTTTCCCTCGGACCCTGCCCCTGCTCACTCTTACATTTTAGGAAAGAAAAAAAAAAATGAAGTGAAAGTAGGTGAGGCTGAACCTCAGATGTGTGTCTTTTTGGAACACATGATGTCAGTTCCTAAGTGATTCGAGAATGTTACAAAAAGTTTAGGGAAAATACTGAAGTAGGTTTATTTTTATCTAACTACATGTTTTCCTAAAATATAGGCTTTAAGTCAGGAAAGCTTCACCAGTGCAGTTGTCTAAAGAAACAATAAAAGCTCAATTTTTAATTAAAAAAGAGTTGAAAGTCAAATCTATTTTTAGGATTCTTCAAGAGAAATCGGCAGGGAAAGGTTTCTCATGGAGAATAAACATCCCAAAGAGGAGCTCTCCCTCAGGGAAGAATGGAGGCCACCAAGAGAGTACTGAGCAGACAGTGACAGTGCAGGCTGGGTGGCCTGGGACTCGGGACAGGGGGTCAGTCCCTTCCCCATGAAAGGGGGCCTGAGCTGTCCTCAGAGATGTGGTATCTGGGGTGTGTGTTGCGCAGCCAAAGTCTGGGGAGCAGGAGAGTTAAAACTGTCCCTCCCTTGTCACCACTCTGCAGGCAGCAGGTGGGTCCCTATTCTACAGGGGAGAGACTGAGGCCCCAGGGGAGTGCAGGGTAGGGTTAAACCAGGCTCAACTAATTATGAAGCCCTGTAATGAGAAGATGAGCCACTGCAAACTTGGCTGGGGGGCAGGGGAGGGGGGCAGAATGTGACATGGCAGCCCTGTGGAGCTTCCCAGGAGAAAGTTATCTCTTAACAGGTTGAGAAAGGACTTTTGGGTTTCAACGGAATATAAAAGTGTTGAGGACACTGATGTGGCAATTTCCTAAGTCCTAAAGGGCTTAGGGAGGGAAGATGCCACAGGGCTCTGCATTTAGGTCAGTGCACTTTAATGTCTGGACATGGGGAGGTCACATGCCCAGAGGACACCAGCATCAGGGGCCCTGTCACCCCCACAAGAAGGCACTGGAATCTGTTCTCCGAGGAGGGAAAGGAAAGGCTGTGGGAGCTGTGGGAGCAGAGTTGGGGTAGGCTGAGTTCCTGTCTCTGTCCAACCACCAGACAGAGGGACCTCCAAGCCCCTCTTTCTGAGGCCCCTGCTGGGGCCCTCATCTGTCAAATGAAGGAAGCACCAGAAGAGATTGCTTCAGAGGGGCGTGGGGGGTGGCGTGGGTAGGCTACTGGTGTGGCAGAGACTCGGAGCAGGGATGTGGACAGGTGGCTGCCAAGCACCCCAGGCCCAGTGAGAATGCCTTCCACGTGCCGGCGCAGTCAGGCCTCTCCAAGGCTCAGGAGTACTGAAGTTCTTTACCCATCTCCTGGGTGATGACCCTGAGGCTTAGGGAGGCTGCAGGTTCCACAGCTACAAGGTTTGGGGAGTCTGTAGTACCCTACTCTCTGCATGTGTGTGTGGGCTCTGGACTTTCCAGCTGGCGCTCAGTGATAGAGAGCAGGTCTGACAGGTGAGGTCTGCTGCTCTGATGAGGCAGGTGGCTCCCTTTTGGGCGTGGACTGGAGAGGGTTTTGTCCAACAGTGAGCCATGGCAGAGGGAGGCCTGCCCGTGAGAGGACACTAACAGTCATCCAGTGCCACTTGTCTTAGAATTCCCCATGCAGTCTTGTTCCCGTCCCTGCTCTGTTCCGTGAAGAAATGGAGGCAAGGGGAAGGAACTTGGCAAAACAGTTGACAATGACCATCAATTATTAAATTGCCATGCAGTTAGGATGGCAGGCTCCACACCTCTCCAGGAGACCCTTCACTAAAGGGTGTGAAGGAGTGTGCTTCTTTGTTCTGACTTGTGCCCTGACTTGTGCCCCTGGGATGGGTACTAAGTTGGGGGGAGGGGCAGAGAAAGACAGTGGTATCCTGAGAAGAGGCCTCAGCACGGGAGCTAAGAATGAAGGTTGGGGAGAAAGAGGAGGTGGGTGTCCTGTCCCTGAGGTCCCCACGTGCAGCACTCATCCAAGACAGTCCAGGGGCCAGAAGCAAGTGTCACCATAAGGGCATGTGATCCCTCCACTAGCCAGGAGGTTAAAGAACATGGGGTGGGGGCCCTCTAAGTCTCCACCAGCAACCACAGCCTATGATTCCAATGAGGGTAGGGCATGGCCTGCTCCTCTGTGCTCTATTGAGGACCCATGCTCACAGGCTATGTAACTTGGGCAAGTAACCTAATCTCCTTGCACCTCAGTTTCTGGAGTACAGCAGCAGTGCCCTCCCTCCCCTTCTCCCCTGTGCTGGCCTGGCAGGAAGTGTCTGATCTGTAGGCTCCGACAGTGGGGCGTGGGCAAGTCACAGGACAGCAGCCAGCAGGCAGGAAGCACAGACATCAGATAGAAACTGCTTAACAACCAAGGGGCATCCCAGAGCTTGGTCCTCCAGGAGGGGCCACAGGGAAGTCTCTCTTGGGTAGACAGTTCTCAGGCCCTGCTGCAGGGTGGGGGGTGACAGAGGATGCTTCTCTTGCCCCTAGGCAGGCCCCAGACCCCCTATCCCTGAACCCCGCAAGGGCAGCTGCTGCCTGGAGGGGAGCCGCCTGCCCCTGCCGCGGAGCAGTCCCCCGGGGCTGGCAAGCCAGCAATGAGCCTTGGAGACCCGGGCAGGAAACTCAGGACGCGTCCCGCGGCCGTCGGACCTGGCCTCCGGGAGCGGCCAGAGCTCCGGAGCCCAGGCATGAAGCGGCCCAGGGAACACCTTGCTCTTACCTCTCAAATGATCCCCGGTGGTGCTCAAGACCAGGCAGCAGAAGGCGAGCAGCACCCCAACGGGCCGCATGGCTGCCTGCGTAGAGGGCAGCGCGCGCTGGGGGAGCTGGGGCCCCTGCCAACGGTAGTGCTAGGGAGCCAAGAGGGGGCCCCGCCCCGCAAACCGCCCCTGGCCGGGATGGGGGCCGCCTGCCTCGGGTGGGGGCGGCGCCGTGAGGGGGGTGGGGTAGGGGGGAGGGGTTGGGTATGGGGGGTGGGGGTGGGCGGTGATGGTTTCTTGCTGAATCATTTTGACCAGAAGCTCCTCACCTGCACATGTCTGGGCTACAAAGTCAACCGCTTCCTTTATAGAGTTTTCAAACAGCGATTATTTGCAAGGGGAGGAGAAAGAGAAATGAGAGCTGTGAGAAAACAAAACCTTTGCGAGTGTCTACCCTTGAAATATGCATGGAAAAGACATCGCATTTAAAAAGCCGCCTGTGTGGCTCAATCAGTTAAGAGTCTGCCTTAGGATCAGGTAATGATCCCCTGGTCTTGGGATGAGCCTGCACTGGGCTCCCTGCCGGTGGGAGTCTGCTTCTCCCTCTCCTTCTGCCTCCTACCCTGCCCACCTACCCCCCTGTATGTGCTCTCTCTATCTTGCTCACTCTCTCATAAACAAACAAATAAAATCTTAAAAAGAAATCAGGGGTTTTGAATGCAGAATCATCTGGGTTTTCTTCTCCAAAGGACATGCTTCTCAGTCCCAGGATTCCAGCGTTCTGAGCGGCCCCCTCTAGGAGACTCTCCTCTGCTGGTGTGAGTGGGCGTCCTCTCTTAGAAAGTGGGGAGGAAAATGGGGTGTAGACTGAAATTTCAGAGAATGGACATCGCCAGGAAACATGCTCCTTCTGGGTGATTTCTGCATCTGGAAACTGGCAGACAGCAGGGTTTGCTGGTTAAATGTTTGATCACTGCCCAGCTTTGGCTCTACACTAGCAAAGGTGAAGGAAGAACAGAGGTTTTCCAGAACAGACGGTGACCCAGAGGTTTGTTTGTTTCCCTTTACATGCCCAACGCAGTAGTTAGAGTGGGGTCTCTGGAGCACATGGCTTGAATTTGTTTGAAATTGGCTCTGCCTTTTAACACCTGGATGACTTTGGTTGAGGGATGGCCTCTCTGTGCCTCAGTTTCCCCTGATGATTGTGGTGGGGGCTTGGGGACTTCCTCAGTATAAATGTTCGGGGCTGGGTTAGAAGACATTGCATGGTCTTAGCTGCAGGGCACCCCCCTCCCCGACTTTAGGACTACCCTGGCAGGAGAAAGGAGATGGCTGAGCCTTTTCCAGATGGGTCCTGCTGCAGCATACCTGCCTTTGGGTAGGGAGATCTGGGTTTGTGTGACTCAGACAAGCCCAGGCTGGTGCCTCAGGGCAAGGCACAAGGGGCCCTGTTAAATGAGGAAGTGCCACAGCAGGAAGGAGCTTCTACAGCAGTATAGTTTCAGGGTCCTCTGGGCGAAGCGTGTGCATGTGTATGTGTGCATGTGTGTAAGTGTGTGTATCTGTGTCTGTTCACTGTGTGTATGTGCGTGTATCCACGAGTCTGTCTTTGTTTCTGTTTTTGCATATGTTGGGAGTATGAACACACATAAGTGTGTTGTTCTGATTGTGCACAAAAGGAGGTTGTGTATGTGCTTATGTGCCTTGTGTATAAGTCTGTTTGAGTGTGTGCTTGTGTGTATATGTTGTGATGGTTAATTTTGTGTGTCAGCTTGAGCGAGTCACAGATATTGGCCCAGATATTTGGTTAAACATTATTTCTGCATGTGCCTGTGAGGGTGTTTCTGGATTAGCTTTTGAATTGGCAGACTGAGTAAAGCAGGTTGCCCTCCACAATACGGAGGGCCTTGTCTAATCATTTGAAGTCTTGTGTAGACTAAAGGCTGAAGAAGAAGAAATAATTTTCTATTTACACAAATCGACTGTCTTCAACCTCCTTCCCTAGGATTCAGATTTCAACTGGAACTTATACCATCAGGTTTGCTGGTTGGATTTTTCAGCCTCCAAATCATATGAGCCAACTCCTTATAATAAATCTCTTTATACACGTGGACACAACCACCACCCCCCACACCCCACCCTATTGGTTCTGTTTCTCTGGAGAACCTTGACTCATATGTTTGTGCACATGTTTGTACCTAGAGGTGTCTATGTGTGTCTATCATGTATGTGTCTGTGTCTGTGTCTCTGTGCTCTGTATGTTCATATGCATCTGGGTGCCCATGTGTGTTTCTTGAATCTGGGTGAAAGGCTTTTCTATTCATATGTGTCTCTGCGTGTATGTGATTATGTGTGGCCATGTGTCTCTGTGTTACACGCATTCTTTCTGTCCCATCTGAGGCCTGACCGGACTGATGCAGGGGTGATAGGCTTTCTGCTGAGTCCCTGTCATTCATCCATCATCCATCCGTCCTTCCATCCCCTTGCTGCTGGAAGTGTGGTCCCTGGAACGGGAGTCCCTGGGAACCTGAGGGAAATGTAGATGCTCAGGCCCAACCCCAGACATTCTGAATCAGATTCTCTGTGAGTGGGGCTGTTTTCACAAGCTCTCCAGGAGAATTTTCGGCCCCTAAAGTCTGGGAAGCACAGACTGAACCAATTTTGTCTCCCCTCCTGTCTTCTTGTCTCACTGACATGCATGACATCTTCTGTCCTCCATATGATGCCCACTGCTGGCTTTGGCCATGCAGCATCGCATCACATGAAGAATTGTTCATAAAGCATAAAACTATGTGAGTTTCCTGGGGTGAATGGATGTGGGAGGGACATGTGGCTGGCCAGGGTGCTCTTCCTCCCGAGCAGATGTGGCCAGGGCCCCAGATCCATCCCTCCACTGGGCATGAAGCTGTGGAGTCTAGTTTTTCTAGAACCTCTGAGCCAGGACTTTTAAGGCCCAGCCTGCACAGCTGAGGAGCCTCATATCTTTGGCTGGGTGGGTAGGAAGCTGAGACATTGGTGGGGACCTAGGTTTGGGTCCCTCTCTCCCAGGATCTCTTGAGAGCTCTTCCTTGCCTCCCATTGGGGTAAAAAGAGGGGGATGGAGCTTAGGTGACATGGCCCCTGGGTGGCCTGGTTTCCCTGACTCTGTCCCTCCTTCCTGCCATATTAGACAGAGCTGGCAGCCTCACAGCCAATGCAAACACATTAAATTTACTGCAGAAGGTTCATCTCAGCACAGACTGTGTGAACTCCCAGGCAGGGCCTGCTCTCAGGGTACCTGATTTGTTACCTCCACTGTGGTTCTCTTTGCAGTTTGCAAGCAAAATCCAATGACATGCCTCAAAATCCAATGACATGCCTGGAGTAGTTATCTATTGCTGCATAAACAAACAACGACGAACTTTACAGCTTGAAACACAGGTTTACTGTCTCAGGATAACTGTGGGTCAGGACTGGGCAAGCTTAGCTGAGTTCTCTGCTTCAGGACTTCCCCAGGCTACAATGCAAGTGCCAACTGGGGCCAAGTCCCATTTGAGGGCTCAACTGGGGAAGGATCCCCTTCCAAACTCACATGCTTGTTGGCCATCCTCAGTTCCTAGCCATCTGGACTTCCCAACATGGCTGTTGGGCTCCTTAAGGCAAACAAGGGTGTTAGAATGTCCTAAAAAGTGACTTCGGGCTCCCTGAGCCTTGAGAATCTCATGTGCACAAAGGGCACAAGCTGGACTCTTTGTGGTTTGTGAAGGTCCAATCCGAGCAGGTGTGAAGAGAGCCCCTAAGGCCTGTGTCTCACCTGCAGACCAGTGGCAATGCAAATGCACCTCATAGAATCTGTGGAAGGATAAAGAGACAATGCCTGCTGGGCACTTACAAGGTCATAAAAACCACATCCCTTGAAAAACATGGCAAAGGTTTGTTTGCCCATAGCTGTCAGACCGGTAGCCAAGTGGCCTTCTCCCTACACTCTGGGAGGTCAGCTGGTCCAGAGCTTTGGAAAGCAGGAGTGCCAGGCAGAGACAGGAAAGGTCTGAGAGTGCCTGTTGAGTGGATGGAAATACTCAAAAGAGCTTCTTCTGTGTATTGATCACCTCCTGCATGAACCAGTTAGCAAATTGGCTAAGTGAATTGCCATCATAAGATCATAAGATGGGTATTGTCTTTAAGATGAGTGTCAGTGTCCCCGCTTTACAGATGAGAAGAGTGAGGTTCAGGGAGGGGAAGTACTTGCCTAGGGTCACACAGCATGCTTATTCTAGTGCTGGGCTTAATACCAGCTCTGAGGCTCAGCCTGAAGTCTGGACTGTGAAAATCAGTAAAGGAACCTTCACTAAAGTGGGATAGGGAGGCTGGAAGGTAGAGTCCTACCTGTCAACACCAATTACAGGAAGAGTTGTCAATTACAGACTCCCAACAGAAGAGTCCTCAGCAGGAAAAAATCATCAATTACAGGCTCCCTTAGGGAAAAGATGTTCACTGCCTCTCCTGCAAGAAATCTACTACCCCTTGCAATCAGCCAATGAGAAATCGTCATCACCCTGAACTCTTGCTTCTCTCTGGTAGATTTAGGTTTGAAATAACCACTCTTGACTTCCTCCTCCTTCTCCATAAAATAATGCTGTTCTGCTTCATTGGGCTTGCCTATGGTCTTGCAGTAGCTTGCGTGTCCCAAGTTGTAATTCTCTGCTATTCCTGAATAAACCCATTTTTGCTCTTAAGATAAGTGACTTTTATTTTTAAGGTTAACGGGACCTTCCACAGTGTTCTTTCCAGTAGAGGAGGCTACTTGCAGATTCACCTGCTTAGCAACACAGGATTCTGGGAACATTCTAGAGGACACAGTGGAAGGCCACAGCCTTGTCCAGAAGGAAGAGCTGGCAGACCCCTTTAGGATACTTTCAAGATCTGACCTTTGATGTTCTTTGGCACATCTGTTTGTTTCCACGGAGGTGAGAAAGAGTGTGGGGTCAGAAGGCCAGTTTGAGGGGATTCTGGGATCAGATTTTTACACCTTGTGACTTGAGCAAGTGCATTTAATCCCAGAAAAGGCAACTTTCTGTTCTTGCACCCAACATCCTCAGTCAGTCCATGGCCTTCACCCCAGGGATGGGATTTTAGGAGGTCCAGCCTCATGAGGGACAGTCTGAAGGTGAGGGAGATGCAGAGGCTTGGGGGTGAGTAGTGAGGTGAGAGAGGGAGAGTCCCACAGTGCAAGCCAGGATTCTGAGAGGGCAGACTGGGCTCCAGAGTGGAGTTCTGAGGGGCTGGGTAGAGGACACTAGGGGGGTGGTGGGGAGCACTGGCTTCATGGCTGAGTGTCTTTCCTGAATCTAGCTTGTGTTTGT
Organism: Lontra canadensis; assembly: GCF_010015895.1. Taxonomy (NCBI): domain Eukaryota; kingdom Metazoa; phylum Chordata; class Mammalia; order Carnivora; family Mustelidae; genus Lontra; species Lontra canadensis. The sequence goes on along the minus strand of NW_022631010.1, from coordinate 26,353,725 downwards.
GCCCAGGGGCTCAGATGACCAGACCATCCAGTTCTAACACTGTACTGTACCCAGCTGCCTGGCCACACAGCTGAGAAGCCACAGGAACATCTGAACCACCCTACTGTTTCCCAACCCTGAGCTTCCCTGCAGCCTGTCTTGGCCACAACCAGGTCCCAGGGCTCCATCAGTTAGTGACAGAAATAATAACAGCGAGAGAGAGCGTGTTGCCGGCATTTACTACATGCTGGGGACTTCTTCAGCATGCTATGACTACTTCTTCACTTCATGCCTGTTCCATCACTATACAGAGAGGAAACTGAGGCCCACAGAGGGTGACAAGTTGCAGGAAGTTCTGCAGAGCAGGGGCCCAAGCCCTGGAAGTGTGGCTCTGGCTTCTGGGTCCTAGCTGTCCTGTGGGTCCTAGATGTCCCTGTGGCATCTGTGCCCACCACATTGGCACCAGCTCCGCTGGGATGGGCGGGGGGTGACTCCTGAGCTCTGACTGGCCTGAAGATGCTGGTTTGGTATTAGAGGTATCTAATGGTGGCCCAGTTCACTGAGACAGAGACAGGCAGCTGGTGCTGCTACACCATTCAGAAGGGCGGTTAGCTGAAAAGTCACAAAGTCTCACAGAGCGAGCAGTGGCCTCAGGAGTCTCGGTGTGTTGTGCGAGTGAGAGATTGTTTTTATGGCAGAAACAAAACCCAGGTGTCCCTGGAGAGGATTAGCTGATGGGCTTCTGATCCCTTTGTGTTCTTTTTGTTGTTGTTGTTGTTTTTTCTTCTTGTTGGTTTGTTTCTGATACCCCTATGTTCTGCCTGTACTTTCCTTTTTCAAGTCCATGGTGCTTGTCTGAGTGGTGAGTCTACAAGACAGATCTTTGTCTTTGTATTTGTCTGTTCACAGAGAATGCAGTTTACACTTTTTTCCAGGGCTCTTGAGAGTGTGAGGAGAATTTTATCCACATGCTGGTGCTATGATCCCAGAAATGAACACAGTGTTCCTTCCAGGGTAACCACAGACCATCTAGATTCAGAGGATAGGAAAAAAAACCCTAGTCTCAGCAAGACAGTGTCACTGTCACATCGTAAGAAAAACATGTGGAAGGGGATGCACTGATGTGGGCGAGTTATCTGCCACAAGTGGGTCCAGAAAAGATTCAGTGTCTTTACCTACTATAAAGACTGTCTCCCTGTCTCCTTGACTTGACCTACTCAGTGAGAGTGCTGCCTGTTCTCATCATGCTGGGCATGGCCAGGACAGGAGAGGGGCAGTAGGCATGCTGGCTTATAGCCAAGGGGTTCAGGAGAAGCTAACACCACCCCAGCTTGTGGAGTGGGCTCTGACTGGCCCATGTCAACTCACTTGGTTCAGGTGAGCAAGTGACTGAAGATGGGTCAATCAGAGTCCAGTGAACTATTCATTTTCTATAATTGAAGAAGGAACAGCTATCGTTCATTCCACCATCCTACTCCCTCTCCTTCCTTTCCTTTTCCTCCCTTGGATGAATAAAGCAGTCTGTAGCCCCCAGAGTTAGAAGGTGTCTTGGTATATGAGGACAGGCTGAAGAGGAAGCCACAGATAAGAGAATTGTAGAAAGTCAGCCATAGCGACCCCTGAATCAAACCCATCCTGAAGGCCACATACTGCTAGATTTTCCAGTTATGAGTTCTCATAAAATCCCTTGCCATGTAAAACCACTCAAACTGGAGTTTCAAGGGTTTGTTGTTGTTGTTGTTTATTGTTTTTTTTTCCCTCCCTCAACATGAAAGGGCTCTAGCTGACATAGATGGAAAGCAGGTTTGTGGCTGTGTCAGTATCAAGGCTATGTGCTTGCCAGTGGCCAGCCAATCTGGGAGTGTGCAGAAGCTGGTAATGCTGTTTACCGTGAGAACTGAGGGACCTTGCAGCAGGGACATAAGCCCAGATCAAAGGGTGGAACTGAATTCAGGTGCACAAGCATGGTCAGTTTTCAGCACAACAAAATGGTCTTGGTTCTTGGAGGCTGGACACAACCTGCCTTCCCTGTGGCCAGTGCTGTGGCCTCTGCCTGGAGGTGACTTAAAAGCCTGGCGTATCTTCTAACATCCCATTACCTAAAGTTGCCAGTTAAAATACAGGCCACCAAACTAAATTTGAATTTCAGAGGAACAACAAGTGAACTATTAGTATAAGTATATCTTAAATATGGCATGGGACATGCTTGAGCCAAAAATTATTCATTATCCGAAATTCAAATTTAACTGGGCATTCCGTATTTGACTTGCCAAATACGGCAGCCCTTATCTGTCTGTAGCTGGTGAACTTTGTTGGACAGAGATGCCAGCTCTTTCTACTGGTTCTCCTGTGTGGATTGGGGGTGCTCTCAGCTTGGGGCTGTGGAGCTCAGACCCTGGTAGGTCAGCCTCATCAGCCACCCATTCTGGTCAGCCCCAGGGCTCTGGTTCCGTTACCAGAGCAGGAGCAGAGCCTGGTACTGACAGGATGGGAGGTGTTTTCTTTGCTCATCGCACCCTATTGTTTTGTGGGTATATGTCCTGAGAAGTCCTGCTACATGCTACCCTGTGTGGGGACGGGACTCCTCACCTGGCTGTGTCGCTATGATGGTGAGGTATGCATGAGCATTTTGAAGCAGGTGCCCTCCCTCTGTCAGATCCAGCCGGATGCCTGGAGACCAGAGCTCTGTCTGCAGAGCCATCGAGCCTGTCCTGAAGGTGTCAGGCCCGGGCTTGGCCAGCAGGAGCAGAGGGTGGAGTTGCTCTCTCTGCCTGGGCTGCTCCGTGGGCACAGGGCCCCCAGTGGTACCCACTTCCCTAGCCCTGGGGGTGATCATCCTTGACTGAAGAGAGCTGACCGGGGACAAGGCCACACCCTTTCCCAGGGGCAGCCTGCGTCCTCTTGGTCCATGACATGACATCTCTGCACTCCCATCACTGCTCCTGAGCTGCCCTCACTCCCCGCCAGGCTGCTGCTCACCCACCTCCATCTCATTGGCTCCCCAGGGAACTCTTCCATAACAGATGGGCTGCGCTGTCTCTATAGAAGGGATATTGAAGTTGGGTTCTGATGGTTAGGGAGGAGCTCTCTTGGAAGGAGAGGAGAGGGGCAAGAGCTGAAGGAAGGGCACCAGCAAGGGCGTGGCATGTGGGTGTTAGGGTGCTCCTTCTTAGGATAGTCATGCTGCTTCCCTGTGGCTACAGCTAGGGACAGTGGAGGCCAGTCCAGGCTTCATCATGCGGTCCTGGATCATTGGGTCACTCTTGGGGTTGCCTGAGCCCAGGGAAATGAGTGGTGGTATTGAGAGTGAACTTTGTTTTATAGTCATTGGTGAGGCTGTTTAAGCCTCACCCGGCAGAACAGTGACAGCCGTGTGACCTCTTACCTGGCACCGGGAGAGCCAAGGGCCCTGTGTAGATTGACGGCATGTTCACCCTAAATTGTTGCCCACCTGCCCTGCTGAGATGCCCCCATAAGGTGCAGCTCCTTGAATCGGGCTCTCATGTGCATGGGGTAGCTTCGGCCCTGGAGGTTTGGAGTTAGGATGCTGGGAGATCCTTGGAAGAGGCTGGCACCAGAGAGGATGAAGAAGAAAAAGCACAAGGCAGGATGTCTCAGAGTCCAGAACCCAGTGCCATCTCAGGGACATGTGGGCTGCTGACTGATGAGTAAAGCCATCTCTCTGACCCGTCTTCCCTCTTCACGTCTCTGACCAAAGCCAGATTCTCTGCCCTTTAAGGATTTGTGTGATTATGCTGATGGATCACAGGGGTAACTACGGCAATCTCCCCCCCCCCCGCCCGCCCCACCTCACCATCCTTAATCACATCCGCAAACTGACCTCATTGTTAGGGCCTGGGCATCTCTGGGGGCCATTGCCCTGTTAGCTCCAGGATGTGTCAGGAAGAGGAAGACCTCTGTTTTTTGTTGCCAAGCTTAGGGCTGAGCCCCACCTCCCCACTGGATGAGCACCCTCGCAGCCTGCAAGGTGGCAGGCCCTGAGCTGGTGAGGCCTCAGGGGCATGCCCGCAGCTCAGCTGTCTCAAAAGCCACTCAGCCTTCATTCTTCTCCTTCAGGGAGGGTCCTGTGCTGAGTCCCTGGAACAGACCTGGAGACAAAGGTTGGGGTGTACCCAGAGTATCAGGGAGGCAATTGTAGTGAGAGATGCGTACACATGATGGACAGTGGCCACACTGTTAGTGACAATGGAATCCTGACCCAGAGCTTGCAACACCAACCCACAGCCTCTGTAGCAATTAGCCCAACCGTCAGCCTTGGTCAATAAGTGCCAATTTCCCTAATTTTTGTCCCTGTATCTAACTTAGCATCAACCAGAAGAGAAAGCTGATAGGCTTCCCTAACCAGCCCAATGGAGGCCCTACATCTGATCATCTGACTGCCCTGCCCCATCCCCAGACCAACCTGAAACCTTCCCTTTTTCCTGTCATAAAGCTCTCCTGCTCCCTGGCTTATGTTCCTGTCTCTGCCACGTGCAGGAGATGGTGGCTCACCTCCCTTGTCATCACAAGCTCTGAAAATGTTGCTTTTGCCCATTTGGATAGTCTTATTTCCACACCAGAAGACATGGCTAGAAGAGTGAAGCAGGGACACAGCATTCGGTGGCAGGGGGGTGGTGGCTAATGAGCAGGTTCTTGTTGGGTATCTGGGGTCTCATAGCCAGTGTGCTGGATAGAGAGGGACCTGTAGGGTCGTGGTAAGGGCTGTCGCAGTACTGGTCAGAGTACCCAGGACAGATTTGGTGTCTGCAGCCACATTCTGTCTGCACTGAGGCACTGGGATGTGGATGGGACCCCAAGAGCACCTGCTTCTGACACAGGTAACTTTCAGGGGGATTCTTGGTTCTTATGGTGGCCGCTCATTAGAGTAGGCCTGCAAACTTGGGAAAAAGGTAGCCTATTTTCTTTTCAGTGAACCCCCATTCAGTGGATCTGGGTGTGGAGCTGGGAGTGAGAATTTATTTTATTTTATTTAAATATTTTAAAAATTTCTTTTGAGAGAGAGAGAACAAACACGGAAGCAACAGAGGGAGAGGGAGAAGCAGGCTCCTCACGAAGCAGGGAGCCTGATACAGGGCTCAATCCCAGGACCCTGAGATCATGACCCGAACCAAAGTCAGAGGCTTAACCGAGTGAGCTACCCAGGAGCCCCAAGGGAATGAGCAAAGCTCCTGGGGATCCAGGTAAACCCTCATGCACAGCGGTGCAGTTCTCAGGCTGACCACCCACTAGATATACCTGCCCCATGGCCCTGATTGGCCTCCCTTTTACTCTCTGCATTTGTCATGGAATAATTGCTGACTTAAATGGATGGATGGAGATGGTGTCTCTGCCACAGTCACCCTCTGCATCTGGTGATTCACGTACTACCGCATTAATTATGTGCCCTGGGTGTATCTTCTCTCCAGCATCTGTAGCTCTCGGGTGTCATTCATTTGGCTTGACGCTGACGTGGAACCACAGATAACATATCAGTGGCTTTCCTTCTACCATTACTTTTTGTGGTTCTTGTAAAAAATCTCCAGATTACCATTCCCGGATTCTGATTTGGTCCTTCCTGAACAAGCCCCTTTGTGTAGGAGAATTTAGGGGTTGGTTTTTACCACTTCCCTCACCTTTGTCCCATCTTTAGTGATCTTTATTCTTGCAGAGTAATCTGCTGAGGTGTTTTACCCCGCCCCCCCCACCGCCCACCAAAACCTCTGGGATCTGACCCTGTGGCTGACTGCATTTACAGGACTTAGTGTTTGAGAACCACAGCCCAGGTTCAAAAGATGGTTATTACATTAAGTTCTTCACTTGATTTCTTCCCACACTTTATTGTAAAATTTTTCAGAAATGTTGAACAGATTGTTCAATGGACACTCATATGCCCACCCCCTCATTCATTCTACAAGTAACTTTTTTTTTACATTTGCTTTAGGATCCATCTGTCCATCCAACAGTTTGTCTTACTGTGTCTGTGCAGCACAAAGTAAGCCATGCTTCAGCAGATGTTGAATCCTGGGGACTCCTCTCTGCCCAATGACTGGTCTCTGTTTAAACTCCCTTGGAGAGGGAAAACTCACTACCTGATACGATTCCCCATTACATCGGACCCAATGTTGGGACCTCCTCAGTGTGACTGTTCAAAAGAAAGGCACTGAGAAGAACAGAGAGTCAGCACTCCCTGGAGTTGCTGGAGCCTGGTGGCTAGGCACTCCTTCAGGGCTTTCCATTCGGAAGGTGGCTGGCAGGGTCTGAGCATGTGCACTTCTAACCAACTCCCAAGTATGTCTGACACAGCTCATCTAGGCCCCCACTTTGAGAATTGCTGGTCTAAGCTTACACAGCAACTTAGAGGTACAGTTAATCCCTAAAATAACCAGGTAGACAGAGTCTTGATGTCCTTTTGGAATGGGTCTGGAAACATGCTTCTACTCTGAGGGCTCCCCAGTCTTTCCCACCCCTCTCCTGGTGGCTCCAAGTACAGCCAGTGGCTAGGGGGTGGGGCAGGTGCTTTCCCTGTGGTAACTTGCTCCTGTCCTGTGTGTGGTTCCCTTGTGCGCTGCATGTCTTCAGGTGTGGCTCATGTCCTCCCAGTGGCTTCCTGGCTTCTCCTCTCTACCTGGTGTCCACTGGCTCCACTGACTGTCCGGGGATGGGGTCCTGGCCATGCCCCCAAAGAGAGGCGTCATCATTCGACCTGAATAAACGGGTGCACCTGGTGACCTTACTTTGCTTTATTTATTTCCTCTCTGCCCAAAGCTAAAGTGTTCTCTAAAAAAACAAGTGTGTATCTCTAAGACTGCCTTTGCCTCTGTCTGCAGACTGGGGATGCTGTCTTTCACACTATGCTTTTGCAAATTAAGTTATTTAAGAAGGAGTAAACTTGCGTTAATTGTCAATGGCTTATTAGTACTCACCTAGATGGCCAGGCTGGGGATAGGTGTGAATTTCATCAATTTCCCCATGCTTTTGGGGTTTAGCTTGAACTCAAGGCCCCTTCTTGAGTGAACTCTTGTGAAAGCTTTAATTAACTCTTGCCAGTGTCAATATGTTTTATTACCTTCTGCAGCCCGCAGCCTTCCCCCGTGGCTAATTTACTCTGATGTTTGGGGCCGAGGTAATGAAGGCAGAAGCTCTGCGCAGACGCCGAAGTGAATTAAATCAAGTTATGGGCTCCAGCTGGAGGGCAGTTCCTCTCCATCAGAGGTGATAATAGAGGGTTGTTGTTCTCTGGGTGGGGGTGTGCACCCCAGCAGACTCTAAGGCTAGAGTGGGTGATGCTCCCGTGAGGCCAGAGAAAAGACCGGGAGACAGTAATCAAGACATAGGTGGTGAGGGAATTTACAGAGAGCCCAGTAGTAGCCCGCTGGACAGAGTGTCTGCCGCTGGGACCTACATGCAGCAAGCTTGTATAGTCCAACAACTGAGCCTAGTGGCTGTCTGCAGCCGCTCCCTTGTTGCAGGGCCAGCTCTCCAAAGAGATCAAAGCCTGCTGCCTGGACAGTCTTTGTTACAAGGGAGACATTCCAGATTGGCCGTCCTTTGGAGCCCGTATCCTTGAATGCTGAAAAAAAAAATTCTTCTGCACATTCTGCTTGATGGGCACATAGAGGGAGGGCAAGATCTCTACATTCCCCAGATAGTGATTAACAAGGCCATTCAGGATGTGTTTGCACCAACTAGTGATCCAGCATGTTCCATACAAGAGGGCACCTTGAAGTTTTAGTCAGTTTTGCTGCACCAGAGAAGTGAGGGGTCTGAGCTTGGACTAATGACCTTGGTGGTGGCCTTTGAGAGCACAGACATGGTGTCCAGGACTTGAGTTCAGGTCCTGATCATCACTCGGAAGCTGGGTACAGCATATGTCCACCCCTGTTTCAGGAACCCCCTTTCCTCCATTTGAAAGTGTGGGCAGGAATCTTGCCACCGAGGAGGCCAGGTGTGGGGGCATCTTGGTGGCCACAGCTGGCTTCCATTGGTTTGGTGGGCTGAAGTCTGTGTAGGTCTAGCCTCTGGGGTAGGACAGGAAGCCGGCTGTCACAGGGTGGTGGATGCATCAGCATGCAGCCCCTCCAGGGGCCACGTCCTGCCAGGCACTCACAGCTCTTTGTGGCTCTGCCTACAAGGTTAGAAGGGCTGGGGGGCAACACCCTTCAGAGGTGCACTTTCCCAGTCTCAGAGCCCCAGAGCATGGAGCCCAGTGCCCTGTCGTGGCCACCAGCCTGCCTCCCATCCCAGCGTCTCCTCCTGGCCTCACATCCTGATCATGCTCCCTGGAAACTGCTGGCTGCCGTGGCCTTTCAACACCTGCTCTGGGGAAATTTATGACAGACAAAGGTGTCAGAAGTGGGTTGGGGGTGGGGCAACATGAAACAGAAGAGCCTCCAGCACATGCGGCCCTAGGAGCGGGGGTGGGAGGCTATGGAGAAATGAGAAAAGAAATATTGAGGAATGTGCTGAAAATCCAGACCTGGAATACACAATGCTGAGAACCCAGCTGATGGAGCCCTGCAGAAACAGGCCGGCACGGGGGTGCAGGGGTGGGGGGATGTGCGCCTTGGCCTGCTCTGGCTGCAGCCCCGGGCCCTTGGCTTTGCCTTGGCTCCATCCAGATTAATCCAAATGATGTTTGATTTGATTGAGCCAAAATTCCTGTGCGGTGACCTGAATGTAAGGCCATCAGCGGAGTTTCATGATCTTTGACAAATCCAAGCATTTGGGTAATCAGCAGCCAATGGAGACAGCATTCCACCCTCTATGGTGTGTGCCCACTCCCTAGGCCCCCAGCATTCTGGTTCCTCACCACAGGCCCATCAACTTCACATCAGCCGAATCACAGAGGTGACACTCGGAGCCCACTTCTTGTGTGTCATAATATTCTTGAGGTTGAAGGCAGGTGCGTGCATGGCTTGTGCATTCTTTTTTTGGGGGGAGTATTCCATCCTAGGAATGGACCACCTTTTGTTTGTTCATTTACTTGTTGATGTACAAAGACATTTTCCCAGGTTTTGTTGTCATGAAAAATGCTGCTATAGATGTTCTTGTATAATGTGTTCATTGTGCGGACTTACGTTTTCATTTCCCTTGGGTGAGCGCTGTTGAATCATTGGGTAACTATGTTTATGTTCATAAAAAACTTCCAGGCTGTTTTCCAAAGTGGCTGTGTCATTGTTCACTCCCAAGAGGGGTGCCTGGGTTCTTGGTGCTCCACATCCTTGTCAGCACTTGACACTGTCAGTCTTTTAATTTTAGCCATTCTGGTGGGTGCAGAACAGCATCTCACTGTGGTTAGAATTTGCATTTTTCTGATAACTAGTGATGTTGAGCATCTTTTCATATACTTATTTTGTGAAACATTTGTTCATGTTTTTTGCTCATTTTAAAATTGGATTGTCTTTTTATGATTGATCTGTATTTCTTTATATATTCTGGATATAAATCATTTATCATGTATGCATCATACATAGTTTTTCCTAGTCTGTGGCTTGTCTTTTCATTATCTAAGTGCTGTCTTCATAAGCTAATTTTTTAAAAATTTTGATGATTGCATTCTACTTTTGTGATTGAGGTGTAGTTAGACTCTTCGAGCTGACATTGTAACTTGAGGATTTTAAATTAGTCTCATCACACACACACACACACACGTGCACACACATACTCCTCACCGTAAGGTAACCTGTGTTGGTAGCTTGCTATGCATCTTCCCACATCTCTTTCCATGCTCTTACGAACATATACATATGCATGAGATTTTTTTAAAAATTTTACTTAAAGGGGACCCCACTATGGACTCAAGAAACTATTCTTCTCATTTAACATAAATTGACCAACAGGTACATGAAAAGACCTGTCAGAATGACTATTATAAAAAAGACAAGATATAACAAGTGTTGGTGAGGATAAGAAAAGATAACCCTGCACACTGTTGGTGGGACTGTAAACTGGTGCACCACTATTGAGGTTCCTCAAAAAATTAAAAATAGAACTACGATTTGACTCTGTAATTCCACTTCTGACTATTTATCTGAAGAAAATGAAAACACTAACTCAAAAAAATATCCGCACTTCCGTGCTCACTGTGGCATTAATCATAATAGCCAAGACATGGAAGCAACCCATGTGCATTGACAGATGAATGGATAAGGAAGATGTGGTCTAGATCTATGATGGAATATTATTCAGCCATGAAGAAGAAGTGAAATCTCGCCATTGACAACAACGTGGATGGACCGTAATGCTAAATGAATAAGGCAGAGAAAACAAATAGTGTCTGATTTCACCTATATATAAAATCTAAAAGGAAAACCAAGCTCATAGATGCAGAGAAGAGATTGGTGGTTGCCAGAAGTGAGGGATGGGTGAGAGAAATGGGTAATAGTGATAAAAACTGAAAAAAGAAAGGCTAAGGCTAGCATAGGTATCACAGAACTGAAAGGGTTGCTGGGGGGCCCCAAATGTTTGGTAGATTTCTCCACCAGATGATGCACTTTGTTTTACTTTTCCCTATTTTGATTTTTTTTTTACACTGTACCAGGAAAAACCGAATTATGATTATGATTTGGGAACAATATCTTGTGATTTGGGAAACTGATTTCACATGCAGTGCTAAAACTCACTTATTAGATTTGACATGCACTCTTGAAGAACATCTAACACATGTGCCCTACATGACGGTTGAAACCGCAGTCAGCACTTACGCAAGGAAGACTGACCCCAGGCTGAAGACTGATGCTACCAGGACCCCAGAGGATCCCTGCATGTTGAATCAGTTCCAGGGATGGCCCCTATGCAAAAATATCAAAAACAAAACCATGTTGTTGTTGTTTTATTCCTCAGACCATTTCGTTAGCCATGTTTAAATTATATTCAAGGCTGTGCCTCTTTAGAAATATTTATTTTAAAACACAGACTTAGGAAATGGAAATTAAAGACAAAATGAAGTGCTGCAAAAAAAAAAAAAAAAAAACCAAAAAAAAACCAAAGATAAAACTGAATGTGAGTGGATCCACAGAGGCCGTAGGCAGAGATCTGAGCCTTTCTCTTTGGTTGCTACTTAATATTCCAGAGAATGAATATGCCACCACTGATTCAACCACTTCTCTTTTTAACGAGTTTCACTTCTGCCTCCCGCTGGACATTCAGGTTGTTTCCAGAGTCTAGCTGCCTCAAACAAGGCTCGAAGCAAGTACGCCAAGCGAGCCAAGGACAATGCTGAGCCTACAGCTCTGCGAAGTCTGTTGCTGTTTTCCTGTGGGATAAATTCCAACGGTGAGATCGTTGGGTCACGGAGTGCGTGTATTTCGAAACTCAACAGCAACTGCAAATTTCTTCCCCCCAAAGCTGTAGGAATTCACAAGCCATGGGTGAGAGTCTGTGTCCCTGTGTCTGCAAGCCCTGGGTGCTGTTGCTTAACTCGTTTTACAGCCTCGTGGGTAGTAATACTCTTATCTCACTGCAGCCCAACCATGCTTTTCTACTAACTCATTTTAAAAACAGATTTTTAAAATTTATCTGCATGACTTTTTTTTACCGTTCAGAATTTTTTTTTTTTTAATTCTTCCCCTTTTCTCTCCCTTGTTCTCTCTTGCTCTGCACCTTGTCATTTCTTACATGACATGTTTCAGATGTGTTTCAAACAACTCTCAGGAGACCCTCTGTTCTCAATTACTTACTTTTCACGTGTGATTTCCTCCAGGCCTCGAGCCCTGTTTACCGTGCACCGTGCCAACGGGTGGGTTCCCTGGGGATTCAGCGTCAGAGTTTCTAGAGAAAATTGTTATCAGGGCCTGTTTTGTAGGACTTGGGTCCAAGTGTTCTGAATGCATTTTCTTCTTCGAGAACTGATCCTGGCAGGGATCAAATACATCTTGATTGAATCTGAACCTTCCTGCATGGAGACTGAGCTAGTTGCTGGGCCTCATGGCTGGATTAGTTGCTGGAGAGCCAGCTCCTGGCCCTCTGTGGAAGCACACAGCCCACCCCAGCACCATGCAATTCCAGCCAGCTACCAGCAGGGTCTCCGAGCTGGAGCCTGGCGGAGGGAACTGGTTCTTAGAACACAACAGGCAGGTGTGCAAGGCAGGGCTACGCCACCCAGGTCCCGGAGAGAGAAGCAAGGAGACTGTGAGCGAACACAACCTGGCCAAAGGCAAATGGAGGTCTGAGGACAGGAGGTTCGGCCCTTCTGAGCGCCTTTCTCCTTCTCCTTGACTCTGGAGAACTGTTGAAGAACTTCAGAGAAAACCAAACCACAGATTTTTGTTTGTTTGTTTTTCTTTCAGTGTTACTGAGATGTAGTTGACACACAGCACTGTGCAAATGTAAGGTGCACATGTGTTGTGAAATGATGACCATGATAAGTTTAGTTAACACCTATCGTCTCATACAGATGCAAAAAAATAAATAAAAAAGAAAGAAAAGGAAAGAAAAAAAAGAAAAAAAAAGAACAAGAAAAAAATGTATTTTTCTTTTGATGAGTACTTTTAGAATTTGCAACCTTAGTCACTTTCAAATATACCAACAGCAGCGTTAACTATAGTCTTTGTGTTGTACGTTACATCCACAATACTTACATATCTTCTTCTGGAAATTTGTACCTCTGACCCCCTTCATCTGTTTCCCCACTGCCCCCGCCTCTGGAAACCACATGTCTGATCTCTTTTTGTATGAGGGTTTTTTTTGTGTGTGTGTGTTTTTTAATCTCCACATATAAGTGAAATCGTATAGTGTTTGTCTTTCTCCGACTCATTTCATTCGGTTTAGAACTCTCAGGTCCACACACATTTTTTTTTTTTTCTTAAGATTTTATTTATTTGTCAGAGAGAGAGAGTGAGCACAAGCAGGGGCAGGGCGGCAGACAGACTCCCCACTGAGCGAAGAGCCTGATGTGGGACTGGATCCCAGGACACTGGGTTCATGACCTGAGCCGAAAGCAGATGCTTAACTGACTGAGCCACCCAGTGAACGCAGGATCCACCTACTCTGTCACAAATGGCAGAATTCCATTCTTTTTAAGGTTGAATAGAATTCCATCCTGTGTATATCATCTACTTATCAATCTGCTATCTCTCTCTCCCTCTCTTTCTCTTTATTATCTATCCAAGTGATAATATTTTATGTAGAAAATCTGAATTGTTATACTAGAGTATAATAATATAAGAAAACTTGTGTATAGTTTCACTACCCACAGTTCTCTCATAATATTTCCATGATTTTCTTTCAGTAATAAAGACACACACACACACATATATGTATGTGTGTGTGTGTGTATATACTTAAGCATTTTATAGATATTTAAAATTTGTCTCACATTGTATATGCAATTGTTTCTTATCATTATACTGTTACCATTTATCCATGTCATGAAGTATTCTTTAAAAGCTTAATTTTTATTGAAGTATAGTATACCCAGAAGAATGCATATACTATAAACATGTAGCTTCAACGATTCTTCATGGACTGCATCATTTTTATATTGTAAAGTAATTTCTTGCATGTAACTCATTTGTACAGCCCGTTGTTTGTAAGTTTCCGTGCAGATAAATAGTTCTGTGATGAACATCTCTGTGCATAAATCTTTGGGTGCATCTTGGGTGAATGAGTTTTGATCAAATATACATTACAGATGAGAACAGGCACCACTGTGTTTTTGCTTTGGGGTTCTCAGGACCTGGGACCTTTATACAAGAACATTCATGTGCCGGTTCTGCAGGATTTGGCTTACATCATTTGTGAAGGGGACACATGGATAAAGAGCCGTGCCTCAGTGGAGCAGTGACCTGTATCTCAGGCTGCAGCCTCCCCTGGCTCTGTGTGCCTGTGAATGAGAACAAAGATGGCAGGCCTTAGCTGGGAAGACCCAGGAAGCAGAGATGGTCAGCAGAGCAGGGGATGCTGCTGCAGGTGACTGGGAAGTTCTGCTATAGATATCTGGGCAATCATGTCCTGTTCTGGTGGTCAAGAGGGACAGCACCATCAGTCTGAGGTGGTGGGTTTGGGACCTGAGCAAGACCCTGACCTCCCGCTGACCTTTATTTCCCCAGGATGGAGCTGTTCAAAAATAGATGATGAGGAGGGGTACTTGGCCTGCATTGGGCCCTCGAGCCCTTTGGGTACCTGAAGGGGAGATAGGCTTAAGACATGGCTGGTTTTTAGACAAGGTCTTCCCAAATGCAAGTGGCTGGAAGTTTCTCCAGTTCAGTGAACTTTCTCTTCACTTTTTGCCCGACTGCCTGCTTGCCTCTGTCCTTCCATCCCTTTTATCCTCCCTTCCTCCCTTTCTTTCTGCTGTTGACTGTTTCCTAGACATATAAAGTCAAAGGAAGCGTAGCGCATGCTCCCAGGGACAACCCTGTGGGGCCGTAGAGTCCTGGAACCGGTGCAGGTGCTGAGATGATCTAGTGCAGTGTAACCCACCATCCTGACTGTAGTGATCCAAACAGTGACCATCACCCTCTGCTCTTCCCTCTCAGGCCCTGGGTGGGCTCTGGGAGGTGAGTTGGCTCCAAGCCACTCTGCGACCTAGTGGGATGGGGCTGGAGGGAGCAACGGGGCTGGCCAGTACTGCCTCTTTCCCTGTGTGGCCTCTCTGGGGGCTCCCTCTGCAGTGTACCCAGTATGGGCCCCTGAGTGCACTGAGAAAGGCTTGCAGAGGTGCTCTATGTGCCCCTTCCCATTGCTGGGTAGATGTGGTTCCTTTTCTGGGGGAGGAGGGCTGGGAGGACTTTGAGGTGAAAGTGAAAGCTCCAACATGTGGGTTGGAAAAGGAAGATATAGAGGTAATAAACCACACCGTACAAGGAATGGCTGTGACCTTGGAAGGGGCAGGGGGTTAGAGAGGGTGGTGCCAACTGAGCGAGGCAGGAGGCAGAGCTGGGTGAAGCCCTGAGTGCTTTCCTGCCGTGAAGAACCAAGTCCCCTGGCTCTGAAATGTAAGTTCTCTCCTTTGCTCTACAACATTAGTAGAGTCAGCGATAGACACAGGGGTCCTGGGGAGTATGTCTAACTGTATCTGTGCTTTGTGTGGTGTGTGCAAAGTCTGACGTGTATGGTGTGTGTGAATGCACATAGCATGTTTGCATCTGCATGTTTTGTATATAGTATGACTGTGTGTGCACATATGTGAGCATGTGTGTGCCTATGAAGGAGAACAAAGATGGTGGTTTATGGACAGGAAGACCCAAGAAGCAGAGATGGGAGCTGAGGTTCAGGCTCAGGGGTATCAGGTGCTATGCATGGAACCGGGCTCTGCCTTCTGGCCCTCTCCTTTCTGAAACTTCTGGGATTGTGGGTACACTGACACTGTCCCCTGGCCTTCGGTGCCCTTGCTGTAGTTGCGGTTGCTCCTCATACGGGTGGAGGAGCCTGGTCCAACAGCAGCTGTGGGCATGGAAGGCTGCCATGTGCCTCTCTTCCTCCAAGTGTCAGTGTCCGGCTGACATCTACCTGCACTGGGTGGCTTCCTAGTGCCATTGGTGATTGATGTTGCATTTTATCTTGAGGTTCTTGTTGTAGTCCATGGGTAGGTCTGTCTGGGAAGTGCTTGTCTGGCCATTTCCACCCGTGGGATCTTGGAGGCAGAGGACTCATCTACACAGCCTAAGATATGCTATTATTTTCCACATGAGTGGGTATCATGCAGCACCCCCTAGCCTTTCCAGTCCCTGTTTCTGACCCACATTCCAGCACACATCTTCATTCCCCACCTCCTCTCCCTTCTGTACTTTGGCCCCCCATCATTTCCCCACAAAGCCCTCACTAGTGGACCTGCCCCACCCCTTACACATGGAGGCGCATTCCCACTGGCACAGGGGGAGGGCTGTGTGCCAGTGGCTTTCAAGTCTGGGCTACATCCAGACCGACCACAGCAGGCTCCCCGCGGGGGCCTGGGCTCGCCAGGTGATCCCAACATGTAGCCAAGGTCAAGAACCACTGCTAGGAGGAAGTCTACAGGACACCTGCTTTTGATACTTCTAGGTAAGAAAACACAGCGTTTTGTCCAAAATAGCTGCTTAGGGGCATTACTTCCTGTTTGCTATATCCTAACTGTGTAGAGACCCCTGAGGTCACCACATCCCCCTCTCAGACATGTGGGACATCCCACAACTGGGCCACAGGGGGCAACAAGTCTGGGGCAGCTGCACTTTCTCCCTTCTGTTCTCTGTGTGGCCCACCCACTCCCCTCCCTCTCTGCCCTCCGCCCCAGCTGGCTCAGCTCTTCTCAAGCTCAGAAAGCTGTTGCTGGGCCATGGGAGCATCAGGAATCTTGGAGAAGGGCTCCATGAAATGAAGAACTGCACTGTCTTCCAGGTGACCCTTTTAGGATGAGGTCCTGGCAAACCGTGAACTTAATGAGAGTGGAAAAGGGAGTCTGTACTGGGTCACACAAGGCAGGGGATGTCCCTGAGTCTGCACAGGCCTGAGACAGTGAAGGCCCAGCTGTCAGAAGGGAAGATGCTTCTGCGGGGAGAAGAAGTGACACTCTGGTGGCCCTTGATGGACCAGCTGCCTGGAGTCATCATGGATCAGCTGAAGTCATGCGAGGGGACAGGTGCTCCAATTAGCTGACACTGTTGGAGACTTGTGGCTGATGCACTGGGCCACAGAGCTGACTGTCGAGGGCCGTCCTGTCCAGGGCCTGGCAGACTGCACAGGGAGGACTGGCTCCCACACACAAGGAAGAAGCAGACCACAAGGCAGGGAGGCGAGCAGGGAGTCCACTCTCCCAAGGATCTGAAGCTGTCCTGTTGGGCTGGCTGGAAGCAATGTTTACTGGCAGAAAGTGGGCTTTGGGGTCAAGCCGACCATGCTTCATCTATTCCTTGACCATCCGCTCTACCAGTGTTTACTGAGCAGCTACTGGGGGTCCAAAGAATGATGGGTATCAGTAGGCCTAGAGTCACACAGAAGGCATGGCTGAAACCCGGACCTTCCACCTACTCTGGATGTGTGTCAGCCTCAGTTTCCCTATTTGGAAAGCCTGCCCCTACATAGTAACAATGTAAGAGACCACTGGGATCCTATCAGTAACTTCTCTAGGGCTTATTTGTACCAGGGTCTGTTCTCAATGGACCCACAGGACCTGGGGGTGGCAGACCTGCAGGCAGATGAGAATGTGCCAGAAAGCCCAGGCCCTCAGAGCAGCAGGCATGTGGTTCCTGACAGGGGGACCCCCTGGAATGCCCTTCTTCCAAGGGCTCCTCTAGAGACACAGGAACTCTCACTCACTGCTGGTGGGAATTCAAAATGCTTCAGCCACACTGGAAGACAGTTTGGCAGTTTCTGGCAAAACTAGAAATATTTTTACCATAGGATAAATTGTGCTTCTTGGTATTTACCCAAAGAAGCAAAAAACTTATGTCTGCCCAAAAACTTGCCCATGGATGCTTAGAGCAGCTTTATTCATCATTATAAAAACTTAGAAGCAACCAGGTTGTCCTTCAGTAGGTGAACGGGTAATTCAGACAGTGGAATATTACTTAGCAATAAAAAGAAATGAGCTATCAAGCCATGAAATGACATGGAGGAAGCTCAGATGTGTATTCAGTGAAAGAAATCAATCTGAAAGGCAACATGCTGTGCGACTCCAACTATATGACATTCTGGAAAAGGTGAAACTACCGAGACGGTGGAAGGATCCATGGTTGCCAAGGGTGGGATGGGGCAAGGAGGAAGAATAGCAGAACCACAGAGGATTTTTAGGGCCGTGTAGCTACTCCGTACGATGCTGTAATGATGGCTGTGTCATTTTACCTTTGTCCAAAACCAGAGACTGTATAATACTGTGGGTGAACCGTGTGCAGACCCCTTGTGAGGGAGATTGTATATGTGTCGGTGCAGGGCATGTTTGGAAGATCTCTGCCCTTTCTTTCAATTTTGCTGCTTGAAAGAAATACTACCTTTAAATAACTTAAAAAAAAAAGTCTTTGAAAATCCTGTTGGATGACTAGCCCTGGATATCGTTCCTACTGAATTATGGCTGTTGCCGATGTTGTGTGAGCTCGTCACAGTATGTTTCCTCTCACTCCTGCCTGTGACAAGGAAGCTGTTTTCTGAAAATGTTGGGAGGTACTGGAGAGTGAAGGATAGGGAGACGGGTGTCTCAAGGTGTCCGGCTGGCAGGCAGTTCAGGACAGTGGGCTGCTGCCTAGGGAGGGCTGACCTCTGGACCTTCCAGCAGAAAGGACTGAAACGGGCTGGTTTGAGTCAAAGGGTAGAGCCAGCTCATCTGACATGGAACGAGTTCTTCCTGGGGCTGGTGCAGGACACACCATGGGCATCAGCCGAGGGGAGCTCCCAGGCTTTCTTCTCTTCCCAAGCCCCTCGCTGGCCTGGAGCAGCACTGGTGGAGGCAGGCGGCTGGACGGAAGGGTAGCTGGAACGGATCGTGTAGGGCAGCCCTCTCCCCAGCACTTCCTAAGTGGGCCCCTGAGGCAAGAACTATGGGACTGGTTGACATTCTGCCGTCATGGAATGGCATAAATACAATTTACAGGGACTGTTGACCAGTGCTTCTTTGAACAGCAGCAGCAACTTCAGGGAGCTGGTTAGAAATGCGAATTCTGGGCCTACCCCAGGCCCACTCAGTCAGACACGTTGGGAGTGGGCTCAGCTCTCTGAGGGATGCTGATGATCCTTGCTCAATCTGAAAACCTCTGCTGCAAGCCATGGATGGGCTGGGCCTTAGGGCTAAATCTGGCCGAGGATGCTTTTCTTTCTTTCTTTTTTTTTAAGAGACCGGAGAGAGAAAGTAGGGAGGGGGAAAGGCGCAGGAGAGGGAGAGAGGGACCATTAAGCAGCTCCACGCCCATCATGGAGCCCTACATGGAGTGGGGCTCCATCTCACAACAGTGAAATCATGACCTGAGATGAAATCAAGAGTCAGACACTTGGGACACCCGGGTGGCTCAGTGGGTTAAATCCTCTGCTTTCGGCTCAGGTCATGATCCCAGGGTCCTGGGATAGAGCCCCACATTGGGCTCTCTGCTCAGCAGGCAGACTGCTTCCCCCTCTCTCTCTGCCTGCCTCTCTGCCTACTTGTGATCTCTCACTGTCAAATAAAGAAATAAAATCTTAAAAAAATAAAAAAAGAGTCAGACACTTAATTAACTGAGCCACCTGGCGCCCAGGCCAAGGCTGTTTTGTAAATAAAGTTTTATTGGGTCACAGCCACACCTGCTCACTCATGGTCCTCTGCTACCACTTTCACTCTTCAACTGTAGAGTGGTTGTGATAGAGCCAATGTGGCTCACAATACTGAAATCTCCACTATCTGTTCCTTGACTGGAAAACATGGCCTAACACTGGGGTCACCTGGGTGATGAAAAAATCATGGAAGCCAGGGCTGCAGCCCAGAGATCCTGGTTTGGCTGGCTTGGGGGCTGCCCTGGCTGCTAGGATTTTAAGCTCCCAGCTGATTTAATGTGCAGCTATGCTCGTGAGACCCATGGCTTCAGACCAGCATTTGTTTTCGAGGTTTGCAATCTGCTCAGCCTTTCTCAGCCAGCTTTGCTCACATCCCATCCCCAGCCAGCTCACTCTTCCCGACACGGGCTGGGGAACAGGGTTCCTTTCCTTCTCAGAGTAGCTCTTGTGCCTAGGTGGGGTGAGCACTTGGGCTCCACTCTCGGCATGCACTTGTGAAAACATCTGAGTAGCTCTTCTGTGGTAAGGGAAGGACCACCTTTGCAGCAGGCAGCATGTGGTTTGGGCCAATGGTGTCTCTCTGAGGGCTGGCTTGACTGTAGCATTGGGGCTGATGGAAGCAGGGTACCTGGACGTGCCTCTGCTCAAGGATTCCAGAGCAGAGGGAACAGCAGTGCGCCAGGGACCTAGAGAACCCAGAGCTGGGAGCAGGTCACCACCTACCAGCTGGAGAAACTGGGCAGACGGCTCCCGGGTCCAGCTGTTTGCACAGGTGCTGGATGCAACAGGTCATCCACAAGGAATTTACCATTTCTCATGCTCTGTTAGTTGATGTTCACACTTACTCGCTTTTAAAACAAACTATCCTTTTTGTTGTGGTGACAGAAGAAAAGTGTTCAGAGCATAAAATTTAAAAACTACATTTTAGATCAAATAAGAAATGAGAAATCACTTACCACCCAGGAAAAAAAATCCCTGTTAAGATGTTGCTATGTAGGGGCTCCTGGGTGGCTCAGTGAGTTAAGCCTCTGCCTTCGGCTCAGGTCATGATCCCGGGGACCTGGAATCGAGCCCCGCATCGGGCTCTCTGCTCAGCAGGGAGCCTGCTTCCCTTCCTCTCTCTCTGCCTGCCTCTCTGCCTACTTGTGTTCTCTCTCTGTCAAATAAATAAATAAAAATCTTTAAAAAAAAAAAGAAAAAAAATAGATGTTGCTATGTATCCCCCTAGTCCTTATTTCAAAATTGAGCACTGTACACAGTTCAGTTACTTTGCAACAGCTCCATGAGGTTGGTGGGAGTAGACAATGCCATCCTAGCAGGTGGAAGAGGAGAGCAGCCTGAGTGTAAAGGAGAAGGTAAGGTGTGCGTGGCCATGTGGGTATAAGGATGTTTAACCTTGGGAGTTACAAAATCACTCATTGTGATGTAACCTCCCCTGGGGACTTGCTAACATGCAGATTCTGGCCTCTGGGCTGGGCCTGAGAGTGTGCATTTCTAACCAGCTCCCCGGGAGAGGCCCACGCTGCTGGTCTGTTCACCACAGTTGAGTACCAGGGACTTGAGAAGAATTGAGAAAATCTAGCTGAGCTGTGTGCTGCAGACTCGTGGTGCTGTGGTGGGAGATGGGGAGAGAGTTCACGTCTAAATGTCTGCTCTAGACCTTTTAATACAGAACTTGCAAAACTATGTTTTATAAGGAAAAATGTTCTATGGAGGAATTAAACTCTTTTCAAACTGGAATGCTGGCTCTCTAGGAAAATCTTCTCCTTGTCAAGGATAAATATATCAGGCTTCTTACCCTAAACCCTCTTGTCAGCTTCTGGGGTGCCTGTTTTCCCACTTGTCCGGAGGAAGCACACCCGTGCTCTGGGCTGGGCAGGCAGATCTGCTTTCTCTCCCCGGAAGCCTTCCCATATCCCCTGATCTTCAGGGAGGAGGAAGGAATGAGCTTGCAAAAGAGTAGCTGAGGTTTTCAGAGCTAGAAAGGCAGGCTCAGTTGCCTGCTGGAGCAAAAGGCTTCACCCCCAGCGAGGGGCACGCCGTGGGCAGACCCCTTAGCAACCTCTAGCCACAGGCGGCTGGCGGGGAAGGGGACACCTTCCTGTTGCTCCTGTTGGAGAATGACCTCCTCGGGAGGTGA
Source organism: Lontra canadensis (assembly GCF_010015895.1). Taxonomy (NCBI): domain Eukaryota; kingdom Metazoa; phylum Chordata; class Mammalia; order Carnivora; family Mustelidae; genus Lontra; species Lontra canadensis. The sequence continues at coordinate 26,332,457 of NW_022631010.1, read as the reverse complement.
AGTGCAGGACGACTTCATAAACAGGGCCGAAAATGTCTTTTCCTTCAGCAAAATATATTTTCCCAGAAAACATAATTACACTGCCAAAACTACTCCAGGCAGCTTGAGGATAAGAGTGCCACAAAATGGAATGAGGCAGTTGGTTTTATCTAAAAAAAATCTGGAGAATTCAAAATGGCTTAATTGCACAGCTATTAAATAGCTCCTAAATCTGGGAAGTTAGAGCGATTTTGTTGCTAATATTTGCTTTCAGCGGGCTGAGCCCTTTTTCTCATCGCAGGCGACATGCTTGAGATTTGGCTACCTTTCCTCCTGTAGCTTAATGGTGACCTTTTTTAGACTGGCGGGGGGAGCGTGACTCCTGACTGTCTGGGTTTATGCAGCAGCTTCCCCTGGAGGGAATCTGCCCCTGAGACATTGCTCCCAGTCTGGGGGAGCAAGTTCCTTTCCCCAAGGACCTTGTGTCAGTGAGGCTGCTCCTGGGCAATCCAGACTCTCTGCCGCTGCTAGGTGAAAGAGGCTTAGGGTGGGTTTTGTTTTCCACTGTATCTGGATTTGAACACAGGAATCTTCATCTTCAGACCCGGTGAACTTGGACAACCTTTGTAACCTTTCTAGGTGAGGACTTGCAGGGCTGCAGCCTAGACCATCAAAGAGGGACTTGAGTGAATATAGTGCCTGAGACCAGCAAGAGGGGAGGGCAGTTTACTCCGGAAGTGTCAGATTTCAGAGTCCAGCTGAGCCAAGCCCCATGTTTTCCTCATCCTCAGAGGATGGGATAGAGCAGGGATCCTTCTGGAGGATATTGTGTTTTGCTCCTCAGTTTGTAAGAAGCACACAACCCCCCCAACAATGTTTATCATTTTATCAGCACTTTCAATAAACAAGAAACACATGAATGCACCCCTCTGGATTTCCTAGCATCTGCTTTTACACCACTATATTTAGGAGGGTTGACCATGTTCCTAACTCTCAGTGCTGAGTAAAAACTGACAAGTCTGCTGGGAGCTGGGCCCAAGGTGCCTTCCTGCCTCCTGTCATTCTGCTTTACACTGCAGACTTCTGCTTTTCCTCGTTCTGACATGGTGCCACCTTTTCGGGGATTTTGTTTCTTGCTCATAACCTTTCAAACAGACTTTGGTTCTAGGGAAGAGCGATCAACCACTCTGGAGGGATTACAAACCTAACTGAGATTTTATTCTTTACAACTGGTATGAATTTTTAAGATTATGAAATATTTCAAATGTAGAGAAAAGGAGTAGAATCCAATAAGCATCTGTACGTCTTCCACCCAGATTCAACAAGTGGACATCATTTACCCTATTTGTTGCAGATTGCTTATTTTTGAAAGAAACAAAACATCATAGCTAAAAAAAGCACCAACAAAACTAAAAGGCAACCTAAAGGATGGGAGGAGATATTTGCAAATAATATGTCCAATAAGGGGTTGGGCATAGTAATCCAATTAAAAAATGGGCAGAAGACACGAATAGACGTTTTTCCAAAGAAGAAATACAGAGGACCAACAGACACATGAAAGGATGCTAACCACAAAAGCCATCACCTTACACTTGTCAGAATGGCTAGAATAAATAATATAAGAAGTAACGAGTGTTGGTGAGGCTGTGGAGAAAAAGGAACCCTTGTGCACTGTTAGTAGGAATGCAAACTGGTGCAGCCACTTTGGAAAACAGTTGGGAGGTTCCTCAAAAAATTAAAAACAGAACTACCATCTGATTCAGTAGTTCTGCTACTGGGTATTTATTCAAAGTAAATGAAAATACTAATTTGGTAAGATATATGCACCCTTGTGTTTATTTCAGCATTATTTACAATAGCCAAGGTATGAAAGCAGTCCAAGTGCCCATTCATTAATGAATAGATAAGATGTGGGGCGCACACATACAAACACACACACACACACACACACATATTTATATATGTATATATACATTCACACATATACACATATACACATATACACATATACACACACATACACACATATTTATATATGTATACACACAGACACACATATATATTTATATATGTATGTATATGTGTATACATATATATACAGAATGTAATATTACTCAACCATAAAAAGGAGATTATACCATTGGCAACAAAATGGATGTACCTGGAGAGTATTAGGCTAAGTGAAATAAATCAAACAGAAAGACAAACACCATTATAACTTCACTTACATGTGGAATCTAACAAAACAAATGAATAAACAAAAAACAAAGAGCAGAAACAGACCCATAAATACAGAGAACAAATTGATGGTTGCTGTTGGGGGGAGAGGGATGGGGTGAGATGGGTAAAACGGGTGAAGAGGAGTAGCATGTACTTCCAATTTTTGAATGAACAAGTCGTGGGGATAAAAGGTGTACTATAAGGAATATATTCGACGGTATTCTAATAGTGTTGTATGGTGACGGATGGTAGCTCACATGTGGTGAGCATAGCACAACATATAGACTTGTCCAGTCACCATGTAGTATACCTTAAACTAGCGTAACATTGTGTGTCAACTCTACTTCAATAAAAAAGAGAGAAAAAAATAAAATATATGTACAGCTGAGTGCCGTTTGTGTGTGTTCCTACCCCTCCCCTTCAAGTGGGTACAACTATTAAGAATTGGGAAAATAGATTTTTGGTGCTTATAGTTTATATGGAAAATACTATACTTTCCATCATTTCCTGTAATGTTTTTCACTCATCACTAAATATTCAAAGCTATCCATACTAATACATGTTAGCTTAGCAGCCAAGGAGAGTCCCTTTGTGTGACCATGTGATGTTTTGCTTCTGTTTCCAGTTTTCTATTTCCATAATCAGAACTCCAAGTGAGGTCTCTCTGTGCACAGTTGAGACTGTCTGGGGCATTTTGGGGAAACAGAGTTTCTAGTCAAAGGGAAGAGAACACGTAGCCTTCTTAGCTGAGAGCACAACCAAATTAGTTGTACCAGTTACTGTCCCCACCAGCAAGCATCCCCTTAGCTCCCCATTTCTGCCAATTCTGCTCCTAGGGAAGGAAGGCTCAGGAAAGGACTCACTCTTCTAGATGTCAAACTTATCACAAACCTAGAATAGTTAGCACAGGATAAACAATAGGAAACAGAAGAGACTGGAACCCAGAAACAAACTTCATGTACATACAGCTTAACACAGGGCAAAGACAGCATTTCAGACCAGTGGAGAAAGGAGCCCAGAGCAACTACCACAGAAGAGTGAAAAATGGGATTTTTAGATTTAAAGGTTTTTTTTCCATCAGTATGGTTGGTGTGGAATTATAACTCCTTGTGGTTCTAGTTTGCATTTCCCTAATTAGTAATGAAGTTAAATACATTTTCCTGTGTTTAAATGCAAATTTATGCCTTTTTCTATTTTTCTATTAGCGTGTTTGTATTTTTTCATGTACTTTTTTTTTTTTTACTAGTTCTGTATACATTGTGGCTTTAAATTCTTTTTGTCTAAAAATTTTGTCTTACAAATCTTCTCCTGGTGTATGACTTCTTTCTGACCTCTGTGCGGCATCTGGTGATGGATGGTTTTAACCCACTGAGCCACCCAAGCACCCCTTAGTGATGGATGGTTTTAAATAACAACATAATGTTCCAGCCCAAAATCTTATGTCTTGTTTAATGAACTGTACTTTTCTATAAAGCCATGACAATATTTCTTATGTCAGCTCCTAAAATCATAATGGTGTCACATTTACATTTACATCTTCATCCATCTGGTTTTGTGTATGCCATGAGGTAGTGACCCATTTTTCACTCTTCTGTGGTAGTTGCTCTGGGCTCCTTTCTCCACTGGTCTGAAATGCTGTCTTTGCCCTGTGTTAAGCTGTATGTACATGAAGTTTGTTTCTGGGTTCCAGTCTCTTCTGTTTCCTATTGTTTATCCTGTGCTAACTATTCTAGGTTTGTGATAAGTTTGACATCTAGAAGAGTGAGTCCTTTCCTGAGCCTTCCTTCCCTAGGAGCATCTGGGCTCTGCCAAGTTCTTTGCACTTCTGTATACATTTTAGGATCAATGTGCCATTTTACACAAATAATTTTATAGGGATTTTGATTGGATTGCATTGCATCAGATGATGGGTGTAGAAGACTGACATCACGACAAGACTGGTTCTTCCGATGTATAGTTTTTCACTTACTTAAAGTAGAAATTGGTTTCATACATTTTCCCACCCATGAAGTCTCATGTATCTTTTGCTAGACTTATTCCTATGTACCTTTAAAAAATTTAACTAATCTCTAACATTGTAACTGTTGTTTTTCAAATTATTTTTTCTAACTTTTTTCTGGGCTGTAGAAATGCAAAACTTGAATTCTAATAATTTGCTTGACACTTCTCTTTTTTTCTTGGGTTTTCTATGTAGACAAATCAGTTGTAAATAACACATTTGTTTTCTCCTTTCTAATTCTTATGTATTCAAAAAACTTTTTTTTAAAGGCAAAACACCTCCACTTGATGTTCAATAGAAGTTGTGTACATAGTTGTTCTTGTTGTGTTTTGAATTTAAAGGAGAATTTTTTAAAAAACAATTTTGCATGGCATGTGAGGTTTGTTTGACATTGTATAGTGATCTCTGCTCTCATTCCATTACTATTTCTGTGGAATATCTTTTTCTGTCCCTTCACTTTCAGCTTATTTGTGTATGGATCTAAAGTGAGTCTTTTGTAGATAGCATATAGTTAGGTTAAAAAAATCTATTCTGTCAGTCTCTGTCTTTTAATTGGGGATTTTAACCCATTTTTATTTAAAATGATTATTGATTAGGAAGGACTTACTACTGTCACTTTATTATTTGTTTTCTATATATAGCTTTTTTGTCTCTCATTTCCCGCATTACTTATAGCTTTTTTGTCTCTCACTTCCCACATCACTATTTTCTTTTGTGGTTTACTGATATTTTGTAGGGACTTATAGGAATATCTTTTTCAGTTTTCTTTGTGTACATTCTTTAGCAACAATCTTGGGGGTTTCCATGGGGATTACATTTAATATCCTAAAGTTATAACGATTTAACTTGAATTCATACAAGCTTAACTTCAATAACACTGAGTTCCTTTAGCATTTCCATCCTCACTCTTTCAGTTGTTGATTTCCCCAATTTGTATCTTTACATATTGTGTATCCAAAATGTAAAGTAGTATATTTCTAATGCATTAGTTTCTTATACTATGTAGTAAACAAAAAAATGCAGTTACAAAGTTAAAATAATATTAGTTTTTAGACTAATAATTGTTTTTGTTTAGAAAACAAAAACTGGAGTTATACACCATTGTAAATAATACAGGCTTTTATAATTGCCCAGGTATACCTTTACAAAGATCTTTTGTTTCTTCATGTGACTTTGAGTTATTGTTCAGTGTGCCTTCATTGTAATCTGCAGGATTTCGTTAATGTTTCTTGCAGAGCAGGTTTAAGACAGTCTTGCCAGATGCAGGATCCTTGGTTGACCACATTTTTCTTTTAGCACTTTGAATATATTAGTTCATTACCTTCTGGTCTCCAAAGTTTTTGACGAGAAATCTGCTGGCAATCTACTAAGGACCCATTGTTTGTGATGTGTCACAGTTCTCTTCCTGCCTTCAAAATGTTCTTGTTGTCTTTTGAAAGTTTGATTATAATGTCTAGGTATGTGTCTCTTTGTTCATCTATCAAAGTCTGTTGAACATCTTGGGTATTTATATTTATGTCTTTCATAGGATTTGTTAAGTTTTTGGCTATTATTTCTTCAAAGATTCTTTCTGCCCCTTTTTCTCTCTCTTCTCCTTCTGGCACTCCCAAAATTGCATATGCTGGTCTGCTTGCTGTTGCTCAGGTCCTTTAGGCTCTGTTCATCTTTTTTCTATCTTTTTCTCAGATTTAATGACTCCCATTCACTGATTCTTTCTTCTGCCTGCTCAATCTGCTTTTAAATTCTAGTAAATTTTTCATTTCAAGTATTGTATTTTTCATTTCCAGAATTTCTTTTTTGGTAGCTTTTTAAGTTTTCTATTTCTTTATTGATATTTCCACTTTGTTAACACATTATTTTCTTGACTTTGCCCACATATTTCTTTAGTTCTTTGAGTATCTTTAAGATAGTTGTCACTGTCAAGTAGATCTGCCAACAGGTCTTCTTCAGGGACAGTTTTATTAGTTTATTTATTTATTTATTTTTTCCTTTTACTGATCCACAATTTTCTGTTTCTTTCTATGCCTTGTGATTTTTTGTTGTTGTTGTTGAAAACTGGACATTTGAATCTAATAATGTGGCAACCCCAGAAACCAGATTCTCTCCCTGCCCGAGTTTGCTGTGTTTTGTTTTTGTTTATTTCATTTTGAACTTTTGCCCAATCTGTCACCTGACCGTGCTTAAATGCAGACTGAGGTATAAACTTAAGGTATTTTCAGGTCTTTTCTGAGCTTTCACCTCCCTTTGAGCATGTGCGGTAACTTTCCAATTTCCCCTTTATAAGCAGTTGCTTTGGAACGTCCTAATTTTTAATGTGTGACTCCCAAAAACGGAAAAAAAGAAAGATGAAGGCAGGGAAAATGTGTTGGCCCTTTAAAATTCCTAGAAGATACTTCTGCCAGAAGGGGGAGAACTTGCAATAACGTGGGGGGGAGGTGCATCAAGACTGCCTACCTCTTTGTCTGCACTTCTGGAACAGAAGCATCAGTGATCAGAGCACAATCCCTAATATCTGGAGGACCAGGTTCTTTTTGCCCTTTCTTGCTGATGCAAGGTATGTGCAAGCTGGGCAGCGAGCACCTGCGCAGTTGTTTGCCATGTGTCTGGGGTGGAGGATGGGTAGCTGCCACTGTGCTAAAAGCTGAAATTGACTAAAATTAACTAGTTTACTGCTCAAGCTTTCCCCTGGAAATTTCAAGCCTTCAATAGACTCCAGAGTTCCAAAATAGCTACATCAGAGGACTCTGCCAGTGCAATTGCTGTCTCCGTGGGGATATAGATTCCTGGTCCCTCCTACTCTGTCATCCACCCAGAATGTTTGTTAAGAGGTTTCAACTTATAGGAGGTACTGCATTTTATCAAATGCCTTTTCTGCATCTCTTGATGATCTTGATATTTCCTTTTTTTTAAATCTTTTATGTGATAAACCACATTTTTGAGATTAAACCCTACTTGATCAAGTTTTCAGATGTTTTGTTTTGTTTTGTTTTGTTTTTGTTGTTGTTGTTGTTGTTTCCTGCAAAAAGCTTTATTGTTTCCATTTGGCCCATAGCTTGGGAGAGGACTCAGAGTAGATAAAAAGCTGCCTAGTGGCTGTAGGGAGAGGCTCCGGCATAAGACCTGGCCCCAGGAGGATGCCGGAGGGGACCCTCAAAGGCTGCTGTGCTTCAGAGGCTCCTAGTTATACTTGAGGGTCAGCCTTTTGAAGAAATACTTCCCCAGTCAGCCTGCAGAGGTTAGTCAGGTAATTGCCCATCTTCTTGATGAGTTTCACCTCCTCATCTAAGAAGTGATTCTCTAGGACATCACAGAGATGGGGGACTGCACAGGCAGAACCCAGAGCATGCAGATGCAAAAAAAAAAAAAAAAAAAACCCAACAAAAAAAACAACAAAAAAAAACTTGGTTCACGTTCTTCTTCTGAACCAGGGTGGCTTCCTGTGGTGTCTAGGGTTTTACCCCACTCATCTTGGGATGGCTTCTGCACATCCTGGAGGGGGGTTTGGCTGCTTGCTGAGCTGGTTTTGAATCTTCCAGAGACACTCAGCGCCTTCACGCTTCTCCTCAGCCAACTCATAGAAGAAGTGGCCCATGCCCTACAAAGCCACATGGTCATGGTTGAAATAGAAGCCCAGAGAGAGGTAGTTATAGGAAACCTGCAGGTGCATGTTGACCAGGCCGTTGATGGGAGCCTCTACCTTGGTGGAATAATTATGATGAATCTGGGAACTCATGGTTGATAATAAGGAGCTAAGATCAAAATGGGGTGTTGGCTGGTCCTGGAGGGAGATAGTGGCTCCAACGGTTGCAACTGGAAAAAAGTTTAGAGGGTATTAGAAGGTGGTAAAAGGGGCATCCTTGGGTCTGTTCTGTCCAAACACTGTTGAAGCAACAGACAGATCTATGGGACTGTGATGTGTACTGCCAAGATCTCAGTTTTTAAGTGTTATATTCAAATTCCTAAAATTTGCATAGGATTTTGAATTTATGTTTGTGAGTGAGCTTATCTTATAAGTCCTTGGGGTTTGGTATCATGGTTTTACCACCTTCATGAAGCAAGCTCTTCCTTACATGCTATGGAGAGGTAGTATAATTGCAGAGATCTAACATCTGATTCTGTCATCTCATCTGTCACCTGATTGCAAAGCCATCTGGGCCTGGTGCTTTCTACTTAGGAAGATTTTAACTTTTTATTCAATTTCTTTAATTGTTATGAGAAAATTTGGACCATCAATCTTAAGTAAGCTTTTCATATTAAGTAAGCTTTTCATATTGAAAAGATTGATGGTCTACTTCGTGTTACAACTTGATAAATTTTTGTGGTAAACACATCCATGTAACATTCATCCAGATCAATCCCACACAGTGGTTGTTTCATCAAATGCTTGTCTACACCTATTGAAATGGTTCTATTTTTCTCTTTTATTCTGTTAATGGTGAAATACTGTAAGTGATTTTCAAAGGATTGGTTAACCTTGCGTTTCTGGGATAAACCCAATTTGGACATTCTATTATCCTTCAGATACATTGCTGGATTTAATTTGCTCATATTTCCTTTAAGATATTTACATATTTGTGAGAAGATTAAGCTCTAATTTTCCATTTTCAACATGTCCTTTTCAGGTTTGGGAAGCTCAGTGCTCTGCCTGGTAGCTTCATAAACAAGTTGCTGCACCTATGTATCAGTTTGTGCTTTCAACTGCAAGGAACTGATCATCAGCTTAGTAGTGGCTTAATAATGTGACAATAATTATTTCACATAAGAAGGAATAGGGAGAAAAAAAAAGAAGGAATAGGGAGGAAGATGTTTCCAGGGCTGATTTGGGGGGGTCACCATTGTCATCTAGGACTCAGGATCTTTCCTTCTTTCCTCTCTGCCACCCACATCCTGTTGGCTTTTTGTCTTCAGGTTTGTTGCCTCATGGCTGCAAGATGGCTACCAAAGGTCCAGGTTTTGTTTTCCCATACTGTCTCCCCACATTATCATGTTCAAAGTCAAAGAGCAAGTGGAAAACCTGGAAAGTGAGATAGATAGATATATAGATAGATAGATAATCTTGGACATTCTTTTCTTTTCATCACAGAGGAAAAATGTCTTCCTTTAAAATCCACAGATTTCTCCTAATGTCTTAATGGTGAGAAGGACTGGGTCATATACCTATAAATGAACCAAGTACTACAAAAGAATTGGGCTCCAAAGTCTGCTTGGACCAGTTATAATCCCCACATCCTCCACTGCCCGCCGACCCTACTCCACATTAGGGTTGGGCCGCTGTTTAAATACCAGTGAGATTTGTTGGACATGAAAAGGAGAAATGTCTGTTGACTGACTTTATTTGCCACACCGTGTCCAGGAAATTTAGTAGGTTGGTAACTGTCCATAGGGATCACTGGCCCATGTTTCAAGACCTGATTTGTGTCTGTGAACTGGGCTCCTGAAAATGACCTGAGTTCCCAGCTGTAAAGGCAATGATACTATTTAATGATGTTAGCAGTGTAGAAGTTAAACCTGTTCTGTATAAAAACAAATGACAGAGGACTCTTCCCCTAAGCCGAAACAAGCTGACAAACAAGATTTCTTTTTTTTAAGAATGTCTTACATATCTTTATTGTGTGTTTTGAATTGAGCTTATAGCTAGTATTAAATCTTAAAAGGGTTAGTTCTATTTTTCACATATTTGTTAACAAGGCTTAGGTGGGAAGCTGGAGACTACAAGTAACTGGATGTCCACGAAGACCTATTAATGCAGAGAGTACAATTTAATCCCAATTGGATAGTCAGAACTGATGGTCACCTCCCTTGAAGAAAGGCTCCATCCAATCTTCAAAACTTCCTTTTTCCACATCTGTGTTGTCTTTCAATGGACCAGGTGATTTGATGCACACAATCCAAGAAACAGAAAGGGAAAGTTCCAGTAGAAAAACAACCATTGGGTTAGAAGTAATTTCAGGAACTCTGGCATGGCAGGAAGAGGCCAAAGTGCTCTGTCCTTTAAGTCCCATGACCTACACTTAATCCCCAGCCCCTTCACATGCAATTTATATGACCTTGGGCACCTCTGAGCCTCAGCCTCCTCAGCTGTGAGATGGAAGCATGACACAAGTGCCCATCTCAAGTGAGGCAGACCACTGAGACTGCCAGATGTTGCCATGTAACCAGTGCTCCAAAGATCACCTGCAAAGCAGCTAGCTGGGAGCTGGTGGATTAAGTCCAGGGTAGTCCTGCTCCACAGGTCTCAGATCCTCCAGCAGGCTAGCCTGGACATGGTCCCATGGCCCTGGCAGCACCACAGGAGGGCAGGTGGAAACAAATAGCCCTCTTGGCACCTGACTGGGAGCTAGCTTATCATCACTTCTGCCTTATTCTATTAGCCACACTAGAGGCAAGGGACAGGGGAATACCTTCCACCATTTTAGTGGGGGAACTTCAAGTTGCAGGTGAGGTCATGGTTGTTCTTTCTTGCTGCTGGGGGGAAGGTGATATGATGGATTGGATTGTTCCAATAACAGAAATGCTAGTCAGCAGGATAGAGGAAGAGTCACCTGTTTATACACAAGTTGGGAAGAATGCTACCAAGTACTGTTGAGCTGTAACAGAGTTCTAGGGGTTCTGTGTTCCCGTCACTCTTCTGTTGCTTATCATCACTTTTATTTGGAGATGTTTGATACCTTCTCGTGGTCACAAATGGAGTTAGGGAGTGGGTGCACAGGGGAGGTAGTGCAGCTCAGTGATTGAAAGTGCTGTCTTCAGGTCACAGGGGCTTAATTTTGACATCCCAGCTTTGCAGCCTCTATCTACAGTGTGGCTTTGGGAGTTTCAGTTTCCCCAAGGTTCAGTTTTCCTGGTTTGACCTGAGAGGAAGCTGGGTGTGGCATATAGAAATAGTCCAATTAATAGTTACAGCCACTGTTGCTTCTATGGGGTCCCTCCAGATAACTCCAGGGCCCATGGTGGACATGAGCAATAGTGATTCTTCTGTAACACAACCCAAGTCCATCTGCTTGATGTGCAACAATGCCAGTCACCAAGACATCAGGTTTGCAGCAAGGAGAGAGTGTATTAGAGAGGCAGCTAAATGAGGAGGCAGGAGGCAAGCTTTGAGTCTGCCTGCCTGAAGGGGGAGAGAATCCATTTTTTAATGATCATTGAGCAAAGATGTATGTAACATACATCCCATATTCACTTTGGGTGGAGACAACATCAGAACGAGGCAAAATTCAGCCCCTATGTCTGGAGGTTATCTTAGAACAAGGAGACAGGGCTACGGGCATGTTCTGAAAGCCTGTGTAAATTGGATAGGGTCTTGGGCTTGTTACCTAGGTAAGGAATGCAGGTTCTTGCTTGTTCCTGGGTTGGAACCATATCAGTTGACCTTGAGTCTAGGCTTCTGCAGACACAACCGGTGCGCTTGTTAGTGGGGTCTGAAAAGAACAAGAGCTGATTAGGGAGACACAGTTTTCTGAAAAACAAGCTTTAAACTTTCTGCTAGTCAACCTCATTAATCCTATGGGGCACAGTTTCCCTTCTACATGGGGCTCGGGCTAGGTCAGACTCTGGTGCAGCATAGGGCCATCAGAGTAATCTCCTGTTTCCGCTTCCCTCCACTGACAATTCTAATCAAGAACCCACCATGGAACTTATCACTTATAATATCAGGTCCAGATTTTTCATTCAGTTTGACTTCTGTGCATAAACAATGTTGATAATGTCCAGCAGAGAATGTGCATGTAAAGAAATGAGGTCCTTTGCTCTTCATAAAGCCAATCCATCACATGTAATGCCTTAAGTAGACTGGTAACAATATAATGAAGTTGACAGTTTGCATACGTACCTTGATTTATAATGTTGACCACTTGTATTACATTGAGTATGAAACAGAGCTGGCAAGGAGTGGGACAGAGAACTTCAGGTTGGCTGCCATCCTTGGTAACTCTTCCTACAAGTGAGGCCTTGCAGCACACTATCGGAGCCGGAGCAGTTCCCTTGGCACCTGACCTTCCTAGGTCTTTGACTCTGCTGCATCAACATGGCTTCACAAATCTTGGCTCTCATGTAAACAAGGTTGTGGGCAGGAAAGGTGGGGACTGTTGTTTTTATAACTGGTTACAAAAAACTGGCACCTTCAAAGTTTGCTGTGGGTCTCATTATTAATAGGCAGATGTTGATGGCTTCAGATGCTCAATGTCCAGCACTAAAGGGCAAGGGCAACAGCCTCCTCCATGTCTCTAGTCAGGTGGTGGTTACCACTAAGTTTCTTTCTCCCCTCCCCTCTCCTTCCCCACTGTCTCTCCCTTCCCCTCTCAGTCTCTCTTATAAAATAGCTTTATTGAGATGCGATTTATATAGCATACAATTCACTCACTGACAATTCAATTATTATTTTTTTTTGGTATGTTACATTGTTAAAAATTTTAGTAAAATCTATACAACATAAATTTTACCATTTTATTTTATTTTTTTTAAACTGAAATTTTTTAATAAAGATTTTATTTATTTGTTAGAGAGAGAGAGAGAGCATGAGCACAGACAGACAGAGTGGTAGTCAGAGGCAGAGGGAGAAGCAGGCTCCCCACCGAGCAGGGAGCCCGATATGGGACTCGATCCCAGGACACTGGGATCATGACCTGAGCTGAAGGCAGCCGCTTAACCAACTGAGCCACCCAGGCAGCCTAAATTTTACCATTTTAAATGTACAATTCAGCATTAATCACATTCACAATTCTACACCATTCCTACAATTCTTTCATCATCCCAAACAGAAACTTTGTAACTACTCAGCAGTGACTCTGCTCTCTTCCCCCAGCCCCTGGCAACTTTTCATTTACTTTCTGTCTCTACAAACCTGCCTACTCCAGATCCATGGTATAAACGGAGTCTGTAAGATATTAGTCCCTTTGGATCTGGCTTATTTCAGTTAGCATAGTGTTTTTGAGGTATGTACATGTTGTGGGATGGATCAGAACCTTGCTCCTTTTTGTGGTTCAATAACATTACATTGCATGTAAATTCCATTTTGTTCTACTGAAGAATTGTTTCTATTTTTCAGTTATTGTGAATAATGCTGCTATAAATATGGAGGCACAAATATCTGCTTGAATCTAGGTTTTCAGTTCTTTTCCACATATACTTACAGATGGAATTGCTGGATTATATGTAATTCTACTTTTGATTTTTTGAGGAACGGCCAGACTGTTTTCCATGGCAGCTGCACAATCTTACATTGCCTCTAGCAGTTCACAAGGGCCCCAGTTTTCCCATGTTCTCACTGACACTTGTTTTCTGTTTCTTTAATTATTTAATAATAGCCATCCCAATGGGTATGAAGTCATAATCTTGTTGTGGTTTTGATCTACATTTCTCTAATGATTAGCAATGTTGAACATCTTTTCATCTTTTCTGTTTATTGACTCAGCACGATTTCTTTGGAGCAATGTCTATTCAAGTACTTTGTTCATTATCATTATTATTATTATTATTATTTTTTTTTTTCTGGGGCACCTGGGTGGCTCCGTTGGTTGAGCATCTGACTCTTGATTTCTGTTCAGGTCTGGATCGCAGAGTCCTGAGTTCCAACCCGGTATTGGGCTCTCTGCTTAATGCAGAGTCTGCTTGAGATTCTCTCTTTCTTCCTCTCCCTCTGCCTCTCCCTCACTCATGCTCTCTCATGTGCTCGCTCTCTCTGAAATGAGTAAATAAAATCTTAAATTTTTTTTTTGTTGTTGAATTGTAGGAGTTCTTTATATATTTTGGATGTTAATCTCTTATCAGGTGTGTGACTTGCAAATATTTCTCCCGTTCTGTGAGTTGCCCCTTTATTTTGTTGATCATGCCCTTTGATGTACGAAAATTTTTATTTTTGACTAAGTCCAACAGAGCTATATTGTTGTTCTTAGTGTTGTTTTGTCTTTGGGGTCATATCTAAGAAATTGTTGTGAAATCCAATGTGACGAAGATTTCCCCTTATGTTTTCCTCTAAGGATTTTATAGCTTTAGGTTTTGCATTTGGGTCCTGAATCCATTTTGAGTGAATTTTTGTAGATTGTGTGAGGTAGGGGTCCCTTTCATTCTCCAGCATTTACATATCACTGTCCACGTTTGATAGGAAGGAAGGAGAAGATGTGAGGAGTCATATTCTCTGGCACTTACTGAATCTTTGTGCGGTTTTTCTATCCATTCTGGGCTTGGCTAGCACCTTGTTTGACTCCAGTTGTGTGTCATGTGTCAAACACTATTCTAAGGTTTTGTCACCCACATCTTTTCTGTCTCTACTCAAGTTACCTCCCAGACTCCGGGGCTCAAGGCTGTGGGATGGGGTAAAGTCCTGGATACCAACATGTTTGTCCTTAAAAATGTGGTGAGGGCGAAACAGAGAGAGCTAATCAGTGGCTTCCAGGGGATGGGGCTGGGACTGGGGCTGACCCCAAAACGGCAGCATGTGGGAGTTTTTTGGGTGATGAGACTATTCTGAATTTTTATTGTTGAAATGGCTCCATGACTGTGTGTGGTTGACCAAACTCATGGAATTGTAATCCAAAACCATGACTTTCACTGTATGTTAATATAAGCCATGGACATAAAAGAATGAACAATGTGCTATTGAGAGGCAGCAGAGCAAGGGGTGAGAACAACCTCTGGAGGCAGACTGTGTGGGTTCAAGTCTAGGCTCCCAACTTCCCAGCTTTGTGATTTGGGCAACCCTGGAGTGCCTAGGTTTCCTTTTCTGTAAGAGGAGAGTGGTGGGCATTATTGCATGGAGCGGAATGAGGATTGAACTTTTGTGGCCACGCATACCTCATGCGAGAGTTTGGTGTGCCACGTAAGGGATCGCTATTGTCACAGGCACTTTAGCCAAAGGTGGGGTGTGGGTCCATGGTGGTGGGGGAAGAGCTGATGGGGTAAAAGATTCTGGTCCTTGTAAAGTACTCTGCTGTCATGGTTTTATTTGTTTGTGTCACACTATAGTGTACTACAACCACGGTTTGAGTGGGATGCTCTGTCACCCACGGCATCTCGTGTGTCCTGGACACGTGGCCTGAGGAAGCAGCTGGGCGGGGCTGGACTGTCCCTCCTGAGTCCCGGGGGTGGCAGGCTGCCTTGGATGGCTGCAGCCCTGACCCCCAGCCATTGGGGGCCTTAGCCCCATGGCCCCAGTTAGGTGGGACTCTTTCTGGATGTCAGTGCTGCTTTCTTTATAGTGTAATTTGTTTTGCTGCTCACTGGTCCCAAGGAAGAGAGAATGAGGCAAAGGAAGTAAGAGCGGAAAAGCTTCACTCTGCTTTCTGTTGTCCCAGGGGCTGCTCTGTCCAAGGAAATGAAATACAGTGTGTTCTGGCCCGATAAGAGCGGCTCCTTATGGGTGTTCCTGGTTAAGGGGCAGGAAGCCAGCCTCCCCTCCCCCTATGGGTGTGACTGCGAAGTTCTTTCCAGTCGCCTTTTCTCAGATTGACCCCCTCCCCGTGGTTGGACCCAGGCCTCTCTGGGTCCTTCCAGGCACACTCGCCCCCGGCCGCCTATATTTTGGGATGCAGCTCCCCACCCTCTGTTGCATCTACCAACACATTTCCATCTGCTTTCTGTCTCCCAGAAATTGATTGAAATCTCGTGCCCGCTTGCTGACAGTCTGCTTCCAATTCTTTTTGTGGTAACAGGTTTATTCCCTTTTAAATTTATCTTTTGGCTTGGAAGGGAGGAGAAACAAGTGTGTGTGGTAAGCCTGGGATGGGAGTAGCCCCCTTTTAGATGGCAGATATACATGGGAGTCAGGAAGCACACAGTCATTGCATTCTAGCTTGAATGACACTGCTCAGAGTGTCCTTGAAAGGGCATTTTGGAACATGGAGATCTAGAGAGGGCCAGCTGTGTGTGACTAGGAAGTCAGGAGTCAGCGTGAGGACTATAAGGAGAGCACTGGGAGCATGGAGAGGTGGGGCTGGTGCCCAGTGCAAGAGCAGCAGATGAGACCTCGGATTGCCTTGTAAAGGAGACCTGGAACTGGCTCTGTTCTCTGTGGGACCTTTGGGGACAGCCTTGCAGTGGAGCTGTTGACACGGTGTTTGGGGGGCTTCTAGGGGAACTTCTGGTCAGATATCAGATTTTCTTTTTCTTCTTGCCAGGTCCCCAACTGATGCATAAATTGATTCTATGAGATGAAACATAAAAGGTTTAGAGAACTCTAACAAGCAAGTGTCAGCCAGAAAAGTTTTCACCCAAGCCCTTTGTTCAAGAGAGCAAAAGGTAACACGATTCTCATGCTAGATCCTCACAGTGAGGTCTTTTACAAAAGCCATGGGCAAACATTTGAGAGCTTCGATGGAGGCTTCTGTGCTGTCCTAGAGCAGGAATGAGGGTAGAGTGAGTGAGTACGGCTGGAGGAGAAGGGTTGTGCGGGCCATCTATTGGCTTGGAGGAGACGTGCCCTCTGCTGGGAGGGATAGCCTGGTCACCAGGCAGGATGTCCCTCCTTCTTGCCCGAATGACTGGGACTAGTTACCAACCCTCCAGGGTGCACTACCAGACAAAAGGAGCCAAGGTCACCATGCTGTCCCCTCCCATGGGGCTCCCCAGGCCACACTGTGACCTAAGCCTAGGCAATTACCTCCAGTAACACGGAGTTGCCCACCCCCCTCACTTCCAGGAGGAGCTGCCCCTCCAGGACCTCCGACAGCCCTGATGCCCTGTAGGGAGTGAATTTCATGTAACATGAATCATAACTCAGTAAAAAATTGTTTCAGAAAAAATACTTTTAAAAAATCAGCTATGAGGGGCACCTGGGTGGCTCAGTGGGTTGAGCCTCTGCCTTCGGCTCAGGTCATGATCTCAGGGTCCTGGGATCGAGCCCCGCATCGGGCTCTCCGTTCAGTGGGTAGCCCGCTTCCCTCTCTCTCTCTGCCTGCCTCTCTGCCTACTTGTGATCTCTCTCTGTCAAATAAATAAAATCTTAAAAAAAAAATCAGCTGTGAGATATCTATCATATGAACTAGGTGTTAGAATTCAGTGCCTCTCCACTAGGAAGACTTTGCAGGTACAGCCATGGACCAAGGCACGGCCGGCTGCCAGCTGCATGCGGGCCTGTCTGTGGGAAGAGGAGCTGGAGGTGTAGCTTCTGCCAACAGCCCAAGCTGACCCTTCCTCTGGAACCAGATATGGATCTTGGGACCAGTTTGCCTAGCCAAGTCTGCTGGATTGGGGTGAGGGAGAGGATGAGATGGGTAGGGAAAAGCAGGAAAGGTCAAGGCCCTGCAAGGCTGGTGATTATTTGTTGTTGTTTTGTTTGTTTTTAAGCTTTATTTATTTATTAGAGAGAGAGAGGAAACACAAGCAGGGGGAGTGGGAGAGGGAGAAGTAGGCTTCCCAGTGAGCAAGGAGCCCTACGCAGGGCTCAATCCCAGGACCCCGGGATCATGACCCGAGCTGAAGGCAGACACTTTATGACTGAGCCACCCAGGCGTCCCACAGGAGATGATTTTGAAGGCACGGTGGCCCTGCCCTCTGGCAACTGAGGCCTAGCAAAGTCCTGGCCTGGCAGGTGAGATTGGCAGCTCCTCCTCTGTGCGGAAAACTGGGGGCAGGGGGTGCTGTGTAGAGCCAGGAGGGCTCTACATTGGAGCAGAAGCCTGCGGTCAGAAGAGACTCACTCTGGGCAGAGATGAATGAAGCCATTGAGGTGCTCAGTCTGGCCACAGCAGCCAGGCTCTGGGAGAACAAGGTTGGTAAGATCTAGGTGGGGCTTTAGCAGCCCAGAGTGGCCTGAAGCTGAGGACAGAATGTCTACCCAAAGGAGAGTAGAAATGCTGGATGGGGACCAGGATGGAGCGTGGGGAGGATTGGCTGCCTCCACGGAGAGGAAGGGAAGGGGAGTGCTGCAGGTTTGAGGACATGCTCTGTGGTAGTCCATAACATTGGGGTTCCCAGTGAACCAAGCCTGCTGGTATACATGGCCTGTGCAGTCCCCTGCCCTGGGACTTGCTTTAACCAATAAACTGCAGAGGAAGTGGCACTGTGCCAGTTCCAGGCCTAATTGCAAGGAGGCCTGACAGCCTCAGCTTTTGTGCTCAGGATCCCTGAGACCATCAGAGGAAGTGAGGTCCAGCCGTCTCCACATCCAGCTGGGTCCAGTTCCCAGCTGGTCCTTCAGCCGAGGGTAGCCACACAGGTGACCTCTGGGGAGGCACGCAGGCGTGCCCTATGGAAATTCACAGTGCCTGGCTAGAGAAGATGTAATAAACACAGGCCTCCCTGGATGAGACTAGTTCAAAAGCAAAGGAGGAATGTCTGGAAAACTGGGCTTCCTTCGCAGTTTCTGGGCTAGAAACAGCCAGATCCTCCTGTGTCTCAGTGCGCTGATCCGAGGGCAAATGCTTGACTTAGGAGAAACATTCACCTTTGGAGGTCACGCATTCCTCATGCTCCCTGTCTGCACGCCTGTCGTGAGCACAGCTTGCTCTAGCCACATGGTACTCCCTATGCCACCGCCTTGATTATTACAGCTTCACATTCCTTCTTGTTTTTCTTATTCCCTTGTTGAAATGATAACATTCACCATAAAGGTGGAGACATTCTGGCTCAGGACCTTTTGCCCCTAGGGTCCCTAGGCCCTCTCCTTTCTCCTACTAAGTTTTGTGGAGTGATCTTTTCATTTGCAGCCTTAGGGTTTGCTGGCCAAACCTGACACTAACCAGATCAGCTTGCAGAATCATGAGCAATCACACTACTGCTTGAAGTCACTGAGTTCTGGGCTTGCTAGAACTGCCCACCTTGCAGGTCTGCCCCCTGACTTCCGACTGCTGGGCAGAGGCTGCTCATTGTTTTTCTTCCTGCTCTGGACGGGACTGGTCCAGGGGCTGAGAAGGGGTGATGCCTCAGGTCAGAGAATCAGTGAGAGACCAGTTGGTAGGGTGCCTGTGGAAGATACTTGAGCTCAGACTGCATCTCTGGGATGGGACTGCTGTGCCCATGATGTCCAGGTTGGGCGCAGCTCCCAGCAGGTGCTAATCTGCCACAGGCCAGGTGATCACTTGAAGATCAGCTGACTTTTCTCCCAGACTGTGGTTCAATCTACAGAGTCATTCCAAGTCATCCAAAGTGCAGGGCAAATATTACCTGCCCTCAGGTATGTGTCATCCTGTTCCTCACTGAATCAGCATCAAGCCAATGTCTGGCTCAGCTACCTTCGACATGAGTGAGTAGGCAAGTGGGGGCCTTCTGCAGTGGCTTCAATGGCTGGATCCCTCCTCAGCTCTTGCACAGGCCCTGAGCTGTTCTCTCTAACCAGACCGCTTGTATTGGGAGGCCAGGACCAGATCTTGAATCGTTTCCCACTGCAGGGTCTGGAAGGGCGCCTTACACACAGGAGGTGAGCTCGTGGCTAAAGAAAGTGCAGATGGGAAGAGCAGGTGCTGGGCAGGAAATGCGGAGCCCTGAGTCTCTGCAGGAAACAGGACTGTGGATGCCTCTCCTGGAGAAGGGACAGCTTGAGTGCAGGCAAGATGGGAACTGTCTTTATCTCCTTCTGCAGGCACAGATAGTCCCATGTTTCTTTTGCATGGATAATTCTGAGTTATTTAAAATTTAGCTGTTATGACAGAGGGACACTCATAATCTCACCTCTCTCTAGGTTCTCTTTCAACAGTGGAGCAGGGAGGGAGGATGAGAGGACTGTGTGGACAATCAGTGATGATCTCATGCCAGAAGAAGGGCTTTTATGGGGTGTGGAGACTACATTACAGAGTTCATTCTACTCCAAGTTCACAGTTTTTTGTTATCAGTGGTCTTTGACCTCTACCTGCTTCGCCTCCCCCTTCACTGGCCCCAGCCCCACCTCCCCACACACTTCCACTCTGGTGAAAACTTGTGGGGTGGGCAAGATTGTTTCATGTGTTTCTAATGTGCACATTTGGAAGTGTACTCCCCATCTTCCTTTTCTTACCTTTGCTCTTGACACAACGTTCTTCAGACCTACCCAGAGTACTTCTTGTACATCTGACCTTGCTTTGTACAGCTGTTTTTAGGTGCATTAAAGATGGTCAGTTAATCCTTCCCCCACGATGATGGCTGACGGATTGCCCTGAATTCTATCATGATGCCTCGAGGAACACCCTCATGTTTACTTATGGATACCAGGAGTGGAGACTGGGTCATTGCCACCTTTCCTCCCACCCCCAGACTTATCACTAAGTATTTCATATTTTTTGATACCCGTATGGATATATTTTCTTGCCTTTTTACATGCTTGGTAATTCTTGATTGGATGTCCTGTGTTGCAAATTTTACCTTGGTGGGTGCCAGATATTTTTGTATTTCTATAAATGCTTTTAAGGTTTTCTTTGGAAACAATTAAGTTATTTAGAAAGTGTTAGATCCATTTAGGTTTCACTTTCAAACGTTGTTAGAAGGAATGAGTGCCTTTACTCTTGGGCTGGGGCTCCTGGTGAATGAGGCCATGTTCTTCTGAGCACTCCCTCTGGTGCGCTGTGAATTATGAGGTTCCCAGGGTGGCTAGTGGGAGCGTGCATAGCTCTCCTGTGTCAGTGCCTGTGACACCCTCTCTGCCTTTTGGGCCCATCTTTCCTGGCTTTGGGGTAGTTTTCCCACACACGTTTGCTCAGCCTCTCTCTCCTGAGGACTGGGGACTCTGCAGATCTCTGATGGCCTCTGCACCATCTCTCCTCACTGAGCTTTGGTCTGTAGGCTCCCCTGGCACAGAGTTATTTCCTATTTGAGCCACTGGGTCTTTTGCTGCCTGATGCTCAAGTCTTAAAAATAGCTATTTCATGTATCTTGTCCTATTTTTTTCCTTGTTTCAGACGTGTGTGCGAGAACAACTTTTCTTTTGGAACAATTTTAGATTACAGAAGAATTGCAAAGATAGTTCAGAGAATATCTATACCCCCACTCAGTTACCTCTAATGTTAATATCTTAAATTACCGTGGTACATTGGTTCAAACTAAGACCATCATGTCCATCGGTGCATCTCTATTAACAACTAAACACCAGAAACTGAATAAACAACTAAACACCAGAAACTGAATACACAACTAAACCACTCTCGATTCCTGCCTCCCAGAAATGGTGTGACATATTACATGTGTGATATTTTAAGCCATTAATGTTGGGGCAAAATCGTTACACAGCCCTAGCTAACCTACAGATACACCTAATGCATACCCTCCTCTAAGCCTTTGCACACGCTGTTCCCTCCATCTATGCTTCCCATTCCCTTCTATTCCCATGTGCCAATTCACCCACCATTCAAGGCACTCTAGGGAAGCATGGGGCAGCCACCGGTGAGGTCACTTCGCAAAGCTCCTGGTCCAACAGGGTTAGTAGCTGCTCCATTTATAGGCATCTGCCCAAAGAAGGGACAGAAGCTACTGGGATCATGAGATGAGTGAGGATCACCACTTCACCGGTGAATGGAGCAGTCTGGAGCCTTCCATGTGTCACTGTGCTTTCCAAGAAGGAAGACAGAGCCACTGGAGAAGGAGCCAGAGGTGGCAGAGGTCAGGGCTATCTTTCCTTTCTGATTTTGCACCCAGACCCATGTCTCCACATTCTCCTCTGTCCTAGTCATATGACTTGTCCCTTTCCCAGAAATGACCTCTCTCTGAAAAGACATCTTTCAACCTGCCTTCTCTCCAACTCCCCTTTTTGGGCAACAAAAATGAGATTATATTCTGCAATTTGCCCTTTTCCACTTCACAACACACCGTCTAAATCTTTCATGTTTGTATAAGTGTCAATCCTGTCTTTTTTTTTTTTTTTTAAAGAGAGAGAGCTGGGGGAAGTGGAACACAGAGAGAGAATCTCAAGCAGCCACAGAGCCCAACATGGGGGTTGATCTCATGACTCTGAGATCATGACCTGACCCACATTGAGAGTCAGATGCTTACCCTCTGAGCCACCCAGGCAACCCCCTCCCATCCCTTTTTAAAAAACAGCTTTACTGAAATATAACTGACATAT
Organism: Lontra canadensis; assembly: GCF_010015895.1. Lineage (NCBI taxonomy): Eukaryota > Metazoa > Chordata > Mammalia > Carnivora > Mustelidae > Lontra > Lontra canadensis. The sequence goes on along the minus strand of NW_022631010.1, from coordinate 26,310,297 downwards.
AATAAACTTTACATACTTAAGATACACGATCCCCTTTTTACAAATCATCTCAACCATTTTAAAGTATATAAGTAAGTACTTCAGCATTATTGACTGTATCTAGTTCATCTACTTTTATTTCACTGACTTACTCTCTCATTTTTATTATTTCCTTCCATTTTGGAGGCATTTATCCTTTGTTCTCAATTTCCTAAGTGGGATGCTTAGCTAATAACCCCCTAAACATTTAAGGCATGAGTATCTCATAAGTGTCACTTTGCCCTCGTGCTAGAGGACTTGCTGTGCAGTATTTTCATTATTTTCCAATGTGAAGTGATTTTTTAGGTCCATGATGATGTCTTCTTGCACTGATTTATTACTTCCTTTTTCCATAAGTCATTTAGAAGATATTTTAAAATTTCCAAACATACGGCGCTGTTTTGGATATCTTTTTTTTCCAATTCATATCACACATAATGATGCACATTCTGAACATACATAAATCTTCTACAAGCTAGAAAGAAATAGATTGGCAATCCAGTAAAGACATGGACAGTGGGTTTGAAGTGATGACTCGTGGAAGAGGAAAGCTAGTACACATGTGGATAGGTAGTTGACTTTGTGAATCATCAGGTAATGCCAATAAACTCTCAAAAAACACATTCATCCCATCCAATTTGCAGAAATAAGTAGTTAATACAAAGTATTGACAAGGATATAGGCAAATGGAAATTCTTACACATGTTACAAATGCTTAGAAGAGCAATTTGGCAATCTGAACTAATTCATTGACTCGTGTTATTTAAAACCATATTAATTTCCAAACATATGGAAATTTTCTATTTATTTTTAAATGATTTTTTTCTAGCTTACTTTCACAGTAGATGCAGCCCATTTGTTTTCAGTCCTTTGAACTTTGTTGAGGTTGAGTCCCACTTTGTGCCCTGCATGATTTGTTTTTGTAAAGGCTGTACTCGTACTTGGAAACAACGTGTATGTTACAGTTACTGAGAATCAGGTCAAGTTTGTTTATCGTGTTGTGTCTTCTAAGTCCATACTTACTTTGGGTGGGGGTGCTGCTCATTCTACCAGTTATTGTGTGAGATAAGTTAATCTCTCTCTATGATTGTGGATTTCTCTATTCTTCAGTACAATCGTTTTTACTTTATGTGTCTTGAGGCTATGTTATTATGTGTTGCAAGTGTAGGACTGTTGTACTTTCCACTTGGTGGGCACCTTTGATCATCCTGGCATGTCTCTTATCTGTACTACTTCTCCAGTCTGATATTAGTACTTCTGTACCAGCTTTCTGTTAGTATTTGCCTAATGAGTTTCTTCTATCATCTCAGTTTCAACTTTTCAGCAATCTTCTATTCTAATGTGTCCTTTGCATTTTATTCTTCCACTAATTATTTGATTAGTTTCAATCACTAAATATTTGCTGATGACTGCCATGACAAATATGTACTTGGGAGATGGGAGAAAGCAGGTATGCAGCTCCCTTGCTTGATGTGTAGCTGATACATCATCATGGGACTTCTGGCCAAGGCTTGCATGATTTAAAAAAAAAATTAAGATTTTATTTATTTAATTTAGAGAAAGAGAAAGAGAGTGCACCAGGGAGCAGGAAGTGGGGTGGGGAGGGATAAAGGTGTAGGGAGAAGGAAAACTCTGCCCTGAGCTCAGAGCCTGAGCAGGGCTCAATTTCACAACCCTGAGATCATGACCTGAGCTGAAACCAAGAGTCAGACACTTAACCAACTGAGCCACCCAGGCTCCCCTTGCACTACTTCTCTGAAACACTGCGATGCTCTAAGGACATCACCTCTTAATGGGGAAAATATTATATAACTCAAAGTTTATGCAAGGGCTACATTAAGTGAGAGCTTATGTGGAAATCATTCAGCACAGTGTCTGACAATATACTGTCAGGAAATGATGACAGCTGTCCCAGTTGTCAACCAGTAGGTTTCTAAGTATGGTTCCTGACCAGTAGCATCAGCATTGCCTGGGAATTGTTACAGATGCATGTTCTTGGGTCTATCCTAGACCTAATGAACTATAATCTTTGGGGTGGCACCTGGCAATTTGAGTTTAAAAAAGCCCTCTGGGTGGTTCTGAGGTGTGAAGATTTGAGACTCACTGTTATAAGTAATAAAAGTATAATGTTACAGACTCTGATAATACTTTCCTGTGTTGGCAGCGCTAGGGAGCAAATGGTTTGGTTAATCTAAGCTGGGATTGATCCAGTGATCCTGCAGATAGATGGAATGCTGGCAGGGCTGTGAAGGTAAAAACCTTGTAGCTTTGTGCCTGACCACAAGCACTTTGTGAACTGACTTATGTCAGTAGTTTGTGAAGCTCTGTCATCATCACCATCATCATCATCATCTTCATCATGTCTTTTAGTTCATGCTGCTTTCAATCCCTTATTATTTTCTTCTTGCATAGTAGCCTTAAAGGTCACTTTGCTGAAACTGTTTTTTTTTACTGATGCTCCTTGTTTGCCTATTTATTTATTTAAGTGCATTGAAATGATTGTGGTCACTTGCCTTTATCCTGAAGAACTTCCTTTTGTATTTCTTGTAAGTGAATTTGCTAACAGCATATGTTTTTGCTTATCTGGACATGTCTTTATTTCACCTGCAGTTTTGAAAGATCATTTGTTGGATATAATAATCTCAGTTGATTTTTTTTTCTTTCTTTCAGCACCTTGAATGTATTGTTCCAGTGCTTTCTGGCCTCCCCTGTCTCCAAGGGAGTCTGGAAGTCTGCCTTCAGTCTTACTGAGATGTCCTTGGATATGAGGAGTCATTTTCCTCTTGCTGCTTTAAAGTTTTTCTACATTTCAGCATGTTTACTATGATGTGTCTTGGTATGACTCTCTTTGTATTTATCTTATGGAGTAATTGAGTTTCTTGAGATTAATGTTTCTCATCAGATTTGAGAAGTTTTCAGCTGTGTTTCTTTGGACATCTTTTCTTCTCCTTCCTCTATTTCCTTTCCTTCAGGTACCCCTGTTAAGCACATGTTGGTGTGCTTGATGGTGTTCCACATTTCTCAAAGGATCTCTTCATTTTTTTTTCTTTTCTGCTCTTTGGGTTCATAATTCCTGTCATTCTATAAGTTCACTCATTCTTTCTTCTGACAGTTCACATCTACACTTGAGCCTCTGTGGTAATTTCTCATTTTGGTTTGTGTATTTATCCTACTCTATAATTACTATTTTGTTCTTTAAAAATATCTCTATCTCTCTTCATATTCTCTATTTGATGAGCTCTGTCACTCTGTCACCATATCTTCCTTCATTTTTAAAGCATGATTTTCTTCAGTTCTTTAAACACATTTATAATAGCAGCTTTGAAGTATTTGTCTGTTATTTGGTATCTGGGCCCTGTCTTAGGCAGTTCCTGTTTCTTAATTTTGACCCATGTAGGGACCACACTTTCCTGTTCTCTTTGCCCATTACATTTTAGTTGTTGTTGAAAACTGGGCATTAGGTAAATGAAGCAACCCTCAACACTGATACCCCTCTACCTCTCTGGTGTTTGTTTTGTTATTGTTGTTTGTTTATTTGTTTAGTGATTCATCAAGACTCTTCTAGTCTGTTTAGAAGTCTATTTCTCCTTCAGTGTGAAGCCCCTTGGTGCTGTTCCTCACAGGGTTCAGCCTTGGGCATGTGTGATCACTTGAGAATGATAGTGGTTGAGCAGACTCTTTGATGATCTCTTTCCAAGCTCTGTCTGGTAACCTAGCTGACTTATGGTTTAGCTTATTGATTTCGAGTGCTACCAAATTACTCTTAATTACTTCTACCCAAAATCTCCATTGTTTTCTAGAATACCTTTAGACTTGGTTCTTGTTTCACATTCAGTCACTTCCTTTAGGAATTGATGTGAAGCTTTCTGTCCTTGTGGATCCTCTCTCCTTCTGGGCATAATATCTGAGTCACTACTCTGGAGGTTGGGTGAGAACCTCAGTCTTTTGGTCTTCTTGGCTTACCTCTCCCAGCAGGAAACCTCCAACCTATGAGTTGTTTGGGGGAAGGGTTGTCAAGGCTCCAGTCTTCTAAACTTCCCACTCTGAAGTTAGCGTCTTTACCTTAGGAATGGAGGATATGTGGAAGAAGGGAGTTCCTGAACTCTCAGCCACACTTACCAGATATTTAGCCTCTGCAACTCAGAGTTGGACAGGGTGAGAAATGCTGGTTTTCTTCCCCTCCCAGTGATACTATATTCTTTGATATGATATGATATCCACTGATTGGAAATGAAATGATAGGGAATCCTATCTCTATGGCCACACCCTCTGGAGTGGGGCTTCCATCAGGCTGAGGCAGGGTGGGAGAGGGAGAGAGTTGGTTATAGCTTCAGTTCCACAGGTTATGGCAATTCTTACTGAGATTTAGTAAATTTTCTGAGCAAATATTCCATCAGTTGTTCTATGACTTTGGGGAAATTTCCAGAGACTTCAAAATGGTTATTATTTTAAAAAATTAAAACTTGATATTATTTTCATCAATTATGGTTGTTTCACTGGGAAACAGTTCAGCAGGGCTCCTCATACTGCTATCCCCGAGGAATGTTTTTCCTTATCTTTTTACCTAATGTAACAATTTCCATGTTCAGTGCTTTCCTTATTTTGAATTTCTGTTTCTTTCAGGTGTGAACTCTGTAATTTTGCTAGTTCTGCCTTACAGGTGGCTAATTTTCTCTTCAGTGAAGTCTGTTCTTCTATTTAACCTGCCAGTGAGTTTTGAATGTCAATATTATTAGTTTCATTTTCAGAAATTCCATTCAGTTCTTTATTAAAACTATATGATCAAATTTGATCATCTGTTATTCCTTTAATTTTTATTTTTGTAAGCATATTAAGCATATTTATATTTTTTAATTTGATAATTCCTATCTCTTCAGTGTGTGCAGCACAATTCTCTCTCCTTTTATTATTATTATTTAATAATTTATTTACTTAAAATTAAAAAAAATTAAAAGATTTATTTTTTATTATGTTATGTTAATCACCACAGAGTATATCATTAGTCTTTGATGTAGCATTCATGATTCATTATTTGTGTATAATACCCAGTGCTCATTACAACACATACCTCCTTAATATTATTATTTTAAAATTGAAGTATAGTTAACATACAATGTAAATTACTTTCAGGTGTACAAGAAAGTGATTCCAAATTTATATGCATTATGAAATGCTCATAGCAAGAGTAGTTACCATCTGTCACCTTACAAAATTATTGCAATATTATTGACTATATTCCCTATGCTGTACTTTATATGACTGTGATTTATTTATTTTATAACTGTAAGTTGGAATCTCTTAATTCTCATCACCTATTTTGCCCATCCTTCCACTCATATCCATTCTGGCAATGACCATTTATTCTTTGTATTTACGAGTCTTTTACCATTTTGTTTTGTTTATCATTTTGTTGTTAAGATTCCACATATAAGTGAAATCATATGGTATTTGTCTTTCTTAGTCCAACTTATTTTAGTTAGCAAAATACCCTCTAAGTTCATCTGTGGTGTTGCAAATGGCAAGATTTTGTTTTTGTTTTTGTTTTTTTAATGGCTGAGTAATATTCCAGTGTGTGTGTGTGTGTGTGTGTGTGTGTACACATCTTCTTTATTCATCTATTGTTGGAAAGTTAGTTTGTATTCATATCTTGACTGTTGTAAATAATGCTGCAGTGAACATGGGGTGAATATATCCTTTTAAATTAGTGTTTTTGTTTTCTTCAGGGAAATACTGAAAGGTGGAATTGTTAGATTATGTGGTATTTCTATTTTGAATTTTTTGAGGAAACTTCATACTATTTTCCAAGTGTCCACAACAATTTACATGCTCATGAAGAGGGCATGAGCATTCCTTTTTCTGCCCATCCTTGTCAATCCTTATTATTTCTTATCTTTTTTGAAACTAGGCACTCTGACAGGTGTGAAGTGGTAGCTTATTATGAGTTTGATTTTCAGTTCTCTGGTATTTAGTGATGTTGAGGATTTTTTCAAGTGTCTGTTTGCCATCTGTATGTTTTCTTTGGAAAAAAGTCTGTTTAGATCTGCCCATTTTAAAATTGGATTATAATAATAATAATTATTATTTTTTGGTGTTATGTTGTATAAGTTCTTTATTTATTTGGATATTAACCCCTTAGTGAATATACCATTTGCAAATACATTTCTCCTGTTCTGTAGGTTGCTTTTTCATTTTTTTGATGGTTTCCTTTACTGTGCAAAAGCTTTTTAGTTTGATGTAGTTCCAATTGTTTATTTTTGCTTTTGCTGCTCTTGCCTGAGGAGACAGATCCAAAACATATTGCTAAGACTGATATCCAAGAGTTTATTGCCTATGTTTTCTTTTAGATGTTTTATGGTTTCAGGTTTTATACTTAGGTCGCTAATCCATTTTGAGTTTATTTTTGTATTCAGTGTAAGAAAATGATTCAGTTTCTTTCTATTGCAGGCAGCTGTCCAATTCCCTTAACACCATCTATTGAAGACACTCTATCTTATCCATTGTATATTCTTGCCTCTTTTGTCATAGATTAATTGACCATATATGCATGGGTTTATTTTTGGGCTCTCTGCTCTTTTCCATTGATATATGTGTCTATTTTGTATTGGTATAATACTGTTATGGTATTTTGCAGTACAGTTTGAAATCTGGGATTGTAATACCTCCAGCTTTGTTTTTCTTTTTCAAGATTGCTTTGGCTATTTGATGTCATTTGTACATTTATACAACTTTTAGGATTGTTTATTCTAGTTGAAAAAGGTTGGTATCTTGATAGGGATTGCATTGAATTGTATAATTTTTCTTAATAGTCTCTTATCTTTCTTTGTATTTCTGTGGTGTCAGTTGTATCTTCTCTTTCATTTCTGATTTTATATGTTTATTTTAGTCATCCTTTTTTTTTCTATGTTGAATCTGGTTGAAAGTTTATCAGTTGTGTTTATTTTTTCAAAGAACCACTTCTTAGTTTCATTGATCATCTCTATCATTTTTTTTTCTTCCTCTTTGTTTCATTTATTTCCAAACTGGTCTTTATTATTTTCTTCCTTCTACTATCATTGAGTTTTGATTGTTCTTTTTTTCCTAGTTCTTTTAGACATAAGGTTAGATTGCTTATTTAAAATTTTTATTTGATGTAGGCCTGTATCATTATTAATTTCTCTCTTAGAACTGCTTTTGCTGAATCCTCAAATTTAGAAACGTTGAGTTTCATTTTCATTTATGTCCAGTTATATTTTGGTTTCCTCTTTTATTTCTTCATTTGCCTATTAGTTGTTTAGTATTCTGTTGTTTAGCCTCCCAATATTTCTGATTTTTTTTTCCAGCATTTTCCCCCTGGTAATTGATTTTTAGATTCATACCATCATAGCCAGAAAAGATTATGCTTGATATGATTTTAATCTTTTTAAATTTATTGAGACATTTTGTGTCCTAACATGTGATCTATCTTGGAGATGGTTTCATGTGCATTTGAAGAAACATATGTATTCTGCTGTTTTTTGATGAACTATTTAGATGAACTGTTCTGTATGTATTTATTATACTTAACAAATATGTTCTAATGTGTCATTCAAAGCCACTGTTTTTTTTTTTTTTCCCCTTGTAGAGATGACTCATTGATGGTGGTGAAGCATTAAATCCCCCTACTATTATTATATTACTGTCAATTTCTCCCTTTATGTCTATTAATATTTGCTTCATGTATTTAAGTGCTTCTATGTTGGTTGCATAGATATTTATAATTTTTGTAGTCTTTTGTTGGATTGAACCCTTTATCATTATGTAATGCCCTTCATTATCCCATTACAGTCTTTGTTTTAAAGTCTATTTTGTCTGAGGTAAGTATTGCTACCCCAGCTCTTTTTACATTTGCATATGCTTTGAATATTTTTTTTCTACCCCTTCACTTTCAGTCTGTGTGTTTGAGATTAATCTCTTGTAGTCAGCATATATATGGGTTTTGTGTTTTTTATCCATTCATTTACCACTCAAAAGAGTGGAGCATTGAGGCCATTATATTGATAGGTATGTACTTGTTCCCAATTTGTTATTTTTTTCCATTTTTGTAGTTTCTTTCTTTTTTAAAATTTAAATTCATTAGCCAATGTATAGTGCATCATTAGTTTTTGGTGTAGTGTTCAATGATTCATTAGTGTATAACACCCAGTGCTCATCACATCATGTGCCCTCCTTAATGCCCATCACCCTGTTACCCTAACCTTTACCCACCTTCCTTTCTGCAACCCTCAGTTTGTTTCCTGGAGTTAAGAGTCTCATGTATTTTTTTTTTCCCTTCACTTATTTCTAATAGTTTCTTTCTGTTCCTTTTTTTTCCTCTTCTCTCTTCTCTTGTGATTTGATTATGTTCTTTCATGTTATGCTCATATTCCTTTCTTTCTTTTTTTCTGTATTTATTATAGGTTTTTAGTTTGTGGTTACCATGAATTTCATATCTAACACCTTATGTATATAGTAGTCCTTTAATTTGATGGTTGCTTCAGTTGAAACACATTTTAAAAGTACATTTTTATTTCCCTTACCCATGTTTTATGTATTTGATGTTATTTTTTACATCTTTTTATTTTGTGTATCTCTTAACTAATTTCTATAAATACAGTTGATTTTAGTATTTTTATTTTTCAGTCTTCTTACTGGCTTTACAAGTGACTTTTCCTATGTGTATGTTTTTATCTAAAATTTTTTTTCATAATTTTCTTAATTCTAACTATGAAGTGTTCCTACTTCAAGTTATGATTTTTTTCTTTTTTTGCTTAAAGAAGCATACTTCTTTTGGGGTGCCTGGATGGCTCAGTTGTTAAGTATCTGCCTTCAGCTCCGGTCATGATCCCAGGGTCCTGGGAAAGAGCCCTGCATCAGGCTTCCTGCTCAGTGGGAAGCCTACTTCTCCCTCTCCCACTTCCCTTGCTTTTGTTCCCTCTCTCACTTTCTCTCTCTCTCTGTCAAATAAATAAATACAAATCTAAAAAAAAAAAAGCAAACTTCTTTTTTATTGGTGGCGAACTTACAAAGTCTTGTAAAACCTCTTAAAAAGTCTTGCAAGTTCATTGCCGCTAAACTGGCCTAAGGTTAACTTTAGTGGTGATGAACTTCTTTAACTTTTATTTGTCTGGGAAATTCCTTATCTTTCCTTCAATTCTGAATGATAGCTTCTCTGGGTAGGGTGTTTTTGATTGTAGGTTTTTTCTTTTCAGCACTTTGAATAAATATATCATGATACTCCTCTGGCTTGTAAAGTTTCTGCTGAAAAATCAACTCATAGTCTTGTGGGTATTCTCTTATATAACTAGTGGCTTTTCTCTTGCTAATTTTAATGATATTATTTTTAATTTTTGACATTTTAATTATTATGTTCTTGGTGTGAAACTCTTTGGATTCATATTGTTTGGGGCTCTCTGTGCTTCTTAGGCCCAGATGTCTGTTTCCTTTCCCAGCTTAGGGTAGTTTTCAGCTGAAGCTTATTTCTTCACATACATTTTCTGTGCCTTTCTCTTTTCTTCTGGGATCCCTAAATGCAAATTTAGTATACTTGATGTCCCAAAGGTCCCTTGACCTATACACATTTTTTAAAAATCTCTTCTATTTTTGCTGTTAGGCATGGATGATTTCCATTACTGTCTTCCAGATTGCTGATCAATTTTTTTTTTTATCGTCTAAACTGCTGTTGATTCCCTTTGGTATATTTCTTATTTCCGTTATTGTGCTCTTTAGCTCTGAATTCTTCTTTTTTTATGTTTCCTATTCTTTAGTTGAAGTTTTCAACTGATTTTAACCACTCTTCTCCCAAGTTTAGTGAGCATCTTTATGACTCTTTGAACTGCTTACCAGGTAAATTGGTTATTTCCATTTTATTTATTTATTTATTTTACTGAGGTTTTGTTTGTTTGTTTGTTTGTTTTCATCTGAAACACATTCTTCTGTCTCCTCATTTCTTCTGACTCTCTGTGTTTTTTATATGTATTGGATAGTTGTATTGTGTAGAAGGTGTCCCATGGGATCCAAAAGCACAATCTCCTCTGGTCACTAGAACCAGCTATCCTGGTGTCTTTCTCTGTGTGGGCTGTATGCACCCTCCTGTGCTAGCTGTGACTGCTAGGGGCATGTAGTGGACAGTGCTGGTCCCCAACCTAGCTGGCTGCAATGCAAAGTCAACTACAGGTGGGTGAGGGTGGCCCCTGGTGTGGCTAGTTGTGCAGGTTTTGACAGTTGTGGTACTATTTCAGGCATGCTGGTGGGCTGGGCTGTCTCCTCTCCCCCACCACAGCAGGAGTTGCTTTGGAGAGTGCTGGTCTGGGAAGAGGCTGTTCACTGGGTGTCTTGGGGGCAGGAACAGATTTGGTAGGTGCCTGATGGGGCAGGCAGGTTGTGTAGAGTGGTCCATAGAGTAATGTTAGGGCAAGAAGTGCTGGCAAAGTAGATGGAGATTGTCAGAAAGGTGCCTACTGACTTTAGCCCACCTAGGCTACAGGAGGGAAGACAAATGGTGTTCACCAGCAATTCCATTTCTGGAAACAAGTTCTTCCAGATCCCTGCCCCTCCAGCACATACCCTATAGTTAGTGAGTAAAACTTTTTCATGTATGGCCAGGTGCTTTTTGAATTGTTGCCTCTGCACAGGGTCTCAGAGTGAATGATACTATGTGCTGGCCCTTTAAGAGCAGACACTTGGTTTCCTGTAGCCTTGTGGCCTCCTGGAGCTGTGGGCCTCTGATTTTCAAAGCAGACATTACAGGGACACATCTTTTTTTTTTTTTTATAATATTTTATTTATTTATTTGACAGAGAGATCACAAGTAGGCAGAGAGGCAGGCAGAGAGAGAGGGAAGCAGGCTCCCCGCTGAGCAGGGAGCCCAACATGGGGCTCTATCCCAGGACCCTGGGATTATGACCTGAGCTGAAGGCAGAGGCTTTAACCCACTGAGCCGCCCAAGCACCCCATACAGGGACACATCTTCCTGGTGAAGTTCGCCAGGGCCAGGGTGCCTCATGTGAGGTTTGATTCCCTTGCTCCTCAGGGAGGACTTTCGTGTATGTGATAATCTCTCCTGCTTATGGGTCTCTGCATTGGGAGTTTGGTTCCTGAGCAGAATGTACCTCTGGCCCTCCCACTCTTCTTGATGTGGCTTTTATTTACGTATATACCTATAGAAAGGCTGTACTACTAATCTTCAGGGTACACTTAGAGAACACTGCTTTATATGTATTTGCAGACTTGGTATGTCTGGCAAAGAAGGTGAATGAGCTCAGGGTCTTTACCCTTGCTTTCTCCCACCACTGTATTGTTTTGTTTTCACTGACTCTAGATTGGAATGGGTTGTTTCCTCACATATTTAGTGTTTTTTTTTTTTTTTTTTTTTAAAGATTCAAGTTTATCTATGGGGATTTCTTCGTGGCCTGAGTTTAAAATATCTCCAGAAAAGATACAAGTTTGCTTCTGTCAGGGACCTGGAAAAGGCAAATCTAGGTCTACTTTTGCCTGGATTTTGAGCTTTTATTTTCCCACAAGAGAGGCATGTGACTTCTGGCCCCAAATCACTGATATGTTGTCTTCTTAGGGGGGGTTCCTTTATTTTTCAAAGTTCTAAGATCTCTCTCTAGCATCAGAGATGCCTCAATTCCACTTGCTAGGAGGTGGAGCCCCTGGCTTTGTTGTTGGGTACATTCTGGTGTTAGATGGGCTCTTTGCCTTCCCCACAGCTGCCTGTGGATAGCCTTCTACCTCAGGCAGACCCTGCAGTCCTGTCCTCTCCCCTCAGGGACTTTGCAGCTGATACTGTGCTTGCAACTTCACTCTTCTCTGACATGCATTAAGTACAGGTTTACATTCTTGCTCCGTGGCTCCATACATGTCTTTGAGGTAGTTTTAAAAAGTTCTCTCAGGGTGCCTGGGTGGCTCAGTGGGTTAAAACCTCTGCCTTCTGCTCAGGTTGTGATCCCAGGGTCCTGGGATCGAGCCCCGCATTGGGCTTTCTGCTTAGCAGGGAGCCTGCTTCCCTTCCTCTCTCTGCCTGCCTCTCTGCCTACTTGTGATCTCTGTCTGTCAAATAAGTAAATAAAATCTAAAAAAAAAAAAAATTCTCTAAACCTCAGTTTCCTCATCTGTAAAATAGCCACTTATCAGTACCCTAATGGCAGTAAATATTTCTTGTCCTTCCCTTTCTCTCTTCTTTTATATCAATTTTTTCCCTCTCTTAGAGTAACTATTATGCGAAGGCCACTGAAAATCTTGAAGTGTGTATTAAATTAGATAAAAGCTCTACTTACAATATAAAAATGACTTTTTGAAAACATTTCGCCTTTTGATTTGTTCTGCTGTTGTCTTATTACCTGATTTGCTGAGAGGGCAGACAACAAAACAAAAGGCCTCAACATGAAAATGTCTCTTGGAAGCTGATGTAATAAATCTTCAAATAGAATTCAAGTAACTCTTGCCTTTGAGTCATTATGAGAGATAAGTAAATAGCATGGCACAAAATGACAACCCACACAAATGCAGCCCTTTGAAGGTGTTCTGAATGTTGGCATTTAAACACTGCTGGAATGTCTTCAGATCACTGGAATCTTCCCAAGACTGAAGTATCTTGTCCTTTGAATGTTCCTCAAAAGATAAAAAGCACTGATTGCCCATATATCTCGGAGTCCTGTACATGTAATGGATGCCTTTGCTTCTATTGCTATATTCTCTAAAAGGGGATAAGATTTTAATTAGAAGTCAATAAGATTCCCTCCCTTTTCTCACTGTAATGGATTTGCAAGCTGTTACTGCTACCTCTTTCTTATTCAGCATAGTTTAAAATGTCAGTGGTTACTTGCCAGTCACAGGCTATTTAAAGTTCAAGGAAGTTTGTTTGCCACTTCTCTTCTGGATGGCAGTCTCCTATCCCATTTCCCCCAACACATTTTTTTTTTCCTGTAATAGATGATGATATGATGGTTTCTGTCTGAGCTTGAGGACTTCTTTCAGGAATTCACATGTGATTCACTTATCCATCCCCAAAAGCGCCCTTCTTCTGGCAGCCGGTGCTGTATCTTCCAGAAACAGCTTGTTAGGAGGCAGGCTTGCTGTTTCTTGAAGTTTCTCTGCTTCATGAATCTTATTAGAAACCTTTCGCAGATATGCTTGCACATTGATGAGCCATGAGCTGGCTTTGGAAGGGCAGTTCCTGCTGCTATAAATGACACCAGGAGAAGATGCCTGAAAAGAGACTTAGAGTGGGCAGGAGGGAACAATGTAATATGCAAAGGGATGGAATGTGGAACCCATTTGCCCATCCATGGATCCAAACCCTCTTCTACCCAAACCTTCAACCATTCTTCCACCCATCTATCCACCTACCCATTCATCGAAACACCCTTCCATCCATCCATCAATCCACTCATTGGTTCATCTGTCTATGTATTTAAGCATTAATTAATCTCTTTTCTTCTTTTCTTCTTTAGTAAGTATTCAAAGACTCTGAACTTGGTGCTGATGTTACAAAGACAAGACCTGGTCATGCCCTAAAATTGCTTGTGTCTCATGGCTGAAGTTGAAGTAAACATTATATGTTAATAAAAAACATTTGATAAAATGAGAAAAATATTTCAACATGTAAAAAAAAAAGAAGTTGATATATAAATAAAAATTCGTTTTATAGTGTGAAAAGTTTATAACAAGATACATTCAAGTGGAGAAGAGAACATAGTGTTTAGAGCGGGGGGCAGGGTTTTCAGGGAACTCGTTGTAGAGTTTACATTCACACCAGTCTTAGACCATGGGGTCTGAAGTGGTGGTGCAATTGTGCTCCCTACTGAGGGCCTCTTATGGATGAATGTGGAGCATGTAGGAAGATGTCCTCCATGTGAATAGGAGTGGCAGGCAGAATGGGAAAGGTGTGCAGGTGCTAGATCTTGAAAGACTTGAGAAGCCTTGCTACAAGCTTTGTGCTTTATTTTATAAGAGATAGATAGTGTTAGAAGGATGTGATGATAATCAAAACTTCATTTTAAAGTATCATTCTGGGTTCTTTGATGAATGAGGAAAAGATATCAGGTGGAAAGTTAACTGCTGTTGTCCAGGCAGGAGGTGCTGATGGCCTGAGCTGAAGTAGGCCGTGTAGAGATCAGCAGAAGATACTCTCTGGGAAGTGGCTTTGGCAGAAGGTGAGGGAGAGATGGGTGTAAGAGAGAGAGAAGGGTGTAAGACAAGGACCAAGTGTCTAGTGCTGGGGCCCTGGGAGACCTAGAAAATGGGCTGTAGGCAGTATGGGTGTGGCGTGAGGGTGACAGGTAGATGGTGTGTCAACACAGTGTTCAGTTTTAGGGTTCTGTGGGATGTTTGGGTGGAGGGGTCCACAGACTGTTGGAAACATGTCTGAAGCTCAGGAAGGTGGTGTGAGCAGCAAAGACTCAGAGGTGACGGGAGCATGGAGGTGGAGGTGATGGTCATGAGGGACATGGAAATGACTGGAAACAGCCACAGAAATTCTTTGAATACCCTCTGAAGTGGTCCTAGCTTATTTTCTAAAAAAGATTTTATTTATTTATTTATTTGACAGAAAGAGAGAGAGTGTGTGTGTGTGAAATAGAGAGTAGAAATACGGGAAGAAGCAGGCTCCCCGCTGAGCAGGGAGTCGAATGCAGGGCTCGGTCCCAGGACTCTGGGATCACAACCTGAGGTGAAAGCAGACTCTTAACTTACTGAGCCACCCAGGTGCCCTGAAGTCCTAGCTTTTTAATTAATATTTCTAATAGCCATGTCATAGTGTTTGTTCATATTAAACTTGTGGGGAGCTAAAAAGTAGGATGGAAGAAAGGCTCTTCCATCTCATTTCTGGATGACTGATCCTTTGAGTTCAAATGTCAGAAGCTCCTATCTGGTTAAATATGGTCCAAAACTAGCCTATGAGGGCCTGTCTGATTTACTGTTCTGTGTTATACTGTCCCTTCCAGCCCAGTGGCCCCTGTGCCATGGTGGGGTCTCTTGCTGTTGACTACCTTCAGGGTGTTGATGAGTGTTGACTGGAACAGGACCAGGGATAAGGAGCGGGTAAGGCTGGAGTGGTCCCCCTCCAGGCTGCCGGGGTTGGGCCCTATTGCATCTCTGAGTAAGGCCATTACCCATGGGATCTCACCTCCCTTCATCTCAGCACCATGCAATTCTCCCCCGAGGCACAAAGATGCCACATGTTCAAGGGGAAGTCCAAGTTGTCATGATATTGCCTGATGAGTTTGTCAACAGTGGTCACAGTTTGTGTGCCATTGGCTGTACTTGATGCTCCCAGTCTTACTCTCTGGTTTTCTCCCACTTCCTGTCCCTTGGAGAACTCCTAAGATGGAAGGAAGATAAGATGGCCATTTCCTTTGGAAAGAGAAATCCAGGGCAGGAAAACCCCGTCTCTTTATGAGGGGATGTCTAAAGCAAATTCACAAGACAATTCCTTTGTTATTTGTGGAAGGATGGTGCAGAATTTAGAAAAATCATAAGTGTTTAAAATATTTTATTTCATTACATTTTCAAATGTTGGTACTAAATTAGAAGGTGAAAAGTGTGTGCAGGGATAGTGTAGGAGTACTAATTTGAACAATTCCACAGTAGCACATGAGAGCTCTGCATTATTATGATGCTTCACAAGGCTCACCTCCCCCACCCCCTACCCCACATGGGAGAAAACAAGGAATTGTGAGTTTTTCTGCTCTGGTCAGGGAGGAACTCTGGTGAAAGTGGCTCAGAGCTCCTGCATGGCCAGCAGGCCTGCTAGAGCCAAGAAGTCCTATGGAAATAAAACTGCCTTCTGTATTTAACAGCCAAAGTGTTTTACCTTAGCTAGTGACAAGAACAACTTTTATTGACAAGGAACATCTTCTGGTGGTTAGTTAGCAGGTTATTTTTAAAAGCTATTAATGAGGACTAAAGAATACTTCTGTCTGTGCATTTGAGGAACGTACGATATGCAGACAAAGTCCAAAAACAAATTTAGTTAGAAATATGAAGTAGGTGTGCTTGTATGGATCCTCAGCCTGTCCTCTCTGGGATGGACCCACACCCCCAGCAGGTGGCCCCTCAGGCCCAACTCTCTGGTCACCTACCCTTGCTCTGTCCACTGGGACCTGGCAGAGGGATAAGGCCACTTTGCACCTCCTTGGGCGAGGGTCGTGTCCTTTTTCCTTCTTTCTAAGGTGAGGATGGTGATGGTGGCAGTCTCCTGAACAAAGCCACGGACGCTGCCCACTGAGCTGGAACCTGAAGCATGAATGACTGAGCTCTTGATGGACATTTTGGCTCCAGCCAGCAGGCAGGAAGGGATTTTGGGAGGGGTCTTTCTGGAGTGGGTAGCCACTCACTCAGCTGGTGTTTAAACCCCGGCTTTGGGAGGGGGTACTGGGGGCTGGGAGGAAAGGTGCACCCAGATCTCAATAGCAACAGAAAGCTTCAGAACATGCGCCAGGACTGGTGGAGGTTATTCTCTTGAATTTCTGATTTCTTTAGCATAGTGATCTCAAGCATCTTTTCTCAGAAGCCGAGCTTTCCTGTTTCATGTGTTATCCCACCTCAAATTGTGTGCTTTTAGAACATCAGCTGGTGAATCCCTACAGTCAGATGAATAAAAATGGGCATCTGAGATAATTGAGCAGAAAAGTTCACTAGGTGATGATTTCCTCCATATTCCATGTTGTGGTTTTGCCTAATTAACTTGAAGTAGCAGGTCTGGCACGATGTTTAACTCTGGAGCACGGAAACCTCTCAAAGACCTTCTGCCTTGCAACTCCCATTTTATAGTTGGGGAAACTGAGGCTTGGAGATGGAGTGGGATTTGCCCCAGGCCCCATGCCCTGTTTGAAGGATACAGTGATCTGAACTACTCTTCTGGCTTCTTGCCTTGTACCTGGATAGCTAGCAGGTGACAGCTGCCAGATGAGTTCACAGAGTAGATGCACAGAAGGGTATATGTAGGGATTGAGAGGGAACTCTGCTGGCTTCTGAAATCTCACCATCTGACATCAGTTTAATGGAATGCCTTTTTACCAGTGGATACTATTTTATTGATGCTTATCAATGACAGATTACTGCAGAAGGATTTGGGGCAATAGGTGACTTAGTCTTTGCTACACACACCCAGCAGACAGTACAGAGAGAGTGGTGTCAGTGCTGGGAAGAGGGGAGGGCTCTCGACAGGAGACAGGCTGAACAAGCTGGGGCCTGTGAACAGGAGGACCTGGTTCTTTCCCAGCTTGGTTACCCAGGGGCCCATGGCCCTGACACTCCCAATGTACCTGCTCTATCTTTCATGGCTCAGAAGGCCATTGTGAGAAAGGACTTTGGAGAAAAAGTATAAACTCATTGAGTGAGAATGGAAGCAGAGTTTGGATTGGCCACTGGAGATTGGTACTGGGAATGACTCTGGAAAGCTGTAACTACCTGAGAGAGAGAGAGAGAGAGAGAGAGAATATGACCATGCTGGAATTTTCACTGGGAGCAAGAGATGTTCCACGTGATGCTCCCCACCATGAAATCCATGAAAGATTAGCATTCTACGAGCTTCCAGGTGGGGATTTCTCCTGTACCTCTCCATAGAATGAGCTCTCAGACACTGGTTGCTGTCTCCAAGACACTGGCTTGAGATAGTGGACAGTAAATCAGTAGTTCATTTTGCAAAACCTCATGAAATTAGCTTGGGTGATATAGTGAGGATCTTTTCTTGGTTGTTGGCACACTTGGCTTGGATGACATCTCAAAGGAACATCTTCACTTCTCTTCAACCCACTTCTGGAGAGCCAGAGCTTCCAGTGCAGGAGACTGTGGTGCACATCGGGGCACTCAGCCATCTATGAATGGCACAGCTGCAATCCTCAGCTGGCCAGAACAAGGGACCAATGTGATGGCCATGGTTTCATTCCTGAACTGACATTGCTTCTCACAAGCTCTGGTCTGTTAATATACCACTGGCGCCACTGCCTGATTTGTGAAAGCAAACCAGCCATGTCCCAAGCTGCTGCTGTGGCTAGTTAGAAATGTGGGCTCCCTATCTACGACCTGGACTTCAACAATAGGCTGAAAATAGCCATGTTTTAGGTTTTGAACCAACAGTCAATAGTCTGAGTGTCAACAATGTTTCATGGTGTGAAGCCCATGGCCAGACTCCATTTGTAATTAAATAATCTCAGTTTTCTGTAATCACTAAAAAGAGAAATATATTCAGTGGCTCAGGACAGCATGGAAAATTGCTGTAAAAAAGCAGAGGCTGAGTTAGGATAGTTAGGGGAAGTGTCATAGAAGCAGAAGCATTGTGGTTCCTGCCTGGCAGCTCATGGGCCAAATGTGGTTTGCACAGGTGCTCTGCATTGCTGGTTTCCCCCCACCAACAGTGTGTGTGTGTGTGTGTGTGTGTGTGTGTGTGTGTGTGTGTTTATAAAACTTTAATTAGTTGCCGAACAAAGACACTGAGAGATTTTGGTTAGGAATCTGGCTTTCCCCTTCCAGCATGGCACCACCCGGCTCTAAACAGGACATGCTCTTTCAGGCTACCTGCCTGCTCATGTGGGACCTAAACTCTAGGACCCTGAGATGGACCTAAGTGGGCCTTCAGGAATGGCTAGAGACTACCTTGGGAGCACCTGGGTTAGAGTCTTGAATTTCTTGCCTTAGGAAAATCTTTCACAACAACATATAAAAAGCAGAAGATTTAAAGAAAGAAGTTTCACTCTACAAATATTCAAATCTCTGCCTATCAAAAGCCCCTTAAAACTGAAAGGCAAAAGGCAAAATAAGAAAAATATTTGCAATGAGTGGAGGACGGTTAGATAGTAACCAGAGAGTTCTGCCCCTTTTGTCCTGCCTAATTATCAATCACAACCCTTTCACTTTCAAAGGTTCTCTGGTTTGGGCAATAAATTACATGGTTATCTTATGAATGGTTAATATTTGTAGTATATAAAGAGTGCTCACATATTAAAAAGAAAATAAATTAACACTGAAAAGTGGAGTAAAGCCTAAAATAGCTAATGTATAGTGTAGATGAAAACAGTCAATCCATAATGAAAATACTCACTGTTAATGAAAGAAGGAAGATAACAATGAGGCAGTATTTTTGGAGTGACAGTTGGAAAGCTTTATAAAAAATATAAACAAACACATGCAGTTTTTCACAGGTATGGGCAACAGACACTTCTCATCTTGCAGGTTGTAACATAACTTGGAAGACTTTCTGGAAGGCACAATTCCTTGTGTGGGGAAATTTTCCACTTCTAATAATGCACCTTTAGGAAATATTTTAGAATAAGCAAAATGGTAGACAGTGAAGCTTTGTGTATAGAAGAGTGGAAAGAAGATAAGTGCCCAACACAGAGGAAATAGATTATTAGCTGACAGTTCTCAAGTCCTCTAGGGACTTTGCATCATTTATCCCTTTTAACTGCCAGCAAACTTATGAAGTAGGTACCATCATTATCCCCCATCTTACAGATGAAGATACTGAGGCTTGGAGCAGTGATGGCAGCAGTAAGTATCAGAACATAAGCAATGTGACCTCTAACTCCAGAACTTCACTACTATACAAGCACTCCCCTAGTCCTTGATGTTGCATCCATTAAGTAGCATGTCCATCAAAAATGATGTTGAAGAGTACTTAGTGATTTGAATTGAGAGATAGGAAATATTTTAAAACGTTATGAACCAACATATATAGTGTTGTTCTATTTTTATAAAAAGAGAACATCTCTGTGTGCATAAAAAAGTGATGGATATAAACCAGACTAGTCACAGATATGCATAGGTAAGAATATCTCTAGGTGATAGGAATACATAGGATTTTTGTGATCATCTTTTGTCTTGTTTGTATTTTATAAACATTGTACAAGGACTATGATTTAAATTTGAAGTAAGAAAAAATAACTGCAAAATTAAAGTAGGGATTTGGCTGGGGGGAGGTGTCATTTTGGATGTGCTGGTGGACTGTGGCCAGCAAAGCATGGTGGCTTTGAAGAAACCATCAGTCTATTATGACAAAGAGAGAGCAGTTGAGAACTGGGTCTTCTAACTTCTGTTCTTTATTACAAAGTGGGTGGTCTCTTTGGAAGCAGGTCATCTCTTGTTGTCTATCCTGTATCACACATCAGGCAGTGCATCTATTACCCATCCCCAGTGGAACAAAGGCAAGAGGCAGGAAGAAAGGAAAGGATGGAAATTAAGGAAACTCTCTTTCTAACAAATCTGGGACTCCCCCCACCCCCTGCTTTCTGATGCCTGCCCTTTCCTGGCTGGTGCAGCCTGCCTCCTTTCTAGCTGCATGTCCATTGTGCACCATTCTGACCCACACTCTAAGCTTGCCCAGATAGCCTCACCTTTGACCCTCTTGCCTCACCCCCACTGCAAGCATCCCTGCTGTGCTCACTGAATCCCAGCCCTCCTCAAATCCTCAAGGTTTGTGCCCCTATGTTCCCCTCCCTCTTACATCATCAATTCCCCTTCCATTCTGGATCATTCTTATAAACCTTGAGCGTCATACATATTGAAAATAACTCTGAGTCCTACACCTCCCACGACTCCGTTTTTCTGTTTTCCAAGAAAACTTCTTCAAACACGGTCTGTTCTGCCCATGTCCACTTTTTCACCTCACAACCCACCTAGAACCATGTGATCAGGTTTTACCCCTTCCCCCAAACCCACCCTGCAGAAACCACTTAGGTCAAATCACCCACTGCCTCCACTTCCAAATATTCCAAGCAGTCCACACTCTAAGACTTGTTGCCCAATTCCTGAAGACAGTGGTTTTCCCTCCCCTTTCTTCTTGAAAATTTGGATTCCTTCTTCCCTCCCCAGCCTCTTCTTGCTGCTGTCCTCTGATGGCTCCTCCCTGGGGCTCACTCCACAGCGCTCCTATCTTCCTTCACCTTCCAGGTGGTCTAACTGCTTCATTGTTGTGAACATTCTTAGAATGTTGGTGGATCTCATACCATGTTGGCCCCATTCCTGGAGTCAGCCTGCCTCTGCTGCTTGCTCAGCATCATGCTTGATGTCTGACCAGTTTCTTGAAACTTGGCCAACACAGAACCTCTGCTTTGCGACACCTCACCCTCCTGCCACCCCCCAACCAGAGCCCTCAGCCCTACTCCTGCCATGGACTTCCTCATCTCAATATGAGATACTACTGATTATCTAATATTTCACATCAAAAGCCTGGGAGTCAGCCTTGATTTTTTCACATTGTCCTCACCACTCTCTCAATCCACAAGCATCTCCTTGAATGCTGCCTTCAGAATTCCTCATGCAGCTGATCCTTCCTCTGGTTCCTCCAGTGCTTTCCCAGCAACCAAGCCATTGGGTCTCTCCTGAAGGTGCTGTAATTAACACCCACATTCCTGTCCCTGCTCCCAGTCCTCCCTTTGCAGCCAAGACGGAGTTAATGAAACCACAAATCTGTTGATTAACTGTCTTGCTATGTTCCCACCCCTTATGGACTCCCATTGCACTCAGATCAACCCTAGTCTCACTGACAGCATCATGTCCTGTGTGATTAGTGTCTGCCCACCCTCAGCCCCATCCCAGCTCCCTCCCATCCCAATTACAGCCTCAGCCACACAGGACTGGCTCTTTCTTCATGTGCTGAAGAAATTCACAATGGAGGTAGTTTTACTGTTTCCTCCCTCTGCTGCTTCCCTATTTCTCTGTATGGCTGTCTCTTCTTTCTAACTCCAGTGTCCACTCCTATGCCACCCTCTTGGAAAGGGCTTCTTCTTTTAAAATTAACATTTAATGTGTTATTTGTTTCAGGGGTACAGGTCTGTGATTCACCAATCTTAACACAATTCACAGCACTCACCATAGCACATATCCTCCCCAGGGTCCATATCACAGCCATCCTATCCTGCCTCTGCTGCCAGCAGTCCTCAGTTTGTTTCCTGAGATTAAGAGTCTCTTATAGTTTGTCTCCCTCCCTTGTTTCATTTTTTCCTTCCCTACCCGCCACAACCCTCCACCCTACCTCTCAAATTCCTCGTAACGGAGAGATCATATGATAATTGTCTTTCTCTGATTGACTTATTTCACTCAGCATAATACCCTCTAGTTCTATCCATGTATTTGCAAATGGCAAGATTTCATTTCTTTTGATGGCTGCATAGTATTCCATTGTGTGTATGTGTGTATGTGTGTATATATATATATATAGATATATATCTATATATCTATATATATATCTATCTATATATCTCACATCTTCTTTATCCGTTCATCTGTTGATGGACATCTAGGTTCTTTCCATGGTTTGGCTATTGTGGACATTGCTGCTATAAACATTCAGGTGCACATGCCCCTTCAGATCACACTTGTATCTTTAGGGTAAATACCTAGTAGTGTGATTGCTGGGTCATAGGGTAGCTCTATTTTTGACTTTTTGGGGAACCTCCATGCTGTTTTCCAGAGTGGCTGCCCCAGCTTGCATTCCCACCAACAGTGTAGGAGGATTCCCTTTTTTGGTGAGGCCTTCTTAATAGACCCTGTTGGTGTCCTGCCTGGGCCTAAGGATTAAATACATCACATAGTAGGTGCTCAACAAGTGTTCTTTGGGCAGATGAACAGACGGGTGAGGGCTGCCTTTTGTTCTTTCCCCATGTAGTGGAGACTCCACCCCAGTGTCCCAGATGCAACTCCAGCTCCCTGAGGTATTCAGGACACAAATCACTGTTAATAGGGTGTGTAGGGGAACTCTGTGGAAAAGCCCTGATGACAGGTGTTCTTTCCAGACTCTCAGACGTGCTTCATCTTGTGTGGTTAATTTTCTGGTGCTGTTCTTGGGCAGCAACCCCCATACAGGATTTAGAGAACAAAACAAAGATGATAATACTCATTTCTATGAATTCTGTAACATGCAGTTGGCGTATGGAAAATCTGCCTTCAAGTGTCATCTAATAGGACAAGATGCTCAGCACAGGTCTGCTGTGATCTATTTTGGACTTCCAAGTCTCCCCAGATCAGAAGCCAGGGTCATTGGTCTGACTGGGTCTGGGCCTGGCCAATGTCTCCCTTCAGAAGGGTGTGATGAAGGGAACATGACTAGTTCTGTTCTGTCTCGCTGGTGAGGGGTCTCAAAGCACCTGAGCGGGGCTGACAGTCCCCATGATGCTCCAAGCAACTGGGAGGGAGTGTCCAGAGAGCATGGTACCTGGGATCCGGCAGAGACCTGGGCTTCAGGAGTGTGCCTGTGGGTCGGCATGGGACTTGGCTGGAGCCACATGATAGGTGACTGTGCAGTCCCCTGTGCCTTGGTCAGTTTGCATCTGCAGGGTTGTTTCCTTGCATCACCTGTACGTTCTACCTTCCTTGGATGCTGGAAGAGACAGGCTGGGAGGCACTTCAGTGAGCTGAATGGAGCTCAGAGGTGACAGCGACACCTAAGTTCCTCGTCTGTGTCCCTGGTCTTTTAACAGAGATACTGACTCCCAGGTTCCAGGACCCTGGGTTTTATTCAGCCCTGGGATGGAGGGGAGGCTTGACTATTTTAGCTGCCAGTTGTTCCTAGGACCCCAGTTTAACATTTGGATGAAATTCACGACCAGAGGAAAGAAGATTTTTTGGGGACACTGCCAGAACAATTGTAGAAGGTCCAGGATTTCCAGAAAGTCATCACAAAGGGGACCAAAATTTTTCTGCTGTCTGAAGTCTTCTGGCAACTGAAGCTGAGGGTGGTAAGGTCAGGCTTGTCCCCAACACTTGAGCTTTGGCATTGTGGAAGAATCTCTCATCTGAGCTCATAGCAAATATTCCATGACCAAATCTGTGCAATGTGTTTGATCATGACTTCCTTTATTCACACAACAAATCAAGGTACTCTTCTAGGATCTGGGATAGCTCAGTGAACACCAAGGCAAAATTCCCTGCCTGCATCTCCTTTGTCAGAAGGACACATTCAAAGGCCTCTGGGAATATCTGTGCCTGTGGGGGGGAGCTATTATTATCAATCAGATGTCCACATTTATATTGTTTCTTTAATTAGATATAAGCTACACTGAAGAAAACACACAGATGCTTAAGTTTCCATTTGATGAGTTCTGGTAATTCTATACCTCTGTGTAACCATCATCCAGACAGATTTAGGACATTGTTATCATTCTAGGAGTTTCCCTTGTGACCCTTCACACTCAATCCCCCCAACCTGCTCTCTACACAGGTAACCCATTCTGATCTTTCAGCACAGATTGCTGTTGCCTGTTGTTTAACTTCACTTACAGCACGTACTTTTTTGTGTGTGTCTGGCCCCTTTTGCTTCATATAATGTTTTGTTGACTCATCCATGCTTGGACCTATCTCAGAATCCCCTTATTTCTGGGACTGAGTAATAGTCCAAGGTCTGAACAGATGACCAGCTATTTATTCATCACAAGAATGCATGGGTGGGTTATTTTCCAACTTTCATGGTTATGGGTGAGCACTGTGAATCAAGGTTCCAGTCTGTTTGTGGACATGAGCTTTCACTTCTCCAAGTGTGGAGTCATTAGGTCATAGCTGAGATATAGGTTTGAATTTATGAGAAAGTGACAAATAGTTTCCAGCACAGTTCTGTCATCATGCCGCCCACTAACACAAGAGTTCTTGTCCTGGACCTTTGCTAGCATTTGACAACGCCAGGTTTTATTGTTTTGTTGCTCTGGTGGCATGTGGTGGTATCTCCCTGTGGTTTTAATTTGCATTTCCTGATCACTGATGACAGTGAGGCTCTCCTGGTGCTCATTAATCCTAGTCTGGGTTCTTTTCCTCCTTGAGTGAAATAAATGAGGCACAGAAATTAGTGGCAACAAGAAGTTTGGAGAAATATGTTAGTACCAAGAGTTGGAGAAATTTTAGTCTTAGTGCTCTCTGTACCTTGTCTTCAGTTTTTTTTTTTTTTTCAAGACCTATTTGCAGTTATTCTCTCCTCTTTGATCTGTGGCTGTTCTTAGATGCTTCTAAAAAACCTTGCATGACATCCATCCATCCATACATACAGTGCATCAATCTATCCACTACTCATCCATCCACCCACTCAGTGTCCTTTCAGGTGAGAGCTGGTGCTGGGCTTTCTCCTTCCTTTCTTCCTTTGTGTCCACTCCCTATGTCCATGCTGATTTCTGTATCAGACAGTCTTGGGCACCCCTCAAATCCTCTAGGTTCCCTCTTTTACTGCAGCTGTAGCTGTGATGCCAGTCCCACACAGGCTTCCACCAGCCTTACAAAACCTGAAATGGACTTGCCTTTCTTGTTTTTTGCTTGATCCTTCTCTGATGTCTTGGTGTGGGACAACTGGATCCCATATGGCACTTAACATGTCCCACTTGGGTGTAGAGGAGAGTCACCCTTCAAAGGAGTCAATGGGTAA
The DNA here is from genome assembly GCF_010015895.1 of Lontra canadensis. Taxonomy (NCBI): domain Eukaryota; kingdom Metazoa; phylum Chordata; class Mammalia; order Carnivora; family Mustelidae; genus Lontra; species Lontra canadensis. The sequence continues at coordinate 26,284,940 of NW_022631010.1, read as the reverse complement.
ATGCTTCTTCTTTTGTTCCTCCCGCGGGTGTCCTGAAGAGTGTCATGTGTTTCTCCCTCAGTGTTCCCAGATTGAATGACAGTGAGCATTAGTTGAGACCACCCTAATGCACCCTTGATGGATGTTTCCTTTCCCTGTTTCACTCCCCATCCCTCACACTTGTTTCTGGGGTCACAGCTCCACATGACCTTGACTTAGATACTGCATTTGGAGAATTCAGGCTCAGGCAATCTTGAAAACATGTGTCTGATACTACTTCCATGTTGGAAGCCCTATAATGGCAGACCTGATATTCAGACCAGTGTGCCAGTGTTATAACACAAACTACCAGGTTCTTTCAGACCCATCCACTGCCTGCATTTCTCCATCATTGCTCCTACCTCTCTCCTCATCTTCAGCCTTTATCCACTTTCAGCATTGCCAATGTCTGCCTCCCACCATGATTACCCATGCCTTGCTCCATCATCAACACTCTCTCCATCATCACCCCTGCTGTCTCCCCCTGTCATAACTCCTGTTTCCCTCTGTCATTATCTATACCTCCCTTCATCATGACCCATGAATCACCCCCCCATCATTCTGTCTCCCTCCATCATCACTCCTCCCTCCACCATCACCTTTGTCTTTTTTCCACCATCACTCTGCTGCTTTTACAGAGTTTGAAACTCCCTTCCCACCAACAGTGTAGGAGGGTTCCCCTTTCTCTGCATCCTCGCCAGCATCTGTCATTTCCTGAGTTGTTAATTTTAGCCATTCTGACTGGTGTGAGTGGTATCTCATTGTGGTTTTGAAACTCCCATCAAAGGGGATGGCAGTGAATTCTGCCTGGGCTGTGTGTGGCATAGAGCTCAGAGAAGTCTTCTGAGGAGAAGGATACAAGGCTGGAGAGGAGAGAATGTGTGGAGAGTCCCTTAATTTTTGTCTGCAGAGATGTAAGAGTTATGAACACCGGCTTGGGTGTCATACTGAGAATCATTTCTAATTCTGCTCCTTCATGGCTGTGTGACCTTAGCCAATTACTTAATCTTTCTGAGCTACAGTTCCTTCTTCTGTGGAAACAGAATATTGGTAATATGTTCTGCATAGGATTGCTGTGAGAACTTAGAGAGATAGTTCATGTGACATGCTTGGTACTTGATAACCACTGAGTAAATATTCATTCTTTGTATGTGCTGAGTTTGTCTGCTGGAATGCGACCCCCCAGTGCCCAGATGTTGGGTCATTCATTCAACTGCGTGTGGAGTCACCTCCTAAGGATCAAGACCTATGTAAACACGTGTGGAGTTTTCATCAGGTCAGGAGGACTGATGATTAGGTAAATAGGAGCAATCATGAACTGTGATGAGCCTGACAGACCAAAGGGTGGGCCACGTGTGGTTGATGGGCATGTCTGGTGTAGTCTGGCAGTTCTAAAAGTGGGGACTCTGGAGCAGCAGCAGCAGCAGCAACTCCTGGACACTTGCTGAAACACAGATTTTGGGGAGCCCATCCCAGACCTCTGGATGGACTGTCTGAGGTCCAGGAAACTTATAACCAGGCCTCCAGTGGGGGATTTGTTGACAGTGAGACCCCCCTGGTGTGGCAGCACAGTATAGCCTGGTTGCTCCTGAGACCCAGATAAGGTAAGGCATCACTTGCTTGGTAAACCAAGTTTCTTGCCCTGCAGCCACCCTGATTTCTGCCTTACTTTGGGAGATGGCCGTTGACTTTTCACATCTCTCCAGCTCTGTGAGATACTCTGTCTACTCTTTAAGGCCTCTGCCCCATGTCTTCATTCCGAGACCAGAGTGACCACAAGGCCTAGCACATCCAGGAAGGAGCCTGTGGCATGAACCAGGGATGACCTCCCACTTACTCCTCTTACCAAGGAGGCATCTATTCTGGTTGTTTCCTGTTTGGATCAAGCAGGACCAGACTTTTCACGTGTCTGCACTTCACAGAATCTTGTGTCAGGTGGTGTACAAATGATGCAAAAGTCAGAGCCCTCTGATTAAAATAAGGAATGACACACCCTGTGAGGGAAGAAAGACGTGGCTGATCTCTTGGAGGGCCTTGCAGGGAAGATAGGGGGAGGCAGTGCAGAATTTTGCAGCCCAGTCCTTTCTGATTTTATACTTTAACAATGAAAGTGGCACTAAAAGAAGCCCCCAGAGGACAGAGGGATGGGGTGGAGACTGGGGGGAGATCCCCATAAATACCCATCTATGTTCAATTTTCTTCTCTCTGCAGAGTTTTTAACCAAAGAATCCCAGCATTCAGGGCCTTGATCCCCACACCTCTGAATGCCAGGGGGAGCTCCTTTATTGTCTCCAGAGGCCTGGAGGGAATGGGGGAGCTCCCTCACTGTAGGGGGAGTAGGGAGATTTCCTGGGGCCTATGAGACGACACCACAGCTCCTGTGCTGCTGGACAGCAGAGCTTATGCCCACGGCCAGTAGGGCCACAGGGAGGAGCCAGGGGGAGAATTACCGCTGTGTCTGCTCACGCGTGCAGTCCCTCTAAGGCAGATACAATGTCAGGGACTGCATAAACTTAATCCACAGACACTGACCCTCAGTAGCTGATGTGGCAGAGCAGTCCCTGGAAACACGCTGAGATGAAGAGTCATACACAGGTGATTTCTAAGGCAGAGCTGCCAGGTGAAGCCAGCAGGGAGAGGAGGAGACAGCAGGGAGAGGAGAGGCGGGCCAGTATGTGGCCGATCCCATGGCGAGCTCTGGAGAGGAGCTTAGGCCAGTAGGTCAGGCACAGAGACAGGGCACTGCTTTGTGTGCTCCTGCACTAGTCTTGGCCTGCAAGATGGCCGCATTTCTCCAAATCACAGATGAAGAAACTGAGACTCAGCAAAGTTAGATAATGAGTCCAGAGTTACCCCGATACCTGGTTAGTGAAGGAGTGTACATCTGAACTTGGACCTTTGGACTCCAAAGCTCATAACTGCAGGTACGGGGAAAATAAGAGTCAGCCGTAATGTGTTGAAATGTGGGCTGGGGTGGGGAGGGTGCCTGGCAGTAGGGGCAGAGTGAGTCCCATGTTTGGTCAAGGATCTTACTGTGCTGGAAATCCCAGGGGTCTTCGTTTGAAATACCCTCAAGATCACACTACTGGTCTGTGTCAAACTCTGAACCTCAAATAGTAGCTTGTTTTCTGAGCACAGAGAGGGCCATAGAAGATCTAACCTGGGGTCAAGCCCAGCAGTCCTGGATTGTTTCTGTCTTGCCTGAGTGTGCTGTGTGACCTGGCACAAGATGCCCCCTTTCTGAGCCTTGGTTTCCCAACTGCTCTTCCAGGCTCCTTCTGACTCTGAATTGGCCAGTTCTGGTAGATAAAAGCTGGTGCAGGAAGGTGGAGTTAGTCCTGGCCTACTAAGCTGTCTGTCACCTGTTTTGTCCCATGTCATCCTGCATGGGTCATATCTGTCTCTGATCACAGAAACAGGGTAAAAAAATTGACTCAGATTCAGTCTTCTCCTGAAGAGACTGGTCCTCTCTTTTCTGACTACTGTTGCTGTAATGGCCAACTGTGAAAATGTTCTGTGAAAAGGTAGAGTTGATTAACACTTATATTTTGAATCTTGGGAAAAATAATCCAATAGTAGGCATGGAAGATTTAGGTGGATACAGCTTTAATAATAGTAATAAAGAAGGAGGGATCCTCCATCTCTTCCAAGCCAACCCACGCTGACAAATATACATGCTCTCAAACAGAGCCAGCAGAATGGCTTGTCCAATAGAAATGCATTATTGTGGGGCGCCTGGTTGGCTCAGTTGTTAAGCATCTGCCTTCAGCTCTGGTCATGATCCCAGGGGGCTGGGATCAAGCCCCTGCATCGGGCTCCCTGCTCTGTGGGAAGGCTGTTCTCCCTCTCCTACTCCCCCTTCTTGTGTCCCATCTTTTGCGATGTCTCCCTCTGTCAAATAATTAAATAAAATCTTAAAAAAAAAGAAGTGTATTATTGCACGTTGATAATGGCCTTGAACATCTGTGTGTTCTGGGAAGCCCTTATGGCCAGATGCTGGTAGCAGATGGCAGGACTAGTTTCTGAGGAGGGAAGTGGCTCACCTTGGGCTCCCGTGTCTGCACCATGTGTGATTTCAACAATGAAAATCAACAGTTTTCTCTGCAGTCACTGAGCCAAGGCTTGTTGCCTATTAAGCAGGATGGTTTCTGGAGAGGGTTTAATTATTAAGTTTTGATTTTACACATACGTTCAACTTGTCTCCCTCAAACAAGGGCAGTAAGAGGCACATTTCTGAAGAAACATTGGACCTTGTCTGGGGCACAGGACAGAAGAGCAGATGGAGGAATGGCTGGTCAGGGTCACACTTACTGCTTTTCTGCAACACAAAGCCACCACTGGGGAGATGGTTTGGCTCAGCCACTTCAGATGGGTTCCTTGGGTTTGATGTTTTACAGAAGTGCTGAAGGAAACCCCAATGAGGCTGGGCTGAGGGTAGGTTGGGGGACAGTTGGTCCTGGGCCCCCAGCCTCACCCCAACAAGAGTATTTTCTATAAACTGTTCACATAGAAAAACTACCCAGGTATTTCAACATTTATATGTTCACAGAATTGTTTGAAAACATAGCTCTGCTATTAAAAAACTTTAGAAAACCACTGAGTTCATTTAACCTCTCTGCTTATGTTGGGAAAGCAGAGGTAGAAAGAGTCTCGGTAAAGTACTCATGGATTACCCAGTGAGATGGTAACAGACACCACAGCCTTCACAACACCAGTTCAGGCCTTTACTCTACCAGTCAGTTATTTGATTAAAATACCCTTTTAAGACGTTTCTTAGTGACAGTATCATGCTTACTCCCTAAACTTTCCCAAAACCAAAATCTGTCCCATATCTGTCTTTGGGGCATTTATTCTTTGTTTCCAATTCTTGAAATACCTGCTTTGACTTTCCATATGGTCCCAGAGCTGGCATCATCATCCTCAGCTCCTTTGTGTGGGGACTGAGATGACTTGTCTTACTTTTCTCCACCAGTGGGTGGAAGAGCTGGGATGTATGCTCACATGCTCCCCCGATGTTGCATACTTACTGCAGGCAGACCCCTTGTTCCTGCACAAGTGGCTCTTTCCACCGGTTCATTATTCAGTGAATAGCTATGGCGTGTCTGCTCTGTGTCGGGCACTGTTCCAGACACTGGGGATGCAACAGAGAAACTGAGTCCCATAGCTCACGGATGTAAGCCCAGTCTGTTGGTCTTCAAAATTCCAAGTGTGGTGTATTAAGTTCATAGACTAATTCTGGCAGTTTGGATCTATGAGTCCCAATAGAACACTGGCCCACCAGGTCAGGTACATGGTTGATATGCTCTTTAGACATTTGTGTTGTAAGAGATGGAATCCTCACTGAAGCCACTGAAATAAAAATAAAACATAGGTTTTATTTTAAGGATCTTGGAGTGTATCACAGGACCTGAGTGCAGGAATGTGGCTGGGCTTCACACTTCATGAAATGGAAGTGGAACTGGAGACAGAGGCTCCATCGGTCCTTCGTGTCCATGTAGTTTCCTGTTTTGTTTGAATGTTGGCTTCATTCTTCTTACTGAAGCCAGTTTTCAACACTGAATGCTGCCTATTTTACATCTTGTAGCTTCAGTCACCCAAAGAGCCCAGCCATTTGTGGGGCAAGGGCTGCTGAGTGCCTTGGACCTGTATGCCCCCCCATGTGAACACATACACACATAACACATACACACACACGTGTGTACACACATGGGTAAAGCGGGTGGGTTAGAGGCACAGGGAAAGTTTCAGAGGAGGAGAGGTGCTGGGAACATGAGACTACATAGCTACATCATAAAGCTTATCCTGGACGTTCTGCATTGCCTCTTGAACATCCTTGGGATCATGACATTCCGAAGAGGCATTCAAGGACCTCCAGTGGTCATAGGCCCAAGGAGGTCCAGGCAAAAGCTCAGTGTGTGCTCAACTTCAGGATGATGACAAGGGTAAAAAGAGTCACACCTGGGTCCGGGTTCTCTGGAAGATGTAGGAAGCAATGTGGTGCAAATCTTTCCTCCACCTCCTTTGTGGAATTTTTTTTTTTTTTTGGCAGGGGGCATCTGTGCAAATATAAAATATCATTTCTGTAATGATTCTTGAGATGCACTTTTTTAAAAAACTTCTTTAGTTTTTAAAAGTTTTAACTTAAATTCCAGTTAAACATACAGTGTGATATTAGTTTCAGGTGTACAGTATACTAATTCAACACTTCCATACATCACGCTGTGCTCATCATGACAAGTGTACTCCTTAACCCCCTTCACCTATTTTACCCCCCCCCCACCTCCCCTCAGGTAACCAACAGCTTATTCTCTATAGGTAAGATTTATAGATCTCGGGTAACCAACAGCTTATTCTCTCTAGGTAAGATCTATAGATCTATAGCAAACCTATAGGTTTGCTCCTCTCTCTTTCTCTCTTTTTGGTCCTGGCTTGTTGACTTTGTTTCTTAAATTCCACCTGAGTGAAATATGGTATTTGTCTTTCTGTGACTGACTTATTTCACTTAACATAATATACTCTAGCTCCATCCATGTTATTGCAAATGGAAAGATTTCATTATTTTATTACTAATATTCCATCACGTGTGTGTATGTATATGTATGTATGTATATATGTGTGTATGTATATGTGTGTGTGTGTGTGTGTGTGTGTGTATGTGTGTATATATATATATATATATGTATATCACATCTTCATCCATTCATCAGGTCATCAGGTGATGGACACTTGGGCTGTTTCCATAATTTGGCTATTGAGATAATGCTACTATAAACCTCAGGGTGCGTGTATACCTTTGAATTAGTGTTTTTGGATTCTGTGGGTAGATACCTAGTAGTACAATTGCTGGATCATAGGGTAGTTCTATTTTTAACTTTAAATTATTTTATTTTATTTATTTTTTTATTAGTTTCAGAAGTAGAATTCAGTGTCTCATCAGTTGCATATAACACCCAGTGTTCATTATATCATGTGCCCTCCTTAATCCCCATCACCCAGTTACCCCTTTCCCCCAACCCTCTCTCCTCCAGCCATCCTCAGTTTGTTTTAAAAACATATTTTAGCATCTCCAGAATTAGGATAGTCTTTAGAGTTGATGGCATGTCATAGCTTTCCTGGTAAAGGATTTCTTACTTAGCGGTACATAAAATAGTGGTGTTTTAAACCCTTTGAAATAGAACAGTTGCTGAGGCACATGTCTTTAAAAAAAAGAAAGCAAATAACATGGTAGAACAGACTGGCCTGACAACCAGGGTAGGTTTCATGGCTTGAAGCAAATGGGTTTCAGAAGTACAGGAAAGTTGGCCAGAAGGGATATAAACTTGTCTCCAAGATCCTAATTTTGGGAACTGAGCCAGGCTGGAATGGCAGCACAGGAGGTTTGGGCTACATGTAAAAGTCCCCCTAAATATTGAAATGAGGTGAAGAAATTGATTGTGAAGTTCCATTCCAAAGGGTCTTCTAAAAGTGAGGTCATTCTCCATGGTCTTGGAGGTTGTAAGAATGTCTGGCTAACGACAGAAGTGTGGATTAGTGGACTTTCAGTTGTATTGACTTTGGCTGCAAGTCACTGAAAATGTGAATTCACATTGGCTTAAGGAGGAAGATAATTTATTATCTCACATAAAAGGAAGTCAGTAGTTGGATCCCAGAAATCCTCATCAATCTGTTGAGTTTCCTTTTGCTTTTTCAGTTAACTCTAATTAAACTGTCTTGGTTTTTCTTCAGGCAAGACAAAAAAACATTTCTGTGTCCTTTTTTCAGAAAGGAAAGTGACAATGTTAACCCTTCCTTGCACTGGGGCTTGACCAGGCCATTCAAGGACCCAAGTCTCTCTCCTGGACTTGACTTCTGAGCAGACTGTCTCAGCGCTTTTGAGGGCTGCAGTCCACTTATGAAAATGCCCAGAGGAAGGAAAGGAATATTCTTTCCCACTGTTAGCATTTTAGGAGGAGGGACCATTCCCTGGACTCCCTGTTGACTTCCTCTTGCACATCATTGGTCAGAAACAGACAAAAGCCAGGGAAATGGGGCCTGAACATCGATGTGGTCCATCAGCCATTCCTGCTGCAGCTGGGGATGAAGTGAGACCTAAGTAAAATCATGACTTTACCAGAAAGGAGGAAGGTCGTTTTCTAAACAATGTCCACCTCAGGGGCTTTTCAAGGTCACTTGCAGACATAAGGGGTCCTAACAGGTAACATCTACCTGTGCTAGTTTGCAGTCTTGGAGTAAGGCATGTAGTGAGGAGGCCTCTCTGTTCTGATCCATCTTCTGACCCCTGGGCCATTTGAGCCCAACTGGACGGTGACAAAGGGACCACCACAGATAAAGCCAACCTGCCAGGCAAAGGTTAATGTAATCATTTTTCATCCTGGAAAGTCATTCAGGTGACATTTTATTCTTAAGAAAACTTAGAAGAGATGAGATGACGACATCAGGAAAAGCAGGAAGAAACTCAGCGCTTTAACAAACTTTTCTGGAAAATAAAGCTTGAGATCTAGTTGTCAATTGGGACAGGAGACTTCACGATGCATCTCTGGGAGAAGAATCAAAGAGGGCGGGAGAGGGCAGGGTGAAGAGGGCACAGGTGCCTTGGTGCAACCAGGATTCCCTCCTTCTGTAGGAGGGAATGATATTGGAGCCAAATAGTAAGAAATTGCCATAGTTCTTTCCTGTTTGACTTACAAAAGTGGCGACTTTATGGAGTTCAACTTAATATTTAGTTAAGAAATGCCCAAAGAGGGAAAACACTATGAATAGAAATGAATACTGAATATTTTAAAGTTCCTTGCATTATAAGGAATCCAGCCAGAAGCATCGCTCGCTCCCATCACCAATCCCATTTTCCCAAGCCAAATATCCTTCCCACACCAATCCTTTGCCCTTACACTTCTTCCAGCCCCCCTCCCACCCCGGACATCTCCACCCTCATCCCTCCTCCCCTCCCTCCTTTCATTTTACTTGAATTTTAGAAACTGCAGAGGGTAAAACAGACTTTACTTTCTTAAGCAGCTTCACTGTTGCAGACCAGTGCACTGAGACAGTTTTAGTGCCTCCCTTTGAATCTTGACATGAATTAAGAGCATTCTTTCCACCTTGTGCTTCCTGGTCAAGCCACAGGTGACACCAAACAGTGATGCTGTCTGAAATGGTGATTTCAGAATCTGGGACATTAGTTGCCAAGTTCCCTGGTTGTGTTTGGGGAAAACTTCCAGGAAGACTGGAATCCAGGGCCATGGTGGAGGGTGTCTAGACCCATTGGCTTTACTTTTCATTATTCATTCTTAAACATAAAGAAACAAAACAGAAGTTGCAGACTCAATGTGTTCTATAGCTTAGATCGCAGAAGGACAATGGTGTACCAGCTGGACCATCAGGGTTCTGGACCATTGCCTGTCTGCTGAAGTCCGGGCTCTGGTCTCACTATAGCAGACATATATTTCCACCTTTGCAGGTGCTCTGTTCAGTCTAGTCTCTGACGGTTTCACTACTGATCACAATCAGGAACAGTGCTGGGATAGCAGAAGGACTGACAAGGTTATAGTCTGAATTCACTTAGCTTTTGTCTGCAGGGTAACTTGGTTTCTTTGCAGAATAAGGTGATTTACTTGAACAAACAGTGAATAAATGTTCCTGTCAGTCTGACCATGCCGTGGTCCCTGAGAAGCTGGGGCATCTCCTGACAGCTGATGATTCCTCTCTGGGGGTGTCCCCAGGGCAGCCTCATCCCAGTCTCCCCCAGCTCATGAGGTGTGTTTGTTCTCTACTGTTCATTCCTGCATCTCAACTTAGACATCAGGTTTACTTGACAAATATTTGCAAATGTCTTCCACCTTCTTCCTTCTGTGGGGTTTGTATTTGTCCTCCAGCCTGCCCGGGCAGAGGCAGACACTCCCTCCTCACCCTTGCACCCCCTGCCTTTGCCTGTGTGGGAGGTCGATCACATTGTCTGGGCATTAATTTTCTGCTGATCGTCCTTACTCTACTATGAACTCCCTTGTACTCAAGAGATATTTATTGAAGTGAACTTAATCATTTCATTGAAGCTTATAAACCACACTTGCTACAGAAGGAGAAACAGTCCGAGATTGTCCAGTGGCCTTTCCATTGTCCTTCGGCTCAGCTGGCTAAATTGTACCTGCTCATTGACACTGGGTTCTGTGCTTTCGAGAGAGCTGGCTACAATGTCACCAGAACTAATTGGGTTTCCAACACAATGGGGTCAGGTGAACGATCACCTCCTGCTGTTGAGGACATCTTTGGAGCTGCAAAAACCTTGGTCTTAGGATGAGCTTACGGAGTCCTCATGCTCAGGCAAGGCAGCCATCCATGGGAGCCTCTGAGAGTCCCCGGTCCTGGGTCAGCCTCCCCTTCTCCTATTATTGGGGCATTGATCACACAGCTGAGGGTGCCCAGTTCCCATGACAACACCCTGGCTTCCCCATGGGGAAGTCCCATTTTGACCTTGGTAAAAGTTTAAGTCTAGCTTCCCTGGGAGGCCAGGAGCAGGGCCCACAAACATTGAAAGTTGAAAATCTCCTTCATCATTATCTTCTATCAACAGGTTGCTGTATTAGCTTGAAATCTGTATTAGCTTGGGCCATGGTGGCCAAGTTCCACTGCACTGAGTGTCTTAACCAATAGAATTGTATTTCTCATGGTCTGGGGGCTGGGAAGTCGAAGGTCATGATGCTAGCTGATTTGGTTCCTGGGGAGGACCTTCTTTCTGGTTTGTAGACAGTTGCCCTCTCTCTGTGTCCTCATATGGCAGTGGCTGGGGGGGTGTCTCTTTGCTGTCACTTCTTATAGGGGCATCAATTCCCATTATGTCCTCATTTAACCCTAAGCACCCCCTAAAAGCTCCAGCTCCAAAATTGGGAGTTAGGGCTTCAACATAGGAACTTTGGAGGAACAAAAACATTTAGTCCACAGCAGTCATGATGCTGTGGTGTGGACATTATATCTACATCCTTTGGAGGCAGACTGCCTGAGGTTCAAATCCTGCCTCTGACCCTTGCATGCAGTGGGACCCTAGACAAAATTTTAAATCTCTTTAGGCCTTAGTTTCCCCATCTGTAAAGTGAGGACACGAAAAAAAATTCCTACATTGGAATAAAAGTAAATGTCAAATGAGGCTCTATTGGATAAACTATAACATCTACTCACATAGGTTTTCATAGTCAATACAATTCCTTAAGATGTTCTAAACCAACCTGGCCTCTATCTTCTTCCTTTCTTCAGGAAGGCAGGAACTCGGACACTGATAATCTTTCATGCCTGGAAGCCAGGGTGCCAGGACAGGATGCTCTCAACTGTTTTCTTCACTATATAAAGACTTGTCTGCAAGTCAAGCCCTATTTTTTTTTTTTTCCCATTGAGGATGCATAGTTTATTAACTATAAAGCACGTGTGTGTGTGTGTGTGTGTGTGTGTGTGTGTGCCTGTTTGTACACACACCTCACCAAATAAGCCTGCATGGAACCTCGCTGTGGGCCTTGCTCCCAGCTGCCAGGTGGCTAGGGAAGCCCTCATCCTGGGGCATGGGGGTGGGGGTGTAAGGGAAAGGTTTTCCTGATGTGTGGATCTGCTCCCCTCTCCTTATCTTCTTGGCTCTGTGTTGTCTGGTATTTGACCTGTGGTGTCCATGTCTGTGTCCAACACTGGTCTGGTGGTCCTAAGCCTCAGGGCCGAGAAGCTAAGTCCCACCGTTTCCTGCCTGCAATGCCCAGTGTGGAATTTATCAACAACTAGGTTCCTATTTTTTCTAATAGTTTTATATTTTACACAAATGTGTGCATCACAGGAACTGCAGGGAACATGGTCCTGTGGGTAACTTCCCTCGAATAAATTGGGACCAATGCCTACTGGGCTCCTTTGTCCCTGAGATGAGCCTCTGCTCCTTCCCCCTGCTCATACCCATGAAAGCCTTAAGAGAAATAATTTCAGGGAAGAGTATGTTAGTTTCCCATGGCAACTACAACAAATTACCATAAGTTTAGTGGCTTAAAACAATGAGAATTTATCATCTTACAATTCTGGAGGTCAGAAGTTCATAATCAGTCTCAGTGGGCTAAAATCAATCAAGGCTGGCTCCTTCTGGAGGCTCTAGAGAAGGATCTGCTTTGTTGACTTTCCCAGCTTCTGAAGCCACCTGGACCCCTCCCCACCCTCACAGCTGGCAGGGGGCTACCTTCCTCACTCTCCTCTCTGACTCCATTGTAACACCCTCCCGCCTCCCTTTTATGAAGACCCTGTGGTTACATTGAGCCCACCCATATAATCCAAGACAGTCTCCTCATCCCCAAATCCTTAGTTTAACCCCACCTGTGTCCAAGTCCATAAAGGGAAACCTCATTAGCGTGGACTTAAAATGCTACAAAGGGGCCTGGTATGGGGAGCGGTGCCACTGAGGGAAAAAATGTCCATTTTATAGGAAACTTTACAGGAAAAATTGTCAGTCATGGGCCCCAAGAGAAGAATCGCAACAGAAAAGACTCATTGATGACAGGCCCCCATGGGTAAAGATAGATATGGCATCTCCTACAAGTTATTGACTGCTCCTGCCACCCAGCTGACAAGAAACCCTCATCACTGGGAACTCCTTCTTGTCTCCCAAGGACCTGGTTCAAAATAACCCCTCCCAGCTTCCTCCTCCTTCTCCATAAAATAATGTTCCTGTCTTTGGTTTGTCGGACTCACCTGTGGTTTTTCTTGCTTATCCTGGATTGGCGTTCTCTACTATTCTTGAGAAAATCCATTTTTTGCTGGTAAAATAACCGGCAGTTTCATTTTTAAGGTTAATGCCTGCAAAGTCTTCTTACCATGAAAGGCAACAGAGCTACAGGTTCTGGAGATCAGGATGTGGATATCTTTGAGGGGGCAAGATTGCGTCTCTTCCCACATTAGACGCAAACAGATGCTCCCGTTTGTCAGGCTCCGTCCAGGGCTGCACATGAATCCTATAATTTAAGCCTGATAAGGGTTCCACAAGGTGGGCACGTTCCTCACTCCCAACATGCTGATACAAGAGTTGAGGCTTAGGGAGGTCTGCTTCATGCAGGGGTGAGTTTGGAACTCAGACACACTGTGGTCTGTCTTAAGAGCTTCTTTTCTGAACCACAGGCTCCAGAGGCTGAACCCAGTGTCTCAAACCATACTGCAGCCCAAGGCTGGCTGACCTTCCCAAAAGGTCCCCTCTCAGGCTATGCCTCTTTCCTATCCCCTCTGGGGTGATTCATTGCCCATGCTGCATGACAAATGACCACAAGATTAGCACCTGAAACAACAGCCAGTCACCTTGAATCGGAATTTGGGTTTAGTGGGGTTCCCAGCAACCCCAGGTCTCATGAGGCTGAAACTGAGTGTCAGTGGGGTGGGGTTTCTGCAGGAGGAACCTGCTTGCGGGCTCCTGTAAGTGGTCGGCTGAACTCAGTTCCTGGAAATTCAGGTCCCCATTTCCTTTTTTGGCTGTCAGCGGGGGTGTTCTCAGCTCCTGGACACTGTCTGCATCGTTCCATCATCATGGCTTGCAAAGGCACGTGGGCGTTTAATGCTAGGACTTCTGTCTCTTCCACCAGGCGGAGAAAATTGTCTGCTGGGAAAGCATTCATGTGCATAGCTCTGGTCCACCTGGATAATCTCCCTTTTGTCATTGAAACTGCCATAATCACAGGGATGGTATCTCAACCTAAGTGTGAAGGAGGGGTCACTAGAGGCCTCCTCAGAATTCTGCCCTCCACAGGGGCTTGACAGACCCTGTCCCCTCTATCACACCCCATCTCAGTTTCCTGCATGGGGATCCTGCCCATTCACAAGGCTTAGCACCTGGTGGGGAGATGTGGGGGGGTGCACAGGTGAAATGGTAATTGAGAGAGAAGCACAGAATTCTTGTGCCAACCCCAGGGGAAGGTGCAGGCGGGGAAATATCCAAATTTGGAAAAGACTCCAATGGGCTATGGGGTTAGGATGTGTTTTCTTGGACACAAGGATGGTTTCAAAGGAGTTCCTGGAGACTGAGTTTTCCAAGAACATTTCTGTGGAATCTAGGGTTGGAATTGAAGGCTCTCAAAAGCCTTTCTTTAGTGTATCCAAGTCTATGTTTTACCCTTTCCTCAAAATAGTCCGCTGTAGCATTTCTAGCTGTGTGACGGTGGGCAAAGCTAGTAACAGCTTTGTGACTCAGTTTCCCCACAGGTGAAGTACAGATGATCACTGTCTTTCCCACTCAGGGCTGTTACAGGCTAAGTGTTTGAAACATATAAATACATCCAGTGCATGAGACAAAATAAGGGCAAGCATTCAGTCTTTTTTTTTTTTTAAGATTTTATTTATTTATTTGAAACAGAGAGAGAGAGATCACAAGTATGCAGAGAGGCAGGCATAGAGAGAAAGAGGAGGAAGCAGGCTCCCCGCTGAGCAGAGAGCCCGATGCGGGCCTCGATCCCAGGACCCTGAGACCATGACCTGAGCCGAAGGCAGAGGCTTAACCCACTGAGCCACCCAGGCGCCCTTTAAGATTTTTTAAATTTGTTTATTTGACAGAGATCACAAGTAGGCAAAGAGGCAGGCAGAGAGAGAGAAGGGGAAGCAGGCTCCCTGCCGAGCAGAGAGCCCGATTCGGAACTCGATCCCAAGACCCTGAGATCATGACCTGAGCCGAAGGCAGAGGCTTAACCCACTGAGCCACCCAGGCGCCCAGTCTTAAGATGTAGCTGAAAGGTGTTCTAATTTTATAGAATGGGATGGATCCTTTACTGTGAGAGCAAATAAAATGTCTTTAATGATGGGGAATGTTCAGGTGAATCAACGGGGAGCATTCAAGCTAAACAACTGTCCCGAGGCAGGTGGAGGACACCCACTGGTTTCCAGGGTGTGGGAATGTCATCTTTGCAGATGGACGTGTCACTGGTCACCCATGGCACTTGGGGGAAGGCGATGAAGGCACTCCCTCCACCAGCTTTGCCTAACTCCGATGAAAGAAGAAGTTGGGGACCAACAGGATAAACAGGAATGTTGAGTGAGGCCTTGAGCAGGGCCCTGTGGCCATCCTAAGTGCTCCTGGTTTTCCCACTTAGTGAACTTTTCCTCCTAAATTCACCTGGGCTGTTCAGGGTTCTTGGGCTCCCTGGAATTTTACTGAGAGTTTCAGATTTTTCCAGCAACTTATTCTGCTGGCTTCATAAGCAGCTATTTGGGTCAAAACTAGAGATTTATGGGGCTTCATTCCTGAGACTCTGCTATGACTGTGGTTCAGAACTACCTGTTTTGCTTTGGAAAGTTTCTGGGCTAAAATATTTTGGCTGTTAGCAAGTGAGGACCACGAGCATTATGTTAGAAACATGAGCATTCGTATGCTGAAATTAAAATTGTTGTGTGTGTACTTGTGTGTGCCTGTGTGCACCTATGTGTAAATTGTGTGTGTGACTGTGTATGTGTGTGTGTGACTGTGCATGTGTGTGTGTGTGTGTGCATTTGTGTAAACCTGGTCTCATCTATACATTCTTCCTTGTCCTGAGACAGTCTAGGGAATGCAAGAGAAGCTGAACTCCTATAAAGCCACTGATCTGAGTCAGGGGTTAAAAGTTTCCATATACTTAGGGACAAATACCTCCTTCTGGGAACGAGAAGAAATGAGAGGTAACGGCCATCAGCAAGTACTGGTTGTCTGGAAAAAATTAGAAGTAACAAGTTAAAGCCTCCTTGCACAAATATTTCTGTTTTCCAGGAGCCCTATAAAAGTATTGATCAAGAAGAAAGGCATCCTGTGAAGTCTTGTGTCTACTAACAGTGACAATCATGAGATAATGACAGTAGGACAGAAGGATGTTTCCCTACTCCAGCCCCTCATCCTTGGGAAAAGTGTCTTTATAAACCAGCATACTATCCTTTGAGAGCAGTCCTTTCTTGTTGGCTCCCTTGTATGCAAGCTATGTATGACATTGAGGCTCAAGAACCTGGTGTTGAGGGTCTGGTAAAGGTTCCATCTTGGTTAAGGTTGGTTGGCCTGGTAAGGGCTTTGGGCAGTCTTGTCTATCTTCATAGAAGTCTGCCTATCGAACCGAGCTTATTTAGAAACTTTAGGGGTGAGGGGCGCTTCAGCGGCGCAGCTGGTTAAGTGCCTGACTCTTGGTTTTCAGTGTCATGAGATTGAGCCCGACAATGCACTCAATGGGAAATCTGCTTAAGATTCACTTCCCCCACCCCCAAATAAATAAATAAATCTTAAAAAAAAAAATAAAAATTTTAGGAAAGGTCAATAGAGAATACCTGTCCACATGATCCCAGGAGGTGAGAGCCTGGACTGCCAGTTGTTCACTGCAGGAGAGAGAAAGGGTATTTGGAAGGTGTTTGTAGGACACAGAACCTCAACCCTTGAGAGTGTGTTGTCTCTGCAATTCCTAGCCTCCTGCAGGTCCCTCTTCACTGAGCCCAGTTTGCAGCTGGCTCTCCTCACATTGAGGGGCGGGTGGGGCAGGAAATAACAGAGAGACCCCAAGCTGTGCTTCAGGGATGCTGCCCAGGGGTTTTTAGCACAGCAACCAGGGTTAGCAAGACAAATTTTTCTCTGGCTTCTGGCTATGTGACTTGGGAAAGAATTGATTTTTCTAAGGAGCTGGCTCTACTTTTGCAGAGTTAACTTTGTAACTGATTATGTTTTTCTTTTTGCTTTGTTCACTGGGGAGCTGAGAGTAAAATTCATATCCAAGTTTAGGAACTGGGTTAGAGAGTAGAGCATGGGCTTCTAACCTTCCCTTAGACTTCATTTTCTATGCTAATCTAGAGTTTGAGAACATTTATTTATATTTTTCCCATTTTAATGCTAGTGAACTCTATCAAATCCTCTGTGGAATAAGTCAACTGCAAATGATAAGTATTAAAAAAAATTTTAAAAAACCTGTGGTATTTACTAATAGGCCAGCAGGCTGCGGACACCCCCCTTCCACCAGGAGGAGGACAGGGATTGGGTACTGAGGTGGGGATGGGCTGTGCGCAGATGGGGTGATGAAAGGTCTCAGCTTAGGGTCAGGAGTCTGGGAAAGGTACCCAAGCACTCGGGGAGCCCACAGAGAGGTGAAACTAACCATGCCTGCTCAGTTCCTGAGTAAGAAGCATGAGCTACCAGCTCTGGGCCCATCTCTTTCAACTGGTCGCGTATACTGGCTGTGTTTTTTGGGGCATGTTGCCTAACCTCTCTGAGCCTCAGTTTTCTTCTCTGCAGAATGGGATCAGTAACAGAGTTAACTTCATAAAAGATAGTGAGTCTTAAGTGAGATCAATTTGTCCAGTGCTGAGCAGAGGGCCTGGCTTTATGGACCAGCTGTCATGGTGATGATGATGATGATGATGATTAGTGCAATCAGAAGGTCCAGAAATTGTGTGTTGGGGAATGCTGGAAAAGTGATGTGCTTCATTTTTTGACTTTTGAGCTTCCAGTAAGTGTTGCTTATTCCCCGGGCGGGGGGAGATGCAGATTCAAAGATGTCCCCAAACTAAATTTCCCACCCTAATTCCAAGATTGTGCCTATGGCAGCCTAAAGTGACATACATATGCAGATGTGATTAGGGTTGCTAATCCTTCAGCATTAAAATCAGGAAGTGTTCCAGGTGGCCTAAGCAGAGAAAAGTCTCTTGCTGATGGTGGAAGTCTGAGAGATGCAAAGGTGAGAGGGTTTGACCCTAGCCACGCTCTCTTTCCCAGCCTTGGCATAGAGGGGTCATGGTAGGGACTGAGAGCACCCTCCAGGAGCTCAGGACAGTCTTTAATGGGTGGCTGGCCAGGAAATGGGGGTTGCTAGTCCTACCACAGCAAGGAACTGCATTCTGCCCAAACCTGACCGACCCTGGAAGCAGGCCTTCCCTAGGCCCTCCAGATAAAGCGTGGTATGGCCAACACTTGATTTGCATCTGTGAGAGCGCAGTCACACCCTCCAAGACTTCTGAGCTACAGAAGTGGACGATAATAAATGGGAACTATGCAAGGCTGCCAAGCTCGTGGTGTTTGTTACACAGCAAAGATATCCTCTACGCAGGGTCCCTTGTACACAGAGCTGTCCACCTTACAGGCCGTGGGGGCCCTGGAAGCAGATGCCACCGCCCAGGGAAGGGACATACCTGTGCCTGGGAAGTTAAGAGCGTACGGAGAGGGGGCCGTGGGACGCCCCAGGAGAAGGTTCTCTTGCTTCTCCCGGGAGGATGATATGTGACAGAGGAGCCTGGATAAAGACAGCCAGCTGGAGGGATAGAAGGTCCTTATAGCATTGCTTTAATTCTGGCTTTCAATTAGATCAGTGATGCCCTTCTGGTGAAATGTGTGCCGCTTAAACCCAAGACTGTAAACCTAATAGGAATTTGGTTCGCTTCACGAATCAAGATAATTGTACTTTGAAAAATGTTTTCGACATAACATTAATTTCGACCTTTACGTAAAGTGTGAGATAAGTGTGTTTTTAAAATGGATATTCATGCATGACACATTTTCCATTATCACCTTATCAGATTTTCTGAGTTCCTGCAGGAGTAGATAGTTCAGGTGTTGAAAATAAGCAATCACTTATTTTTATGTTCTTGCGGGGACATGTTATGGCGATTGAATGGAATTTGCTTTCTCTTTTTCCTACAGGAGCCTCAAGAACAAAGACCAGGGGACAGTGTTGGGTCCTGCCTCCCAGAAACCACCAGCTGTGATTGAGGTTGATTAAAAATGAAAAACAAGCAAAACATTCACCCATCTCCTGTCCTCTCCATACCTCTGTTTCCTGTCCCTGGAAGGATTCTCCTGTATCCTTGGATTTAAGATCCTTACTGTGACATAGTTAAAAAGCAGGTTAAAGATTTATTTGTAAATTTCCACTGGATTCCCTTGGCTTCCGGAGTCAATTCGACACTGTCTCCCTCCCACCTGTGCTCAGGTTAGTGAGTTCTCTTCCCTAACCTCACTGGCCTTGTTTGGATGAAGGAGGCCTGTCCAGATGCTGGCTGGCCCTGCAGAATTAAAAAAAAAAAAATACCAAATAGGAGCACCTGTGTGGCTCAGTGGGTTAAAGCCTCTGCCTTCGGCTCAGGTCATGATCCCAGGGTCCTGGAATGGAGCCCCGCATTGGGCTCTCTGCCCATCAGGGAGCTTGCTTCCCTTCCTCTCTCTGCCTGCCTCTCTGCCTGCTTGTGATCTCTGTCACATAAGTAAACAAAATCTTAAAAAAAAAATACCAAATAGAGTTTTTTAAAAATTAAGACAAAATTCATACAACACAAAATTCACCACTTAAACTGTTTTAAAGTATGCCATCTCATGGCTTTTAGTACATTTACAATATTCTGCAAACATTACCACTAACTAAATTTGGAACATTTTCACCAAAAACAAACTCTGGACCCATTAAGCATCATTCTGGCTGAATATGGATTTGCCTGTTCTGGACATTTCACAGAAATGGAATCATACTGTTACAGGATTATAGGGTTCTTGTCTCATAGGGTCAAAGAATGAATCTCGCAGACACAAAAGCGTGAAGTGAAGTGGAAGTTTGTTAAGTGGAGGTGAGAGCAGAAGGGGAAGAAGCAGCTCCCCAGAGTGAGAGGCCTCCCGAATGGGTTGCCACTGCAGGCTTCTAGTGGCAGTCTTATTCAGAACTGACTGGGAAGCTTCTGGCCTTGAGTTTCTCGTGCATTCTTGGTTTGAGCACCTACTCTTGATAATACTCTTAATGACTCAATTCTTTGCGGTTTGGTCATTTTCTGTGTTACACTGTAGCTGCCAAAGAAAAGTACTCTGGACCATCTGAGGCCCAGTTGGTCTGTTTCCTTATCTCTTGTTGGCTCTGTCTGGCGTTTCTGTCTGCCAGGAATAGTTTCAGAGCCCAGCCAGGGTCCCCCTACCTCTCCCTGCCTAGACCGTAACCCTTTCCTTACTCAACACAGTTTAAAACCTTTCGGACTTAGCATGTTTTCAAGATTCGTGCATGCTGTAGCAGGTGTCAACACTGCATTCTTTTTTATAGTAGAATAATATTCCGTTTATGGATATACCACATTTGTGTATCCATTCATCTGCTGATGGACATCTGGATTGTTCCTACTTTGGGGTTATTATAAGTGATGCTGCTATGAATATCTGTGTACAAGTTTTACTTTAAGTGAGTCCTGCAGAATTTCTGGTGTGAGCTAACTATTGGGTTTTATTTGAAATAGTGATGTTCCCTTGGTGAGTGCCTGTTAACAAGACTTTAATTCATTGATTGGCTGCCCGGACATTTGTTTCTCTTCAGAGAAAACTGTATTGTGTTAAATGCAATGGGTTACTTAAAAGACGTTTTTCAAGGACATAATACTGTAATGCCTACCCTATACTGCCTGAAAGTCTTCCCAGGTGGGTGAGGATTGTCTTGTCTTGGCCAAGAAGGCTCCCATGTGGGTGAGGATTCTCTGATCTTTTTTGAATTCTCCTACTCTCTTCATTTCCTCCGGACCCATCCCCTGTTATCTGTCTTACTAGATGTAATATCTCAGAGATTGAATTAAAGAGGTCAGACCACTTTGTGAGAATTCTTGCAGTAATCATGATTTCTGAAACAGGGATATACCAGAAAACATGTGCACAGACCCCATGGCCTCATGTCATATCATGCTGTGTAAATCCAGCCATTTGGGTTGGGGTGCATTTGCTCTCACTAAGATGGATTTAGGCTGAGAAGGATTTTGAGCTGCATTGCTGGAAGTGTGGGGGTCTGAGGAAGACTGAACGCAGGGGGTTAGGCATGGAGTCCATATGTGGGACAAATGCTCCACATCTCTCACAAAGTCCCTTCTGCTCAAGGCCCCCCATGCTTGACTCTCTGTACCAAGCTCCACACTGTGGGGCACACCACACAGCCTCTCCAGCTGAGCAGCAGAGGGGGGCGGTCACTGGCTGGCTAGGTGTCCTGTTGCCCCAAGTCACGTATTTGCAAACACTGGAATTACAGCTCGGCAATCACAGCTTGGCAAAACAACCTCTTTACCAAAAGTACAGAACTGCTGTGTCTGACCCAGGGAACTGCAAAATTTGTGTCTCAGGCTTTCCTGGGGTTAGGAGTTTGCTGAGTAGAGATTTTGATGACCTTGACATGCCCTGCCTTTTTTCCAGGACTTTCTTTTTAAAAATTTTGACCAACACAAATCATTGAATTTGGGTGCATAAACTGTACGTATGGTGGGATCTCTCAGCTCTCCAAGGGGTGGGGTAGTCCAGACCCCTGATCCCTCTACAAGGGAGCCCCACTTCACTGCAGACTATCTGCAGTTCCAGAGAGATGAAGCAGAGACTCACACTTGTTTTGGTAACCCCAAGTTTTTTGCCTCTGACTTTCTGCTGGCTTATGCAGACACACACATCATTGTAGCTCTTAGCCCCTTTCCCTGCTCACTGGTTGGTTTCATTAACTGAGCTGCAAGAGACCCAGGAATCAGGATGATCTCATGATGGGGAGAAATCCTGACCTTTGCAAACCTCTCTTTGTATCAATATACATGCATACATACACACACACACACACACACACACACACACGTGTATTCATACATATGTATGTTTGTTTATTTCATTATTTGTTTCAGGACTTCTCTGAAAATACTAGAAGAAGAAGAGGGAAAAGAAAGGCAAGATATTAGTGTCAAAAGTATAACTAGAAGACCCCGCCCTCTGTGAGCTGCTTTTTGCTACAGGGAAACCCATCACAGATAAAGAAGGCATTAACTCACACTTTCTCCAACAACTTTTAAAAGAGATACAAGTAACCCAGTGCATGTTCTGCAAAGCCTTCAAAATGTGAAGGCAAGTGAAACTGTGGCTAATTAAATGCTTCACGTTTGTCAACGTTAGCATATTATATGAGATCAGCTAAATGTGTCACTCAGGTGAGCTGAGCTCTATGTCCATACATAGCTTTCCATGGTGTGTTCTCCATGTTCCATCAGCGTTCGCAGTACATTTGTTTCCTGTTTATAGGGCTTTTGTGGCATGTGGCATGCAGAGAGTGCACTGGGGTGGGAAGGAGTGGGAGAGGGGACAGCTTTCTAGTTCTGGCTCCCTGGGCACTTTGGAAAAAGTCTTGTCCTTGAGCCATACCTTCAGGGAAAACTGGGGTAGTTTCTTACATCCCAATCTTTGAAATTACTGTAGAATTTCAGCGGCATTAATATTTTGACTTTTTAGAATAAATTTTTGGCACACCCCTGGTTTTCAGTTATTGCTCCATAACTGACCACCCCACCTAGTGGTTCCTAGTTACTACTGTTATTTGCCATTGAGTGGGTCAAGATTCTAGAAAAGGCACAATGTGCAGAGCTTTGCTGGAAGTCTGGAGAGTCACTGGATGGTTTCTTCACTCATGTGTTTGATGCGGCACCTGCATCGCCCCACGTGGCCTCTGCAGAGCTGGGCTTCCTCACATGGTGGCCTCCGTGGAAGGGGGTTGTCTTCTCCACAGAATGGCCCACTCTGGGCTCTAGGCAGGGGTGTCACAGACAGCAGGGAGCAGGTGGCATCACCTGTGGCCCAGCTCTGCCACACCGAATCATCTGATCTCCTCACCCTCCACTTCTCTCTTCCTCAAGACCATGACCACATTTCATACTAGTCCTGCAGTGTCCTGCTTAGGAGTGTAGTCTTTAGCAGCTGGATTTAAATATTTTTCCTTGTGCAATGAGAATGTTAGCTCATGGGCGCCTGGGTGGCTTAGTCGGTTAAGCGTCTGCCTTTGGCTCAGGTCATGATCACAGGTTCTTGGGATGGAGCCTCATGTTGGGCTCCCTCCCTGCTCAATGGGGAGTCCGCTTCTCCCCCTGCTCCACCTCCTGTTCCTGCTGTCTCTTTCTCTCTCACAAAATAAAATAAAAATAAAAATAAAAATAAAATCTTAAATGTTAACTTCTATCCCCAAGAACCAGAGAGTAACTTCATGCAAAGCACCTAGAACAGAGCCTGGTACCAGGTGCATCTTCGAGGAATGGCCGTGACTCTTCTCTCCTGCCATGTGGTGCAGGTTCCACCAGGACACCTCTGAGTCTTAGTCACCTCAGCCTTGCATTTCCTTCAGTACTTGGTGAACAGAACACAATTGGCACAAATCGGCACAAACTCAGCCTTGATGTTTGCAGGGACACAGTCCCACCATGAGTCATGTTCCCTCTGTGTGGGGTCTTTGGCTGTGTCTGTCTTCTCAGCTTACCCCCCTGTCTGGATCATCGCTGACCATCCCCCATAGTAGCCGTCCTTGCCCCCATGACATCCTGTTTCATTTTGTTCTTAGCTACTTGCTTCTCTTGGACCAGGAGGTGAGCTCCTTGAGTGCCAGATTTCAGACTGTCATGTTTCCTGCTGTGTCCTCAGTGGCTAGAACTGGGCCATGGAAGGGAGAGGGAAGGGTAAAAGAGACTGGCTTCATGCTGATTTCAGAAACACATTGCAGAGGAATGCTGCCTCCTACGCTGGACTGAGATTTACTTCCTTTTTAAGCAGGATTCAGTCTCATTCAGTCCACTCAGATTCGTATTCAGTCCATTCAGTCTTATTATATTCATGTAAAATCCATTCATAATAAAAATAAAACTGTATCTTCCCAACAGCAGCTTAATTTTGAATGAAAACATTTGGGGGGGTGCTCTTAATATGGACACTCAAAGTGCTTAGCCACTTTGTAGCTGTCTCCAGCTCTGGCTTTGCCCTGAGTCCGCTGTCCTCCCTGTTGGAACCCATGGCTCCTGGCAGAGTTACTTGGAGTCCACTAACTTCTCAGACTGTTAGCTGGGTCACCCTCACCCTCCTGAGGCTGGGATGATCCACGCCCACCCCAGCAGAGAGGACAGACTCCATTCCGGCTGTCCTCCCAGTGCGATTCTCAGAACAAAAGAGAGGAGATAGATTCCTTTTTATTTTATGCAAACATGGCTTTGAGCATTTCTTGGTTTTTCCTTCTTGCAACTTGAGTCGGGAGCAGCCATCTGAGTAGTTTACAGGGTAAACTAAATTTATGCTGCATAAATTACTGGAACCTGGAAATTATTGGTTTTATTTTATTTTAAACATGAAAAGTTAGGCTTGCTATGTACCACTCAGTATGAAAGTTCTTAATTTTCCTGTTTGGTGTACACTCTAGAGTCTGGCTTTGGAACTTCCAGATGTCTGCTGGGTGCACGGGGTTGCCTGTGTGAGTCTCATTTCCATGATTCAGTCTTTCTCGAGTCTCTCTGTCTCTCACTTATCTACCATCTCTGTCTCCTGCAGAGATGGACTTCAAGGAATTCATGTCACTCTGTGTGCCTCTGTGATATCTGGGTCATGTGGTGAGGGTTATTATGACTTTCATGATCTTATCATGCACCCAGGGGCTGACCTAATTCTTAATTGGAGAATATGGGGTACATAGAATAAAGTCTGACCATGTGCACACCTTGAATGCCTGAATAGAGGCTCTCAGGCTTGGTCACTCACTGGGACCTGCAGGGAGCACTGGGGCCAGGTCCTCTCTCCCAACAGGGGACTTAACTGGCCTGGGTTGCATGTGGCTTGGGCACTGGGGTCACAGATCTGAGGGGTGCTGACTGGGGCCAGGCTTGTGGACCCTTCGGTTCTCTGGATTGTCAGCGGAAACAGGTGCTTGGTGGGCTCTGGGAAGGGAGGCGGGAGCAATCAGACAGCATGCCTCTGTCACAGAGCCTGCTTCTCAGGGACTGCATGTTGTTCTGGATGAGTAAATGATCAAGAGGTTGGATTATTTGTTGGAGAAAGATGTCTGCAGGGAAAAGAATGACTGACTGGTGTTGAAATATAATCACGGATAGATTTGGCAGTTTGGATGTATTTAACATTGAGACATTAAGGTGTCACGTTACCGATTGTTTTTATTGATTGTCCCAAGGTTCAGATTTGGGACTCAGGTCAAGTTGGAACCACTTCATCTGACAGCAGCTGGCTGCCTGGGAAGGCCATGGGGGCACGCAGTGAGATGAGGTGGAGTCAGGCAGGGCGTGCTTGATCCTGGGCTGGGTGTGCCCATGTCATTCCAGGCTCACAGAGGGTAGATGGGGGACAAGTGGAAGACCTCTGAAAGCCACCAGGCCTGTATTGTCCTTGGGATCCACGTCCCCGAGATGACGGGGACAGTGGACAAGACAACCCATGGCCTGTGCCCTCCTCCACACAGTCTCCTCCTTCTCCCTCATCACCGTCTGCTTGGCTGAAGGATGAGCACAGGTCTCTGTTCTGTCCTTTTTTGTCCCACCCACTGGGAGAGTCCCCCACCTTTTGGCTCAGTTCTGATAGATCCATCACGGCTTCCTCCTAACATCAATCCCATCTGCCTCAGCACGTCTTGCCTCCCCTGTCAGAGGAGGACATGAGGAGGGATGGGGCCCTAGGGTGACACGTTCTCCTGGGGGGCGGGGACTGTGGAGTGCCCTGTCCTACTTTGCTCCCGGGGCTGGTTGTGCTGCTCCTCCATTCTGCTCCAACCCCACGTGGGTCACATATTGTCCCAGGCCTGGGTCAAGGTGCTGGCAGAGGCCACCTCCTGTCTCCAAGTCTGTTTCTCTTTGAGGCCACACATAGGGTTTGGGGAGTCCTCCACACGATCCTGATGGAACTTTCAGTCAGTCTCAACCTTTCGTCCTCACCTCCTACTTGGGTGGTAGAAGGGACCTTTATCCTTCAGGAAAAGACAGCATCAATGACAGCCACTTTCAGAATCACCTTAGATCAGAGAGGGGAGTTTGTTTTTCCTTAGAGGCACTGAAGAATTTCCCACCAAACATGTGACCTATTGCCATGGAAACACATGATGTGGAGGGATCCTTAGGAGCCCATCCGGGTACAAGCTCTGTGGGATCTGTGGGACATCAGGATAGTGGAGAAGCTGGCTGCCCTTGTCCCAGGGATGGTCTGTGATGAGCAAAAATGCTTCTTCGGTGAGTCTGATGAGACAAACCTGTAGGCCTGGGACTCTTCATCCTGAGAGCAGAAGTGGACAGAGAAGTGGAAGGTGACCCTCCACCTTGCCGTGTGACCGCTGATAAAGGAAGAAAGCTCAGGCTCCTGTTAGGATACAACCTGCTGGGAGGATGGCCCTCCACTGAGCAGAGTGGGAGTGCGGCTGTCAGGGCACAAAGGTAGTGACAACATGACTATGCCACCTCTCAATACACAGGATGGACAGACACAAAGACAGAAGATGGAGAGGTGAGAACCACAGGCCACAACAAGAGTCCATGAGAAATACTGCATTTCTTTATTTTTTGTAAGTGAACTGAAGCACCCACTTCTCTGGATTCTGGTTTGTAAGAGGAGTTCCTGATTCCTGGCCCCTCCTCACAGCCTCTTTAGGGTCATCTCAAGGACTTGGGCACAGCCAAGGCACAGAGAAGACCTCCGACCATAGATGGTCCCCACTGAGTCCTGCAGCCTCACATTCCTCTGTGCTGTGTTCTGAGGAGACCAGGAGCTGCACAGAATCTCCTCCCAGCATGGGCTACATTCTCCCTGGGCAGAGGAGCTAAGGCAGCTCTGTCCCTGGGTCCCAGCCTCTCCTCTCCTTCAGGGCCAGGGAATGGTCTGTTTTATCTGAAGGAAGCCCCTGCCCCCTGTACCTTCTGAGACTCCCACCTCTTCCCTCTAGACCGGACTTGGGATTTGTGAAAACAAAAGCCAGGAGGTGTCCACAACCATGTCTACTTTCTGCCCTGCCACAAGCCATCTCTACGGCACTGTAAGCAATACCTGCCCTAGGAGAAGAAGGAGAAGGGAGAGAACCCAGAAGATAACATCACAGTCCTTCACCCACCACACATGGAGGGCCTGCGGTAAGGTAATTTGGATTCTTCTCTTAGAGAGAAATGTTTTGAAGAATGTTGCTTTGTCTGGGCAAGAGCTGAAGCATATCCCTACCCCAGAGATGGGATAGGGATATGGGTCTTGGACAGGCAGAACTCAGCCTGAGAGGTCAGTTCCAACCAGACAGTGATTGGTCTCAGGGGACACTGCAGACCCCAGGTACCCCTGTGAGGGTAAAGATGACAGAAGGTGAATCAGAGAGCTCAGTTGTTTTCAGGGATAGCTAAGTTGGACTAGTTGAGATGGTGTTCTTAACATGCATAAGCTGCAGGATTCTGATCCTGTAGGAGGAAATGAGGAGGTTGGTCCCAAGAACAAGTTGGCCCCATGCCACTTCCTCTACCTCTTTCTTTCCTGAATGTGCACATTCTCTGCATTAGGACTGAGGACAAGGTTAAGAATAACTTTCTGCTCCTTGCTGGTGGTCTTCTGATTCTCTAGCAACATTCTGGCACTCTTCAGGGCACTGTTGCTTCCTGTCTTATTTTGTGATTGAGGGTTTTGTCTGTGCCAGTGAGCCCCCAAGGACAAGAACCACATCTGAGTCACCTTGATTCCCACACAGTGGAGCAGTACATTTCCAGCTTCAGGTAAGGCTTGCTCCAGGGCATAAGTAATATGATTTCTAATTTCAGGCAGCTTTTCAACCTCATGGTCCCAAGCTGGTCACCAACATCTTGAAGGGATATCAAACTCTTCATTCTAGGTAAGCAAACAAACAAAAACAAAACAAAACAAAAAACAAAAAACACACTAGTCTCATCTGAGCTCCCATGGAAGAAGTTCGAAAGTCTTCTCTCACAAGTCCTTCCTTTTCACTGTCTGTCTCTAGGTTATGTCTATACACCCCGAGTCCACCATGATGGTTAGGGTAAAGACAGTAAGATTAGTTCCCATACCTGGAACTCATGGGTAGAGAGAGGGATCACTGAGAAACCAAATTCCACAAAAGGGAGTCAGGGTGTTTTGGTGGAGGAACTGGCAGTAGAGGCTGGGAAGGGACTGGCACAGAGCCACTATGTGACATAGCTGTCATTTCATTGAATGCCTGCAACTACTCCAGTGGTAGATACTGTTGTACAAAACAGAAATTAAAGATGAAGGAGGTTGATGTCTCTGCTTCAACCCCTCTAAAATGATTTGAAGCCCATGACTTGTATGTGGGAGAGATGTCCAAATCATTCATTCATTCATATATATATAATTTTTTTTTGAGAGAGAGAGAGAGCAGGGGTGGGGGTGGGGCAGAGGGAGAGGGAGAGAGAGGGAGAATCTTAAGCAAGATCTATGCCTAGTGTGCAACAGATGTGGGGCTGGATCCCTTGACCATGACACCATGACCTGAGCCAAAATCAAGAGTCAGATGCTTAACTGACTGAGCCATCCAGGGGCTCCTGCCCAAGTCATCTTCTCACTATACCAGCATTTTGTTGTTTGAGGTATTCTTTTTAAAAATTTTATTTGTTCAATTTATCAAAATGTGTTAATTCAATAAAATATTATTTTAAATATGATAAAGTAAAACCCTTTCTGGTATGTGGTTCTAAGACTGATACACAAAGTCATGAAACCATCATCCCAAAGGAGCTACAGATCAATCCCCTTTCTGCCAAATTCCTTTGTGATGTTAATCTCTCCCCAGTCCTCACCTGGAAACCACGGATCTGTTTTTGGTTGTTATCATTTTTTGTCTCCCAAGGATTCCCTTTTAACATCAAGAAAATACCACAGTAAAACATGATAGTGTTTTGAGTTTCCAGAAAATAGTGATCAGAAGCTCCCCTGGATTCGGGTGTGCTTTAAAATGAGTTTACATTAATCAGTCACTACACCATCGACATCCTTTTGAAAAATGGCACTATTTGTGTGTGTGAGGCATTGCTCTTTTGTTTATGGTTATTCCTGGGGGACTTATCGATCCACAATCTCCCTGCAATAATTTACAGCCTACAGGTTGGCAGCCACGGTGGTTCTGTCAAACAAAGGGAGCCTCAGAGGCTTCGAAGAAAGCAAGGATGGACCTATGCTTCTCCTGCCATCCTGGCAAGCTGGTCGGACAAAGCTGGAACAGCTTTGACAGCTCAGTGTGTGCCCTCAGTCCCAGTACAAACAGCAGGGATTGAAGGGAGAGATTAAAAGATTTTCACCAATTTGACTTTTTTACTTTTCAGATCAAACATTGCTCCGTTTTGCACAAGGAATATTAAAAACAAATGATATGTCAAGTTGGCGAGAGAACCAACCTTACTGGAAGTTCTTTGTGTTTATTTTATGTTAAAATGGATGAGAGCTTATTGAAAAGAATGTGTACTGGAAAAAGAATCCATATACTCGTCCAGTGAAGGGATCCTCGTGCTGTGATCACATCCTCCATGGTGACGGTGATGGACATAGGGATGTGGGTCAATCTACAAGGTCCAGCTGGTGCTGGCTGTCTGGCAGGATGGTAGTGGGCAGCCTTCTCTAGACACCTTGGCTGGCCCTTGCATTGCTGGATGCTCCTCTGGCTGGGTGAAGCAAAGAGCGTATTTTAAAAAGAACAGAGAGTTTGCATTTCTAATTTGTCATTAGATCAAAGATAAATCATACATGTGACACCAGAATCCCACCACCTCACTTGCTTCTTTGTAATCAGAACTTCCAGGACCCACATATCTTTCCCTGTGTCTGTCTCTTTTTTTCACAGACACAGACACAGACACAGCTTTTCTGAATATTTCTGCTTTCATTACAATTTCCCATTCATGGTCTGTCACTCCAGTCCCCCTAGTCCCTTGCCATCAGAAGGAGAGGTTATTAAAAACAGGTTCATGGATTCTGCTCTGGAGACTGAGTCAATCAACTAGTCTGGAATTTGCATTTTTAGTAAGCAATTTTAGTAAGCAGGTAAGTTCTGATACAGATGGGCTGCATGCTACACAAACATCTGTTAAACATTTTAGAGATATTTCTGATTGTCCATGAGTTGGCACCTTTCTATGTGGGATCCATCTGAAAGGGGCTGACAACTCAAAGGAAAAAAAAAATCCAAATCCTGTTTTATAAGCATGTGGTTTGGGCACACTGGGTTATAGGTATGTCCCACTTTTGGTGCAAAACCAAAGCACAAAAAGTCTACCAAACACAGAAAATTATTATTTGTTTATAAACTATAAATGTATTTGTCCTTGGGGCTTCCCAGCCCCTCAGTCTTGAACTCTGCCCCAAGCAAAGTCACTGTGAGCAATGGCGGGGGTGGGGGTGGGCAGAAGGTGGCAAAAGTCAAAGAGCCCACCCATATCTCCCTCTTGTGCTCTGGGGTGTCTGGGACAGAAATGGTCTGGGGACAGGCAGGCTTGAAGACCCCCAACTACAGCACAACTATCCCTTTTTCTCTCCCAGCAAGTTCCCATCGGGTGCAGGGCTTGGCCCACCTGGGTTGGGAGAGGTTGATTCCCATCCCCACCCTGCACATGACCCAGCCTGCCCAATCAGGTATCTCCACCCCCCCACCCCCCCGCCGCCCGCCCCCAAACTTCACTCCAGCCACAGGGATTGGTTCAGCCACGGCCAATAGGAAGTTCCTAGAAACTCACTGGAATTTCAGGGAAAAGGCACCTCACCCACCCACCCACCCACCCCCTAGCCCCCATCCTGGTTGCAGGAACATGTTTCTTCACACCTGGGAGCCCAGCTAGATTCAGCTTCTGCAAAGCTTCACAGACCAGAAGTGCAGGAATGAGGCAGGTTCCCAAAGTCAGAACAGATCTCTCACAGCGCGTAGGTCCCATCCATTCCCTCCTCTGTTTAGGCAGGTGAAGGCTGGGTGAGCATGGTCAGCATGTTGATGGATGCATAAAGCAAGCCTTGAGTGTGTGCCTGGTTCTTCCCCACTTCCATCAGTAATGCCTCAGTGTCCTGAAATAGACAGGGGCACTTACATTTCCACTGGAGAAATCCTGGTTTCTCTCTGTGGTTGTACTTACATTATCAACAACAATACATTTTAATTTTGAAACAATGTCAAATTTAAACAAAAATTGCAAGACCAGTACAAAGAAAGACCTTCCCTCCCAAAGGTTTAAGATTAAATTACCTGTATGATTCCCAATGATTCCATCATTCCCAAATAGCTTAGTGTGTAACTGTGTAATTCCTACAAATAAGGACATTCTCCTCTGTAACCACAAAACAATTATCATCAAAATCAGGGAATTATCATGGACACATTAATAACTTCTAGTCCTTAAGCCCCATTAAAATTTTTCCACTTGTCCCAATAATGTCTTTTAGAGCAAAAGGATTGGTTCAGAATCAACATGTTCCATTCATTTGTTGTCTGTCCTTCAATCTGGAGTAGTTCTTCAGTCTTTGTAGACTCTCATGACCTCCACACATCTGGAGATTACAGATTAGGAATCTTTTGTCTGGTATTGCTTCCTACCAGGACCAGGTGCATCGTGGGCAGGAATATCACAGAAATGAGGCTGTGTTCATGCATGGTATCCTTGAGGGTGACAACCCTGGTTCTGCAGCACCAGCAGAGGGCCATTTATGTGGAAGGTTATAGGTGTCCATCTTGGAGGAGCAGGGAGGTAGAGAATTCCAGCATGACTGTATTATATTACATGGAGCACTGGGTGTGGTGCATAAACAATGAATCTTGGAACACTGAAAAAATAAATAAAATAAAATAAAGTAAGAATTCCAGTGTGATCAATGAGATTTACTACTAGGGACTTTGGGAAACAGGACAGGGATAAAGGGTCCTCATCCCCAGAGGCAGAAGAGTCATAATACTTGGTCCAGACTTCCATCTATGGCTTTGTTATTGACTTGTTGTATGACCCTGGACCCACATATCCCTGTGCTAGTCTCCATTCTTTTATCATAAAATGAAGACGACAGTCTGTCCTTCCTAATTTGCAGGCTGGTATATGAGTTAGATACAAGGAGAAGGCTTTTAGTATCAGAAATCCCTGAGTAAACATATGGCATAGCTTTCCTTACTTGGGGTTGAGCTGGAATCTTGGGGCTACTTCACACCACTGTCTCACATATCTGCCAGCTTTGGTCCCGTTCTCAGATGACAGCCCTTTTGGGAGAAGAACAAAGCTAGAGGAAAGACACTATTCACCTTCAAGACTTACTATAAAGCTACAGTAATCAAGATTTGTGGATTGGTGAAAAATAGATCAATGGAACAGAATAGAGCTAGAAAGAAAGAAAGAAAGAAAGAAAGAAAGAAAGAAAAGATAGCAGCCAGAAACAAACCCGCATATACAGTCAACTGACCTTTCACAAAATAAACACAATGGAACAAAAATAGTGTATTTGACAAATGGTGCTAGAATAATTGGACATTAACATGCAAACAAATAAAAAACAAAAATAAAAAGAGAGTTTAGACACAGCTTACACCCTTCCAAATATTAACTCAAAGGATCACAGACATAAATGTAAAATGTGAAATTTCAAGACTCCTTGAAAACAACAAAGAAGTAAGTCTAGATGACCTTGGATTTGAAAATGACGTTTAAGATACAACATCAAAAGCATGATCAATGAAAGAGGCGTGACAAACTGGACTTCATTAAAATTAAACATTTCTGTTCTGTGAGAGACTGTCAAGAGAATGAGAAGATGAGCCACAGACTGGGAGAAAATATTTACAAAAGACTCATCTGATAAAGATCTGTTGTCCAAAATATAGGAAGAACTCTTAAAACTTAACAGTAGGAAAACAAAATCATGGTTAAAAAATGAGCCAGAACTTAACAGTCACCTCACCAAAGAAGGTAGATAGCAAATAACTATGAGAAGATTCTCCACATCATATGTCAGTAGGGGAATGCAAGTTAAAATAATGGTACCATGACACACATATTAGGATGGCCAAAACCCAGAAAACTGACAACACCAAATTCTGGCGATTATGTGGAGCAACAGGAACTCCCATTCACTGCTGGTGGGAATATAAAATGGTAACAGTTACTTTGGAAGACAGTTTAGCAGTTTCTTACAAAACTAAATATACTTTTATTCATAAGATTCAGTAATCCCGCTACTTGTTATTTACCCAAAGGGAGCTGAAAACTTATGTCCACAGAAAAACCTGCACAGATGTTTATAGCAGCTTTCTTCATAATTGCCAAAACTTGGAAGCAACTGAGATATCCTTCAGAAGGTGAAAGGATAAATAAGCTGTGGTCTATCCAGACATCAGAATACTATTAGATGTTAAAAATATATGATCTATTAAGCCACAAAAAGAAATGGAGGAAACTTAAATGTGTATTACTAAATGAAAGAAGCCGGTCTGAAAATGTGATATACTTAATGATTCCAACTATATGACATTTCAGGAAGGGCAAAACTGCGGGGACAGTAAAATGATCAGTGGTTGCCAGGGATTAAGGAAAATCATGGGAATGAATAGACAGGATACAGGGGATTTTTAGGGCAGTGAAAGTACTCTGTATTGATACTATAAGGATTGATACATATCATTATACATTTGTCCAAACCCATAGAATGTATAACACTAAGATTGAACTCTAATGTAAACTATGGACTTTGGGTAATAATGATGTTTCAATATAAATTCATCAGTTGTAACAAATACACCATTCTGATGCATAAGGTTGATGATGGGAGAGGCTATGTATTTGTGGGGACAGGGAGATATGGGAAATGTCCATAGCTTCTTCTCAATTTTGTTGTGAACCTAAAACTGCTCTGAAAAAAATGGGAAAAAATATGTATCTCTATCTAGCTATCTCAGAAGTCCTAGTCTTCAGGAAATCCAGGTCATTTAATTCATTTAATGTTGCTACACCCCACCAGGGGTCCAAAGCGTGAGAGGCTTTTCATTCAGTTTGAAAAAAGACCCTGGGAAGCTTGTCATGGTGTAATTGGCAGGAAATCCCAGTTTAAAAAAAAAAAAAAAAGGAAAGGAAAGAGGATGTCAATAACTTATATCAAAGAAGTCTTGTGAACTTCATTTTCATAGAAAGTTTGAAAGTTAAGCCCTTCTCTGACCAGCAGTGTGTGTGTGTGTGTGTGTGTGTGTGTGTGTATCTCACATATATATATGGTATTTGTATATATGTGTGTGTATCTTTGTGTGCATACATATGTATATATGTGTGTGTGTGTGTGTGTGTGTGTGTATGTGTGTTTTAAGATGAAATAAAGCCTTTCTGCATTTCAGCCTAAAACATCCCCAAGTCCTAGGGAGCCCTTGTGACATTGTGAATATGCTTTGCTACATCACCAGCTTTCATAGGATACTCCTGCCTCTTTTGTGCTGTGACCAAACACCAGCCTTCTCCTGAGGGCTTCGTTTCCTTTGCCACCCTGATGGGCTTAACTTCCAAACTTTGTATGAAAATGAAGTTCACAAGACTTCTTTGATATTAGTTACTGACATTCTCTTTCCTTTCCTTTTTTTTTAAACTGGGATTTCCTCCCAATTACACCATGACATACTTCCCAGGGGCTTCTTTCAAACTGAATGAAAGGGCTCTCAGGCTTTTTCCATTTGGGCCTCTCGTGGGGTGTAGCAGGATGATCTGGATTTCATGAAGCCTAGGACTTCTGA
The DNA here is from genome assembly GCF_010015895.1 of Lontra canadensis. Classification (NCBI taxonomy): domain Eukaryota; kingdom Metazoa; phylum Chordata; class Mammalia; order Carnivora; family Mustelidae; genus Lontra; species Lontra canadensis. Next base: position 26,250,480 of record NW_022631010.1, on the reverse strand, counting down.
CATCTGTCTTTGCAGGGTGTGCTGCTGGGATGGCCATTCAAGTCAGGTAGCAGTGGGTCTGCAGCACTCCCTTCCTGCCTGCATCATGAGCTCACTGCATGACCGTGTACTATGAGTGGGGATATTGTTGGTTCCTTCAATGTGCACACCAGGGACACATGAATAAAAAGATCATTTGTGGGAAGAGAGAAGGCTCATATTTACATCCATTTTTTTTTTAGATTCATTGCCAAGTATAACACAGAGAATAACTTAATGCACAAAGGAAAAAGAAACACACCCTAACTGGACATACAAGGCAGTCTGGAAGGCTTGAGAATCAAAGGTATGATAAGCATAATGTTCATACATTTTGTTTTTTAGTTTTATTTTAGTTTTTAAGTAATTTTAAAAAGATTTATTTATTTATTTGAGAGAGTGGGGAGGGGTAGAGGGGGAGGGAGAGAGAGAGAGAATCTCAAGCAGACTTCCTGCTGATCGTAGTGTCCTATGTGGAGCTTGATCTCATGACCCCAAGATCATGACCTGAGCTGCAATCAACTCGGATGCTTAACTGACTGAACCACCCAGGTTCTCCAAGTTTTTAAGTATTTTTAATTTTATTTTTTTTCCAGCATTATTGATATAATTAACATATAAGATTGTTTAGGTCCAAAGAGTAAAGTGTGTTGATTTGATACACTTGTATGGCAAAATTATTATTACCATAGTTATTAGCTAACATCTCCATCCTTTTACATAATTAACATTTCTTTTTTATGATGAAAACATTTAAAATCTCTTTTCTTGGTTACATTCAAGTATATAATACAGTATTATTAGCTACAGTTGTCATGTTGTACATTACATCCTCAGAACTTGTTTGTCTTATTACTAGAAGTTTATACCCTTCAACCCCCAACTCCCTATTTCCCTCATCCCCCAGCCCCAGGTAATCACCATTCTACTCTGTTTCTACAAGTTCAGCTTTTTTAGATTCTATGTATAAATGATTTATCTTTCTCTCTCTGACTTACTTCACTTAGCATAATGCCCTCAAGATAATATGTAAATGGCAGGATTTTCTTCTTTCTCATGACTGAATAATATATATATATATTCATATGTGTGTGTGTGTGTGTGTGCGTGCACATTTACATTTTTATCCATTCATCCACTCACTGATGGACACTTAGATTGTATCTATGTCTTGGATGTTGTAAATAATGCTGCAGTGAACATGGGGGTACAGATATCTTATTGGGATCTTGCTTTCAATTTCTTTGGATATATATCTATAAGTAGAATTGCTGGATCATATGGTAGTTCTATTCTTAATTTTTTGAGGAACCTCCATAATGTTTCCATATTGTCTGCACCAATGTACAATTCCTACTAATAACACACAAGGGTTTCCTTTTCTTCACATCCTCACGGACTCTTGGTTATCTCTGGTCTTTTTGATAATAGCTTATTTTGGATCTTTAAAAAAATTAAGCAAACGCTCTTTCTGTAATTTCAAAAATGGTGCATATGTTCTCCTCTTCCTTAGATTCCATGACCTCTCCTTCTAAAGCTCAAATACTTCAGTGGTTTTGCAGGAGTCATGCCCCCATTTCTTCCTGATGAGAGAACCCCATTTTTGAGCCAATGATGCTAAGTGCCTGGCTCCAAAGGGTGACCATGGCTGGTCTGTGTCCTGAAGGCAGTATCACATCATCTTCCTGAATCCTCACTTTACCAACCTCCTTCAAAGCTGGGGGAGATCCATTTCTGGCCAAAGAGTCCTTTTTTTTTTTTTATATAATGTTCAATGATTCATTAGTTGATTATAACATCAAGTGCTTATCATATCATGTGCCTTCTTGGCCAATGAGTCTTAAGATATTCATCAGTTGGTACTGATGGCTTCTGGGAAGTGTTTTTGCTTTCTCATAAAAGGTAAGAGAAACTGAGAGAAGGAATCCTTGCTAGTTCATGTGCTCGTGATGCCTGGAGTGGTGACAGCCATTTCGGGGCTATGAGGCAATGGGTAGGAGGATGACAAACAGCACATGAAAAGTGGGGAAAGGATAGACATCCTTGTGTACCTGAGCCAACACCAGCAACTGCCCATGTTCAGATGTCTTATTACATGAGCCAATAAATCCTATTTTTAATCTATTAGACTAGTTTTCAGGTGCTGACCATCAAAGCATTCTTGCCCGACACCAGCTCCACACTGTTTTGTTGGAACAGCCTATGTCAAAGAGTGTGGGAGTTATTTCCAGAAATGTGTGAATCCAGTAACACTTCATTTAGCATCATCCCTATGGAAATGCATCACTGACACTGCCATGTATTTCTTTTTTTAAAATTTTCTTAAAAGTTTAATTTATTTTTTATTAACATATAATGTATTATTAGCCCCAGGGGTACAGGTCTGTGAATCATTAGGTTTACGTACTTCATAGCACTCACCATAGCACATACCCTCCCCAGTATCTATAATCTAGCCACCCTCTCCCTACCCCCACTCCCTCTGGCAACCCTCAGTTTGTTTTGTGATATTAAGACTCTCTTATGGTTTGTCTCCCTCCTGATTCCATCTTGCTTCATTTTTTCCTTCCCTACCCTCCAAACCCCCCACATTGCCTCTCAAATTCCTCATCAGGGAGATCATATGATAATTGTCTTTCTCTGACTGACTTATTTTGCTCAGCATAGTACCCTCTACTTCTATCCACGTTGTTGCAAATGGCAAGATTTCATTTCTTCTGATGGCTGTATAGTATTCCATTGTTTATATATACACATCTTCTTTATCCATTCATCTGTTAATAACAAAAAACAAACTATGTCATATATTTCTTAAGCTTAATGTTGAAGTGTTTCTGGGTCACAGACAGGGCACAGAATGGTGAGGAGGACAGACGTGAATGAGAATGAGGTGTGGAGGATTATTGAGGTCTTAAAATGGCTCCATTGGTGGATAAGACTGTGCACACTCTCTTGATGCTCATGTGGCAGGTTGTATTTTCCACACATGGCCACAATGGTATCTTTGATCACATACACTTTTCCAGAATCTTGTCATATCTCCATCAGGATGTTGAACACATGCCCCTTTTCTTTGGTCTGTGGAGGTCTCTGTGAGGGTTTCAACCAATAGACTATGGAGGAAGGGGCATGCTGAGTTAAGGATAAGTTATGCAATTGCCTTGCATTCCTCCTGGGACATTTGCTTGTGGATCCCAGCTGCCATACTGTGAGGAAGCCCAAGCACCAGCACCCTGAAGAGAGCTGAGGTACCTCAGCCCTGCCTGAGCTCTGAGAGAATGGTGAGTGCAACACCTGGAAATTAATCTCTTCACCCATGCTGAGTTTCTCTGGCTGACACTGCATGGGGCAGAGATGAGGCCCCCCCACCATGCCCTGACCAGACAGCAGATTCCTGAGAATGATAAATTATGTCATTGGTTTTAGCAGGAATAACTTGGAGGGCTAATCTTTTACTTTGGCAAAACTTGCGCTTAAAACCCAGAGTGCATTTTAGCCATGAAATTCATCTTATGTTTGCTTATTTTTGTTAAAGCAATTGTGTTGTCTGCTGCAAATAAAAGCATTCCCCAAGGAAAATAGATTGTTGACGGTAGACAGAGAGAACACTTGGAGTAAGCCATCCAACAGGTGAAGCATGTTACAGGCAGTAAACTGATGCTCAGTGGCTGGGGGGAATCAGAGATTGCAGTGTTCCACCTACTGAATGACATGATGGAGGAGTACTAAGTGAAGGACCCCGAGCCTGCCCAGGTCCCAGGTCCTCTTCTGCCTGGCCCCTCTGCAGGCTGATTCCTCCGTAAATGCTCCCCAGATTTCTAACCCCCAAACAGCATCCTTGAGGTCCCACCTCCCCCAGCCACCATGTGTTTTTGGGTAGCTGCCCTGCATTGCTCCAACCTCCACTGGACTGCATCATTTGCAGGAATCCTATCTGAGACATGTCCCTCTCCAGGAAGCCCCACCACTCCCAAGCCAACTTGGCTGCTTCACTTCCCCCTGCGGCTCCCTAGCCGGACCCTGTACTTCCTAAGGATGCTCTAGGCTGACTGGCCGCATTTATGGCATTGGTTAACTGAGGCAGTGGGCACTACATGAGACATGACTCTGTCTGCTCGTGAGAGGTCCATGGCTGCTTCTGAGGGAACACTTGCTTCTCTAGAGACAGAGCCCCAAGGTGATCCTCTGGGGAGATGAGGCTGCAGCTCACCCCACCCCATGTCATCCTATGTGTAAGAAAGCAGGGTAGCCATCCCTTTCTCCAGAGTCAGCTCCCCTTCCAGGACCCTAACAGCCTCCCATGGAAAGCTATGACCTTGTGTTTGCTGGGAAGAAGCCTGTCCAAGAAAATCTTCTTTTTGCTAAGATCTGCCTGGAGCCTTGAGATGAATCTACCACTTAGTGTCTGTAACTTCTCTGGAATTTGTAATAAGTTGGGCTTTGACAAGCCACTTTTATTTCCACAAAGCTTAATTCAAGAAATGATGTTCCTTGAGCAGTCTGCACATCAATTTCCAGCCAGAGTGTGCCATGAAATTGACTCTTCTCAGGTCAAGCTGGCTGCAGCAGGAATTAGCCATTTCGAAACAAGATGTAAGCGGCTGCAGGTTTATTGTGACTGACGGTTCCTGGGAAGTGGGCACCTTCTTCATGCTCAAATCTTCACATTCACTGCTAAAGCCATGGGATTTCCAGGATAAATGAGTTAAGAAAGTTCTTGTGTTATGAGCTGTTTACCTTTTACTTCTGTATGGAACCCCTGACTTGGTCAGAGAAGGGGATTAGATAGCACGTGTGCACAAACTCCTACACACATATATGTGCACAAACATGCACACAAAGAGAAACATGCCTGCACACATGCACACATGCACATGATCCCCTCCACCCATGCCAACTTCCAACAGAGAGTACACTTAGCCAACAAATAATTTATGGAGCACTGCCTGATACAGTGTAGGGCTGGTCAGTTGTCCTTGGGGGACAGAGCACTGAAGTGTAGGCTTAGAGATGATCTTGTCTTCTTGACTATTGATTCCCCAAGCAGCAGAATGGTGCACACAGCAGGGGCTCCATAAACAGAGTGGGTGACTTCCTCCTTTGGTCCCATTTTGCAGATGAGCAAGCCAAGGAAAGGAAACCTCACACAGGCCCCCATTTTCTGACCTACAGCTTTCTCCCTGTTGATGTGGCTGTAGGCAAATCCACATAGAGATCCAGTGCTGCTTGGCCTGGACAGGGCTCTCTGGGGTCTGTCAGGTGCAGCAGGCCAAGGTTCCCCCTTGTTCTTCCATCATCAGTGTTGCCAAGGAGCCAGGCTCAGTCCCTGTGACGCTGTGTGTCCTGGTTGCAATGCCACCGTGATTACAAGTCTGTACCCGTGGAGTTGACTGGCCCAGGCATTCGTCAAATGCACATAATTGGGCTTCCTGTGTTGAATGCATTGAAAGTTTGAACACAGCTAGGAAAGGTGAATCTTTCTTCATTGGATGCACATTAATAAGGCCCTTCAGATGCAGGAGTTGTTAGTGGAACAACATCTTTCAGCAAATACATGCATGGATGTGTGCTTTTTTTATATCTTGGGAAGAGAAAATCCTTCTCTTTTAGACCTCATTCACTGGGTCTCCAGGGCTGCTGAGCCTGTGGACTTAAGGCTTGATTTAATTCCCTGATTGCTGGCAAAAAAGCAAAATCCCTCATTCTAGAGGGAGGCTTCCTTATGAGAAATGCAAACGCCAGTGAGTTTGTTTATTCAGACTAATATAGTGAAGCCATAAGGGAAGATGCATTTCAGTCCCAGAGTCATATAAAAAAGCAGTTTGCTGTCCCTCACGCATGCAGGGCAGGTGGAGGGGAGATGCCAGGTAATTAAGAAGATGAACCTGGCCGTGGGGGATTGGGGGGGCCCTCAGGGAGCCTCGCAGAGGAGGAACAGGGCCTCTTCTCAGCAAAACCAGGGCCCAGCTGTGCCCTTCAGTGACTTTTAATTCTAGGATCCTTGCTGTCAGAGTCTCCGGAGTCCCTCCAGATACCAGGTAACTGCTGCTATCTCCTTGGCATCTCCTTGCCAAGGTGATGAGACATAGGTGGGTTGTCCACCCTCCTGAAAACAAACACCAGTCAGGTGACGCAGGTGACTGCATGTCCCTGGCTTTGCAAGACAGAGGCCCTGTGTGCCAGTGGCTTTCACCATGCTGTCACTGGAAGGGCTTTTGGAGGGAGGAAGGCACAAGAAGAATTCCAGACCTCTCTTTAGAGCGACGCAGGGCACCCTCTTCTGTTTTACACAGTGGGGGTCTGTGTAAGAGTTCACAGAAGGAAGGAGTCCACTGAAAAACCACTTGCTGAGTTGTGAGAACACTCAGGAGCGCCAGGATTTCAGTGGCCATGGTTCATATCCAAATGGCCTTTTGCATGCCCAGGTACCATAAGGCAACTTTGGTGGACCCGTGCTTGGCTTGAGGACTGTTGTTGTGGTAGGCTCCCTTACAGATGGCAAGCCAAGTGCACAGACGCCAGGGAAGTGCAGGCCTCCTGGGCTGGAGCCAAGGATGGCGTGTCTACCTTAGTCAAGGACTAGGGCAGAGAGATACATATTCATTCTTCTTTTGCTCCTTGTCCCTTTTCCCTCCAGCACTGTTTTATAAGAAGTATCAAACTTACAGAAAGGTGAAAGGAAGGGTGCCATCCAGGAGCTGGAGCTGCTCCCTCAACCCTTCTGGAGTCCTTCTCATCCCTCTCCTGGTCAAGGGTAGCCTGAAGATAGAAGCACTGTTTTTGGTCACATGGAGAGCCCTCTGGGTGTGCCACGCCCTCCTCTCCCCTTCTCAGGCCCAGAGACCTAAGGGAGGGTGTGCATTCTTCATGCTGTGGGGGATGAGGTCCCAGTGGGTGGACCGGGGTGAGCAGTGTGGAGATAACTGTGGATAGCAAAGCTCTTGTGAGATGGGATGTGGGGCCTTCTCTATCTTGGGGAGATGTCACCTGTCAGAGTCCTGTCCCCTCAGAGTGTGCAGCTCCAGTGTGGGGGAAGGTGAGAGCAATGGCGGCCCCTGTTCTCAGACTGTCTATAGGGGGGGCACATTCTTACCAAGCCCTTCTTGGCAACCCCACTTTGTTCTGCCGGTTTTGACTCCAGATAATCACAGGGTGGGTCTCAGCCCCATGTAAGAGTGATTTGTTGATGCCCACTCAGCGATGTGCTGGTTTGTGGGTCAAGAGCCTCTGTGTTGGCTAGTTTGTATGTTCAAATACATACCTATGGTTAAAATATCTGTGGAAAGAGAGGGGGTGTTCGACACACAGAGTTGAATATATTTATTTTAAAATATATATTATTTTAATACGAATAACTTCTTCCTGTGTAATTTTTATTCTTGTGTTTTCCCACTGTCCTTACAAAGGCAGGGGGGTTGATTGTAGTTAAGAGGGGTGAGAGAAACCCTCAGAGTTTCCCGCACCCTGAGCTGACATTGTGCAGGGTGTAAGGATGCTGCAGGAAACAAGGTAGGGACCTTCTAGCCGGGAGGAGCAACTTAATGTCTGGTTCAGGGGATGGGGACTTCAGGGGGGGAGGTCTGGGGTCTTGGAACAGCCCTGGGGGTCAGGGAAGGCCCCAGAGCAGGGGGAAGGGGGACAAAGTGCTGAGAATCTTGGGTTTTTAACTAGTGCCCTAAGGGTACCATGCGCGAGGCCAAGCACCAGGTTCTCTAGCCTATGGGTCACTTTTGTCATAAAAGGACCCTGACAACCAGACTTTCTATTTGCCCTGGGAGTGCATGTGGCACAGGCATAGGGAGGTAAGACAGAGGTAAGACAGACATATTAATTCTGAGAATGTTGTGAAGAATGATGAGTGGAGGGTGACAAGGCCTAAGGCCTCTCTTCCTCTTCCCTCCTCCTCCTCCTCCCTCCTCCTTTTACCTCTTCTTCTCCTCTTCTCCTTCTCCTCACCCTCTCCCCATCTCCTCCTCCTCCTCTCCTTCTCCTCCTCCTTCACCAACCTCTCTCCTCCTCCTCCCATCTCTTCCTTCTCTGACCTCCTCCTCCCACCTCATTCACTCCTTCTCTTCCTCCTCCTCCCACCTTCTCCTCCTCCTCCTTCTTGGATGTAGACTCAGTTTATTTTTATAATATTTGATTTCAAAAGACTAAGGCCAAACTAGCAAGGAAGATAGAGGGTAGAGGGACTTCAAAGACTGACCCAGTCCTCTAACTTTTCTTCCCAGATGCAAACTTAAACCAAACCAACCCAACCCAAACTAGACCACACTAAACCAAAACCATACCAAACTGCCCTGAGCCAACAGAAAAAACCTGGACCAAGGTCTCCTAAAGTGGTGTGGATGCACAGGAGTGAGTCATCCATGGTACCTTCCGGAGGAAGTTAAAATAAAAGGAACTAGAAGCATGAGGAGGACTGTCAGCACCAAGGGCATCATCCACTTAGTCCTGGGAATGGGGTCTCTTGTCCTGTCTTAATGTATTAAGGGTGGAAGGGAGGATTTGGATGATTCTTGCTGGTCCCTTCAAGGCTAAGATTTGGGAGAGATTTTTCTTGAAATCTTCACTGGTTGACGTGAACGGGTCAGGACACATCAATGCTATTCTTCCTCACATTTTATCGCTTTCACATTTGTAAAGTTAAAAATGTCAAAGTCATGGGATGGGGGAAAATCAAAGCTCTTCTACAAGTAAGACCTACCCTGGGGAATTGGAAACACAGGTAGTAAATGGGAGGTCTCTCCCCCAGGTGACCCTGGAGGACTTTGTGTCAGCCTGTGTGTGTGGGAAATGCAGTCTGAGCCATGCACACTGTGGAGATGTCAGCAAGCAAGTTTTTTAATCAGACTCACTCATTAATTTGCTGTCTTGGATGACTTGGTTTGCACCAGGCTAGCTAATGAAGTGAGATTTGGGTATCATGTGCAATTATCAATGTTCTTTGACCCGAATGTTGACATTTTCTGGGGACCTCCATGCTAGTGATGAGCATATACAAACAAGTTCTTGGAGCGTTTCACAAAAATCAAAGTGGAGGCCGTTCATAGCATTTTACGGGCTTTTGCAAGTCACCAGTGACTAATGAGGGTCAGGTCAGTTACTCACCCAGAAGAGACTGAAAACAACACTTGCTCCCAAGAAGAAGCCCTTCTGGAGAATTTTATGACTCCAAATCCAATGCCGGGCAGCACTGATCTGCTGTAAGATGTTCGTGGGAGTCACGTCGTTGGAGAGGGTGTGAGGATGATCCCATGGCTGTTGTATTTTATCGTAGTGCTGTCTGAGGGCACCTGTAGAAATGCTGATTCCTCAGCCCTACCCTAGACCAGCAGAGTTGGGATCTCTTGGTGCAGGGCCCAAGAATTGCTCCTGCCACAAGAAGTACACACACTCCCATGTACATCCCACTTGCCTGGAGTTAGCAGAGAAATTCTGGTGACCCCATGCCATCACAATGCCCATGGAAAATGGCAGTTGACAGGATGCAGAGGAGCTGGCACAAGTCAGACTCTGAATGCTGAGTCACAAGCTGATGTGCAGGAGATGGAGGGTGGAATTGGCTTTGGTCCCTTGTCCCTTGTGGGTATGGGGAAGATCAGCAGGGGGTGTGAGAGCAGCTGCCTCATGGGCAGATCCAGGTCACCTGGCCTTGGGGATCCAATAGAGAGCATCCCTGGTCTCTGAGGCTGGGGAAAGGCCCCTCATCCTCCCTCACCTTGCTGCCTATCCCTGACCTGGCCTCTGACTTGTTCCTGTCTGCTTGGAGATGGCTCAGACCCAGAGACACAGAGACCCCCAGGGGCTGGTCCCAGGCTTAGGGGAGGTCTTGGTGGCTCCACCAGTGGTGATAGAACATCTGGTTGGCAGGAGGAGATCCAGGAGGACGAAATAGGCATGTGTCTTGAACAGCAGGGCACAATACCAAGAGTGGGGCCCAGTTCCCACCATAAGACAGTGACTGTCCCCATTCACTCTTGTCTTCTCACATTTTCTGAAACACTTGAGCCTAGGTATGGCCATGTGACTCAGTTCTGGCCAATGTGATGAAAGTGAAGTGTTTTATAGGGCTTTCAAACAGTCTTCTTAGAAGACAGGCTTTCTTTTTCTTTCTTTCTTTCTTTTTTTTTTTTTCCTATCTCCTTCCTGTTGCCTAGAAGGTAGGTGTGATGGCTGGGGCCTAAGCAGCTATGCTGGCCTATTATGTGGTTTGCCAAGAATGTGGAGCAGCAGGACATACAGGTCCATAATACTTTGGACTTGACAACTAGGAGATGCCTATCTCTGTTCTTCCTTTATGCATGAGAGTGACATATCTATCTTGTTCAAATCACTGTTTTGGTGCATTTGAACCCAAAACAGACCAATCTAAGCTAATAAACATTGACATCTGGTGGCGGGGATCTAGGCATGGAATCCGGAATCTGAGAAATATGTTCTTGCTCCAGAAGTACTGAACCGAAGAGAGGCCATACTCTGGCCTGGAACTGGTACAAGCCAGGAACTCCTCCAAAAGGCACAAGGAAAAAAGTCTACTACCTAGTACTGGAATCAGAAGTTAGAGTAGTCTTGGTGATAGTGCTAGGCATGGAGTAGCTTGTGTCCTCCTGCCCCGCCTAGAGCAGTACAGTTCTCAGAGCAGGCAGGGATAATTAAAGTTGGAGCACCTGGGTTGGCTCAATCAGTTAAGCATCTGCCTTCAGCTCAGGTCATGATCTCGTGGTTCTGGGATTGAGTCCCATGTCAGGCTTCCTGATCAGTGGGGAGCCTGTTTCTCCCTTCCCCTGTTCCTCCCCGGGCTGGTATGCTCTCTCTCTCTTTCTCAAATAAGTAAATAAAATCCTAAAAAAAAAAAAAATAGGTAGGGGTGGAGGTATACAGTCCCAGTTTGAAAATGAAGAGGGTTGCAGTGGCAGAGAGGCAAGCCAGGATCTCATTTCCTTATTTCATTCTTTCTGGAATTTTCATCCTGTCTTGGCAGTTGGTTAATTCTTGCCCATGTTTCCATAATGGTGGTGCTAGACCAAAGGCTGGTGTGTGCCTGAGGGGCAACACTTGTTAGGTGGGTGCCCTGCAGGGCTGCGGTCTTCCACAGGGGCTGGACAAACTGAACAACACTGAGCTCTCCAGTTGAACTCACACCCACAAGAAGTCTTGGGATGGATGGACTCACCTGGCTTAATAGCATGGGGCTGTGATAACAAGAGCTCCTGGGAGCTGGGGACAGCCCTTTACTTAGTAACCCTTATTTCATTTAACCTGATGTACTTGTTGAGCCGAAATGAAGATTGTACTTGGAAAATTGTTCAAAGCTGCAGAACTAGGATTCAAACTAGAACCGGTCTCACTTGAAAGTTTGTGATCTTTTCCTATGTTGTCCTGTACTGGGTCTCACTTAGCTCTGCCACTCGCTTGTCCATGTCATCTAGTCTTTACATTTCCGTGTTCTCATTCAGTGAGAGGAACAGACTGGATAAATTATCAATATCCCAAGCCCTAGGACTAGAAGTTGAAACCTTATGCCTACCCGATCACCCCATCTGGTACTGTGCTGCTCTCTAGAGAGCTTAGGAAGAACTTCTCTCTAGTCATGTATGGGATATTGCTTGTTTCAGTAAATCTGTTGTCATGAAACAAACTTCCCCTAACTTGAGGATGGAAAGCAACATTCTATCATCTTAGGTATATGTATGCTGTGGTACAGGATAAGGACACAGGCACAGTGAGAAGACTTGTCTCCATTGGAGAATGTTTGCCTCCACCTGGAGAGTGCAGCACTATCCGTGCCCTCCCTGTGGGGTTTCTTCTTGCAGGGTGGTGATGGGCTTCAAGAGGGAGTGTCCCAGTGGGTCGCAAGAGAGTCAGACAAAGTGGTGTGGCTTCTTCTGACCCAGCCTTGGAAGCCACAGCTCACTTTGCCATGTTCTGTTGGCCAAATAGTTACAACCCACCCAGATTCAAGTCGAGGGACACAGATCCCACCCCTTGTTGGGAGGAATGTCAAAGAATTGCAGGGCCCCATTTTATGCTGTAATGGTAAAGTGGTAAAGGCACACACTACACTCATGTACTCATGTCACTGTGATCTTAGTCGTTGACTTGCAGGAGGCAAGGACATCAAATGGACTTCATGTAAGTTTAGTCAAGCACTTGGTCCTGAGCAATCCTGCAGGTACGTGAACTTGGTATTGGGTTTGCTGGAGAGGTGCTTCAACATCCCCTAGAAGGCTTATTGACGCACAGATTCCTGATCTCACCTCCAGAATTTCTGACTCAATGGGTCTGAGATGGAGCTTGAGAATGTCCACTTCTGAGATGTTTCCAGGAGAGGCTGATCCTGCTGGTCTCGGGACAGCCCTGAGAACTACTGAAAACCAGCTATCGATGACCAACCAGGCCTCAGGACTTTGGAGGCTCCAATGATTAGAACAATGATCTGCATGCATATTGACCATGCCCCATCAGTTAAATAAATTGAGAACAACCCAGATATATACATTTTTAAAGTTACACCTGAGCGTAATCACATATTAAATATGATATTTACATATCACATATTTACATTTATATATTGCATTTACATATTACATCTACAGTTACATATTAAATATTAATGAAACCTAATACACATATCTTATGTTACCAGTTTAAAATATATGTGAATAAAAAAGTTCTAGTATTTTCTTCCTGTATTCTAGGGCATGGCTTGGGAGCCTGCTGAGTGTCACAGCTTATACTGGAATCCCTTGGGCAGAGCACAGTAAGTGTCTTCAAGGCCTGAAGGTTCTTAGTGCTCAAGCACAGAATTTGTCATTGTAGCTCATGAATATTAATTGAACGCTGCATCTATGGAAGGCAGTAGGTCAGCACAATAAAACATTCAAAGGAAGCAAAAAATTAATCTCACAACCTAGTTGCTACTTTTGAGTATGTATTTCTTGTCTTGTTTCAAAGAGGACTTAAGGCAGCAGAACAAACTAGTTAGAAAGCTTATTAGGCCATAGACAGATAAGCTATAAGATTGCATGAATGGATCAAATGCCAATTCAGCATTTATAAGCTGCATGGCTTAGTGAGCTGTTATGGGCTGGACCATGTGCCTGCCAAGTTCCTAGGTTGAGGGCCTAACCCTCAGGACCTCAGAATGTGACGTCTTCAAAGAGGTGACTAAGTTTAAACGAGATCACTAGGGTGGGCTGTCGTCAGATATGACTGGTGTCCTTTAAGAAGATGAGATGAAGGAAGTGCCTGGTTAGCTTAGTCAGTTACATGTCCAACTCCTGGTTTCAGCCTAGATCATGATCTCAGGGTCCTGGGATCGAGCCCCATGGGGCTGTGCGCTCAGCAGGGAGTCTGCTTGAGATTCTCTCTCTCCCTCTGCCTCTGGCCCCCTTCCTGCCCACTGCCCACATGTGCATGTACTCTTTCTCTTTCTCAAACAAATAAATAAACCTTAAAAAGAAAAAAAAAAGAAGAAGAAGAGATTAGGACAGAGACACACACAGAAGGAAGGCCACGTAGAGACACAGGGAGAAGGAGGCCATCCGCAAGCCAGGGAGAGAGGCTTCAGGAGAAACTAGCCCCGCCAACACCTTCAGCATGGACTTGTGGCCTCTAGAAGTGGGAGGAAATGAATTTCCATGGTTTAAGCTCCTTCATCTCTTGTACTTTGTTATGGCAGGCTGAGCAGACTCACACCTATTCGCATCCATTTAGGCATAGCAAGCATTTTCATCGTTCTTGTGACTGGGAGGCTCAGGACTGGGTCTGGAGGTCAAAGCATCCACCGCAAGGATGTTGTCAGGCTCTGTCTTGCCCTCTCTCTACCCAGGCTTCTCGGTCTGGCTGCTTCCCCACCTGCTATGGCTGCCACACGTTTCCCAAGAGTCTGTTCCCACCTTCCACGTGGCTGTGCTGTGAAGGATCTGACGGTCCCCCTGGAAGCAGAGCCCTCTGCAGACCCACGACTGTGTGCCCCTGTGGGTTGTGAGGGCCCATGTCTGTGTGCAGCCACTGCAAGGGTGGGGCGCTGCTGAGTAAGGGATGGAGGCCACAGACCAAGCTACAGTCATGTGGCCAGACAACAGAATCTGGGGAATAGTTTATGTTATTTGCTAATGAAATGTTACTTAGTGATTAGGAGTGTTATATATCACAGTGCAGAGCAACCCTAAATTATCCAACGAAGGGTTTAATATTCCAGGTTGATTTTCGGTACTTTGGGGAGATTTTAATAAGTGCCACCCACACCAAAAGGTCCCATAGGGGTGCCTGGGCGGCTCAGTCATTAAGCATCTGGCTTCAAGCTCAGGTCATGATCCCAGGGTTCTAGGATGGAGCCCCACAGTGGGCTCTCTGCTCATCGGAGAGCCTGCTTCTCCCACTCCCGCTCACCCCTGCTTGTGTTCCCTCTCTCACTGCGTCACTCTCTGTCAAATAAAGAAATAAGATCTTAAACAAAAAAATTTAAAAAAGAAAAAAAAAGTGTCTTGTAGTTAAATATGTTTGGAAAATCGTCATTAACCTCCTTCCTGAAAATTCAAAATGAATGTTCCCGAATTGAAGGCCCTGAGAATTCCACTTTGAAAGAAAACTCTTTTACACAGTTTCAGCCCAAGTTTCCCATGTTCCTCACCCTCCCCTACCTGCTTCTAGAAATCAACAGCCTGAAGGATGGAACTAGTGCTCCTGGAAGCTGTCTTCCAGAGGAACACAGGCTCGCACACACCTGCAGATCTCTGCAGTCATGGGTGGCAAGGGGGTCTCTATTTCAGAGCTATGGAAACCAAGGCTGATGGAAAAAGCCATGTGCCTAAGATTTCCCAGTGGGTGAGGCCTGTGGCCAACTTCAACTCCAGGCATCCTACTGCCAACCTCATTCTCTTTCCACTAAGTCCTGCAGGAGCTACAGCTTCCATTATGCCTGCTTCCTTCCCCAACTCACACACAGTGCAGGGAGAAGGAGTTGGGGCTCGTACTCCAGTGAGAGGTTGTCTCCCTGTCCCTCTCCTTGTGGCCTTTGGTGTCTTCTTCCAGCTTGAAGTTTCCTCCTGAAGTGCTGCCTGGCAGTGCTGACCACAGCCACATCCGGCTCCTGACTGCCTCTGAGGTGAGGTCCCTGGTGAAGAAACATGGCGTTGAGCCAGAGGTCCTCAGTCCCAGCCCTGCGTCCCAATCAAGATGTCATGGGAGACAGAATCTTTTCTTCCCTTTTAAATCCTCACAACTGTTTAGAAAGGCTTTCAGACATTTCAGGATGCCTACCATGCAGACCCTTCTGCTTCTACAGGCCCCTCTGGCCTTCGGGTGTCCCCCCTGCACAGACTGAGTGGGGGTGGTGGGCGCGAGGGCAGCCCTGGTCTTTTGTAGTCCGAGGGCGGTTGTTCCCGACAGCCTGCCCAGTGTCTCCCAGGCCCTGGGGTGGTTCTCTCTCGCCGCTTTCAGAAATGATTTCTCACTTCCCACCGGGCGCATGCCATCCCAGTTTCACAAAGCCCTTTAGTTTTACATCTGAGGGGAAGATCTAAGCATCTGGAGTCAGTGGCAGGTGGAAGCGGTGAAGCAGGCTAGGTGGAAAACTCGTGATGTCGAGCAATTCCTTCACCTGCGAAAGGAGCGGCTTCCCTGAAAGCAGCCACTCCGATGATGGTAGCCCTCAGAAATGAACCCCTGGCATCCGCTGCGGAAGTACAATACTTCTAGAAGGATGGGCGCAGCAGCCACTCTCCTCTGTCTACAGAGTCATCCCCACATGTCCTGCCACCCCAGCCACAGCCTCTCACACCTCAGGACCCTGGCCTCTAATTTCAAAGCGAGAGTGGGCTCCAGCCTTGTAGCTTTTGGGTTTCTGCCTGAACCTGGAGCCAACAGCAAATCACACAGGGTAGTTATTAATGGACAAGGTTGTGGTGATAGGGATATCAACTAAATGAAAGCTAGCTCTGCCGTACACTGAGGTCATTAGTTCTGTCAGTGACATGCTTCTGTTCCAGGCCTGCTTCTGGTTCAGGAGCTGGCTCTCAGACACTCAGTGTCTTTGATTTCCCAGAGTTGAGCCGATTTGTAAGTGCTGACTCACACTGGCAAAACTCACGTGAGATAGATGTATAAATCAGAGGGTCAGTTTGCTAATTTTCCAGGTGAATTGAGAAATTCTCAGTAGACCAAATTTCTTTGTAAGTCTCTGTCTGCCAACACCTTCTCCCATGGCAAGTGATGTAGGAAACCGAAGTTTGAATTGAAGGCTTTTTGATGAGCATAAAAACAGCACAGGGAGTGGTTATATGTTTTGAATGTTCACTAACAGTAAGCCTTTGTCATTCATCCTGATGTATCCATCTACACAGCAAGTTCGGCTCATTAGGAAGTAAGACCATAACACTTGAAATGTATTGCTTGAGATCTCTAGGCTGAAAGTATAGAACACCCCCACACAATACTCCATTTTCTGTGTTGTGTGGCTGAGTCCCTCCCCAGCTACACATGGGACAAACAGCTACCATCCATTTTCCCCATCTTCCTTTTAATAATGAAAGCCCTGAGTTTTTGTCCAGTGTGTAACCACCCATTAAATATTGGTCCTGTGACCTGCTTCCCACCAACAAGATGTGAGCAGGTGTGCAAAGCTTCAGTCATTGGCATTTAAAATGGAATTCCGTGTGCCCCACTTTTCTTCCCTTCTCACCAGCTCAGATGTGGCTAAAATGGCATGAGGCTGCTTTGTCATGCCATATCATGAAGACAACACTGAGAAGCAATGTTTGTGTTCTTGGTACTCTAATGTGCACACACTTTCACTACACACAGTTGTGTACATCACTTCCTCCCCACCAACTTGTAGACTTCCATCCCACCTAAGAAGCCCATGTTCCATTTCCATGACACTTTTTGAAAACCTCTCCTATTCTTTTGATGCAGGAACATCTTTCTCTACTTCTTTACTCTGGGCCAATTTTATGCCTTTATTCTCTTTTTCTCCCCCCAAATATTTCTTCCCCAGCCCTGTCTCTGTCTCTTTCCAATGCTGGGAACAAAAAATCTGTTTGGGGCAGATGGGGGACAGGACATGCAGGGGACACTATGGTTGGAACAACCTTTGGCCCTGGCCTGGCCCTCTTTCCCAGGACAGACCCTGGCAGATATGGGTGAGCCCTGAGGTGAACGTGTTCCAGGAGAGTCTCTCCTGTGGCAGAGCCTGGCGACTGCCGGCATCTCTTGTGGGCATCAGTCAATGCCCAGGGCTCCTCCCAGTCCCCACCGGACTAGCCTACCCACTCAGCTCAGTTGGCTTCCCCGGGCCCTGGGAGAGGCTTGCTCTCTACCTAGGCCCCTTCCCCAAGGAACTAGAGGGAAGAAAGCTTTTAGATAATTACCTTTTACACACAAGATAGTTCCTGTTTGTCAGAATCTTAGTTGGTCACCAAAGCAGTAACTCATGGAGACAGGAGTTTCTGTCCCCTAGTTCTGAGATGAGCTGGGGGTTGGTTCCCTGTCCTTGTCTCTGGGTAATTTAGGCCAACAGCCTGAGGGTGGGAGAGAGAAAGCCATAAAGACTGTGTAATTAGTTTTCTTTATCTTTGTAAAGTCCCAGCTCATCACAAATCTTTCTTGGCCTCTCAACTTCAAAGCCAGATCCTATCACCATTCTTCCTTCCCTTTATTTTTTCCTTATTCCTTTATACCAGGTCAAGTTCAGGCTTTGAAAAAAGGAGCAAAGCTGGGTATGCTTCCTAGTTTCATAAATAAGAAGTAAAACCAGGCCACTCACTTTTCAAATTCCCTTATGTGAGACAAAAGTGTCCCTGAAAACTGGCAGGATAATAAAAAAAGGAAATGTTGGTTTAACTTTTATTTATTTATTTATTTATTTATTTATTTATTTTAATATTCTAGTGGGCAGGTGGAGTTGGAGTGGACGGCAAGCCATACTTGACCTCTGTCTGGTGTTGGGCCGGGACATGGCAAAGGGGCCCTAATTCTTAAGAACTGTAAAGTGCTCACAGCCCTGTGGGGTCAGCTTCCTCATCCCTAATCTCAGTTGCAGTTAAGTCACTCACCTCAAATCCTCCTGCAGAGACTCAGGTTGACCTGGCCCACACCCACTGAGGGCCAAGGGACAGCTTCAGACCTGGAACCATTTTATGGTGCCTCCTTTGCTTTTACTGAGGAAGGCATGGACCCCCGAGCTCAGGGATGTGGTAGGACTTCGGGCTCTCCAGAGGACAGGCTCTTGTGGCTCAGGGCTCTGGTGGTGTTCTGCCTGAGACTCTGTGCCCTGCATGCCACCCCCTAGGGTCCTCCTCTGCTGGGGGATGGGAGAACCCTGTGAGTCCCCAGCCCTCCTCCCCTGCCCTGTCTCTGTCTCTTTCCAATGCTGGGAGGCCTACCCCGTGTGGGGTCATATGTCAGAGCTGGTGCACCAAGCAGAAGTGTGGGTGTACTCCCTGCTCTATGGCATTTGGAAAATTGCATTTCCATCTGTAAAATAGTGAAGTTGTACTCTTAATTTATACCATATGCAATAAACTAAAAAGGAACCAATTACCTTTAACAAAAAAGCAAAATAACGTAACTGTTATTTAAGTGATCCACTGTCTCCCGTCTGTGTCCGGTCCCTGGGAGGCTCTGTGGTCCCTGAAAGGACACCTCCTCTCACCCTTCCACCCCCACCCCCTGGTTTTAACCACACCGGTCTCTTCTCACTGAGTTCTGACTCTTCTAGAAAGGTTGGCTTAGAATCAAGGGGTGTGAAGTACACCAAAGATAGTGAGAGGGGTTCCTTTGAGAACCTTAAAGGGGACTTGAGCTTGCAACTGAATTTAATTTCAATCCATTAAAACCAGGATGAGGTGGGGGTTTTGCTGCTTAGATTTTGTTCTTAATGCACAGGGAGGCGAGTGGTTCTGTCTCTTTATCTGAAACACTGCAGAAAGTTTCCTGGAACGCAAACAAATGTGAATGAAAAATGGATGTTCCCATGGTTGATCCAGCAGAGCCTTTGATCAGTTTGCTGCAAGGGACAGAGGGAAGGAGAAGGGGAAGCAGGATCCATCCCAGGCTGCTTGTAATCACACCAGGGTAAGCAGAGATGGATGGCCGTGCTGTGGGCTCCAGGGAGGTCCTACTCCGGCTCATCAGAAAGATTCAGGGCTATGCTGCTGTCCCCATGATGGTTCTTATCAACATGTGGTCATTACCACCTTCCCCCTCTTTGCCCAATTTTATACTGTAGGCATCGATTGGCTGATGGATTTGTATTTTTCCAAAGATTCTGTTTCCCTCTGCTCAGTGTTGATTCCACCTGGAACAGTGGTGGTTCCAGGTTCCACGGGCACCGGGCTTTTGGTGGGGGGATGTTCATTTCACCATACTTCTGGACTGCTAGGGAGCCATGTGGGTGATTATTTAGGGTCCAGAAGAAGAGAAGACATGTTGTGAGGTGTGGGGAGAGTGCAGAGAATGGAGGATTTGGCAGGGGAGGTTTGAGGGAGGTGCCTTTGCCAACATGGAGACTCTGGGCAGCACCAAAACTTGCTTTCACTCTCTTGTTTTGAAAAGGGTGTAGCCTGGAGCCAAGGCGTTAGAGTGTGTTTGCAAGTAAGGAGAACCCAGAGGCTCTATGGTGGCCATTGCCCTCAAGTGTTGGGTCTCTTTCCTTATCTATGAAAAGAGGATACATATTCTTACTTCACAGAGATTTATTTTGAGGCAAAATCAGAGAATAAAGGTGAATATTGCTCTGAAGAGGATAAAGTAACTGTGTCATATCTACTTTAATATTTATTCCCCTTGAAACTGTTGGATAGCAGGTCGGGCGAGGGGCTGTCCCTGAAACAGGCAGAGGCACTTGCCCAGTCTGCGGGTCCCCCATCTCGATTCCAGGCACAGGATTATTATTGTCTAAGTAGCTGCCCACCCCAGGGGACATTAACTGTTCCCCAGCAGAGGGCATCCAGCTGCCCTTTCTGGCTGACTTGTCCCACACAGCCTTCTTGGGGCATTTCAGTTATCGAAGTGGAAATTATCTACAGTTACGGTGCAGGGAGTGCCCTTGGCCGCCCAGTGTCAGCATCTGACAAAGCAGGCAAAGGTGCCTGTCACCGTTTGGACTCCGGTGTGTGTGTGGGGAGGTCCTCAGAGCCTCCTTCCACTCACTTCTCTATGGGGTGTGACTTTGGGGGCTCAGGAGGCTGCAACGTGACCCCAGGACAGCCCTCTCCACAGGAGTTCCATGGGGTCTTCTTTCCTATACCTCTTTCTTTCTTTCTTTCTTTCTTTCTTTCTTTCTTTCTTTCTTTCTTTCTTTCTTTCTTTCACTGGAAGAGGTTCTACTGACGCTCAGCAGTCAGGTGGCAGGGTGGGTGGCACACAGCAGAGGTGAGAGAAAAAGAAATAAGTATGGAATAACCGGCATGCCCACACATTGAATATTCAGGAAGTGCATGTTGATCACTGAGCTGCTGATGGAATCACTTGCAGATAACTAAGCAGACACATGGGTTGGGGATGGACCGATGGGCTTAAATGCCCCCTCCCACTGTGGTGACTCTTCCCTCTTGCCCTCTAGAGAAGCACTGTTCAGAGAGGGATCTGGCAGCTAACTCTGTGGGGGAGCTACCAGTCACCCTCCTGCCTCCCCTGTGGCTCCTTTTCCAGACAGTTTCTGCTGCTTGTTATCCCCACAGGGATCTGCCTGAGTGCTAAGGAAGCAATAGGAACTGTTCTAGGAGGTGTCTGGCCACCTGGGCTCGGGTGGGAGCCAGGATCTCAGGAACATGTGGGTGGACTCCTGTTGTTCTGTTTAATTTTCCTGCCCCCAAGTGACATTTGATCCTGTAGGAGAGGTCTGGATGTGGCTCTAGGCTGGAGCAAAGGTGGGACTTTCATGGAGACTGTAGGGGGGAGAAACAGGCCAGGATATACAGAGCCATGGCCTGTTCCCCCAAACCCCTCAATGTTCAAGGAGACTCCTTCTCTCTAGGGAGAAGCAGTAGGTACATTAGAGAAGCATTAGGGGCTGCGGAAAGTTTTATTTGGATGGGTCAACAGTTCCAATAAAATAAGCAGAGGAGTTTAGCACTTGGGTGCCAGAACAGTTGGAAATCCCTTTAACAAGAAGTAGCCAGTTGAAAAATCAACACAAATTCAATGTGGCAGGTGAGAGCCTTACCCGAGAACCACCAGCCACAGCTGCCATGAACTTCTGCGGGGAGGAGACAGTGCTGACCAGGAGGTAGCAGCAGCACTGCCCCGAGGTCTGGGAAGCCTGGGGTACTGAGCTTGTGGGAAGGGACCCAATGAATACTGCAGAATTCACGAGATGAGACAGGCCTCCTGGGGACACAGGGCTCTGCAGGACACACCTGCTTTCTGTCTGGTTGACTCCCTAACTTCTCCATGACACACTGCTACGCAACAAGGTCACTGGCGGCCTCACCCTGGGGTCCAGCTCAGGATGACCCAGGTGCTCCCTTCGCAGCTCGTACTGTGCTTTTGGTGGGTGCTCACATCAGGCATGAGCCTGAAACCCCACAATGCTCAAAGCAAACCCAAAGCTGGCTCCCCAGCCCTCCCAGCAGATGCTGTTCAGGAATATCCTCCTTGATTCTAAGAAAAAGAGGAAGCTATGAGTGACTTGGCTGTGTGGGTCCTGTTTTGGGGGTACCCAGACTCAGATCTCCAGATGGCCTTGCCTATGGACTGCTGTCTTTAGTCCTTCTGCCAGCTCATGGGAGCCTTGAGCCCCTTGTTGGCTCTGGCTTCACGGACCCCATTTTCCTACCTGTGGTTTCTCTTTGGCAGCCAGGAATGTGCTCCCCATGTCTCTTTATTCCCTCGAGGTGAGACACCACACCTCTTCCGTCCACAATTTCATGGATCAGAAGTCACACACACCTCACACTTTGCTGTTACATTTAAGACAGAGTTGCTATTTTCTCTCTTGCAAAGGTGCATGTGGAATCTGTGGGTCTCTATGCTGGAGACTTGCCCTAGGAGCAGGTTGGCACAGCCCTCCTCCTGTGTGGCCATTGGTGTGAGGACCCTCATCCAAAGATAGGGGAGGCAAGGGTCAAAAGTGAGGATGGGCAAGAGAGAGTCCTGGGGCCACAGAGCTCAGGATGGCTGTGTTGTTTACAGAAGGAGCAAAATGGCCTTCAGTCGAGAAGGTCTGGAGTGCAGGCAGTGAGAGTCATGTGTGCAAGAAAGTGACACACCCCAGCCTTGGAAATGCAGCTGCTTGGGTTCCCAAGTGAGAAAGGGCACTTAGAGACATATGTAGGGTACGTAATTAATTATGTAACTAGAATAATGATCGGATCAGGATTTGTCTTGTAAGGTGCTGGAAGAAGCAGGAAGTGCCACAGACTTGTCAAAGTCACCCCAGTGGGCACAGGGACGATGGGCTGGTTTCTGCTTCCCACTTTCCAGAGCTCAGCTTGACCTTAGGCGCTTTGGCCAGTTCCTGCCCTTGGCTCTCTGCCCCCAGTTTTCCGTGAACATGTGTTCCTGCTGTTCCCAGACTCCCACCCCCATCTCCAGGCATCCTGCTTGTTCAGAGCCTCCCACATAGAATCTGTACTAGCTCCTTTCTGAAAGGCGAACATGGATACAGACAGAGCACCTGACTCCCTTTAGGACATGGTCTTCCCTGGGAAGCTGCGATGACCCCCACTCTGCTCTGGCCCTCTGAAACAGGTCTGGTCCAGGGGGGTCAGCCAGCCTGTACCCTGAGCTTCCAGGCATTCTTGAATCTGTCCTGCCCTGCCTTTGTGTTCCATGGTGCCCCCAACAGGCCTTGCACACATATGTGGATTGAATGCACACAGGAAAGAGGGAATGATGGTCTAGGGTGAGGAGGGCCTCAGAAACTGGCAGGATCTCAAGTTGGGGGAAACCTTGTAATGTGCTCCCTGGAATCCCTCTGCCCACATTTGCTCTGAGGATGGGGCTGAGCGTATGCCTAGTGTCAGCTGGCGTGTGGGGCGGACAGGCATGTGGGTGGGGCAGACAGACATCTTGCTGACCGCAGACATTCAGTGGAGCCTCAACCCCCACTGACTGGAGGGCCTCGCTGCTCCCCCACGTCCTCAGCCTGTCACTCCGTCTTCCCAGATCCACATAACGGATGACTAATAGGCTCATTTCTCATCTCTTCTTCCGGAAATGGTTTCAGACCTGGGGGGAGGGTGGATCCCACGCGCACAAATGTGCGTTGCTTTCCTTCTTCCACGTGTGCTGCTGGCTGTGTCTGAGGCTGCCCATTTCTAGTACCAAGACAGACGGCAGAGAGTCAGACATTTCCCTTGGCAAGTGTTGTGGTTGTTTGGAATTTAGTTCTACATTGGGTGGTGTGTCTGGCCAACTGTTCAGAACTCTAAGACCTTCAAGGCCCTACACTAGATCAATCAGCAGAGCCTTCTGGAAGCTTGGGGGCTGAAGTCACTTTACGCACCCTTTCTCTTGGAAATCTGAGAGCCAGAGAGTTGGAGCTCTCCATGGGGCCTGTTTGTATGTTTGGCCACTTGCAAATTTAGTGAATGGTGTGAACTGGAATATTTCATTTAATAAACTGTAGGATTGTTCATTTCTGTGCCATTCTGAGCCCCAAATATTGAAAACTCATGTGTACAGGGTTTAAGGGGATTAAAACATGATTCTATAGATAGAACGTTGCAAACACGGAGCCAGGTATTTTTGCTGTCTAGATCCAGGGAGCAGGAAATCAGGGGACGTGTGTATCCTCCGCTCAGTGTCATGGAGCTTCTGGGGGTGGCGGCAGGAACTGGCTAGAGTCCCTTCCCCTAAAGTCACATCTCTGCCACTCCTTTGCCCTGTTGGTCCTATCAATCACTGTGCCACCTCCTTGCCTGCTTTTGTCATGTCTGAGATATCAGAAAATATTGCCAAGGCAGAGTGCTCTGAAGGTGGCATCCTCCCTCGGCCCAGGGGAGGCCCTCCAGGCTGGAGCAAAGTCCCGGAGAGTGGGAGTTTGCATCTTTCTCTGGAAACTGTGCCATGTCTCTCTCTGCTTTTACACTCTCCTTATCACAGCAGCTTCCAAAATCACACAGTGAGCTTCTAAAATCTTGGGTCAGAGAGGTCATTCTCCTGCTCATCCCTGCAATGGGCCCCCATTTCATTCTGCGTAAGAGCCACAGTCCCTCCCAAGGGCCAGTGGGACCTGCCTCTTCCAATCTCACCTTCCCCAACTTCCTCTCGTCCCTCTAGCCTGGCCTCTTGGCTGTTCTTCCAGAACACTGGGCATGGCCAGGTCTTGGGGCCTTTTCATGGCTGTTCCTTCTGTCCCAACATTTTTGCCCAAACATTTGCTCAGCCAATGTCCTTTGGGACTTTCTTTTTTCATCCAACCATTGTATTTGACCTTGTAGAGCCTCCCCTCCTCTCACTCCATGCTTCCTTCCCACAGCACTTACAGTCTTGGAACATAACTGGTTTTTAAGTTATTTATTATGCTTATTCTTCATCAATCCTTGTCAGTTTTTGCTCAGCAGCACATCCTGAGCACTGAGCAGTGTCTGGCCTGTGTTTGTTCAGGTGCGGAATCTTGATGTTTGCATTTGGCTTTGTTGTATCTTATTAGTTCAAGTAAAACCAACCCATGGCAAGTGCTTCAGCAGATGTCTGATATAAATTTATTGAGATTATTTCATACATCTCTTTTTATTCTGCTTTCTACTTTCCTGAGTTTATTCCTTTTTTCTTTAACTTTTGTCATAAGTTGGCTGATAAGCTCGTTCTTTCTCAGACTTCATCCCTTTCCAACGTAATACTAATGCTTGGAAACTTTTCTATTGTATCTGGTAAGTTCTGGTACGTACTGTTAATTATTGTTCAGTGTTAGGTATTGTCACCCTATAGATTATTTAGAAATGTGTTCTGACCAACCCATTTCCCCTTTTATTAATTTGGAATTTATACACTCTATTCGTGTCTTTTTGTTCACACTAGAGATTACAATCTGCGTCCCTCACTTATCAAAGCCTAACATTAATTGATAACTTTACAGAGCGTTTTATTTTCCAAATATATGCTTCAAGTCTTTTTATCATTGATATCTAACTTAATTGCATTGTTTAGAAAATATGACATATGATGCTGACTTTTCGAGTCCCTTTTGAGACTGTCATATGACCCAATACATGAGCAATTTTTGTTAATATTCTCTGTGATCCTGCAAAAATTCATTCTGCCAGTTAATGGGTATATGTTCCGTATATACTCCTTCGTTCCTATTTGGTACTTGTGTTGTTATATATCCTTGCTGATTTATCTGTTTTTTTATATCTCTTTTTAAAATTTTTATTAAAGTCTTTCATCATGATGGTAACATTTTGTTTTTAATCCAGACTGAATATGTTTGTATCTTTACTGAAAAGTTTAATCCACTTACCTTTATTATGATTATTGATATGTTTAGGCTTTTTTCGGCCCTCTTATTTTATAGACTTATTTGTTCTGCTCTCCACTTCCCCATTCTTTTCTTGTTTTGAATGAATGACAAAGACCGTGTTTGATCTTCCCAAGACCAAAGGCTATATTCTAAAACTCATCTATTCCGAGACTATGAAAAGTCCAAAGTGGCATTTCTATTTCAAATCTCAATTTCACACTAAAGATTGATGGATTTGTTTTTGTTTTGTTTTGTTTTTAAGATTTTATTTTGAAATGGTGTCTACATCCCACATGGGGCTTGAACTCACAACACTGAGATCAAGAGTCACACGCTGCACTGACTGAGCCAGCCATTAGCATTTTTCTATTTCCCACTTCTTTCTCTACTTGTTCAGAATAATATTTACGTAATTTACTGGACTGGCTTCCTTGCCGCTTCTCAGGCATCTCTGGGTGCCCTCCCCCTACCACAGAGCCTGTTATGCTTCTCTCTCAGGTACCGTAAGGCTACTCCTTCTCACCTTGTGTTTTTCTTAAATGTTCCCTTTTTAACAAAGCTTCCCTGACCATCCTAATTAAAATATCAGAAACCTCCACCCCTGCCCTTCTTATCCCTGCCTTGTTTTCCCCCCACTTCACTGTACACCCTATACATTTTACTTAATTACTTTTTTTTTTTTTTTAAGATTTTATTTATTTATTTGACAGACATAGATCACAAGTAGGCAGAGAGGCAGGCAGAGAGGGAGAGAGGAGGAAGCAGGCTCCTTGCCGAGCAGAGAGCCCGATGCGGGGCTCGATCCCAGGACCCTAAGATCATGACCTGAGCCGAAAGCAGAGGCTTTAACCCACTGAGCCACCCAGGTGCCCCACTTAATTACTTTTTTAATGTCTGTCTCTCCCACTAGGATGTAGGCTCTAGAAGGGTGAAAATGTGGGCTATTATCTCCTGCCCCATCCCAAGTGCCTGGGTCAACCTGGCTCATGTCCATGGCTGGCGAATGTTTGTTGAATGAATTCATGAAGGAACAAGTGGATATAAAACACCATTCAATGGTCTTGGAGTCAACCAGAGGCTCAATCAGAGTTCTGTATCCCCTTCCCCATGTTGAATTTCTTCAGGATGGTGCCTTTGCCTCAACCACATAGGGAGTGACCATCTTTAATCAATACCAAAGATCACTCCCACCACATCTGCTGGGCAAATACTGCTTTTCAGGTGTGACTCAACCTCTCTTCAGTGCATATGGCTGTTTTACAGGCTAACATTGTCCTCCTTTTGTTCTCTGCCTTCCATCCTTTTTGCTGGTCATTCAGCACTCATGAGCTTTAGTTACATGATGGTACTTCTATCTCTGTGCCCAGCTCCACACTCCCTCTGGGTGAAATATCTGAGTTCGATGGCCTGTCCTCTTTACCAAAGACAGCCCCAGAATTTGCTGTCTTTGCCAAATAAGAAAATGGCTAGGCAATGTTCCTTCCCTTAATGATTTTGAGAGGGTTTTGCTACCATTTTCAAGATTAGTGCTACCAGTCAGGTTAGGAGCTAGAAATGGACCCACCCATAGCTTGTTGGGAAGACACTAGGGATGTGATCATTGCAGGGCTGGGGATGCCAGAGACCAACAGACACTTAGTGTCCTTGTCACCAGTGCCATGCAGACTTGGGACCACTGCAACTGGATGGATCTGAGGGTTGCTGACAGGTATCCAGAAGACCCCTTCCCTCTGCTGACCCCTCAAACCAGTCAGTACAGATTCTAATAAATGCCACAGGTCACATTAGACCTGGCCTCAGTGTGGGGCTAGCACATGGTGAGTGTCTGTTTTAGTAAAATGTCACCCATCCATCTCTGATGCATTATCCTGAAATGCCCCCTAAATTTGCAGTCCAAAATGTGGTATGGTTTCTCAAGGCCCCTAAGAAATAAATGGACTCAGGGTCTATATTCTCTCTTTTAAAGAAGCAAGTCATGTTTTTCTGGCAGACACCTGTGGTTTGTCTCAAAAGAGGACTTTCATGCTCTAGGCTGAAGCAAATGAAGCGAATTACAAACCTATAAGGCTTTCCCCAAGCTTTCTTGCATCTGGATGGAAAAGCACGAGTGCATTTTTGAAAAGGGGCTCAGAGCCAGATTGTGGGGTTTCTCATAGTTCTGAGTTATTCCTGCATTTGGTTCCGAGTGTGATCAGAGCCCAGAATCACAATACTGTAGCCCACTCCAGGGTGATTCTGTAAAACAATTTGGACAATGGTCCCTGGCATCCTGTCATGCGGCATCCTATCTGAGCTATGTGTTGGGTTTCTTAACTGAACCAGACTGGGAACTGGGCCTTGGAGGGGGTGGCAACAACTCCCCCCAACCGGGGATTTATACTGTCTGCTGTTGGGAGATCACAGAGAGAAAATGATTGAGATTTTCATGGACGGGAGTTGAAACTTTAATCACTAGGAAGTCTGTCCAAATAATCTCATGGGAAAAAGCAACACGCAGGGTTTGCAGGGCCTCTGGCTTACTCAGTAACATAGCTAGGACCATGACCTTGAATAAGGTACCTAAGTTTGGGGCCCCTTGTATCCTCTGTGAAATTAGGATCGTGTTCCTCATTGTTGTATGGATGTAGCGGGGTCCTTATAGGCGAAACTCTTGGCACTCTTTGCTTTGTGGTGGATACTGTGCACTTAAATTCCTTACATTCTTGGGGACACAGAGTTGGCATTTCTTTCTTCTCTTGGAAAGCACCCAAAGCAACAGAGAGAAAGAAAAGCTGAAATGAGCCTCCTGTTGATGATTTAGGAACATGTGTCCCTCTCTCTTCCCCCTAACTAACACAGCCTCTTTCTGTCTTTGAACCAGCCACTTTGTTCCTGCCCCAGGGCTTTGGCACCTGCCATTTCTTCTCTCTGTGTTACACTCCTTCCAGTTTTTTATGTCCTCAGCCCTTTCTTGTCCATCATGCTTTATTCTTCAGAGATGTCATCCATCACTGTGCTAGCTATATAGGGTCACTCCCTCACACCATCCTGTCTGGGTTTCTTCAGAGCCTTCATCAGTATAAAGAACTGTTACTTTTCAGTTGTTTACTTTTTCAATGCTTAAGAAGTGCTTAGAGCAGTGCGTAAACACCTGCTATTGTGATTGCACCTCTGTGGGGTGGCAGGGGCTGGAGGGCACAGTGCAGGGCTGAGCAAACAGAGAATGCTCCCGGCCCAGATGCCCTGCCTTGTTTGAATCGTTCCTGTGGATACTTTCAAGCTCATTCTTTTGGCAGGGCATTGAAGGGGTTCTTTTCTCTGTCCTGATGAATTGTAATAGATGTGAGATCCATTATGCCTTGTATGTATGGTGTCAATGGAGCAAATGTAAAGACTTTTTGATACAGACCCAGGCACTAATGAGGTCAGAGTAAGCACCCACACCCACACCCACCCACCCACACACACATACACAGGACTCGGAGAGAGAATGTCTAGGTCCCACAGACAAGCTTTGAAAAATCTTAGGCAAAATGCCACTGCCTCTCCACTGTGCCCCCGACCTCTGCACTGAGGGGCCTCCCAGGGAGCCCAGCCTTCGAGTTGAGCTGAGCAACTTCACACTGACACCTGTCACAGCCCCTCTCCTGGCTCTGAGTCTTGCTTATGAAAGGAAACTTCAGATGGTTTGGTCTGAAAACCAAGTTCTTATGATCTCAGGAACGGGCCTGACTTCATTCGCTGTGGTCCACACATCCTCCTTTTCTTGGCAGGATTCCAGGCACCAGGATGTGGTGGAGCATTGCCCTGGCCGCCCAGGTTTGCTCACCTTTGCGGGTGGGGGTGGGGGGTGGGGAGCTCTGTCATTCTTGAAAGCCACCATTTGTCGTGTCCATGTAACTAACACCTTGTGAGGAGTACTTCCACTTCTGTTTTCTGTTTTACCATTACTAAACCGAGGCTCAGCCAGGTTAGTTAACCTGCTTGTGATCACATACCTTACACACTGAGATGTGAGATATGCTCGTCTGTCCAATCTTATGCTCTTAGCCTCTTTGCTAATACTTCCGAGTTGATAGAAACAAAGCATGTGAAACACAGTGGGCTGGAGAGGCAGTGAGGTTCTGTAGAGAAGGTTTGGGGTCACATCCTGTCACCTTCCATTCACGTGAAGACAGAGGGTCACTCTATTCTGTAGCCCTTTGGCTTATTACCTATAACATAGGGAATGACACCTGCTGTGGTTGTCCAAGGGGTGTCGGGCTGGTTAATTGGGATGGAAGCAGATGTGGTCTGAAAGTTGCTAAGCATCATATAAATATTGATCACTATTATCCTTAGTGGGAATGAAATGTGTCAGCATTGCACACTTAAGGAAATGTTTAGGAAACTCATTGAAACGATATGTTCTTCCATGAGATGAATAGTTGAAAATCTGTTTTATAAACACATTTTTTTCGTTTTCAAATGGGACTCCCTGGAATTAGGGCCTTCACTTTGGCTGCACTTCCCATGTCCTCAGGCTGTGCTGAGACAGGAAATGGGGCTGATGCTGCTTGGGGGTATCACCACAGCTCGGAACTGGGCTCCCAGGTGCAGTGAGGGCACCTGGCCAGGGCAGGTTGGAGCCTCTTCAACTCAAGGAATAAGGAAACAGGGGATTTGCCTTTGAGACTCAGCCCACTTCCAAAAGATCTGAGCTAGAGTAACACCACTGAGGAGGAAACAGAGGATATTCTGCAACTAGAAGGAAGGGGGAAGAAATATGTGAGGGGCGCCTGGGTGGCTCAGTGGGTTAAAGCCTCTGCCTTCAGCTCAGGTCATGGTCTCAGGGTCGTGGGATCGGGCCCCACATCGGGCTCTCTGCTCAGCGGGGAGCCTGCTTCCCCTTCTCTCTCTGCCTACCTCTCTGCCTACTTGTGATCTCTCTCTGTCAAATAAATAAATAAAATTTTAAAAAAAGAAAAAGAAAGAAATATGTGAAAACCTAGGCTCTAGACAACAACTCTGTATGATTCTGCGTTTTCCTGTGAGTGTCCCTGCAGGAAAACCCAAAACATGATGCTTCTCCCCAGACTGCTTTCTGGCTACACGTGCCCCAGGGTACCATGGAGGGCAAGGGAGCCCCTAACAGGGATGTACTTGATGGGCCCCATGCTGCGGATGAGGACAAGATCATGGAGTTAACATCGATAGAAGTTTACCTAACAAGACAAAAATAAACTCACACGCCATTTTGTTGTTTAAACCCCTGAGAAAAGCCAAAGATTTGGTATAAAAACCCAACCGGGTTCATGAGACCCAGGGAGGAGGTTCTTGGGTGAACTAACTTGGCTCCACATTTATACCTGTCCACTGGAAATGTCCCTATAAAGTTCCAGGGTGAGTCTTAAACTCACCACTTCTAAAGAAGAAGCCAGTTTGGACCAGAGAAACAGTTCAGTCTCCCAGTCTATGTCTGTCAAAGGGGTCCATTCTGCCTCCCATGTCCCCGTTGAGAAGCAGGGACAGTGATGGCCTCTCCTGTGGCCCCACCCTGCAGCACGCATCTCTAGAGCTGCGTGTACCTTTCATACACACCCGTTTCCCACCCACCTGGGTCTGGCCTGTGCTGTGATTTTAATAGGTACCCCCTTCACTTCCCTTGTCCCTCACCTCCTGGCTTCCCCAGGCTCGGCCAGCAGAGCCACCCACTGGGACCCTTCTGCTCAGCAGCTTCTATGGCTCCTTTCTCAGCCAAGGCCTCCCCTTGGCCTGTCATGTCCCACTGGTACAGGTCTGCCATCCTGACACATTGATGCCCAGAGCCTCTGAAGACCCGAAGGTGACTCAAGTGACCATACTCTGCTGTCCTGGGTTGGGGGTGGCTATCCAACTGAGGGCCTCTGCCCATGGGGCTACCTGTCATGGAGGCTCCAGCCAGACAAGGCAATGGGGACAATTTATCCAGACTTTACAGACAGGACTCCAAGGGTGGGTCAGAGGTAACAGAGGGGATGCAGAAGGAAGAGGAGATGTGGGGCAAGAGACTGGGGTGCTGCTCTGCCCTTATTTAAGGAGGCTTGTCTGAACCTCCCTTCTACAACCAGGGGAATCTGAGACCCTGATGGAACCCATTCTGGAACCTTCTGGTTTGGACTGCTGGTCCACTTTGCTGGAGAGTGACAGCAGGGAGCCTTTACCTAGAATCTGGGGTAGGTGTTCTCTGGGCAGTGGGGGTGCTAGGGAGGGAGTGGTGTTACAGAACAAACATGAAACCCACCCACTGCATGCAATTTTTGTGACATGGGTCATTCCTGAATCTCCCTGGACTTTTCCCCATCAGTGAAACAGGGGTAGCTCGACCTCCCCTTGGGTGGTTGGGAAGATTAATTACAAACTATGAGAGGGATGTGGCATGTGTTCATGGAATCCTTGCCAACAGACTGCATGTAGTGTCCCTCAATGTGTGCTGTCCCTCAATGCCACCACCAGGTTGCCCCTGAGCACCTGGGGAGTTTTCTTCCTGCTGACCACATCTGCAGTCAGCTTGGTGCCATGGGAGGGCAGTCGGACGATCAGAGGAGCTATTTGCAGGGGCACTGGATTCTTCACGTTGACTGTAGTCTGGCTATTGTATGGACCCAGCTCAGGAATTGTACTCCATGTTCCCTCATTGCAAAGAGTCCTGGCATCTAGGCTGACAATTTCCACTGTTTCAGAGGGCTGCATTCAGAGAGGAAAGATGCCTCGATGAACCCCATGTTCTAGGTGACATTTCCTATTTTGGACTGATGGGGCTGTCCAGAGCTTTGAACAATAGCTTTGAACAAAAACAATATTTGAACAATTTGACTCCCACTCCGCACTCATGCACTGGATGCTGAAAGAGTGCTTGGGAGCAGGGAGAGCAGGCAATTGGAGGGTAAAAGAGAAGAGCCACTGCAGACACTCCATATATTTTAGCAGCCAGCAGCACAGACTTGTAGTTACTGGGTGAGATATGCACATTCCGAAAAATGCACAATGGTCTTAAGTGTGCGAGTTTCTTGATAATTAGAATTTCTGTTTCAAGGTAATTTATTTGAATTTCCTGTCTGTGGGAAGTGCACTGACTTATTTGGAAAATTTAGGCCTCCAAGCAAAAATCCACTAAATGATCCCCTTAGACTTAGCTAATTATAATTTAAGGAGTTCCCTCTGGCAGGACTTTGGCAGTATTTATGCCTTTGGGAAGAGCAAGGGAAGGAGGGCAAGGCAGATAGGAAACAGGGCTGTCAGCAATTCACAGATTCCTCTTTGCACTCCTAGGGGCCATGCTCTCTCTCCCCCAGCTGGCTCCAACTCCACAGACTAAGGGACTGGCTTGGAGATAAGGGGCCCCTCCTGTGGTTTTACTGGGAGTGGATGCAAACACATGTTTCCTGGGTTCCAGCAGGAGTTATTAGCATTGAACACATATTGCTGGATGGGAAAAAGCTGTTAGGACCACTGAGTGCAGAGCTCCTCCTGCTCCCCACCATCTGTGGATTATAGGGAGTCCCTGAGGCTCGTCTCTGCATGGAAGGTGTCTGGAGTAAGGGGCAGGTGGGGTCAATCCTGATAGACATGAGTGACAGCCGTCAGTGAGTAGTTGCTGATGTTGGGGGGAGGGATCTTATGCAAAGGGGCAGCAGGTTCCCACAGGAGGTAACAGATAATAGAAATGGGTGATCCTGGTGGGGAGCCCCAGAACTTCAGGCCATGAGGCAGCTTTGGGAATGCTGGTTCATATATATCCACTCACTGTAAGGGGGCAAAACCAGCTACCATCAAGCAGGCACAGATGGGCACTGGTGTTGGTCTTGATGCTGAAGTTGAGCGTGACGGTCTGTTATCAGGGATTCAGTGATGTCACCTATAATGTGTCCCTGCTTTGCTCAGATGCCCACACTGGGGCATCAGGGACAACATGCTCAGGAGGGTGAGGCCCTCATCCAGGGTCCCTGGGAAGATGAATGGCAGGGACAGGGTTTGGACACAGGTCTGGCTGATGCTTTCTCCTTTGCCTCCTTCAACTGTTGGACAGGACTTGCAGATTCCACAGGTACAGGGGCAAGGAAGCCAGGGCCCTGGTCACCTGGGCTATTGGAGTCTTTGGTGTGAAGATGATTTTATGCTCTGTGACTCTCTGGGACAACAGGGGCCCAGTCTCAAAGTTCTGGATGATATGCCTTACTTCCCATTCTTCCACATGCTAGTCAGGCCCAAAAAGCTGATAAGGGCTGAGCCTACTGCGTCAAGCTCTCCCAGCTATGGAGAGAGGTGAGGTCAATGGCACCCCTCTCACTAACTGCCCACCCATCCAGCCAAAAGATAAAAGCCCAGATGAAACTTTCCTTTGAAATCTGCAACCCATTGTTTTGGCTAGACAGTTCTATCTGCTCATACATAGTGAGGGGACTTGAGGTTTTGTTTTGGGGTTTTGTAGTCCCAGACTTGTGGCCAAGGCTATAATTCAAGTGAATGACCCAGTGATCAGTAAAGTGGATGGAAGCATTTGTCTGAGTGCCTGGAAACAGCCCCTCCACCCTCAAGTGCTCTATCTCTAGGATCCCAAACAGGTGATTAGAGAATGAATTTCAGCTCCGGGAAAGCATGAGAGAGGTTTTCCAAAAGCACTTGACAGTAGGCAGGCCTCCTGGTACAGGGTGAGTGCTCTAAGACCCAGATGAAGCCCCTCTCAAGCTCACTGGCCAAGAGGCCAGTTGTCACTAATGTCCATTTTCCACAAGAATAGAACCCTACCTTTTAGTTTTGATTTTAAGAAGTTCACCTAGGGTAAAGAAGGTGTTTCTCAGCCTGCTTTATGGCTGTGCAGTCTATGTGACTAGTTCAAGGCCAAGGGCTTTAAGTTAAAGTGTCATATGGTGGCTTCCAAATGCCTTGCTTAGAAGACAGTTGGCTTTCAACCTACGTCTATTCCCTATCTCTTGGCTGGAATGTAGAGGAGGTGGCAGGAGCTGGAGCAGTTGTCTTGGATCAGAGGCTGCCTACAGAGAAGAAATGGGAGAAGGAGCTGGGTCTCTGGACTGCTTGGACTTCTCTCCTTCACTAGTCCTGCCTTCTACCATGTTGGTTCATTCTCAGCTCCATGGAGTTTTCTCTAAGGACTCCAGCCTCACCTTGTGGTCACCTCCAATCCAGACAAGAGAGTCTAGCTCTAGGTGATCAAACTCCAGAGTGAGTCTCATTGCCCCTGTGTGGCCCAAGTTGGATTGTGGGTCTGTCCTTGATCTACTCACTATAAGGTGTTAAAAGCTTTGCATGCTGTGCTTATTCATAAGGAAGACAATTCAAGGGGGTTCGCAAAAGCAACTCCTATTTATATCTTTTAAGCCACCGCGTGTCATAGCGAGTGATTCATCACTTCCTTTGTTTGACGTAAGGGATTTGAGGTCCAGGACAAATAGGTGGACTGCCCCAGGATATGTGCCTGTGGGGCATGTGTCACTTTCCTGGCATCCGGGCCCCTTTCTGCTTCAGAGAAACTTGCTGGTGGCCAAGGTGGCCAGGGACACCCTCTTTTTACCCCCTGACATCTGGCACTTTAGGTGTGGGCCTTGGCCAGGGCATGGCTGATGTGGGGCTTACTCTTGGTGGTGATGGCTGGCAGGGACAGCAGCAGGGCTCTAGGGAGACTATTGTCCCCCTGGGTCCCTGTGCTTCTCTGAGCCTGTTTCTGCAGCCTCTCAGCACTTTCTGGCATCCCCCTTTCTCTGCTTGACTCAGCCAAGTCTGTTTCTGGGGTCGGGAACCAAGGATCTGACAGACCCGGTTACTGCAGACAAACACCCTGATATTGGTAGAGACTGGACCTCACCCAGCACTGAGGCTGGCTCAGAGTGGACACTGAGGAAGCCCCAGAGATACAGGAGGGGGTAGGCCTCCTGTTAGTGGCTCTTTCTGGCTTGAGTTGGCATTGCTGATCCAAACATGGGCAAGACCTACAAGGAGCCCAGGGCTGCTGCTGGGCCCAAGGACAGCTGGGCGACTGGCAGACTCAGCTGCAAAATCCCGGGCAAGTCAGGCAAGAAGGTTACCTGGGCCTGCAAATCAGGATATGTCAAGAGGGGACTGAAGTGAGGCCAGACTCAGGGAACTGCAGCCCCCACACTGTGGACAGGGAACTTTGGGGTATCTTGGGGCAGCTGACTGAGCAGCTGTTTTCCCTGAAGATTTCTTTTAAATTTGTCCAGGAAGGCCCTGTTGCAGCCAAGCAATCTGACCAAAATTAGAGAAAATATCAAGCTTGGGAGATGGGTATGGTTTTTCCCATGAAGGCCAGGGTGCTTGAGATGCAAATAAAACCAGGGTCTGTGTGCATGTGTGTTGTGTGTGCATGTGTGTGTGCACACATGCATGCTTGTCTTCTCCTGTACCTGTGTAAGGCCTATAGCCAGTCCCATCCCCTTAGTTCCTTCTTCCATGTTTACACAGCAGGATCTGGGGTGGAGAGGGCCAGGGTTGGATTGGAGAAGGAGGCTGGAGCTGAGGCACGAACAGCCTAGTGTTAGGGAGCTGCCTTCTGGAAGCACATCCTTTCCCTCCCAGGCCTTGGCTGCCTTGGAGATGGAGGTGACATGTGGCTGAGAAAGGCTTAAATGGCTGTCCCACCTGGAATTCTAACAAGTATTCCCTGGGCAGCTGACACCAGCCAAGTGATGCCAGTGATATTACCAGGAGGAGCCTGGGGGGATTCTGCTGGTCTCTCCCATGATAACAGCAGCATTTAGAACTGGATCCAAAGTGAGTGATGGGTAAAGGACATTGTCCTAATCACTGCTCTCATCCTTTATCATCAGCAGAGTCCAGGGCTCTGGCTTGGGGCACAGTGACTGGGGGGCGGGGGTTGTAGCACAGCTGAAGAGCATTCCTGAAAAAGGAAAATCAGATGAGGAATTACGTGAGGTTTCTGCCAGAAAGGCCCAGAATAACCTCGGGACACCTGAAGGTTGAGCTGCTGCACCAAGAAAACACTCCTGCCACCTTAAGATTGACATGAGGTCTCCACAACTTGGAGAGTTTCCCAGGTCTGCTGTCTCCTAGAATCTCTTGGGGAGCTGATGGAACCCACCCCAGAGGCTCTGATTTATTTGGCTACAGTGTGGCCTGGGCAATGGGATGCCCAAAGTGCCTGTAGGATTCTGGGGGTGGTGGCCAGGCAGGGAACCAGTGGTTAGGCTGTTTGCCTTCCTTGGGCCAGGCATGCAATTCTGAACCTTGACCTCCTGTTAGAGTCACCTGGGTTGTCTTCCAAGAAATTCTGTAGCTGGCTCAGCCTGAAAGTTCTCACTCAACCTACCTTATCTGGGGCCTGGCACTGCCTGGGGTAAGGCCCACTGGGTTCCAGGATTTGTGACCTTCCTCCTTTGGTAGGTTGATTTGTCACACAATTGAATGAAAGTGCCTCCTTTGATCTCTGGTTGAACTAGAGGCCAGCGGCCTCGGGCTGAGCACTTAGAGATGTTGGAATGACATGGAAAGAGGCACCATCTGTATGCTCCCTCGCCTATGCCTTTGCTTCTTCTTTATAACACCTCTCCCATACTCTGGGCTGGCCTTAGGACCAGTTTTGGTCAACAGGATGTGGCAAAAGTGGGACTCAAGTGGCCCATGTCCTTTTTTTCCCTCTTTGAGCCCAATGGGCGATGTGCTACATGAGCAAGACTGAGGTGGGGGTGGGGGATGGGGAGTTGCTGGAGGATGAGCGCTCCGTGGCAGAAAGCAGCCCCAGCCTGCCAGCAGGAGAGCCCGGATGGGGCTGGTGCCACCTACCCGATTGCCAACCACAGAATCGTGAGACAGATACACATAGGTGCTTGTTTC
This sequence comes from Lontra canadensis, assembly GCF_010015895.1. Lineage (NCBI taxonomy): Eukaryota > Metazoa > Chordata > Mammalia > Carnivora > Mustelidae > Lontra > Lontra canadensis. The sequence continues at coordinate 26,213,222 of NW_022631010.1, read as the reverse complement.
AAGACCCTGATGTTGGGTGGTTTGCTAGGCAGTGAAGGGACAGCAGCTTGGGGAGGGCTTGGGTGCCGGCCTCTACCTCGCTGCACACAGGTCAGTGCAGGGGGTCACTGCCATTTCCGCAAAGGCTAAGTGCTGCTGCTGTCCACCACCACCCAGATGGCTTGGTCCCAAGTCCTACTGAAGCAGCTCTGGGGCCAGGTGTGCCTGGGATGGACTTGGGTCTGCTCTGGGTGAGTCACAGGGGGAGCTCACACTCCACTTCTCTCTGTCATTCTGCAGTTAAACTGGTGCCAGGCAAGGGTCAACAGGGGAGGGTCTCTAGGCAAGACCTTCATTTTACAATCAATCAGGCAGGCATTTTCCCAATTCCAGTGCCAGCAGATGCTGTGGGACTCTCATAATAAAGGATAATAGTTAAGAAGTGGAATAACCCTGGACTTCTATTCAGCATGTTTTTCCCAGTGAAAACCTAAACAGACATTTGATGTCTGGCATTGTCTTTTCAGAGAAATTCTTCAGGCATGGTGTTCTGGATGGCTGTACTTGCCCCTAGGCACCAGGTGCACCTGAGTGCAGTGCGAGGCAATCCAGCTGAGCCAGGGATTTGCAGTGGCCTATGAACTTGGTTCTGAATGCTGCAGGGGAAGCTGCTGCTATTGGAACACAGTGTTTCCCAAAGGCCTTTCCACCTGGGGAAACTTTAACTGTCAGCAGCACATGACAATGGAGAGCCTCTTAGTGGAAGGAAAAAGTGCTTTTGGAGTTGTTTTCTTTTTTTATTGCTGCTTTTGCTCTGTGTGTGGGACACAGACTGCAGAGGAGAAACAGTTATGGGGTTATGGGAACCACAGAGATTCTGCTATTGCTTAGAACATTCTGGAGACCTTCTTCAGGTCTATAGAAACCGTGACATGTTGGGCCATCCGAGTTCCAGCTGCCAGGACCTGAGACTCTGCCTGCTCTTCCTGGCTTGGGGTGGGCAGCCGTGAGTGGGTTAATACCCTCAACTAGTGCTAATGGGAGGTGGACAGAAGACTTGGCCACCTCACCCTGGGTCACTGAGGCCCAGGCTTGATGAGTCACTCCTTGTTCACACACCCCTGTGCTGGACCCTCTCTTTCCTCACCCGTCCCTTCCTCTGCCTGGGCATGTCTGCTAACATAGCTTCTTGCCTTGGATCATATCCATGATTGGCCATGATGGGGTGCGGGGGTGAGCCACACTAAGAGAACTGGCCATCTCATCTGAGTGTTAGATTAGATTTGGGGAAATCATTTCAAAATATTTGGTGCCCCTGTTAGGGTTGTGTGAGGATTAGTTTTATGTGTCAATCTGACTGGGATAGGAGACACTCAGATATCTGGTCAAACATTTCTGGGTGTGTCTGTGAAGGTGTTTCCACCTGGGATTAGCATTGGAATCAGTAGGCAGAGTAAAGCAGATTGCCCTCCCTGATGTGGGTGGACCTCATCCAACCCATTAAGGGCTGGATGAACAAAAAGTGGAGACAGGACAAATTTAGTCTCTGTGCTTGACTGTTCAAGCTGGGACCTCCTTCTACTCTGCCCTTGGAGCAGAACTGGGACTTATCCCATCAGCCCTCCTGGGTCTTGACTTCTCAGCCTCCACAATCACATGAGCTAATTACCTGAGTAATCACATGAGTAATTACTAATTACTTATAAAAAAAATCTCTTTTATCTGTAATAAAAATATAATTCCCTTATGTTATATATTATAATTTATATTTATATATTATAACAACTTCTTTATAATAAACGCCCGCCCCCCCACGCCTTTCTCTACATCTACATCTGCATCTACATGGACACACATATCTCTTATTGGTTCAGTTTCTCTGGAAAATCCTGGCCAGTGATGATGAAGTAGCTCCCTGTTTTCTCCTGTGGTTCAGAAGCTGCTTTTCTTATTGACAAGGGAGGGCTCCTGGGAACTCCAGTCTTGTGTCATCCCACACACTCCACAAGAGCCCTGCTAGCTTTTCAAGCTGGTTGGCTCCTGCCACTCCACCCCCTGTGTCTCTGTGGAGCAGCAGGGGATCGATCTCCTTACACAGAGAGCCTACTGTAAGGTCTTGGTAAGACCATGGGTCCGAGGACCCCTGGGGAGGGGGGCCTTGTCAGGCCCAGAGAGTGGGAACAAATGGAGGAGCTGGGGAAGATCTAAGGTCTCATGGAGAGCAGCTTCTTATTTTGAGTGAGGTGGTAAGTCTGCCCTTCCTGGAGTACCCAGCAGAACTGCAATTCCTTGAAATAAATGGAATTATGTGTGTGTCTCCATTTCGTTGAGCATGGAGTCTATAATCATCACGACTCCCTCCCATCTTTCTCTCTCTTTTCTCCCTTCAATGGCTAAGTTTTCACTTTACCTATAACTATTTATCTATCTAGGCATACTATGCACATACTTCAAATGCAAACATATGTTTATTTCACTCTCGCACTCATTGTATGTATAGTGCAAACACACATTACATGTTCTATTAGATAGGGGTGTATATACACATACACATAGAGAATGATTATGTCCTGGTCTGATGGGTTGAAAAGACCACTTTTCCATTGAACTTAACCTGCACTTAGCAAGCTGAATGCAAGTGTGGATTTCTGTGGCATGTCCTTTCAGAACTCCTTCATTTGGGGCCCTGGTAGATGTCATGCTTGATCTAGGGGTCCAGTAGGAATGGTAAATTTGTATGAGAGAATGCACATGTGTGAGTGAGAACACTGGTGGAAACTGTTCCAGAGATAGTAATTGGATGCTTCTCTCCAAGCCCACTGGAGGAAGTCTGACCAAGAACCTGCCTCCTGCCCTGGCGATGTCTTCCTAAGCTCCATCAGAGGCTCTCTTTGAGCTGGCCACATGTAGGAGTCTCTGCTATGCTAGGCACTGGAGAAGCAGCTCAATCAGACAGACTGCCCCTGCCTTCATGCAGCTGACCGTCTCAGGAGGAGAATAAAGTGAAGATACTCAGAGGAGGCAGAGTCTTCATAAAGAGTCAAAGTGCTTGGTACTGGCTACTGGACAGGAAGTGAAACTTGACTGTCAGAGCTGGCCTGGGATTGCCCTTCACCTAACTTTCCTGTTCCTTTCTTAATGGCTGCTGTGGGACACAGGACAGACAAACTGGGAAAATATTTTGGAAAGCAGTGTGCACAGAAATCTCTAAGTCACTGAGTACCAGTGGAGGCACCTTAACATCCCACCCAGTCAGGTTGGTTTAGTTGGGAATAATAACCAGCAGGTTTGCCTGGTGGACTGTTATCACGAATTCATGCTAGTTTGATGCTGAGTTGATCCAGAGGCCCACTTTCTTAAATTTATTTATTTTTAACAGATTTTATATTTTAGAACAGTTTTAGGTTTACAGCAAAATGATCAGAAGGTACTGAAGTTTCCCATATATCCTATCAAAATCATCACCAGAGTATTAAATTTGTTATAATAAATGAACTTTTGCTTTTGTGTCATTATCACCAGTCTGTAGTTTGTGTAAAGTTCACTCCTGGCTGTATATTCTCTGGACTTGGACAAATATATAGTAACATACATTTACCATTATAGTATCATATGGAGTAGTCTCACTGCCCTAAAGTTCCTTAATTTATCCCTCTCTCCTCTCCAATTCCTGGCAACCACTGATTTTTCACCGTCTTCATAGCTTTTCCTTGTCCATAATGTCATATAGTTGGAATCATACAGTATGTAGCTTTTCAAACTGGCTTCCTTCACTTATTAATATACATTTTTGGTCCCTCCATGTTTTTTCATGGCTTCATAACTCATTTCTATTTAGTGCCGAATACTATTTCCTCATTGGCATGTACCAATAGTTTCCCTATCCGTCTACTAAAGGATACATTGGTTCATTCCAAGTTTTGACAATTATGAATAAAGTTGTTTTAAACATCCATGTGTGGTTTTTATGTGGACATTAAGTTTTCAACTCTTAGAGGATAAATACCAAGGAAGGTGATTACTGAATCATATGGCAAGAATGTGTTTTGCTTCATCAGAAACTGACAAGTACGTAGTAAAAATAAAGGCCATTTGTACCCCGATGTTCATAGCAGCAATGACCATAGTCACCAAACTGTGGAAAGAACCAAGATGCCCTTCAGCAAATGAATGGATAAAGAAGATATGGTCCATATATACTATGGAGAATTGTGCCTCCATCAGAAAGGATGAATACCCAACTTTTGTATCAACATGGACAGGACTGGAGGAGATCATGCTGAGTGAAATAAGTCAAGGAGAGAGAGTCAATTATCATATAGTTTCACTTACTTGTGGAGCACAAGGAATAACATGGAGGACATTGGGTGAAGGAGAGGAGAAGTGAGTTGGGGGAGATTGGAGGGGGAGACGAACTATGAGAGACTGTGGACTCTGAGAAACAAATTGAGGGTTTTGGAGGGGAGGGGTTTGGGGGTTTGGGTGAGCCTGGTGGTGGGTATTAAGGAGGGCACAGATTGCATGGAGCACTGGGTGTAGTACATAAATAATGAATCTTGGAACACTGAAAAAATAAAATAAAATTAAGAAAAAAAAAGAAACTGACAAGTAGTCTTCCAGTAGGGCTGTACCCTACCACATTCCTGTTGCTCCATATTATTGCCAGCATTTGATGTTGTCAGTGTTCTGGATTCTGGCCATTCTAAGAAGAGTATAGTAGTATCTCGTTTTAATTTGAAATTCCCTAATGACATATAATGTTGAGCATCTTTACAAATGCTAATTTACCATGGGTATATTTTCTTTGGTGTATAAGTCTCTTTCCCATTTTCTAATTGGATTGCTTATTTTCTTATTGTTGAATTTTAGGGGTTCTTTGTTTATTTTGGATAACAGTACTTTACCAGATATATCTTTTGCAAATATTTTCTCCTAGTCTGGTTTGTTATCTCATTCTCTTGACATTGTTTTTCATAGAGCAGAAGTTCTTGATCTTAATGCAATTCATCTTATTTATTTCTTTCATGGACTGTGCCTTTGGTGTCTAAAAAGTCATCACCATACCCAAGGTCATCTGGATTTTCTCCTATGTTATCTTCAAAAGTTTTGTAGTATTGTATTTTAAACTTAGGTCTGTAATCAATTTTGAGTTAATTTTTGTAAAGGATGCAAGTTTATGTCCAGTTTTTTTGTTTTGTTTTGTTTTTGCCATGTGGATGTTTAGTTGTTCAACATCATTTATTTAAAAATAGTATCTTTGGATCATTTTATTGTCTTTACTCCTTTGTCCAAGATAAGATGACTTTGTGTAGGTCTCTTTCTTGGCTCTCTCTTTTGTTCCACTGATGTATTTGTCTATTTTTTCACCAGTGTCCTTTTGTCTTGATTACCGTAGATTTATAGTAAGCCCTGAATTTGGGGGTGTCAGTCCTTTGATAGTTCTTCTCCTTCAATATTTCATGGGCTATTCTGGGTCTTTTGTTTCTCTCTATAAAATTTAGAATTAATTTTTTGATATGTACCAAATAACTTGCTGAAATTTTAATTGGGAATACATTTGAAAATCAAGGTAGCAAGAACTGCCATCTTGACAATATTGAGTCTTCCTGTCCATGAACATGGACTATCTCCCCACTTACTCAGTTCCTCTTTGGTTTCTTTTATCAGAGTTTTATAGTTTTCCTCATATAAGCTTATACATATTTTGTTAGAGTTGTATCTAAGTATTTCAGTTTTGGGGTGCTAAAATAAGTAAAGAGTATTGTGTTTTCAATTTCAAATTCCACTTGTTTATTGCTACCGTAAAAGAAAGCAATTCACTTTTGTATATTAAACTTATAACCTGCAACCTTGCTATAATTAAGTCTGATGCATTTCTTTTTGAATCTTAGAATTCCCATATCTCTACTTTTATTCTCCATTGGTTTGTGGATGCTGTCTATTTTATTATTAGAACTTTTAGTTATATAATCATAGATGTTTTAGTTCCTGCTCTGATAATTCCAACATTCCTTTCATGTCTGATCCTGATGCTTGCTTTGCCTGTTCTAACTGAATTTTTTTTTTTTGCCTTTTAATATGCCTTGTACTTTTTTTCTTGACAACCAGATGTGATGTACTGTGCAAAATGAACTGTGGTAAATAGGCTTTAGTTATATGGTGGTAATGTATGGGGGAGGGGAAGTGTTCCATAGTCTTAGGAATTCAGTCCTAGTCTTTCAGTGAGCCTGTGTCTCTGGACAGTGAACTTCACCAGTACTTCATGGTTCTCAGTCCTGCCCCAAGGTGGGAAAGGATAGTTAGAGTGAATTAGAGTTGGGTATTTCCCTTCCCCCAGGTCCATTAGGATTTGATAAAAACCCAACAATTTAGGCTCTGGTGAAATAGTTTCTTTCTTTCTTTTTTTTTTTTTAATATTTTATTTATTTATTTGACAGAGAGAGATCACAAGTAGACAGAGAGGCAGGCAGAGAGAGAGAGAGAGGGAAGCAGTCTCCCTGCTGAGCAGAGAGCCCGATGCGGGGCTCGATCCCAGGACCCTGAGACCATGACCTGAGCCGAAGGCAGTGGCCCAACCCACTGAGCCACCCAGGTGCTGAAATAGTTTCTTTTGAGGGCAGACCCTGTTAAGGACAGAATGCCCTGGCATAATTCAAAATGGTTCCTTCCTGGTCTCTCCCTCACCAGAAGCACAAGATTTTTCTCAGACATTCACTGTGACCACCTGGTGGAACTTCTGAAAGTAAACCATAATATTAGCCACCCCCCCACCACCACACACACAACTGGATCCCTGTGGAGTTTTTCACTCTCAGATTTGTTCCTCCTGAGCCTCCAGCAACTCATCAATTACAGTTCAGGTTCACACACCTGAGTGCTGACCCATCTAGGTTTCTGCTCCTGTAAGCTGTGAATCTCTGAATCTGTGTATCTGTCTCTCCAGTTTGGGGGTTTGCCTTGGAACTACACTTCTCTGATGGATCAAAGAAGAGCTGTTATTTTTTTTTTCAGCTTTTTACTTATCATTAGGATAAAGTGATGACTTCCAAGTTCTTTATGTGCTGAACCAGATATCAGAAGTTGAGGTGAACTCTTTTTTTTTTGAAGTAGAATTGATATTTATTTTTTTAATCATTTTTTAAAATTTATTTTCAGCATAACAGTATTCATTGTTTTTGTACCACACCCAGTGCTCCATGCAATCCGTGCCCTCTCTAATACCTACCACCTGGTTCCCCCAACCTCCCACCCCCCTACCTCTTCAAACCCTTCAGATTGTTTTTCAGAGTCCATAGTCTCTCATTGTTCACTTCCCCTTCCAATTTCCCCCAACTCTGAACTTTTTAAAGGACTTGGGTTGATTAATGTTCAAGATGATAATAGAACTTAAAAAAAATTTAAAAACCAGTTGAATTGAGAGAGAAAATAATCATACTGTTACACTGGGATGGCATGTTGTATTTTTCCAACATCTGAGTCTCTCAATCATCCTTCCTTGTATGTGAGGATTTTTTTGTCCATTTTCAGAAGGGAGAAATTGAGACTCAGAAGATTTATTGTCCTGCTCAGGGCTATACTAATAACATTAACCCAGGCCCCTTTGCATTTTAGTGGTGGAAAATTGGCTGGCAGATATGTCCATTCTGTCACTGTTAAACATCATGCATTTTCATTGTTATTAATTTGAAGGCTTTAAAGTGGGACACCCAGTCCTAATTCTTTTGCCTCTGCCAACGCTGTGGTCTCTTTCTTGGCCAGATTTGTACATTTATGTAACTGGTTTCCATCCTTTGGGCATTTGAATTTGCCAAAGTCCTGCAAAATCTTATAAAAAAGGTTGTTCAGAGTACAATATCTGTGCTAACTCTTCTAGAAGCCTATGCATTTTAAATGAGAATCCTTGTTAACTCAAAAGGAATGGCTCTCTAATGGCTAACTTTTAGGGAATGCAGTAGGAGCTGAGATTTTCAGCTTGATTATCCTGCTTGGAGTATCTCAGGTTTGGCTTTCCCTCCTGTGTTGAACTGTGTGGTCGTGGGCACTGGTTGGCGTGCTACACAAATGCTGGTTGCAGACCACCCAGGGCTGACGTCCTGTCTCCTCACCATCACACTTCCTGGGGGTTAGGACCTGATAAAAAGCAGACTCAGGGCCAAGGAGCTGGCTATTTTGTTGTTTAGAAGGAACCTGACTTGTTTCCATCTTTGAATTACCGTGTTTATCCCCCCAACTTTCCTGACTTCTGCCTCTCTAGGCTGCCCTGTTGATATAGTGTTGAGCTCCTGCGGGATTGGCTCTTTCTAGATACAACATTACAATTCAATCAGTGACTACCCAACCTCAGCCCTGACACCAAATGCACCAGGAAAGGACATCTGGAAAGATAAAAACAAACAAACAAACAACAACCAAAATATTTCCCATTTTTCAGAGATTCAAGAGGACTGAAACCGAGGAATCTGTATCTTTTTATAAAAACATTGGGGAGATTAAAAGACCATTTTATTGTGAGAGCTTTCCAATCCAGAAGCAGTGGAGATAATAGTTTATTGGGTCCCTACATACTCACGGCTAGCTGCTCAGTGCCAGGAATCTCTGTGATCCAGCCCCACGCAATACGCTTCACGCTGGATTCTCGTGAAGGCTGTTCCAGGCATGCTACTATGTTCTCAGTCAACATCTTGGTGTTTCTAGGAGAGGAGGTTTTTAACATTACCCCTGCAGCATTATCACACCCAAGAATCAATAACAATTCCATAGCACCCAACACCCTGTCTGTGTGCAGGTATTTACAGTTGGCTGATACAGATCAGGATCCCCAGGAAGAATGCCTACTGAGTTTTATTGGCATGTTTCAAACATCTCTTTCAATCCATGAATTTCTCTCCCTCTCTATCTCTCTCTTTTGTTTCCTTTGAAATTTATTTGTTAAAGGAATGAGGTCTCTGGTCTCTAGAGCTTCTTGATTTTTTTTTTTTTTTCACACGAGCCACCAGCAGATTTTGTTAAAATACAGGTTCTGATTCAGCAGACCTGAGATAGAGCCCGAATTCGGGGCATGTAGCCAGCTCTGGAGCAATGTGGGGCTGCAGGTCCTCGGACAACATCTGAAGAGGAGGCTCCTCAAGGGAAGATTACAGCGATGCCCGCATGATCCTGCTCCATCTTTCCTGCAAACCAGGAGTGATCTCAGGCCCAGGGCAGATCCAGATGGATGCTGGTGAGTCCACTGGAGGGTGCTGCTTTGCATTCCTTCTGATGCCCCGTGGATCTGGGCACAGCCAAGCTCAACCCTGTGGGGCCAGCTGCCTCAAGCACTCCCAGCCATCATTTTCCATAGCTGTAGTTGGAAGCTGTGGCCCTGAAGCCAGCTTGAACAACTTTGCACCAACTATATTGTGGTCTGCCAGTGCTGCTCTAACTGTTGCTGCATGGGCCAGGGCTGTCCACCCGGGCTATGCTGCGGGGAGGGGTAGAGCATCTCATTAGGGGCCACATGTAAGCAATGCTTCTCAGGATCCATGACCTTGTCTTGTCCTCCCCACATTGACACTGGGCTTGGCCAATAGGACATTTGCAGAAGTTTGATAGGTCTTCTGAATCAGGGTTCAGAATGTCCCCCTTGTCCTATCAGGAAGCCTAGTTAGACCATGAAATGATGAGAGGAGAGAGAGACCCAGCTAACAGCCAGCATCTAGACCCCAGGCATGGGAGTGAGGCCATCTTGTGCCTTCTAGTCCCAGCTGGGTGCCTAGAACCAGCTCCTGGAGGAGCCTAGCCAACCCATGGACTCATGAGCAATAACAAATTGGTTTTGCTTTAAGCCACTAAGTCTTGGTGTTTTGTCACACAGCACAGCTAATTGAAACGTCACTGTGCAACAGCTTACCGGATACGTGGGAGTTGGTGCTTGGTGAGCCTCTCTAATACCCACCACCTGGTTCGTTACTGGGGTTTGGCAAACATGAGTTAACTCCCAACATATTTACTTTTAGTTTCAAATCATGACTTCTATCCAACCCTTTGGGACACATGTGGTGAAGGACTTGGGGACATAGGCTCTGGAGTTGTGAACCCTGAAACAATTCCCCTGGCTGGTGTCCTTGGACATATTGTGGGCACACTCTGTCCTCTCAACTTCTGTGAATCCATGTTTCAAAGGTGTATATCAACCTCAAGGCATTTGTGAGAACTAAGCAAAATGAAGTATTTAGAGCAGGATTCTGTGCAGAGTGGCTACACAATATTTTATTATTGTTATTAAATACCATTCATAAATTTAGTAGACAATCTGCTAGCTGTCTGTCTCCCTCTGTTACTTGGAGTGTTGTCTGCAGACCAGGAGTATCAGCATTGCTTGCGAGCTCAGTTTCATAGCTTTTTCTGTCATAAAATAAGACACAGGTACAGAAAACCCCATTGAATGTATGGTCTACTAAATGATTTTAGGCAGACACCCTCATAAGTACCATGCAGGTGATGAAACAGATCTGCCAGCACCCGAGAAGCCCACCAGATGCCCACCTGGCATCATCTCATTTCTTGTTTTAGTTTGGCATCCATGTGTGCTCCCTGAACACTATAGTTTCCTCTTCCTCTATTCAAAATGTGGTGTGTCTTAGGGCATGCAGCTGGCTTGGTCAGTGGAACGTGCAACTCTTGGTCTCAGGGTTGTGGGTTCAAGGCATACATTGAGTGTAGAGATTGTTTAAGAATGGCACCTAAGAAAAATGTGATGTGTCTCTCCATACTTCTTCTCTTTTCTGTTGATGGATGTGGCCTAACTGGGCTGAGTTTCCTAAGAAGGGTTTTGCAGGCAGGATGTAATTGTGTGGTGTAATGGTTCTGCTGTGCTTGGTTTCTGCAGCTGGATCCAGAGCCTGATCAGACCAGACAAGTGTGTTCTTTCATCAGGAGGAATGAGGGGCAACCCTCAAAAGAGTTCTCTTTTCGTAAGGTCAGAGACTACTGATGCTTAGTGCTTGAGACCATTGACTCATTTGGGCTTGCAAAATAATGAACTATGGTTTTTCACTGATCAGCTGCAATAGTTTTATAAAGAGACACTTCTCCTCATCTACTGTGGATTATCCAGAGGTATGGTTTGTATAAGGAAAGGAGGGTAAAATGGTTGATGCTTTCCCTTTATTTAAAGACACTGCATCGATTTCACATATCTTTGAAAAGTGACCAATAAATTTACAAAATCATTATGAATTCATGAATTTATATTTTATGGGTTTCGATATATTACAATTATTTTCTGTTTTGAGGCTCAATTTATCTTATAATGGGAGTCTCTTCCTGTTGGTTTTGGAGTCCTTTTGATGTGACTCAGTGGTCTTTCAGAGTGTCCTTGCTGTCTGCTGAGACAAGTGGTTCCAGGCTCACCTTAAACATTCAAGACCCTATTCTTGAAACTAAATACATTCATTGCTACTGGGTTGCTTATTGTCTCTATCATCTATCTATTGTCTATCATCTATCTATCATCTACCATCTTAAAGGTAAAATACCTAATGAGTCCAAACGGCCATTGTCAATCCAAATTTAGGACTTACAGAGTTTTACTTCCCTCTTTTCTATTCCAGTTGTATCTCATTTCTCCCACAGCAAAAATCCTGATTCTCAAGGCTACAGGAGTTGACAGAATTAGAGTATGGCACGATTATTGCTTTATTCCACATTATCAGTCCACAAAATAGGAATAACAACAGGACAGACTATTGCTGCTCCCAATATGATTGCTAACGCAGGTAAAATTGTCTTCCCCATGCACTCTGCGCTGTTCTCCCACCCTCTGTGACCGCAAGGAATCTGCCCTGGCTCTGCCCGTCTCCCCCTCCCTCATGGCCCTGTGGATAATGTGCATTCTGTGTTCACCACCAGCACTTAGATGCATAACCCCATAGTCAACCTGGTTGTCTGAAGCTCCCTCAGTAGATCATGTAGAAATGTCCCAGGGAACATTAGTTCCTGAGTCGGTACGTATCGATAACTATATGGGGTTCTCTTCTCAGGCCCGGCAGTCTGCTTCCTCCCACTTTCCTCCTATAGGTTCAGGGCAGGTCACTGTGGGTGTTTGTCCCCCACTTGTTAGGTGTGGGGGCAGCTTGCCTTTAAGCTTTGTTGTAAGTGTTGTGCACAGTGTTTTGTCCTTCTGCTGAGGTGCCCAGTGTGTGAGTGTGCAGGGGCAGGGGCAGCAGTGACAGAGTAGTGCTTGTGAGGGGCTTAAGTGCCGATATTTATCTCTCACAGTTCTGAACCTAGCAGGTCAAGATCCCATGTCTCCTTTGCTTGTAGACAGCAGTCTTCTTGCTTTGCCCTCATACAGCCTTTCCTCTCCTATCTCTGTGTGTCCAGATCACTTCTGATAAGCTCCCTGGCCATGCTGGGTCAGGACCTACCCTGCTGGCTTCCTTTCAACCCAGTCACCCCTTTAAAGGCCCATCCTCCAAATACAGTTACATTCTGAGGTCCTGGGGGTCAAGGCTCCAACATGGATTTTAGGGGACACAATTCGGCCCATAAAACATTTTTTGTTGGGATTTGGGGAGACTAGACCCTCTTCTATTGTCTCATCTTCCCAGGGTTTCCCTTTCATGGTTGGTTGATGTTTCTCATGACTGCGTGACCCTGAGAAGCAGCCCCCAACCCATTCCTTGTATGTGGTCCTATTTCTAGTGCCCACCCCTCCAGCTGACATATCTGAGGGGCTGTCTGCCCTGCCAGCACGCAAGCCCGGTGGCAGTAGTGTTAGGCCTACCCAGCTGTCCCCGTTGCCACAGCCACACTGCCCTGCCCACTGTGCTGTCCCCACCCCCACAGTGGCAGTGCCTGGCCTGTAGAAGTGCCCAGTAAACAACTATTGAGTAAATGTGTAGGAAGCAGCATTGGGAAGTGGGTTCAAGTCCAGGCCCTGCCTCGACCTGGCTTTGTACCTTTGAGCAAATGGCACAAGCCCTCACAAGGGACTGACCAGGTACCCTCTCAGGCCTGTCTTGGTTCCCTGTTCCTCACCTGGGGAAGGCTAAATGTGTACACTGCCTTATATAAAATGGACTTCACAGATAACATTTAACCCTGCAGCAAAATCAGGCTCACTTCTTTGTTTACCTTCCCTGCAATCAGTGTGACAGCAGGAGTTGACCAGAACCTTGAAGGTTAAGAGGGTCACTGTTTTCTGGCATCAACCTGAGAATGAGGTGGTGGCTGTGTTAAGTGCTTTGGGGACATTTTATAGAAGCAGTTTGCCAAAGAGATTGGAGATCTTGTCTGAAGCAGATCATGGGGAGGCAGCTGAGAGGTAAAAACACTGGCTGGTCAGATGGGACAATGGGGCTTGGCCTCTCCCAGGACACTTGTCTTTGCTGTGTTTGTGCCCAGCATTCAAGTATTTGTTCATTCATTCAAACAGCTCTCTTCTGGGCTTCCCTGGGTAAGAGCTTCATTGCCTTCACATCTCAATATGTGCAAAACCATATCTGATTCATTAAAAAAACAAACAAACAAACAAAAAAAACCCTTAAATTGGGATAATCTGACTTCCAGTTCATTTTACATTACTCTGTTAAAAAAGAAAGGGATCTGAACTGTGGCTATATTAGGAAGTGAGTCAGAGCACTTTTAGCCAAAGTTCAGAGGTAACACACTGAGCTCAGGCAGAGGTGGCAGGACCTCGGCCGCGGCCCTCAGACACCTGATCTGGACCACAGGACGGAGCCCGTGCCTCACACATTTGCTTACTCATTCGGCCACGACCTACGGAGCACCTGTCTGTCAAGCTGCCAGGTGACCAAGCTGCCAATTAGGACAATGAACCAAACTGAAAGTAACTGTCAAGCCTCCCTTCACTCACTGGGACTGGGCAGGCGAAGGGCAAAGAAGAAAGCGCTTGCCCTCCAACCTCTCCTTTACCCATGGAACATCACTGGGTGAAGGTCAGACCATACACAGTGTAGGCCAGGGGGTCGGCAACGTCACTGGGTGAGGGTCAGACCACACACAATATAGGCTGGGGGTGGGGGCTGAGGGCAGGGGTCATCTTCTTGAGAAGCAGCCTTGAACAAGAATCTCCTGCCTTTTTATAGACCTTGGGGGCCTGGGATGGTGCAGGAGTGAAAGCGTATTGAGTTGAGAGAAGCGCCTTAGCCAAAGCCCCAGATAAGGGGCACAGAGAGGAGGTGCCGGGGCTAGGAATGCAGATGTCCACCATATGTACATAGAAGCACAGACAGCTAGGGAGGGTGGGCTGAGTCCTGACCATAGCTCCCTCCAGACACCACAGTGCCCTGGTCCTGCAGAAGTCTCTGGGGAGGGCAGTTGGCCTGTGAGGCCTGCCAGGGATTTCTTGTGGGCACATCTTAGGGAGCACACAGCATCATGACCTAGACCCAGGCTCCTCTCTGCACTTGGCCCTGGCCCAGGTGTGGGGGCTGGTATAGTGAAGACACAGACACCATTGACCCAGGCTGTGCTGGTGCCTGGAGGACAGTGAACCCTGATCCTACTGTATAAGAACCAGTAACCACAATCGAGTTGCGGAAAGCAGCCTTGACAGGTTTCATTTCCTGTCCCACCATGCCACCTACCCTCCTTGCTTCATTTGTATTTTTCTCAGCCATGATCAGTTTGGCCCTTGACAGTTTCCAAAACATTTTGTTTTTCTCAGCCTTCAAATCCTAATGCTAGGGGCCCCTGGGTGGCTCAGTGGGTTAAGCCTCTGCCTTCAGCTCAGTCATTATCTCAGGGTCCTGGATCGAGCCCAGCATCGGGCTCCCTGCTCAGCAGGGAGCCTGTTTCCCCCCTGCCCCTCCTCTGCCTGCCTCTCTTGTCTACTTGTGATCTCTGTCTGTCAAATAAACAAATAAAGTCTTAAAAAAAAAATCCTAATGTTAGGTTTTCAAGCCTTCCTGCACATGAGAATAATGGGGGAGCTTTTAAAAGCATTCAGTTCCCAGTTCCCTTCCCTGAAGGTGCTGATGTGATGCTCTGCCTGCATCCCCCAGGTGAGCTGCTGTGTAGCCAGCATGGCTCCTCTGCCCTGAAGGAAGGCATGGTCATCACTGGGTTCAGAGTTAGCAAAGGGGAACTGAAAATGGGATCAAAGCACTCACTTTGGGGATTTAAGGCATAAAACATTTGTCTCTCCTACCAAAAGCACAGTTAGAAACTGGAAGTATGGCCCCAAATATGACTAAGAAGCTTTAAAAATGGGACAGTTTCCTCTCTTTCAGAACATCCTATATGTGTCCTACATAAAGGTCGCTGGGGGGTTTGTGTTGTGTGATTTTCCTGCAACACATACACTTGGCTCTGCCTCAGTTCTTTGCGATGGGGGGCTGCCAATGGAAAGACAAAGTAAATTAAACTTGCAAAGAAAAATAAGACTAATAAGGAACCTGAAGTAGATATAGCTGATGGATATAGTTTGAAGGATACTGTTACACTGGGCACTTTGGTCAAGTAGCAATTGTCAAACATCAGTAGTCACCTGGAAAGCTTGTTAACACAGACAGCTGGTCCTCAACCAGGGGCTTCTGACTCACTGCCTTGGGGAGGAGCCCAAGATTCTGCATTTCCAGTGAGTTCCCAGGTGGTGTCTATGCTTGGCTCTGCAGGGCACACTTTGAGAATGCTGGTCAAAGTAAAGAAGGTGTTCTCAGAAAGTGAATGGGAAGAAAGTGCAATCAGAAAACTTCTTGGCAGGGGACACTGGGGTAGCTCAGTTGGCTAAGCATCAGCTTCTTGATCTCAGCTCATGTCTTGACCTCAGGGTTATGAGTTCAAGCCCTGCATTGGGCTTCAAGCTGGGGGGTGGGGAGTCTACTTAAAACAACAACAACAACAACAACAATAACAAAAACAAAACTTCTAGCCTGAAATCTGTCCATACTGGATATTAGATTCCTTTCATTATAATTCTGGACTGGCGTTTGTTAGGACCAAGACCGAAGGTTTCTGGTGTGGGCCCCAGCATGCACATTTAAGAGAATCTGTCATTTTCTCGAATCTGGGAAGCACTATGCAAATGCTGTTTTCCTCTAGCCAGGGCCCGAGCTTCCAGTGTGAGAATCTGGCAGCCTGGGCTCAGGTGACTGGCCTGCTGCACCAGTGGGCCCTGGGATAGAACTGTGACTTTCATTAAGGCTTTCATCAAAGGCTTAACTCTGGCCAAGGCAGTCTTTCCAAGTTACATCCTAGGGGAAGAGTCTTCTGGGAGATCTTACTAAGAATTGCTTGAAAAAGTCTGGAAAAGTTCTGCATTGCATCTTCTTCTTGGACTTTAGCATTTTAAAATCTCTGGAAGTTCCAAAATGAAGCAGCTTGCCTAATAACTGAATTTAGTGTTTTCTTTAACTAGTTTTACCACAGGGCACTGTCTTCTCGGCTTCTCGGCATTTCTATTAGGATCTCTGGGAACTCAATTTTTATGGGGCAGCAGAGTGAGAAATGAGCACGGACCCTGCAGTTTGGGCATAGGAAGAGGGCACCAAGTCTTTGTGGTTTCAGAAAGCACCTCAGAGGCTCTGTGTGCCTGTATGGAGTCACCATCTGCTCCAGGACACAGAGGTGTTCCTCGGGAGTGGCTCTTTCCCTGAAGCTTCTGAAATGTTTTAAGAACCCACAGGGTTGGGTTCGAGAATGTAAATCAAACTGAGACAGAGACACAACTGCTTAATTGTTATTTACAGTGCAGCTCCTTTATCCACCACTGCTTCTCTACAGAGCATCAGAGGTTTAAACCCCCTACCACGTGGCCTCAACATCTGGTCCTGGAGCATGCCAACCTTGGAAGAGCTGCCAGAGAAAGTTGCCATTAAAGCCAAATGAGACACTAGAGTCAGAGCCACGTGACCCAACACAGGGTTTGCAGCTGGCAGCATTGGTACCACCTGGGATCCTCTTAGCCATGCAGGACCCCGGGCATTGCTCTAGACCTGCTGCATCAGTCCTGCCCTGAATGAGATCCCTGGGAGAGTCACAGGCACATTAGAGTTTCAAAAACGCTGTTTTAAAAATAAATAAAAATTTGAAATACAGGCAATGTGCAAAAGCCTAGGTTTCTCAAGCTTGGTTGCTCATTGTAATCATTGGCAGCTTTTGAAATACTTACCCTCCCCTATCCCCATTTTAATTTGATTGGAATGGAGAACATTCTGGGTTTTAAAAGTTCCGTGGGTGATTCTAAAATGCAGCACCCTGGTTGCAGGGCTCCAGACCTGTAGCGGTGGAGGGTTTCTCCCTGGATTGTTCTCCCAGCCCCTGGACCAGTGCCTGGCACGGGGTAGTTGCAAAACTCATCACAGAATAACATTTCATTGCTCAACTAGAGTTATCCTGGGACTCCAGATCAGGGGGTGTCTTACCAGGGGTCTGTGTGCATGAAGGATAGTGAAAGCTTCCAAAAACAATTCATTCTAAGGAAGGAATTTGGGTCAAGACCAGAGTCTGAACAAGAGATCTGAGACCTGTGTCCCTAACATCACTGTGACCTGCACAGCCCTCCCCTTAAAGCTGAGCTAGTGGGCAGGGCCGTGGGATGGGCTGTCATATTTTGAGGTCTTGTTATTCTAACCCCTAGACTGTAGCACAGGTTATAGATGAATGGGAGGCAATAATTTCAAGATAGGAATGTCAAGTGTCACCTGGTCCCCATGTAACCCTCTGTGTCTTTTCAAGGGTGTGAGCAGAATGCTTTGAAGTTCTTAGGAGCAGAGGACTGCAGCCTCCAGAGTGCCTTCTTTGAAGAGTATTCTCCACGCAGTGTTCTGTGTGAGCTGTGGGCTGTGGGTGACAGGTTGGAGGCAGCAGTGGACAGAGCCCTCCACAGCCCTCACCAGCAGGCTGCCCCCTAACACTCAGGCCCAAGTGACTTTAAAAAAATCAAGAAGGAACAGTAGCCCAAGGCATATTGAGATCAGCATTCAGCCAGCTTCCCCACGTAACTGGGAAGTGGGACAGATAAATGACCCCATTGTGGGGGACTGAGTGTCCTGTCTTTGAAGCACCCCTTTGATAAAAGGGTTGACAGAAAATAAAAATATGCTTTCTGTTCAGAAAATGTCTGAGGTGAATGGCCCCAAAGTCCTTCGTCCTTGTCAGGCCCAAGAGTGTGGGTATGCACGTGGCTGCCCGCTGGGGAGAAGGCCAGTTCACCTACCTGGGTACTTAAAGCGCCTGCCGATGGGAACTCAGCCCATCTGTGTCTGGAGTAGAGATGTCCCGGAAGCTGCAGCAGGGGAAGGGTCGACAGGGGTGGACTCCATCTGAGGGGACTCTGGTGACTGATCTTCATCCAAATATGAGAGGGACACTCTCAGCTTCTTTCTTTCTGGGGTCCTAAGGCTGGGAGGTTTCTTCAGCAAGCCCAGACTGTGATCTCTAGCTCTCCATCCTCAGCAGATGAAGGTCATTCTCTATTATTATTGTGCATTAAATGTTACTGTTTCTCTGTTCTTCTCAGGCACAGAGAGGCTTGGGGCTGGAGCTGGGGCTGGGGCAAGATGGAGGCAAAGCCACTGGAGGTTGGGATGCCTGAGCCTGTCCTCTGCAGAGTGGTCGTGCCCCTCCTGCCCCGCTGGTCCCCACCGGGTTGGGGCTGGCACCTCCAGCTGAGCACTCTGGCCTGCAGGCTGGGCCGGCTCGCCCCTGCCCCGCATACTTGCTTCCCGGCATACCCTCCACCCCTGACCCCTGCATGCCCCACCCCTGCAGACTTTCCACCCCTGCATGTCCCCCCCCAACCCTACATGC
The DNA here is from genome assembly GCF_010015895.1 of Lontra canadensis. Classification (NCBI taxonomy): domain Eukaryota; kingdom Metazoa; phylum Chordata; class Mammalia; order Carnivora; family Mustelidae; genus Lontra; species Lontra canadensis. The sequence goes on along the minus strand of NW_022631010.1, from coordinate 26,194,487 downwards.
CCTGCCTGACACCTTTCCTTGGCTCCAGGACCTGCTCTCGAAACCAACGTGACCTACTTCTGGGTCCACATAGAGAAGCAAGAACTGATAAAAAGAAGGTTCTCAAACTCAAGAGAATTATTTCCATAAATACAAGCTGGAGGCTTAAACTGTGTTTAGGCATTGGATGGACATGATAAAAGGTCTGTACGGAAGAGAAAAAGGATATATGTAACTGGAAATGTGACCAACTAAGAATAGAAATCAGGATTGTGACAGAATACCCAGGTCTAGAAAAGCTTCCAGGACGAGAACTGGGACATGCACAATGTGATAAGAAAGCAAGGCTGAATAAAGGACTATTTCCCACACAGTCAAGGTAGAATCCACCGTGGTGTGGGCTATGGCCCCTCCAGTGTGTCCACGGGGGTGGACAGGCCTCTGCTCCCGTCCTGTGTCCTTCATGGGCTGGGAGGTCTGTGTTGGAATGCAGCTACGAGCTAGAGTCCCTCCAGTCCTCCTGTGTGTGCTGGTTGGGAGGTGAAGTTGGTGTTTGAAAAAGCTGCAAAGTGTTTCAGGGAAGTGGTTACCCAAACACACAGTAGTTCAGGCTGAGATTTCTGCTTTTGTTTGCAAATGAAGTGATGACTTACAGGGAAGTGGTTTAAATAAAGTGGACAGGTATGGGGCTAGGGGAAAGCACTTGCTGGAAGGACTGTCTGAGTGACTGGGGGAGGGGGAGGCTCTAGGCCCCCTGGGGTAGCTGAGCTGAACCACAAGTCCCTTTGTAACCTTCCAGCCTCCCTGCACCCTCCTGCTGCCTCTGAACTTCTGTGGTGTGCCTGGTAGGCTGGCCCCTTTCCTCAAGACCTCTCTGCACCTCTTTGCACCCAGGCCCCATACCCAGCTGCTGAATCCAAATTCCTGCAGATTGGGAAGGATCCTCCTGGCCGGCCCCCTTCTGACCTCTGCCCTACATACCCTCCTGAATCCATTAAGAATCCACACTTTGTTTTTAAGCACACCGTGTCTCCCAAGTTCAGACTTCACAAGACATCAGTTGTGGAACAGCCCGCATCCCTGTGCCCTAGCCCTTCATGTCCTGCCTCCAAAGAAGGGCAGCACATTGGAATTGTGGCTGCAGGTGTTGCCCCTGGGATTGAGGCAGGAGTACTTCCTTCCCACTGTGGCATCCTGGGCCCCCTGGCTGGGGCAGGGGAGGGTAGGAGGGGCTGCTGCTTCCTGGTACCTATCCCCCCCGACTGCACCCTGAATTAGGTGAGCTGGGCAGCACTGCCCTTCCCACAGATCTGCATCAGGGATGCTGAGGCAGAGTTGGGTACAGGCTCCTAAAGGGGAAGCATAAGAGAAATGTACCCGGCATGAAAAGGCAAGTAGGGGGAACCAGGTGGTGGGTATTGGAGAAGGCACAGATTGCATGGAGCACTGGGTGTGGTGCAAAAACAATGAATACTGTTACGCGGAAAAGAAATAAAAAATTAAAAAGAAAAAAAAAAAAAGAAAAGGCAAATAGGCCCCTCCTCCTCGCCCATAGCCCCAGGGAAGGTCAAAGGGCAAAACCCTGACCATCCACAGGCACATTTGAAAGAGGAGGCCAGAGACTGTTAAGCTGGGACAGGGAGGAGCCAAGGAGCACTATACAGAGGGGCTCTGTCCTCTTCAAGGGTAGGGAGCCAGCAGAGCCCGGTGGAGGGGAGCCGGAAGAGAAATGTCGGCAGCATTTACATTTCCTATGTGAAGGCAATTCTCCATGTGCTGAGTTACACACATCCTGCTGTGTTGTGTTCCCCAAGCTGCTATTACAAATTGCCAGATTTCAGGGCTCAAAGTGATAGAGGGAGGCCAGAATTTGGAATCAGCATCACTAGCCCTAACCAGGGGTCATCAGGGTGCCCCTCCAGAGGCTCTAGGGGAGAGCCTGTTCCTGCTTCTTTAAGGCTGCTGCAGGGTTCCTTGGCTTGTGTGGGTATCCCTGTCCTCTCTGCCTCTGTCTTCACATGTCCCCGCACCCCCTCCTCTGGGTTGGGTCTCCCTCTAGTAAGAAGGACTCATGTAAAAGCATTTAGAGCCCACCAAAAAATCCAGGACCATCTCCTCATCTCAAGATCCTTGACCTAACCACACCCACAAGTCCTTTTCTGATGCAGGGGTTAGGATCCGGATACCTTTGGGGGCCACTTTTCCCAGTCCCCTCCTTCCCTTCTCAGATCTTTCTACTTTTAGTTTTCCAGTGAGGATGATTTTCAGGGAAACAAGAAGGCATTTCCAAACACCTCCATTCTGACTCTGTAATTCTTCCAGCTTTATGACATGCTTTCCCCAGATGCCTTTTCTGTCCTTCTAGGGGTACCATAGGAAACATAGGGCTGGAAGTCAGCTGTGCACAGGACCCAGGCCTCTAAAACACCCAACAGTCCCGGACTCTGGAGGGGTTTGTGCCCTTGGGCCCCTCTCTGGGGTCCTGAGAGACAGGCTGTGTTTCTGGGTGGCGGAAGCTGCTCCTTTCAAGGTCTCCAGGGATCCCCAGGGGGCAGTGTCACCTTCCTCAACTGCAGAGTAGAGTAAGAACAGTACTTTGCCTGTGGGATGTCAGGTGAGACTGCTGACCTGTACTGAGCCGAGAGGTTTAATATTAAACCAGGTGGGACAGTGGTGAGTGGTAGAGGCAAGTAACAACACTCTGGAACTCCCTCCTGCCTTCAGTTTGGGCAGCAGAGCCTGGAGGCCAGCCGGCTTCACGCGGAGCCACTCTAATTCCTGGAGCACAGTTTCTTTCCACAGTGTTCCTGCCCATCCCAACATCCTTCCTCTTCCGGCTCCCATGGCCCTAGCAGGCCTGGGTTTATCTCTCGTGGGTGGATATTCTGTGGAAGATGTCAGTTCTGGGCTCATGATGTCTCTGGTCCCTCCATTTGGCACATGCCGATTGTGCCTGCTGGGCCAGGCCCTATCTGGGGCACTTGGGGTACAACAGTGAGCAGAGTGGCTGGTGACCCTGCCATCAGGGTCATCAGGAAGCCCATTTTCTCACAGTAGTGAGTAATAAACACTGTGGCATGACAGAGTCAATTAGCGGTGGTCACTGTTGTAGATCAAAAGGAAGACGAAGGCAGATAAAAAGGAGCAGGAGCATAGGACCAGGGTGGGTGGAAGGATGGGCTAGGTTGCCATTTTCTTAAGATTTTATTTTTTTAAGTGATCTCTACACCCAGTGTGGTGCTTGAACTCATAACCCCTGAGATCAAGAGTCACAAACTCCACTGACTGAGCCAGCCAGGATCCCTGGGCCATCATTTTGAATGAGGTGGTTGTGGTAGTATTGTGGGATTTCTCAGCCTTTAGTGTCCGCAGTTCTTGGTCATGCTGCTTCAAAGAATGAAGAGGTGGACCAGACAAAGAGCGGTGGGCAGCAAAGCAGAGTTTATTGAGCAATAGTACAAAGAAGCTCCCAGAGAGGAGGGGACCCAAGAGTGTTGCCACTGGAGTTTCTAAGCTTAGGAGGGGTTTTATGAGCTCTTTTGTGGAACTATTATAAACAATCAGGTTGTGCTGAGTCGTGCCAATCAGGGCTTCCATCACGTATCTGTCAACTTATTAGGTTAATGTCTATGTGCTGATGGTCTTTTTTGGCTGACATCTGGGGACTTAGGTCTTAACTGCTCCTTGCCTGTGATATTGACAAGTACTTTGTGGTTAGTCATCTTATTTTAGGACATTTTGCAAAAGTCATTTATGCAAAGATTGCAAAACAGAATGCTAGTGCAGTCTTGTCTAAGCTACAAAACAGGATGTTAGTGCTGTTTTGTTTTAGCTGTCCCAACTCCATATCTTCTTACTGGGGACCCTGGCCCTGACTACCAAACTGTCCAACTAACGCCTAACAGTAGGTCACATTGAGAAGGTGACATTGGAACAAAGATTTGAAGGAGGTAAAGGAGGTAGCCATGTGGCTATCTAAGGGAAGAGCCTTCCAAGGAAAGGGCACAGTCTGTGCAATGGCCCTGAGGTCAGAGGCACATTGAGGAACAGCAAGGAGGCAAGTGATTTTGGAGTGAGTGAGTCAGAAGGAAAATGTGATAGCAGATGGGATGCAGGAGTTGGGGGCTGGGAATGGGGGATCTCTGTGTTGGATCACTGCCAAGACTTTCCAGAGATGATCACACACAGTGCTGGTGCCATTAGGGCTCATGGTCCTAAAGCCTTCCCTTGCTTTGTGCTGGAGGGAGGATCCTGGAGAATGGACCACCCCAGCTTTAGCAGGTAGAGGAGCTAGAGATGGTGCGTTGCTCCTCACAGATGTTCTAGCCTTCCAGGGCCATTGAAATTTCGCTGGTCACCATGAACCGGTGTTGTCATTTCCAGATGCCCAGGATCCCCAGGACAAGTAGGTCATGAACTGTCCTAACAGGGGTAACATGAGGCCACCATGTGAATTCTGAGCACCATGCAAGCCACCACAATAAGACCCACCCACTCTTACCCAATGATTAGGGCCTCCACTCTGCTGCCTCAAATCCCCGTGCTGACTCCTTTCACCTCACCTCAGACACTGTTGGACTTTCTTCTGGAATATCCCGTGGAGACCTCACATACACCTTGCCCTATTATGTCATTAATCTTGGCCACATTAGGCTCTTCTCACTCACATCCTGCCTCCACAGCAGACTCCCCAGCCTGGCCCCCAATTCCTTTTTATCCCTTCTCTTTTCATCTGGACTGCAAATACCATGACTTCTGCTTTCAGAATGACTCTGGAGTCTGCCCAAAGTGCCCATGCCCACGGTGCAGTCCCCGGGCTCATCATTCCACTGCAGGAAGACATCCATGCGGCCATCCTGCAGCTCCCAGAATGGACCTCCGAGAGCCCCAGACAGGGAGCCCGCATCTCCTCATGCTCACACACAGCAGCTCCATGGCCCCTGGTAGGTTTCTCTTTTCATCTCACCCCCTTGTATCCATCTTTCATATGTGACCAATTATCATCATGAAAAATAAAATTAACTTTGTTATTATGAGGTTTATAAAAATAACTTCCCTTATGCTTACATTATGAAAAATGAGAAGCTTTTCCATTGGAGGAAGGAACAAACAAGGACATGCACCCTGTCTACTCTAGCCTGGTTCTGGAAGACTAGACATTACAATCAGGTAAGAGTCCAGAAGTAAGATTAAGGTATTGGGAAATCAAGGCAAATTGTCACCATCCGGGAATGGTATGATTGTATGCTTAGGAAAATCAGGAGAATTGTCTGAGAACCTACTGAAGGGAAAAACTCAGGGAGGAAAATTATTATACTTCTTCAATAACTTTTCCATGTATAAATAACTAATTAAAATATTATGAAAAATATTTCCCTTAAGATTTCAATTAGCTGAGGGGCACCTGAGTGGCTCAGTTTTTTAAGCATCAGCCTTTGGCTCAGGTTATGATCCCAGGGTCCTGGTATAGAGCACCAAATAGGGCTCCCTGCTCATCAGAGAGTCTGCTTCTCTTTCTCTCTCTGCCCCTTCCCACCACTCATCTACTCGTGCTCTCTCTCTCAAATAAGTAAAAAAATAAAATCTTTTAAAAAAGATAGCAATTAGGTGAGACATTAACAAGATATACATAAAAAAAAAGATTTTATTTATTTACTTATCAGAGAAAGAGACCCCGAGCAGGGGGAATGGCAGGCAGAGGGAGAAGCAGGTTCCCCGTTGAGCAAGAAGCCCTATGTGGGACTCGATCCCAGGACCCTGGGATTATGACCTGAGCCGAAGGCAGATACTTAAGCGACTAGGCCCCCCAGGTGCCCCTATGTAACTTTAAAAGGGAAGTCATAAGGCCTACAGAAGGGAAAGTTGGCAATTCTGTGAAGAGATTAAATCTAGTCTAAGGAGAGAGAAACTGATCCCTATTGGAATGGCTCAGTATTGTAAAGTGGACCACTAGCTCAGAGTGACTCATAAGATCAGTCTAATTCCAATGCAAATACTGACATGATACATGGGGGGAAGTTGACATGGGGAATGGAATAGGGAAACTGGGGGAAAAGATGAATAATGAGGAGGGAAGAGCTCTGTTCCGTATAAAATGAATCACAAAGTTTCAGTAACTAAGTCAGGTTCATACTGAAAGTTTTCATGGATTAACAGAGGGTTCTAAAATATTTACAACAAATATTCAAATTTAGTCCATGTGGTAGATGACCTTTCAAATAAGAGATAAAGGAGACATTATTCAGTAGATGGTTTAGAAAAAATTAGCCATTTGGGGAAAAAAAGTGCTGAATTCTGACCCCGTGCTTTGTTGCTCCAAAAGAAATTGCAGATAAAGCATAACTAAAACTAAAACATTCTGAAAGAAAAAAGGTGGATTTGTTTGTAATTATGAATGGGAAATGCCTTTCTAAGCAAAATATATATCTGGAAGATTTGATAGGTAATACTGATCTACCTGACTGGAAATATTTTTTAAAAATCACCAGTGATGGAAAAGTAAAGAAAGCAAAACAAACAAACAAACAAAAACCAGAAATAAACAAAACAAAACAAAACAAACAAACAAAAACAACAAAAAACAAAAAACAAAACCCAGAAAACATTTGCAGCCCAACTGGCATAAGGCTTACACGCTTCTTTGAGCAACACATTTTACAAAACGTTCTCATCAATCAGCAAGAAAAATGTTTAGGAGCTCAGCTGAAAAGGGGGAGGTTCACAGAAATATAAATGAAATTGATCAATAAGCATATAAAAGAGAGGCTTGCTCAATTTCATTCAGAATTAAAGACCTGCAAGTAAGAAGAACAAAGAGATAACAACTTCTCTGCAAAGAAGCAAAACTCACGGATGGTGTGGGCCTAGCAGAAAGGTCAGGCTCTTCAACTGTTGATGGGACACACGCCAAGAGCTGGCGCTATTCATCGTAGTAAACGATGCCCCTCACATTTGATTAGGCAGTCCCCCTGCCTCCTGTACTCACACAAGTCAGCAGGAAGCAGGTGTACATACTGTGGTGGTAATGAAAACCAGAAAAAAAAAATCAAGCTGTCTATGATTAAGAAATGAACTAATGAGATTCTGACAGCTGTCCGGATAGATTGTAATAGAATGATCCGTGCACATTCCTTTAAGTGTGTACCTGCATCAAAGAATCAACAGAATGTGGTGACTCTGTCTCTGCTAATAAGGGAGTATTTCTAAGACATACTATGGAGGGAATAGCAAAAAGGGTATAAAAATAGAATAACACATAAATAATTAAGCCTTTTGGAAACTTTCTGTTCTTCTACCATTTTCTTTATGTTTTACTTTTGCTTTTGGATTTTCTTCCTTCCTCATTACCAGGTGCGAATAAGGATCGCTTCAATCGAGGGCTGGGTGGCACACAGATGGACATGCCTTCAGCTTTTTGTCCTGTTAACTGTTGGATCCAGCCTGTTTCTCCCAAGTTGGCTGACCCATGTGGTAGAGCGTTGTCATCTGGGGGGTGACTGGAAGTGGCTGCCCCTAGGCAGCCTGCTTTCCTTCTTGCACAGTGAATAGATGCTCCCCTGATTTCCCTGTTCAGTGCTTCTCCAACACCAGCCCCCCAACCACACACATGGAGGACCTGCGTGGGAACATGGTGGCCCCTCCTCAGAATTTCTGACTTGGGAGGCCTGGGTTGGCTAAGAGTGTCATCTCCAAGAAGTTTCCAGGAGACACTTGTGTTCCTGGTCCTGGGCCCCACGTTGACAGCCACTGCCTGAGTCAGTTCCCTGAGCTGGAAAGCTGGCCTTTTCCTGGATCTCTCCAGAGCACCTTTCAGGGTCTCTCCCAAGTGCAGGAAAGCCAGTGCCCCATGAAGGAGGGTTGGTACTAGCTCACCCTCCTAACTTTTGGGGGGAGTATCCCCCAGGCACATGCCTTGAAGGCCCCAGACTTCCCAGTGGGTCAGAGCCCTCATTGGCCTCCATGATACTGATGCTCTGTCCTGTCTTGTTCCACTACCCACCTCCTCTTCCTGCTTCCCAGAATTGCCTTCCAAATAAACCAGATCCCTGTGTCAGGGCCTGCTTCTGAGGACAGGCCCTTACCCCAGTTGCCAGGTGACCATCTTCTCTCTGGCCTTCTCAGCTTGACAGTGATACTCAGAGACTCAGTGCAGACCAGGTTCTGCACTGCACAGGGGCTTCTGAGCTGGCCATCTGGGGCCATAGGCACCTGCTATTGCTGGTGGAGCAGCGAGCAGACTGGGCCCATAGCAAATTATCCCTCAGGTTACTTGGCCTTTGTGCAAGTCCAGAGACAAGTGCTCCAGAGAGAGCTGCTCTTTGGCCCTGCTCCTATGGGGTATCTCCTGAATGTCTGCAGAGAAGGGTAGAAAGGAAGGGGATTTTTGGTCTGGCAGGTAGCTCCTGCACAAGGGCAGGGCTATCCTATAACCAGGGGCATCTGAGGGATGCCCATTCTCTGTGCATGGCAGCAGCTGCCTCCTTTCCTGGGTGGAAGGATTTGCTTCTCCATGTCAAAGGTTAAAACAGTTGTGTCTTCCCCTTTCCCACTGCCCTTCATCCCCCCAGAAGCCTCCTTTTCAAGGGGTCACTTCACTTACTAACTGCATGAAAAACAGACAGTGTCAGTGGGAAATTGGTGGGTGGTTTGGGTGAGTTCCCCCAGAGGTAGAAATGGAGGGAAGGGGTTTGAGTATGGTAGGTGAACTCAGGGGCTCCAGGAGGGGAAGAAGGCTGAGATGGGGGAAGAAATAGCTTGTGCAAAGCTGTGGGCATAAAGGCTTGGCCTACTGGGGCCCTCTGAATGACAGTGTGTAGTGACCCCAGAGCTGTTTTGGCCAAAACACTGTGAAGCTGGTTTCTCTCTCTCCAGCTCCCATTTCTAATCAGCTAAGGGCTGCTTCCGGGGCATTAAGTCAATGTCCCTTGTGGTCTGACCCTACCATGCCAGGAAAAGCCCTTAGGCAGAGTCTCCAAGGCCTACAGGGAGGCATTGGCAGGAAAGGAACCACAAGAACTGGGGTTTTATGGACAGGTCACCCGCAATAGTGACTCTGTCAAAGACCACAGGCCCACTATTTTTTATTAAAATATTTGGGAATATAGTAACTAATAAAAAATCTTTCAGAGTTAATGTGGAACAGAGTTTATTTAAATGAGAACAAAAGTGTATTATCTGTGCTTCCAGCTAATTGGACTTCTTGGGAACTAGAGGATGGCATATAGCCCCTGTGATCTGGATTTCTGTTTAACAGAACCAGCACAAGCCAGCATCTTGCAAAGTCACTAGGCAGCATTATTATCTTTAACTGCTAAATACATGTGGTCACTGAAAATCTAAAATAATACATTATAAACTCTGTATTTAAAGCAATAAAAGAATTGGTGCTATTAGGAGCTGGGAGAAAATTAGCAATGTTTAAAGATCTTTGTAAACAAAGACTGCATTGCACTTTTTAAGCACAAAAATTTCTGGGACATATTTATTCATGTCAGAGGAGAGAATACGCAATGTTTTTGGTGACAAGATTTTAGATACAGTGGCATTGCATCACTGGGCAGATAAACCCAATCTCCACATGGAGAGGCAGTCTGGGCCTGGCTTTTGTGAGGTGACCGTGTGCCTGGTAGAAAAGAACAGGGTTTGCAATTAAAAGATAATTCTTCCACCTCTCACCGTTCCGTGAATTTGCTATTGTCAGCCAGCATTTATCATCCAGTCCTGCCCACACCCTGATTTCCTTTTAGGGAATGGTGTTTTTACCTTTGGATTTGGTCTGTTGGGACCAGGCTGTCCCCATGCCAAGGGGTAGGCATGTGAGCTGACTCAGGCCAATGCATCTTTGTGTCTGCATCTCAAGGAAAGTGACAGAGTCAACAGTGGTTGGATTCATTCACCCCAGGGATGGCAGCCTGAAGAGCCCATTTATTATGATTCTCTCTTTTCAGTTCTCTCTGGTGGTCTACAGGGGAACCTGCTTCCAGCCAGGGAGTCCAGCCATGCCATTTCAGTATACAGGCTTCTGAGATCCTTCCTTTGAATTTTCTTTTTCCATTTTTTTCTATTTTTTTTTAATTGAGGGAAAATTGGTATATAACATTACATAAATTTCAGGTGTATAAGATTGTAATTTGACATCTGTATACACTACAAAGTTGATCACCACCAAACATCTAGTTACCATGTGTCACCCTTCAGTTGACCTACTTCCTCCACTGCCCACCTCTGAACCCTTCCCCTCTGGTAACCAACAATCTGTTCTCCATATCCCTGAGTTTGTTTTGTATTGTTCAACTTTTTCATTTGTTCTGTTCTTTAGATTTGAAATATGAGTGAAATCATACAGTATTTGTCTTTCCAGATCTGACTTATTTCATTTAGCATAATGCCCTCAAGTTCCATCCAAGTCGTCTCAAATGACAAGATCCCATTCTTTATGGCTGAGTAGTATTCTATTGTGTATGTATACCACATCTTCTTCATTCATTCATGTATCAGTGGACACTTAGGTTTTTTCCCCTAACTTGGCTATTATAAGTAATGTTACAGAGAACATGGGGGTGCATGTATCTTTTAGAACTAGTGTTTTCATATTCTTTGGATAAATGCCCAGAAGTGCAATGGTTGAGTCATATGGTAGATCTATTCTCCCTCTCCCTGATTTAATAATTAACTCATTAATTAATTAACTTAGAGAGTAAGTGCAAGTGAGGGGAATGGCACAGGGAGAGGGAGCGAGAATCTCGAGCAGACTCCACGCTGAGTGTGGAGCAGGTCATGGGGCCTGTTATCATGACCCTGAGATCATGATTGGAGCCGAAATCGAGAGTTAGATGCTTAACCAACTGAGCCACCCAGGCACCCCAGTTCTTAAGTGAGGAATCCTCATAGTGTTTTCCATAGTGGCTGCAGCAACTTATATTCTCACCAACTTGCAAGAGGGTTCCTTTTTCTCCACATCCTCTCTAATACCTATTTCTTTTCTTTTTGATAATTGCCATTCTAACACGTGTGAGGTGATATTTCATGGTGGTTTTGATCTCCCTAATAACTAGTGAGGTAGGACATCTTTTCATGTGCCTGCTAGCCATCTGTAAGTTTTCCTCAAAAAATGTCTATTCAGATCCTTTTCCTATTTTTTAATTGGGCTGTTTTTAAAAAAATTTTTTTTAATGGCTGAGATCTATGAATTTCAGTTATAAACACCTTGTCAGATATACAATTTACAAATACATTCTCCTATTCAGTGGGTTGCCTTTTCATTTTGAGATGGTTGTCTTCCTTGCACAGAGAATTTTAGTTTGATGTAGTGCCATTTGTTTTTGCTTTTGTTTCCTTTGCTTTTGGTGTTAGGTCCACAAACAGATCACTAAGAACAATGTCAAGGAATTTGCCACCTATGTCTTCTTCTGTTATGGTTTCAGGTCTTACATTCAAGTCTTTAGTCCATATTCGGTTAATTTTTGTGTATGGTGTAATAATTCAATTTCATTCTTTTGCATGTGGCTGTCCAGTTTTCACATCATTTGTTGAAGAGACTGTCCTTTCTCTTTTGTGTGTTCTTGGCTCCTTTGTCAGAAATTAATTGCCTATTATGTGTAGGTTTATTTCTGGACTCTCTATTCTGTTTTCTTGATCTGTATGTCTGTTTTTATGCCAATACCATAGTGTTTTGATAACTATGGTTATGAGCCTGCATTTCCCTCTCCCACTCCCCCTGCTTGTGTTCCCTCTCTTGCTGTCTCTCTCTGTCAAATCAATCAATCAGTCAATCAATCAATAAAAAAGTTTTGATAAGGGTTGCATTGAATCTTTAAATCGCTTTGGGAACTATGGACATTTTAATAATATTAATTCTTCCAATCCATGATCATAGACTATCTCTCTGTTTATTTGTGTCTTCTATAGTTTCTTTCATCAAGGTCTTACAGTTTTTTTAATTTTGTTTTTATAATTTTTTATTTTTTACAGCTAAAAAATTTTATTTTTAATACAGTTAATTTACTCATAAAAACATTCCAAAAATGTACAATTTTTACTTTTTAACAAAATGTAATAGAACATAAAATCTTCAAAAACAATACTTAACATTTACAATTCAAATTCAAATTAGCAGAATATTAAATATTTACAAAACTATACCTTTTAAAATATTTATAAAATTACATGCAATTTTATAGAATTGACATAAAAGAATGGCTCAAAAAATGGGAGAATTTTCCTTCATTCTGTCCAGTATAAACTGTGAAGATTCTTGAGTACATGAGGTCTTTGGTTTCAGTGTCAAAGCCTTCATTTTTGTCCATGTAAGAACTTTAATGAATGTGAGAGCCTTGTTATAATCCCTGGGATTGACTGTGGAAGAGCACTGAGCTCCCCTCCCCCCAGAACAGTGTAGTCAAGTTGACCTTTGTCCTCAACCAGCAAGTACGTGGTTTCAAAAGTGTTGATTAAAAGATTTTTTCTTTCTTTTTCTTTTTTTTTTTCCAAGATTTTATTTGTTTGACAGAGAAAGACAGGAGGAGCAACAGAAGGAGAGGCATAAGCAGGCTCCCCACTGAGCACGGAGGGATCATGACCTGAGCTGAATGCAGATGCTTAACCTACTGAGCCAGCAAGCTACCCCTAAAAGATTTTTTCATTCAGAACCTCAGGACTTTGCAGATTGAACTTCTTCAGAACCCTCGGCTAAAGATCTTATTTATTTGACAGAGTTAGAGATAGATAGATAGAGAGAAAGAGAGAGAGAGAGCACACAAGAGTGGGATTTGTAGGCAGAGGAAGAGGGAGAAACAGATTCCTTGCTAAGCAGGAAGCCTGATGCAGGATTCAGTCCTAGGACCCTGGGATCATGACGTGAGCCAAAAACAAACTCTTAACTGACTGAGCCACCCAAGCACCCTAGTTTCTAATTTATATATATCTATATCTATATCTATATCTATATATATATATATATATATTTCTTTGAGAGAGCGAGAGAGCAATAGAGAGAGCACAATTCGGGGGGCAGAGGGAGAGGGAGATGCAGGCTCCCCCCTGAGCAAGGAGCCTGACACCAGGCTTGATCCCAGGATCAAGACCTGAGCCAAAGGCAGATGCTTAACTAACTGAAGCATCCAGGTGCCACTCAGTGGTTTATAGTTTTAAATCTTTCACCTCTTTTGTTAAATTTATTCCTAGGTCTTTTATTCTTTTTAATGAAATTATAAATTGCTTTCTTACTTTCACTTTCTTATAGTTAGTTATTAGAGTAATAGATATACCACAGATTTATGTATTTGATTTTGTATTCTGCAAGTTTATGGAATTTATTAGTTATAACAGATTTTTTTGGAGGAGACTATAGTCTTATCTATAGTAGTATCATGTTATCTACAAATAGTGATGGTTTTACCTCTTCTTTTCTGATTTGGATGACTTTGTTTCTTTGTCTTGCCTTATTTCTGTGACTAGAATTTCCAGTACCATGTTGAGCAGAAGTGGGTTCATCTAATTTGGAACTCTTGGGTTTCCTGGACCTTGATGTGTGTTTGCTTCTCCAGATTAGGGAAGTTTTCAGCCATTATTTCTCTAAATATGTTTTCTGGCCCATTCTCTTCTCTACTCCTGGGATTCTGATAATGTGAATATTATTCTGCTTGACATTGTCCCTCAGGTGCCTTCACTTTTTAAAATTATTTTTTGTTTTGCTGCTCTGTCTGGGTGAATTCTACTGTTTTGTTTTCCAGTCTTCTGGTCCATTCTTTTGTTTTATCTATTCTGGAGCCCCAGACTTTGTAGGGCAGAGACAACTGTCCTTGTTAAACATTTTCTGAAGTCCTGACCCACAGAGTCTGTGAGCATAATGAAACCATGCTTCACATCATTAATTTTGGGATGATTTACTGTGCTGCACTAGTAACTGGAACATGTGGAGTAAGACCTGGGAGCAGGAAGAAAATCCCTGTTGGAGGGCCTATAATGAGCAGTCACAGAGTAGCAAGACGAAGGAAACATTGGGACAGAGCAAAGGTCCCTGGGTAGGAAGTGTCACAGCTTAAAAAAACACAATCTGTGGCCAGGCTGGGCTAGTGCTCAGTAGTCACCCCACAGAGTCTAGACCTTTTCAAATATTTTCTTCAATGAGGGATGGGAGTTGCAGCACCAAGCTAGCCTGTGTGGCTGAACTACATTTTTTATTACGAGAATGCTAACATAAACAGCTGATTGCAAGGAGCCTGTGGTTTGGTATAACCCCTGAAGCAATTTAATTCCTTAGGTTCGAAACCAAAAGTGACATACAAATTACTCTTTCTCATATCTTTGCCTTTATTGAAATGGAAGTTGTACATCTAATTCTGATGTTTTTTCTGGTGTCTCAAAGCAAGGATTTTGTCCAGCAGTAGCTGATGGGAGAAACCATAATCTAATGATATGTGCCTGGCTCTCCTGCGTGGGTGGGATGCTCTACAGAAGCCTTATTTAAAGCTGGATGGGTGCACACTGCTTTCCTTGCACAGGCAGAGGTAAAGGGAGAAACCCATCCATTCATTCCCCTAGAATTGCTTCAGGAGTTACAGCAAACAGCAGAGGTCCCAGATACTGCGATTTGTCTGAGGCAGAGTAGGAAATGACCCCAGAGCAGAGTCCCTGGTAGGGGTGGTTCCACAGACCAGTCAAGGGCCCTGTAGGACATGCAGGTTTCTGATGGTTATAGTCAAAATCCCTCATGATCAAGAGGAGTGGGTGCAAAGCCAGGTCTCCCTACCTTTGGTAAGCAAGCCTCTTGAGGCCTCAGTTCTCATGAACAAATGTCTCTGAGCCACAGCGTTATTGTGGGGACTAAGTGAGATGTATATAAAATTCTTTAATGTTCACAGGATATTTAATAGATGCCAGTCACATTCCAACTCCCTGTTTCCTTTTTAACATGTGAGGGCTGAGTGCAGACTGTCAAGACTGTATCCCTCCCCCTGCCCATGGTGGATGCACCATAAAACCCCAGGGCACTTGGAAAACAGTTTGTAGAACCATGGCCCTTCCTAACTTCCCAGTGGTTGAAAGTGAAAGCTGGAGCTCAGATGGCAAAGTGATTGTTCTTCCAACACATTTGAGAGTCACCTGGCTAGGTAATGTTGGACTCACACTTGACACACCCGTCGCTGGGCTGGGACTGGCATTGAGACACCTCCCTAAAATCTCCTTTGGGCTAACAAGTAGGCTTTGATCATGTGCACATTAAGCTGCCTTTTTCATTTATGTATAATGTATCCATTTATTTTATAAATATATATTAGCTAGCTCCTATGTGCTAGGAACTTTTCTGGGTGCTTAGGGACAAAGTGGTAAGATAAATGAACAATAATCCCTGTCATGAAGGGTTTCATTCCAGTGAAAAAGGAGAAAGTCTGTAGACAAGACAAATCAGTAAAATGTGCAGGATGTTAGGTGCTGAGAATAACTAGGGAAAAGGAAAGGGAGTGATGATGGAGGAGGGAGAGTTGGAGGAGTGAACACTGAAGTCATCTAGAGGAAGAGCATCCAGGCAAAGCAACAAAAAATGCAGATAGATACCTACATGGCTTCAAGTATTATTTAATGGCTCTTGGTCACATTATTGTGGTGGTATGGGTATGAGAAGATAAGCAATTGAGTGTTAAGGGAAGAAGATAGGAGGATGGGGCTCCAGGAGGCTGGTAAGAGGAGCATTAAAGACTGATGAGATGGGCAAAGGTCCTGCCCTTGGCCACTGTGCGGGCAGTAGAGAGTGGTAGCTTTGCCCAGGAGGTGAGTGTGATAGTGTCTAGCCTTCCCAGTAGAATTGGTGCAAAGAAGCACAAGGTGACTGCTGCAGATGCGCAGGTTGCCACCCAGAAGCCCTCCCCTAACCACCACAGTGCTCACAGCCTGACTGTTAATGCACCGTTAGGTAGGGGTCACCTCTAGACCCTGAAGTCTGCCTCTGCTAGGGCACAGAATTGGTAAGTCCCTATTTCCGTGCACCTTGGCTACACTGTTCAAGATCAGCTGTATCAGGTATAAGCAGATATTTGGTTTCTGATGACATGGATGGGTTGGTATGTCACATTTGGCATTTGATAGATCTCGAATGGTTTTGAAATCGGTAATTAGCATATCTCTATTTGTTCTGAACTTGAGTATGAAACAGAGGGGGCATGATCTACAGACCTCCTTCAAAACAACCTATACGAACTATGGCTTCTTTTCCAGCTTTTCTTGTGGCTCGTGGTGTGTGATGTTGGCCTGGCTGGCTTCTGAGACAGGTCAGCCTGTGACTGGAGAACAGAGCAGAGCAGATGATGCCAGCCCAGGAGCTGTGACCTTCGTTTCCACTGGCAACCTGCATGGAGACAGAACCTAGCAGCAGTATGTCCAGCTCTGCCAGGCTCCTGGGACCATCACCCAATGACCAGGCTCTGCCCCTCCAGCAGCTGCAGGAACCTTTGCTCCACAGGTCTGTGGGGAGAGCAGGGCCTTACTGACTTTCTGGAAACTTTTCTAAGAAAGTTCTCTAGGGAATGGATGATTTTTTTTTCCCATTCAAGGTGGATGGACAGCCCCCAGCAAGTAGATGGTAGATGGTGCATGAGACATAAGTCACCAGTGGCATCCTTGTCTCGCCTAGCTTACCTGAGATTATACTATAACAACAGGGACAGAGTTTCATCAAAAGCAGCCGCAATTTGATGTAAATGCCATTTTGGAGAACTGATTAATATGTCAAAATATTCAGCTCCCAAGGTATGATAAAAATAACTTGAGTTCTCTCTAATTTTATGATTTAGCATTCAAATGACTGATCTAAATTCTTTTTCATAAAATCCAATTTAAACCTGTCCCCTTCAACCAGTGGTTTTGGATGGTATCTTTGCTGAGCCCTGAATTTGTATGGGCCATAATTCATGGAGGAAGCCACATGTTTTGGAAGACTGGAGGCTCATGGGTTATCCTCATAATGGCACTTGCATCTGTATATTAACTGTCATTTTTATAACATCAAAGAAAGCAGGAAGTCAGGTACATATTTGCTGGGCAGTCATAGCTCCTGCTGTATGCTTTAAGGGATGTGCTCTTTCCATACCCAGGCAGAAGTTTAGTTGGGTACCCTGTTTCTCATTTCCTCTGTCCCATGGTGGTGACTTTCAGTGTGAATTCACCCTCCCGGATCTGATATTACTTCTACTCAGCTCTCAGTGGAATTTAGCTTATTCTGGCCTCCTCAGAAAACAGAGCCCGAGACATATAGAGTATGTGCTCACCTTTTATTGTGAGTGCGATCCTTAGGAAGTGAGGGAATTGGGGAGGGGGTGAGGCAGGAAAAGTGGGGAGGGAATAGGAGGTATGCCAGCTGATTCCTGGGTGTGCCTGGCATGTTCAGAGAGGCCTTAAGAAGTTTCTGTGTCTCTTCATTGTTGACTCTGGAGAAGGATAGGAGAAGAATGTACCTGTACCTCCCATCATCCATGGCTAAAAGTCCCCCTGCACAGCCCTGACCACCCTCCCCCATGCATTATCACTCCAAACTTTCAAAGAACCATGTGTGATTCAGATGCCCTAATGCTTCATTGACAACTGGGAAATCCTGGAGTGAGTTTAGAGGGGCAAGGTGTGGGTGGAGGTGGGGTGCTGCCCCTTTGTGTTCCCAGGCAAGGAAGGGACAGAAGCCATTGGTGCAGCCTG
This sequence comes from Lontra canadensis, assembly GCF_010015895.1. Lineage (NCBI taxonomy): Eukaryota > Metazoa > Chordata > Mammalia > Carnivora > Mustelidae > Lontra > Lontra canadensis. Next base: position 26,176,826 of record NW_022631010.1, on the reverse strand, counting down.
CAACAGCAGGACCCAGCTCTAGACACAGGTTTCCACAGGCTGGGACCAGTTTCTGAGATGGGGACTAGAGGGGGACGATCTGGCTCAGTGTTGTTTTGACACAAGGCTTCGTAAAGACAACACTGAGCACGAGTTGGGAAGTAGTCAACCCATATGATGGAATACACTACTAAAAATCTATCATTAATGGACATGGCAAACAGAAACATCATTCAGATCTAGTTAATATGGTCCTGGTGTGAACTTGACTGATCCTTGAACATGGAGATACTGGAACTGTGAGTGTTGGACAGTCAAGAGAAGTGTCTTCACTGTGGCCCTTTTATTTTTATTTTTTCATTTCTCCCACCTATTAAATAATAATTTAACAATATAATTGTATATATTTGAAGTGGTCACTGTGGTCCTTCTATGGCTCTGTTTCTGGGAAGTCCATGGGCTACAGTACCTCACAGGGTCTATTTCCACTGTATCTGAGATGAGGGATAAGTCATGAGAACACGAACACACAACCTACACATGCACACACACTCACACATTCTTACTTATACTCTCACACACTCATACACACTCACACAGGAGTGTTAGATTGAATTCCTTATTTTCCTGTAGAGTAGTTTCTCAGTCTTTGTCTTTCATCACTTTGACATTTTTGAGGAGAACAGTCCAGTTATTTGAACAATATCCTTATGTTTAGATCACATGTGAGTCAGGGACATCCTGGAAGCCCAGCAAATCAGGAAGGACAGCCCAAAGGGTGTAGCGTCCACCAGGAGACTCTATGCTAAATGACCATGCATGTGAGAGTTTGGGATAGTTTACCAACGGTTCACCTTCACAGTTCTAGAACCATGGTCAATATCTGGAAGATTGTATCTAGTGGGAGGTGGGACTGGGGAGAAAGCACAGCCAGGAGACAGGAGCCCTGATGATTGACTCTTCATCCTGCCTTCTACCCTTGCATAAGGCCCACCCCATCACATCACCCCTTCAAAATCTACTTGCCTCAGACTTCATTCCTCTAAGCAATTATGGAACAGAATTCTCTCTAATGGCTGCTGTGAAAATCTGATCCCCTGTAGCATCATGGCTGCTCACAGGTTGCTGTCCTGGGTCAGTTCTGACAAACCAAGAATCCCCTTTCCACCACTGTTCTTGGTTCAGACTGTAAAATGCTGAACCTTCTGCAGCTATCTGCAGAGTTCTAGATATTCCCACTCCCATTTGCCATTGTGGAGTGCTGTGCAAATACAGACACTTGTGGAGGCAAGCTACCCTCCATGAGATCTATGAAATCACTTTCCTTTGGAAGGAGAATGACCTTTCCTGGTCTGGACGTGTTGTCAAAATATCTTTCTTCTTCGTATTTGGATGCCATTCATTTGGTGTACAGTTTTGTGATATCATGTCCTCTCGGAAATGCCAGGGACACGGGATGATTAAGACCAGAACACTGCTACCTCAGCAGGTTTCCTGCTTGACCTCTTAGTGCCCATTTGTACTTACGTCTTTCTTCCCCATGTCTTGATTTTCTATATTCTAGCTCTGTTTTACTGAATATCTCCTTGATACACCATTAGTTTTAAGTGATCTTAGTCTTTTGGGAAGGATAGTGCATTTTATAAGGTTTTCCACTAGTTATGTGCATGGATTTTCTCAGTTCCCCAGGAAATGGACATTCTCACTCTTATTTTCTGGAGAGAAAACCAGTGGGAGAAGACAATATGAGCCCAATTTCACAGGGTAGGTTGAAAGGAGAACCAATCTCACCCAAAAGTAGAGTCTTTTCCTCCTCATGTAAGTCGCTATTACAAATAAAGCTAAGAGCCTAAGGAAGCAACTAGTAAATGACCATAAAGGTTTGAAAGCTGGTGTGCTGACTGATCACCTCTTTGTAGGCTTCCCACTTAAGCCATTGCATTTCATGGAATCAGTTAGTGCTTTTGTTTCTCCTTCTATAGGCCACAGCTTTCTGTCATGCTCACTACTAGTATCCCTAGCACATTAGAGTCCAGGGCTGTTGGGTGATGTTGAACAAACATCTGTGATCAGCATGTGTGCTCACTTTCCTTGAACTCTTGGCTGAAGATTCTCCATGATGTAAACTTATCTCTACAGGAGACACCGCCCAAGCCAGGTGGAGTGGCTCTCTGTGGTCACATGCTTTTATCTGAATCCATACATGTCACTGTCTGCATTCTGTTGCAAAGACCAAGAAGCATCGTTTTCATGGTGAAGCCCCAGATACTTCACGCATCAGAGTTGTGTGAAGATTGTTACTTGGTAGTGTCTGCTTGTGGCTGGGTCCATTTCAGAGCCTCATTCAAACTTCCAGTGGTTTTGAAACAGAAAGGGACCTGGAAAATCATTGTAACTTGGTTGGAAAATCTCTCTCTCAGGTTTTTGTGGTGGCCTGGAATGCTATGTTGTGTTGTTTGGTCAGTTGGAGAAATGAGTGTTGTGATTGATAAATGATGTCTGCCCTGAGGCAGTGGCAGTGTGAGGGAGGTGGAGGTGGAAAATGGGTATAATGTAATTGGTAGCTCTAACCTGATTGCAAACACTTCATAGTAAAAACTAGAGAATTATCACCTGGAGAGATACCTTTCTTCCTTTAGAAATATTCAACAGACACCAGTTGAGACAGCATTGAACAAAGCAAAATCCCTCTCTCATGATGCTTGCATTGTCATGGGGTGCCCAATGTGGTCAACTTCAGATCTATCCAGTGTTTGTTCCCATGTAGGTGTCTGGGCCACACTGTCTAGGCATTCCGACTGAGCTTGTCTTGGACATGTTCTGCCATCTTCACTTTTGCAGTAACTCAAGTGCTCCTCAAACAGTCTGAGAGGGGCAGCGAGGGGGCCACTTGTGAGAGGAAGTCCGAAGGTTGAATGAGGTCACAGTTATGGAGGCCTTTGAATTCCCAGATAAAGGCACTGGTCTTGCCCTTTGGACCCAGGCTAACAGACACCCTCATGTGGGCACCTCACCCAACTTATGGTCTGAATATTTCTACTTTATCACTCTATTTCCTCTTGCCACACTGCCTGCCTCAGAATCCTTCCCAAGGGTGTTCCAGGCAGCTGCTTCCAGTTGGCTGGTGTTGGTGTGGAAATGTTGTCATGTGCCTGCCCTACTGTTGCTCAGGGGGAGCCCATGTTGGCTTCTCTGCTGAAAAAAGAAAAAGAAAAAGAAAAAGAAAAAGCATCCATGAGCCAGAAATAGAAATGGTAGCCATTAAGCAAATGTCCAATTATCTTTCTCGATGGTGCCTAAATGTGCAATTTGCTTGCTTATTTGCTGCCTCTCTGAGCAGCAGGCTGCCTGCCTTCAGAGGTTCACTGTATAAGGATGGCCAGTACAGAGTACATGAGGGCTTTATTTTGCTGTCATGAGACCTTAATTTTTAGTATGTTAATATGAATAAAGGACACTTGCTTCCACGTACAGCCAAAGCTATTTTATTAGGCATCTTTCTTTTCCTGGACAGGAAAATCCTGGTGTTTCACTGCATCCCAGCCCCTCCAGCCTGAATGTCACTGTGACATAATTTGGCAAAAGAGCTAGGTAGAATTCTGCCTGAAATGCCCAGAACCCTTCCAGGGCCCTGTCCTTTCCCAGCTGTGATGGCTACTTCTCTCCTTTAGATACAGTCATTAAATTGCTATTTTGCAGTGAGGAAGGTCTCTCTCAGGAAGATTAACAGGAGAAAAGTAGGCAGCATTATCCTCACTATATTTATGAGATGGGAAATGGTGGAACAATGTGGGCAGGTGCAGGCAAGAGGAGTAGCCATGCAGAGACTCAGGAAAATCAGTGCGTGTCATTAAAGGACAATGACACTGAGGCCCTGGCCTGTGGCTGGCCTTACAGCATCGATGACCTGGGTTTCAGTGCCTTTATCATTAGGGTCATCCATGCTGCCGGCTGTGCTATGTCGTCACCTGCTCAGCACACAGCCAGGCCTGCTTTGGCTGTCTAGCACTGTGGCCACTGCCAACAGCACCAGACAGTCACTCAGCAGCACCAGCCACCTTGAGGAATGCAGATCTTCTTCTGTGCTCCTCATGTAAACATTGGCACATGTCTTACAGAGGGATTTTATGTTGTTTCAAGACAGTTCACAGACCTGTCTGAAAGATGATATTTGGATCTCAAAATATTGGGTTAAAATTTCTGGGACAGCAGAAGGGAATATTTGACATGCATGTGTTTAAAAGTTTGGGCTGATTGCTGCTCTAGAGGCATGATCCCTGTCATCTTAGTTGTTACAAATAATTGGTCAGGTGAATAGCCAATCCTTATGAAGCACACATGGGCCAACTGGGGTCACATAACTGGCTGAGGTGACCTCATCTGGCTTCACTAGGCAGCTCTGTGAGCAAGGTATGTTACTCCCGCTGCATGGATGGTGAGTTTGAGGCTCAGAGATGTCAAGCCACCATTCAAGTTGGACTGGATGGAAGAAGACAATCTGGAATTTAAATCAGATTTCTAGGGGCGCCCCTCTGGCTCAGCCTGTGAAGCACACGACTCTTGATCACAGGGTCGTGAGTTCAAGTCCCACATTGGGTGTGGAGCCTACTTAAAAAAAAAAAAAATTAAAGCAAGTTTCTCGCTCTCATTCCTGACTTACTCACTTCATTGTATGCCACCCCTTCCCCTGCAAGAGCTAACTGCCTACTAGTTTCTTTATCTCTGGTTTTCCCTTTGTTTTTTCAGTTCTAGAGCAAACAGAGCTTTGTTTTGTTTTGCTTTTGTAAATAATTTAATTGAAAAATAAACCACTGGATGCCAGAGGCAGTGTGTATCAGCTCCTGAGGCTTGATTGTTACATTTTTAGGAATCTTGGGACTGGCTGTTAACACAGCCGTTATTAAAAAATTAATTATATTAAATTTACAATTAAATTTTATATTAAAAACAGTGGTAATAAACACTCAAAACTTATCACTTCCTATTTGTTTTGCTACATTTCACAGAATCTGTGTTCTTGAGGGCATTTACATCTGTTGTATCTACCACTCCTCCTGTGTTGGTGAACATCTCATTGGGAGCTTGAAAGTGGCCTTGGTTGGGAATATTTATACCATAGAATTTTTGGCAAATATTGCAGAGAAGAGCTTTTCTGCCTAGACAGCTGGTTGTTAAACATTTGCCAACACACCACGGCGGGTGACAAACATGAAGGGTGCAGAACTTGAGTGTTGTACCCCCGTGTAACGAAAAGCCAGCTCAAGATGTAGAAAGTTTGCAGGCCCCAGGAGAATCCTTCATGTACCTTCCCAATCTGCACCATCTACTTCCCACAAGGTAAATGCTCTTCTTGTGTTTCTCACCATAGTGTAGGTTTTCCAGGTTTGATCTTCATATAAACAGAATAATACAGTATATTCTCTTTAGTGTACAACTTAGTTTGCTTTACGAGTGTTGGTGAGATCCATCATGTTACAGTGTGTAGATTGGTTTATTCCTTTTTATTGCTGGACAGTACTCCATTATATAAATATCCCATAATGTATTTGTCCATTCCCCTGTAGGTGGACATTTGAGTTGGTTCTAGTTTGCGGTGCTTACGAGTTCTGTGGAAATTTTTGTCCATGGCTTTTGGCAAACTGTAGGGGCCTGGTTGGCCAGAGGGAGCCCTTTTGTTGTGGGCTTCGATTGACCCAGCCCCTCCCGGAGGAACTTGCTTGCAGGCCCCGGATGTAGGGGCAGGCCAGCCGGATGGAGATGTCCAATCAGTGGGGCGCACATGTATTTGCTGTGGTGGGTTGGAATTCAATTGGCTGTCCGTATTGCTGACCGATCGTGACTGTGCAGTTTTCCCTGTGTGTTGCAATTTCATTGGCCACCTGTGGGTAGGGCGGCTCAATCACCTCTATAAAGGTTAGTCTGTGAGGCACTGTAGGGTAGTGTAGTAGTGATAGCACGGAGATCGGGATCCTTGGCATAGTGGGGGTCGGGGGTTGGGGTTGTCGGGAGCAGCATCGTCCATCGTCGGAGCGGCCCTGCGGGGAGCGTTATGACCATCGCCAGGGAGCGGCCTCACCGCCAGGAGCGTTGTCGTTGGGTAGGGGGAGTTGTTGGGTAAGGGAAGTAGTTGGGGTCGGTATCCTGGTCATCATCGCCTCTTTGTAAGAGATGGCTCCGACTGGTTGGTTTGATTTTCAATGCTTGGCGCAGTTCGTTGAATGCCTACTATATTAACGCTCTGGGATTGAGACTGTAGTTGTTAGAAGAATAATTCAGAGACATACCCTGTCCTCAAGGCTTTTCACCATCTGGGGAAGATAGACCTGTGTGTGCATGATCTACAGCAATAGCATTTTGAGAGTTCAGTGAAGAAAGAAGATGCATCTTTTGGGCGATGAGAGGGTGTTGAGGGGGAGCGGCAAGATTGAGGAAGGGTACCAGTACAGGGATTACAAGGAAGTGCACTTGAGTGAGTCCTTGTGTGATGGGATAGGCTAGCCTTGGAGAACATGGGGGCACCATGATTGAAGCCACAGGGCCAATGTGTGCAGCACTGCAGTGAGCTTTATATCCATTCATACTTGGGGTCTCTGTCTGGACTAATGTGCTTTGGTCACTATCCTTTGGGAAAAAAAGGAGATGATATTTCTCAGAACGGTGGGCATGTCTTGATTGGTATACAAGGGCCTCCAAAAGAAATTCTGATTCAAAACTTGCTTCAGTGAGAGATTCTTTGGCCAAATCTAATGCACAATTTGATAAACCTAAGCGACAAGAAGCTAGACTCATTTCCTTGGTAAATCCTCTCCTTACTCTCTAGTTGTCTTCCTATATCCAGTTCCCATTTTACCTCCCATCCTTCTGATCTCTGTCCCTCTGCATTTCTCCTGCTAGTCCCCCCACTTCCTTTGTCTAGACCCCTTGATTTGTCTTGGCTGCTCTTCTAAGACCTCAGAATACTTATTGCCTCTAAAGATCCATCCCACCCATAAGCCAGGTATGCAGGCAAATGCAGTTTAAATTTTGGACCCAAGCTGAATTAAGTGCTATAATTAAGGATTTCATAAATCCAGACAAGGCTAGTTATTCATAGAAGAATTTAGTATTCTTTTGGATATATATGACCCAGGATTACTGTGGTTTTATGTGTCAACCTGACTAGCCTGAATTGCCCAGATATGTGGTTAAACATTACTCTGGATGTGTCTATGAGAGTGTTTATAGGTGAGCTTAACATTTAAGTTGGAGGATGTTAAATAAAGCAGATTGCTGATTGCCCACCTTAATGAGCCTCACACAATAAGTTCTGGCCCTGAATAGAATGCAAAATCTACCCGCTCCCATCAAGAGGGAATGCTACAGCAGGTAGTCTTGAAGTGCACAGCATGGGTTCTTCTCTGGGTCTCCAGTGTGCTGGCCCTCCCTGAAGATTTTGGGACTTACCAGCCTCCATTATTGTGTGAGCCAATTCCTTAAGATAAATTTCTTTACCCATACATGCACATACACACACAACACTATTGATTCTATTTTACTAAAGAAAGCTGACTAATATAGTTACTTGACCATTACAAATGTGTACACATATTGATCAGAACCTTAGATGATAAGCCTTCATGGCAAAAGCTGATTGGATAAACCTGGAAGGAGACCCACAAAAGTCCCTCTTGCCACAATAAACCAGAAGGTCAAGAAAAAGCCTGCAAGTTAGGGCAAATCCTCCTAAAACCCATGCCTGAAACATTTTCAGTAAAAATCTATTGGACTATAACTGTATAATGTAAAAAGAGAAAAGATAAAAATACAGAAGATTTTAAAGATAGACTAGGAAACACATTTCATCAACACTTGAGACTTAAAGAAGGTGCTGACGTGTAAGGATGAGTCTTTCAGCTCATTTTGTCAGTGGAATTAAACCGAAATTGGAGATCTAATCCAAAAACAGAAGATAGAATAGGAAGCAGTCCCTTACCTGAACTCCAGCACCTGGCAGAGTATGTGGGGAGGACTTCAGAACAAAAACAACAGAGCCTAGAATAGAGGCACGCCCCTAGGACCCAATAGTCATCTGATCCAGTTCTCACCAATCACCTGCTGACAAGGACACTGTAGACACTGTAAGCAGAAGGGACATTGGAATAATGATGTGTACAAAGGAAAAGCCAAGACAAAGAAAAATCATAAGATTCAAAGCATCCAATATCCTGCTATATACCCTTAAACGTGCAAGGTAATTAACTGTAAGTATGGACAGTCCACCTCATTGTTCCTGATAGATGAGGGTGTTCTCATGGGAGACTTAGTCAATTAATAAAGAGGGTGCTATTCCTTCTGCATTCAATTCAAGAGTCCTTTGCTCAAGTCCTTCTCATTTTAACATGACACAAGGTGGTCACAGATCTTCGCCATTTCCTTCTTTAACTGTAACCCTTGGGCATCTGACTGACAAAGGTTATTTCCTGCTTTGTGATTCCTGGTAACTTAACAGGGAGAGACTTGCTCGGCTGTGGAAGTGTAATATTAAATCTACACCAGAGGACTATTTCCTGAGGTCCCAGGGGACTCCTTTATTCAAAGTCAAGTGTCTTCTATGGATACACATTTGCTTCCTCTACCATGTTTGATACATAGCCCTGATCAAGATCTTGTCACTGTTGGTGATACTCTATGGTCTGTGAGTTCCACTGACAGAAGTAAATTAGTTTGAGTAGAACCTATCAAAATTCAGATATATTTTATAGAATGGTTACCCAAATTTACCCAATGTCACATGAAACAAGAAGCAAAGAAAAGGCTCAAACTTATGGTTTAAAACCTTTTATAGAAAGTGTTCTCATACCCTGAACTATCCCTTAACACTCCTTTCCACCAGTAAATAAACCAAATGGTTGAGGATATTGGTTTGTTCAAGATCTCAAGGCCATCAACAGAGCTTCCCTGTGGTGCCTAACCCAAATGCCATCCTGCCATCAATTCCTCCTGAAGTCTCTTGCTTCACTGAAGTGGATTTTTGCTCAACATTTTTTAGTTACTTCGAAGCTGGGATTTGGAGAGGAAAAGAGTGCCTCTGACAACCATGCCCCAGAGACTCACTGAAGCCTCTTCCTAATCCTTTCAGGTCCTCAATCAAGAGGTTAAAAGATCTAAATTTTCTTTGTAATTTAGTTCTGATACAATATGGGGATGATATCTTGTTTTGTTCAGAGAAAGGAAACGAAGAGAAGCCTATAAAAGATTCCATTTGCTTGTTCTAGCCACGGCAGAAAAGGGACATAAAGTTCCAAAAGATAAAATTCTGCCAGAACACAGTCCATTATTTAGGACATGACCTATCTCAAGAGGGAAAAACACTCTGTGATGGACAAAAGGCTATCCAAGCTTATCCTAGACCTGTCACAGAATGGCAGTTGGGAGGATTTCTAATTTAACTGGACACTGCAGACAATGGGAGACAAATTTTTCTGAGACTGTGACACCTCTTTATTAATTGACTAAGTCTCCCATGAGAACACCTCTGCTCAGGGACCCTACACATAAACAGGCTCTGGAACCTGAAGAGGGCTCCTCAACAGCCTCCTTCCCCAGGTATCCTTAACTACAAAAAGCTATTTCACCTCATGGTGCATGAATGATCTGGACAAGCCCCTCATTGGCTGGCAACCCTGTGAGCTTCATAGGTGGAATCTGAAACTGGACCCCCTACACAGAGGGCAGGGAGAGGCGGATGAAAGAGGCAGGTACTCCGTGTTGGTAGATGACTTGTCTAATAAGCAAGGAGACTTACATAAAAGTCTTGTCTTAGGTGTAGCAAGGCAAGTAGATCTCTGCACCTGCCTGCCATAATCTTAAAGGTTTTTATTAAAGTCTTAACTGGGTTTAGTTATATATACTGTCCAGATGGTTTCAACACCACATCACTATCTCAAGGCTATATCCTTTAATCAGTTCCTATTATGGAATGCAACCTGTGCAGCCACTATGGAAAACAGTATGGGAGTTCTTCAACAAATTAAAAATAGAATTGTCCTATGATCCAGTAATTCTACTACTGGGTATTTACCCAAAGAATTAAAAAAACACTAATTCAAAAGGATACATGGGCCCCTATGTTTACTGCAGCATTATTTGTAATAGCCAAGATATGGAAGCAGACCAAGGATCTACTGATAGATGAATATAGATATATTATGGAATATTAATCATGAAAAGGAAGGAACTCTTGCTATTTGCAACAATATGGATCGATCATCTAGAAGGTATAATGTTAAGCAAAAGTCAAAGACAAATACCATACGATTTCACTTGTATGTAGAATTTAAGAAACAAAACAAACAAATAAATAGACTCTTAACTACAGAGAACAGACTGATTGTTATCAGAGGGTAGGTGGGTGGGGGGGATGTGTGAAATATATGAAGGGAATGGATGGCAGAACATACATTCCAAGGACAGAAGAGGGCGTTCCTGGGGTCAGCTATGAGGTCAACTGACCGTCATGGCTCTTAATGACTTCCTTCAACATTCCACACCTTGTGGACTTATCTTATATGACCCTCTTCTACACTAGGCCTGGAGTGGTCAGCAAAGGATTTCAGGAGCATGGCTCCTTTGGCAGCTATCCAGCTGCCATAGAAATAGTATAGGTACATGTAGAAGGAAAACAAATATTTAGGTAATGATCCCAAAATAAGTAGCATTTTTTTTTCCACCAAGAGCCCTGAACCATGGGGCTCTTGGTGACTTCTTAAGTCCCCAACCTAGGTGTCAAATCACTCAGGGTATTCAGTTGTGTCCTCATGTGATTTCTTAAAGATGACCCATTATCAGATTCATCGGGTATGAACACGCAACATTTGGTTGATAATGACACAGGTGCCTTTCTGTGAATCAGTAATACTGTTCAAGTTCCTTTTATTCTGGAGTATGGTTTATCATATTAGAGACATTTTAGTGTTTGGTTAAGACAGGCTTTATCAGCTTATTGATTTTAGGGCTTGCTGGCTGAATTTAGTAGGAGCTTCTCTTTGTGCTATATTGTCCTGCAGGCCAATGAAGGGGACAAACATGGTGGTCAGATGACTGTACCAGTGGAAAACAGAATGTATCCATCTGCTTTGAGGAGAGGGAGGTTGTGGCTTTAGTAACTTAACCTGGTTGTAATACCATGCATATTGGCTGGGGGAGGCAGCACTATCAGGTCTGAAGAGACAGAATGGGGGCAGGATATACCAGACCGGGACCCCTGCTGTCTCCCCTCTTTCAGTGATGCAAGTTCCATTACATGAATAGTGTATTTCAACAGGTCTGGTTTGTAGCAGGATGATGGGATCTCTGTGGAGACTGAGTGGTCCCGCCTCAGGGTGCAAAGTATTTTATCATCTGGGAGGGATGTCCCATTGCAAATTCCACTAGATAATTCCTTTCCCAGGTGTGATGGGACTTGGTGTTCTCAGCAACCTTGCACATTGACCCATGATGAGAGTTGGGGCAATGGCTGTTTTCCATGACTTCCATACCTTGTGGCACTGGGTGTTTCAGCAGGGGTCCCCAATCTGGCATATGGGGCAACAGGTCCTACTGATTAATCACTGAAATGTGTGTACTGTAGTCCTACAGTGTCCTGTACTGTACTGTAGTCCTACAGTGTGTACTGTAGGACAGTACTGTAGTCCTCCCAGCCAAAGTGCTTTTACCTGTTAGTAATTTAACCAGCTGCTTTAATCTTCCATTTTTTCTTTTCTACTAACCCTGCTGGTTGTGGATTAGAGGTGGAATGGGACCTCTCTTCAATGTCATATTCTTTTGCCTAGTCTCACACATGATATATGACCTCCACTCACTGTCTATTTGATGAGGATATCTGTACATAGTACTCAGCTTCTCTAATCCCCTAACGGTTTGCTTGGGAACAGGGAAAACCTTGGTTTAGGATAAATGTAATGTCCACCCAAACCTAGACATATTTAGAATAATTACTTGGAGAGAGGGGACCAATATGAACAATTTATCTATCCTTCCTGGTTGGGAACTTAAGTGGATATCTCCAGATTTCTTTGGCAGCGTCTTTAAACATTGATTAAAATACATAGGTTGTGCTGTTACTGTGTTCACTGAGTCACTGTATCTCAAGGACAATCCATCACCCTTGTCAGTAGGCCATCCCACTTGGGCAGTCAATCTGATGTTTCCACTGATGGATCAGTTACAAGGCCTTATACCTAAGCTGGGCATCCGCTTCCATTTTCCAGTGGATGTCAGCACTTTATGAACAATAACGTGGAAAACAGTTGAGAATTGCCTCAGGCTTTTTGCAAGTGAAACCAAGAGTCTTTTCATCTATCCTGACCCCATGAGGATTTATTTATGATTATCAGTCCCTCAGTTTCTTATTGTCTAAACCATTGGGGGTAATCCATTTAGGAAAGCCCAGCTGTCAGAACAAAGGTTTGATGGCCAAGGCTCATGAGTGTTTACCAACCAAACCTCCCCAAGTTCAATCTACTAGTGGTTATGGTTCCTTTCTGTTTCTAGATATCTCTATACCAGACATCAGTGAGAATTTCTGTTTTTCCCTCCCTACAGGCCACAGGGGTCACCATAGGAACAGGGGTGGAAGTATTTGGAGGATCTACGTGCTTTATAGGGTCTAGTAGCCCCTGCATTTCTAGAGACAGTAGGCTGGTGGACCAAGTGCTCCTCTGCTGCAAATAAGCATGCCACTTGATCAAAAAGGGAGTAGTTACTTGTTACTTGTTAAAATGTGTTTATTGTTACTGCTAATACTTCTTTCTTTCTGTTCTTGAATCCATAAACACGCATGATGGAACAGGCTGCATTGCTTTAAAGAAAAAGCACTGGACTCTGTAAGGCTGAACCTCATGGCCTATGGGATTTGTTCACTTGGCCTGAGTTGGGCAGTTGGGGTTTCTGGGGTACTGACTAGGGTTTTAGCTCCTATAAACTGGATGCTTTAATGTCTCCCCTGCTTGTATATACTTGATACTTCTTGCTCTGAACAACCCCATGATATACCTTTGTTACCTTGTCTTGGCCTCCTGTTTACTCCCTACGTCTACTCCCCGAACCTTCTCCCAGGGGTGTACTTTTCAAACACAAACCAATCAACCCAGAGTCTACACCCCACCCTGCCAACAATGAATAAAGGTAATTTCTCCTTTCCTATGCTACCTTCAGAAACCATATAAAGGCTTAGACCCACACATCATCTCTTTCTGGACTTCTGGCTCTGTGGCCTGAGGCTTGGTGAGTCCTTATGTGGCCCCTTGCAGTGTGATGTGTACTTCTTATACTGGGAACCGAGTATAATGAACTACCTTTTCCATAGCAGTCATTTCCTGGTCTGAGGCCTTGCTATACCTAAATAATAGTATTTTTAAACACCTTGTTCTTAGACATTTTACAAGGACTATTAATTGTCCTTGGTTTTTTTTTAGTGGTCACAATGCTGACTCATTGTTTTCTACTCAGAGTATTAAGTGCTTCTGCACAGTCTAGCTCTTATTAGATGATGGCCATTATAATACAGCAACCAAAAGGTCAAGGAGGTCTTAAACTATGATTTGCTATGGAGATGGCTGGACACGTTCGAGCAACACAGCTCTGGATCCCCAGCCTCCCAGAACCGGTCAACCACTTGCAAGTGAGAGAATTGCCCAAGGGTGGGGGGAGAGAAACTGATTATATAAATGGACAACGGTTGGGCACTGGGGCAGCAATCAGCCTGAGTGTTCAGAACTTAGTAAACAATTGTGCTTCTGACTTATGACCAACCATGGAAAGCCAAACATGATACCCAAATAAACCACAAAGATACCCCATTTCTAACTGGCCAGCTTCCAGCCCCCCTGAGGCCAACAATCTTTAACGAAACCATACCTGAAATACTTCCTTTTTTCCCACAGTAAAGTTTTCTTGCCCACCACCGTCCTCCCCCCAGCCCCACTGCCTGCCTTTAAGTCTGCCAAATGCAAGTGATGACAAACTCCTGACTTTAGAAAGGAGAGATCTTATTTGAAGTGATTATTTCAAGGGGACTATTGTCATAGGGGGGCAAGGACCAAGGTTATAGGGGGCAAAGAAGGATTGCTGTGGGCTGAGCACTGGGACCTGAGTTATATGGTGTGTCCAGAGTCAGACACTAAGGTCTTCCTTCCATAGGGAGGATTGGACAAGGCCGGGAAGAGCCAGTGTGCAGTGGGGTGAATGTGTGTTACCCCAACATCCGCCTGTTCTCAGGAGGGGTTGCATGGAGGGCTATGTGCTGGATCAGGCTGGGGGTGGGCAGAGTTCAGAGCCTGGGGAAAGGAAGGACTGCTAACCTGAGTTTGACTGAAGAGCATTTTGTTTAGATTGGTTAGTGGGTACGAAAAAATTCAGTGGGGTCTGATGGGCCTGTTGCTGGCTTCATCACAGGTAGATAGACAGTGTGGGTCTTACCTAAGTTATACAGGGAAGTGGTCCTTTGTAGTAATCCCTTTCCACAAAGGGTGGGAGATTTTTTACCTGCCGTTTTTTTTTTTTTTTGTTTTTTTTTTTTACAGGAGCACTGGGCTCATAAAGGTCAACATGGTCAGTGCTGCTACATAGTGAGTTCTGGGTAAATAATCTCAGCTTGTTGTCCTTTTCCTTTGCTTCCGTAGTTAGGAGAGCTCAGGTCCCAGGACGTCATCTTGGCTGCTTCTTCACCCTCTGTTTCCATGCCCCGTTTCCTGTCCCTCAATACTACTTCTGTCTTGGTTCTCACACTCATTTTCCAGTAACTTCCTTAGAAACATAATCTAGGGGATGCCTGAGTGGCTCAGAGGGTTAAAGCCTCTGCCTTCGGCTCAGGTGGTAATTCCAGGGTCCTGGCATCAAGTCCTGCATCGGGCTCTCTGTGTGGCGGGGAGCTGCTTCCCCCCGCCTCTGCCTGCCTCTCTGCCTACTTGTGATCTCTCTCTGTCAAATAAATAAATAACTAATCTTAAAAAAAAAATAAACATAATCTAGGAAGCTGGCATTTGAGGCTTTGTATGTCATATGTGCTTTTATTCTTTGATAATTTTTAGTGGTTTCTATGAAGTAGAAATCTAGATCAGATGTAATTTTCCTTTCAATTTCTCTTTGTTCTTGGTCTTCTCACCTTCTGGAGGTGGCAGGTGAGATTCTAATGATATTTGAATAGATGGTCTTCCATGCAACAGTGCAGGCCCTGAGAGGAAAAGGCTATTCTAGGCCAGCTGATGGGACTCAGCCACTAGAGAGAGACCTTTCTCTGGCTTCTAATGCAATTAAATGATTTTTTTAATTTTTTCTTTACCTTTATTAATTTTTTAAATAAACATAATGTATTTTTATCCCCAGGGGTACAGGTCTGTGAATCGCCAGGTTTACACACTTCACAGCACTCACCATAGCACATACCCTCCCCAATGTCCATAACCCACCAACCTCTCCCTACCCCCAGCAACCCTCAGTTTATTTTGTGAGATTAAGAATCACTTATGGTTTGTCTCCCTCCCGATCCCATCTTGTTTCATTTATTCTTTTCCTACCCCCCAAACCCCCCATGTTGCATCTCCCCTTCCTCATATCAGGGAGATCATTTGATAATTGTCTTTCTCTGACTGACTTATAATTAAATGATTTTTTAAAAAATTACGAAGTCATGATAAACATCATAGAGCATTTAGAAACCATCAAAAGTAGGAGACAAAACACCAAAAATCTTGACACAAAGAAGGAAGGATGGTTTTCATTGGGCATCCTTATCCCCTTTCTTTCTATCTATTGTTAAATGTTTGACTCTGGAGATAATATGTGTCCTGCTCTGCTTTAAAAACAGAAATAAAACAAAAAATCGAACTTTAAAAACTTTAAACTGAAGTTTTATAAAGTCCAAATCATAAATGAATAGCTCAGAAAATTTTTACAAGCTGACCTCCCCTTGTAAGCAGCATTTAGGTCAGGATACAGAATGTTTCCAGCCACCTGATGTGCCTGTGCATGAGGTCCTCCATGCTGCTGTGTCCAACAGCATCACTGAGTCTGCAATGAGAAAGGTTTCAATTCTCCTGCAGAAGCAGGGCAATTGGCCAAGTTACTGATGAAATTTTGGCCATGTTGTTTTTTCTCTTTCTTCGTATTCTATTTTCACTCCTTTGTTGTTGTTCCAGATAAGGTGCTGTCAGCAGAACCTTCTTGGCTGACAGAAACATGATTTAATGGAGCTGGGTATAGCAGCAGCCAGCAGGCTTGTGAGTCTGTTCTCATAGGACAGGCAGGGCCTTGGCGCTGGCTGGTCCTTGATTTGAGGTCAGTTTTTATGGTCAGAGCCACCTGGCATGTCTGCCTGCTGCTAGAATTCTGTTTTTCAGAAGCCTGGCCACTAGCTGTGCTTGGTTTTCCCTGTAGCCAAGCCCAGGGCCAGGAAGAATCCTGGGATAGGGTGTCTGGCTCTGGCCTTATGGCCCAAACCTCAATGGCAGCAGAAGTAGATCTTGGAAGCTTTGGGGAGAGGGCGGTCAGTCAAACCCCGCATTCCCTGGACACCTTGAACCATAGCATAGAACTAGCACCTCTCAGCTTGGCATAGGTAGTTGTTATGTAGCTGAGAATGCATAAAGTTCTTTCAAACATCACAGCAGAAGTGACTTCTGTGCAGTGTCAAATCTCCTCAAGGGTATCATATGAGCAAATAGGACTTGGTGTCCAGTGACATATTCTACCTGGCACACAAGTTCTTTCACATGCACACTTGAGCCCGAGTATGAACTGGACAGGGAGAGGTCCCAGGGCATGTGCTTGAGGCCCTCCTCATGCCAGAACAGCAGGTAATGTGAACAAGCCATGCTGTCACTCTGTACCTAAAGGCTCTATCTGAAGGTGGAACCGATGGCCCTGCATGAATGATGTCAGCTCCCCTAGCGACTAGGAGCCAACTTTACCCTGACAGCACCTCTAGGATGGCTGGCTAACCCTCTGCATATCTGCCCTACCTTTCAATCTTTTCCCATGGATCAGAGTGCTGGTGACACCTTGCTAGTGCCCCCAAGTGCCCTCTGGAAGTGACCCGCACATTGTTGTTCTGAAAGCCAATGGCCCCTGGCCTGTCTGCCTGAAGATGCTTTCCCTCTCCCTGGGCATGCACAGGCAGGCCAGTAGCAGGCAGGATGACTGTCACAGGAACTTCTTTATATGCCCTATTTTACTTTCTTGGCTGTAGATCTAAAGTTGGGGTCTGCATCTGACACATTTTTTGTATCCCCCACAGTGGCTGGCATGTAGTCTCACAGAGGGTAGGTCTTCAGTAAATGCTGACACACAAACATGAATGTGATTATTTGTGAATTGCTCTTAAATCATCAAATCCCAAGACATCAGTGCATTTCCTTATCTGCTTTTCCAGACCCTAGAGGCATAATAAAATTAGTCAGAGGGGCAGAGTTCATGCTTTCCCCAGCTGATGGGAGCATAGCATATACTTTAAGCATCTGACTCAGAGCCAAAAATGTTAACCTCTAATTAACTTTTATCCTCCTGACACCTGTAATGTTAGGATTATGCTAATGCATGAGGTTATTAATCATGTCTAATTATTCAATTAAGGAAGAACAAATACCAGTGGAGATGCAAGCTTGTGAATGATTTAATAGAAAAGTCCAGTTTGACAAGCCTGGAGCCTGCTGCAGGTGGTAAGAAAGAGGATTTCCGGGGCACCAAGTGGCTTTCAGGGAGAAGTGAGGCATGGCACCCAGCCTCCCTTGAGATCAGATTCTGTTTGTGGGCTCAGAGCTTGTCCTGCCAGAAAGCATATGTCTATCTTTCTTCCTTAGAGCTGAGGGAACCTCTAGCTCCCAACCCAGACCTCTGCCCATGGCTGGGTGGGGCTGCTGTGGCCTTTTAGCAAATGGTGACCTATTTAATACATATCAACTCAACACAGGTCTTAAATGTTGGCAGGGTTGCGGGTATGATATTTGGGCTGACATGTCCTGGAGAAAAATGTGGACTCCACATTAATTTGGTAAAAAGAAGGTGATGTGACTTTTTACCTGGGTGCTTGAGTCCGGAGGTACATAGACTTTTCAGTGGTCCTTGGCAACAGGGGATAGTTCCGGATACCCAGAGTCCATGTGCTGTCTTCCCTAAGTCATATCAGGACACATGCTGATTCCCTCTGCCATTCCCCAGTAATGATGCTCACAGATCCCTCCTGTCTCCTATTCTTGGAAAGCAGGACCATTGGAACACTGCAGGTGAATGTGGGATCCAAGCCCAGCAAAGGTTTTCCCCACATCAAACCTTCACTCTTAGGGTGACATGTTGGAATGCTCTGAATCCAGATGTCATAGATGCAGCAGAAGGATTGGTAGACTTTTCCTTTAACACTGATTTAATGGCCATGCTCTTTCCAAGCCTGGACTGTAGCCAAAGACTGCAGTGCTCTTGGTAGGGTGTCCTGTGGGAACAAAGCAGAGAACATCAATTAAAAAAACATTGAAATCAATTATTTTTCATGAATTTCAAAGTAACAGCTTCTTCCCTAATCTTGGTGATGCTTGTCATCTGTGTATGTCATTTTATCAGAAAGAAAAGTACCTTTGAACAGCCAGAGCAGTTTTAAATGTAATTTGAATTTTGGGAGGAATCACCATTTTTTTTTCTTTCTCACCAGTTTTTGTTTTCAAGATATACAAGCTAAAATTTGTTGATTCGAATTTTATGTGCCTTTCAAAGGAAGTTAAAGCCCATTTTATCAAATCAGAGGGTGAAACATTTATTCAAATTACAGACAATCCTCATCTTTATCAAAATACATATTTACTACTTTCTTATTTTCATTAACAAAAATTATATGCAATCATTGTACCCTTAAGTTTTTAGTACTTTATCTTCTTTTTTCTTAACTATAAGACAAACTTTGGTCATTATGTCTTGTAAAGTTGACAAAGCCATTTATGATTTTAATAATATGTTCTTAATTCTTCCCAAAAGCTTTTATCATATATTTTATGAGTGATTTTTTTCCTACATATGATATTCTATTATAACAAGTTCAATAATGAGAAACAGCATTTGGACTTATTTTTACAATCTGTTATAACATATATATGGAATTGACTATATTAATTTTAAGCATTCTTTGTTTTTTAATGCACTTTAAAGTATTACACATTATACTTTATGCATTCATTTTTATTGTGATAAAATATGCATAACACAAAATGTACCATCTTAAGCATTTTTAAAAGATTTTATTTATTTATTTTGAGAGAGAATGAGATAGAGAAAGATAGAAGAGAGAGCATGAGTTGGGGAAGGGGCATAGAGAGAGGGAGAAGGAGAGGGAGAAGCAGACTCCCTACTGAGCAGGGAGCCCAATGTGAAGGTGGATCCCAGGACTTCAAGATCATGACCTGAGACAAAGGCAGACACTTAACCAACTGAGCCACCCAGGTACATCTTAAACCTTTTTTTTTTTGTCTAAAGAATTAGATTATTTAAATGAAATGGAAATATAGTTTAAGGCAGCAGCTTATTCTTTTTTTTTTTTAATTTCTTTTCAGTGTTCCAGAATTCATTGTTTATGCACTACACCCAGTACTCCATGCAATAGTGCCCTCCATAATACCCACCACCAGGCTCACCAAACCTCCCACCCCCATCCCCTCCCAAACCCTCAGATTGTTTCTCAGAGTCCACGGTCTCTCATGGTTCGTCTCCCCCTCCAATTTCCCCTAACTCTCTTCTCCTCTCCAGCTCCCCATGTCCTCCGTGTTATTACTTATGCTCTAAAAATAAATGAAACCATAGGATAATTAACTCTCTCTGCTTGACTTACTTCACTCAGCATAATCTCCTCCAATCCCATCCATGTTGATACAAAAGTTGGGTATTCATCCTTTCTGATGGAGGCATAACACTCCATAGTGTATATGGACCACATATTCTTTATCCATTTGTCTGTTGAATTTGTTGAAGGGCATCTTGGTTCTTTCCACAGTTTGGCAACTGTGGCCATCGCTGCTATGAACATTTTTAAAGTGCACAATTCAGTGGCATTAAATCCATTACTCTGTTGTGCAACTGCCATCACTGTCCATCCCCTAACTCTTTTCATCTTATAAAACTGAAACTCCATTGAACAGTAACTTCCTATTCCCCCTCCTCCCAGCCCCTGGAGACCAACCTTTTACTTTCTGTCTCTTGTGAATTTGACTACTCCAAGTACCTCATAGTGGAAGAATCACACATTATCAATCTTTTTGTGATGGATTTATTTCATTTACCGTTATGTCCTCATTAATGCTCTAGTATATCAGAGTTTGCTTCCTTTTGAAGGCTGAATCATTTTCCATTGTATGGAAGTTTGCTTACCCATTCATCTATTAGTAGACTTCTACATTTTAATTATTGTGAATAATGTGGATAGGAATGGGTGGGTGTACAGATATCTCTTAGAGAGTCTGCTTTCAATATGGGAAGGGATCTAGAAGGGCAGTTTCTGGGTCATATAGTAATTCTATTTTCATTTTTTGAGGACTCTACTGTTTTTGAAAGTGGCTGTCCATTTGGAATTCTGACCAGCAGTATCAATTCCCATTTTTCCCATATCCTGGCCAACACTTGTTTTCTGTTTTTTGATTTTTTGATTTTGGTGTTTTTTTTTTTTTTAAAGTAACCATTCTAATGAGTATGTGGTGGTATCTCATTGTAGTTTTGCTTTGAAGTCCCACGATGACCCCGGATGTTGAACATCTATTCATGTGCTTTTTGGCCATTTGTGTGTCTTCTTTGGAGAAATGTCTGTTCAATGTCTATTACCCATTTTTTAATTGGGCTGTTTTTGTGATTGTTATTTTGGAGTTTTTATTCTCTTTACATTTTGGATACTGATTTTTTGTTAGTTTAAGGGATTATATCCTTTATTAGATTAAGATGATCATAATTTTAATCTTGATCACATTTAGTAATATTTCTTACAAGGTGCATATCACAGTTTATTCATCAGTGATTTTTATATTGTTTCTTGAAAGACACATCCACGATTTCTTTGAGCTAAGAAGTGGCATATGCCTTCAGCCTTGCGGGAAGTCCCATTTGGCAGTCGACTTGAGCCAGTTGAAGCTGCCATGCTCATCTTTCTAAGCATACCGTCAGTGGCTCTCCATCATTTCAGCTGGCTGAGCCTCAGCCTCAAGGTCTGGATGAAAATATATTTAAAGCATATGATAAAATAAGACCTAATTCTTTCTCTTCATCGGTTGAACCTAATGCCTCTGAATGAAAGCTGATAGGCATGTCCGATGGTCCTCTGCGAGTCGTGCAATGGGGTCTTTGTGCAATGTCCCAGACACTGAATAGTGATGATCTGCGCAACTTGGTACCAAAAACCTTTCTAAGTCAGGCGATTTCTAATTATTGGCTTTCAGTAAAATCAAAAGGAGATCTAATTGCTATAACTAAGAAGGAGTCCTAGGTACTGAATAACACTTGTTGGTATAGCAAAATCCTCACCTACTCTCAGATGTGAACAAAGTTTCTCTGTGTCTACAGGTCCAAAACAAAAACACACAAAAACCAAAGAGCACAATAAAATCAATGCGAAGTCTGTCTTGTTGAATTCTAGAAGTAAGCAAATTTCATCCATGTCTTTGCAAAGACAAATTATAGGGCCCCGACAAAGTGAATTTGTTTTGTATGAAACATAGGAAGAGGAGATCCAAAAACTTCTGGATAGGTGGGTAAATCACGCTGTCCCTCCCTTTTCTCTCCTGACCTAGGGGACAGATCATCAGGATACAGAACTACTCCAAAATCATCTCCTTGAGAAAAGCATTCCCATATGATTTCACATTTATGTATAATAATTTACTAACATCTCTATTCTGTTATCTTCATCAATTATGTGTCAAGAATAATTGTAATGATAATTTGATCTAGAAAAAAACATTTTAAACACCTAAGGCCTTCAGTTCATAGGAAATAAAATAATTTCAATTCATATACATGTTTCTGTTGCAGAATTTTATAAGGATGATAATAAAGCACTTTCAAACATAAAATTTTATGACATTAGAATAAAATTCTATGAGGGAAGTGGGGTGAAACTATGCTCAAAAAGAAAAAAAGAAGTAGTAAGATTTCTGACCGCTAAAAGTGGGTATTACCCATCTTATTTTTGTTGCTGTTCATGTATTTTTAAAAAAATGGATAATAGTGGGTTTTAACTTGCCTTAGTAGGTTTTTGCTGTTGTTATTCTATTGCACAAATTCTAAAGTAAGACCTAAACGTTTTATTTTGAAGCAACAGTATTTATAGTATATAAGAAATTATATATTTGTGTTCAAAAGTTAGGTGGTACCTTAAAAATATGTGAGGGGAATTTCACACTTGTGTTAAATTTTGTTGAGTGAGTGCAGTGGTGGGAGAGCTGCTGAGGCAGAGAGACTGGGCAGGACCTACTATCTCCATCTATTTAGATATGGTGGAAAGACTGAGTGAAGAGAAGTGGATGCAGTGAGCCTGTGGGTGGGGAGGCATCTAATCACAAAGGTCTTGGGTGAGAAGCCAAGGATTCTGCAGTTTAAATAGGATATTTAAGTAGCAGGCTAGTGATGGTGAGGGCCATGTTAGAAAGTTCGCTTTGTGCTGTGATAATGCAATCTGGC
This sequence comes from Lontra canadensis, assembly GCF_010015895.1. Taxonomy (NCBI): domain Eukaryota; kingdom Metazoa; phylum Chordata; class Mammalia; order Carnivora; family Mustelidae; genus Lontra; species Lontra canadensis. Next base: position 26,154,173 of record NW_022631010.1, on the reverse strand, counting down.
ATATAGAGAGGGTAGAGGGACAGAGCAGGAATGGGAAGATTTAGGATCTGAGAAATGAGAAAGGCAGAAATTAGGCAGGGTGGCAGCAGAGAAGAAGAGAGGTGGGAGGACACATATTTGGCAAGTAAAATAACAGGTGTTTGTGACTCAGGAATGGGATGCAGATAAAGGAAGGGGAGGATTCAGTCTCAGGTTTCTGACTGATTCTCTGGGAACAAATATTGTCAAGGATATTAGAAGCAACCTCAGGTCATTAGATGATAACTCAAACTTCTTTGGGCTTAAAGAAAAACAAAGTCTCATTCCTGTTACTGTTACTTTTCCTAAGGTGAAAAAAAATGTGCTCTTCAGTCTCTCAACTGGATCTCAGTTATGGAATCGGGGGGAAAAGTCTGGAATTGTGCTCCGCTCTGGACAGGTGTGCACTGTGTCATTGCATGTTGACTGTCAAAAGAATAGTAAAATTCTGTCTTATTTTAAAGATGAGGAAACTGAGACACAGAGGGAGAAACTGATGGACAAATGTAATAACTGGTGACTTGGTGATGCCTTGGTAAGGAGTGGAATGCATTATAGTTTATACTCTGTGGGTAAAGGGTAAAAATAAGTGCTTTTTCTGCTATCTCAAGTGGTGAAGGCAGGTTTCGAGGATCAAACTTTTCAATTAAAAGGCAGAGAATGGAAGAATAGATCAAGAAGCACGATGCAACCCTATGAGAACTAAGAGACACACTCAAGATTCAAAGATACAAATAGGTTAAAAATAAAAGTATGTGAAAAGATAATCCATGCAAATAGTGATCTAAAGAGAGCTGGAGTGGCTATACTAATAGAGACCAATCAATTTTTCAAAAAGATTTATTTATTTGAGGGAGAGAGGAAGAAAGAGTGCATGCAAGAGTGGGGGAAAGGGCAGAGGGAGAGAATCTTCAAGCAGACTCCCAGCTGAGTACAGAGCCTGATGCGAGGCTTGATCCCATGACCCGCATGAGATCATGGTCTGAACGAAAACTGTGAGTCAGAGGCTCAACCAGCTGAGCAACCCAGGTTCCTCCAGAAAAAATGGAATTTAAAACAAGAAAAGATGACTAGAGACAAAAGATATTTTTATAATGGTAAAGTAGAAAATCCATCAAAAAGCTATAACAATTATAAATACAGCAAGAGTACCAAAACATAAGAAGCAAAACTGACAGAAAGAGAGAAATAGACAATTCAAAATAATAGTTGGAAATGTTAGTACCCCATTTTCATTGATTGAACAGAACAATTAGGCAGAAGATCAGCAAATAGCAGAAGACTCCCAACACTACCAAAGCTGATACCTAATAAGACAATCTAACAGCAGAAAACATTCTTCCCAAGCACACATAGAAATTGCTTCAGGATAAATAATATATTAGCCACGAAATAAGTCTTAATAAATTTAAGAGGATTGAAATCATACAAAGTATGTTCTCTGAGCACAGTAGAATTAAGTTAGAAGTTAATACCAGAAGGGATTTTGAAAAATTCACATACATATGGAAACTAAAAAATATACTCCTAATTGATCAGTAGGTCCAAAAGAAATCACAAGAAATTGGAAAATATTTTGAGATAAATGAAAATGAAAACACAACATACCAGAATTTATGGGATACAGTGAAAGCATTGCTCAGAGGGAAATTTATAGCTATAAATGTCTACATAAAAAAAGAAGAAATATCTAAAGTCTGCAGCTTAGCTACCTCCCTTAAATTAGATAAAGAAGAGCACTAAACACAAAGCAACAGCAGGAAATAAATAATACAGATGGAGTGGAAATAAATTAGGGAGCAGAAAAATAGAAAAAATACAAAAATAAAAAATGGTTCTTTGAAAAGGTTAACAAAATTGAAAAAGATGTAGTGAGACTGATTAACGATGAAAGAGAGTGGACTCATTATTAGATCAGAAATGAAAAGGACATTACTATGTATCACACAGAAGTAAAATAGATTATAAGGGAATACTATGAATGATTGAGTGCCAACATTTAGATTATCTATATAAAATGGACAAACTGCTAGAAGGACAAACTACCAAAACAGACTCAAGAATAAATAGGAAATCTGAATAGATTTGTGACATGTAATGAGATTAAGTAAGCAATAAAAAAAGCTTCCCACAAAAGAAACCCAGAACCAGGTGGATTCGCTAATAAATGTTATTAAAATTTAAAGATGAATTAACACCAATTCTTCACAAACTCTTCCAAAAGGTAAAGGAGGAGAAAAAACTTTTCAACTCCTTTCAGGAAGCCAGTATTATCCTGATACCAAAACCAAATCTATCACAAAATTAAACTCTACACCAATTTTTCTTTTCTTTAAAATTGCATTCAGTTAGCCACTGTATAGTACATGATTAGTTTTTGATGTAGTTTTCAATGATTCATCAGTTATACCAATTTTTCTTATGAAGACAGATACAAAATATCAACAAAATACTAGCAATACTAGCAAAATACTAGTAAATTACAAACTAGCTACGTGTAAAAGTTATCATTCACCATGTCAGATTTATCCCAGGAATGCCAGGTTGGTTCAGTATACAAAAATCAATCAATGCAACACATTCTAATATTCATAGAATAAAGGGTAGAACTCACATAATCATCTCAATAGATACAAACTCTTGACAAAATCCAAAACCCTTTCATGATAGAAAGCACTCAACAAACTAGAGATGGAAGGCAATTTTCTTAAGTTAGTAAGAGGCATAAAAAAAACCCATAGCCAGTTCATACCTGAAGGCAAAGGACAGAACTTCCCCCTGAGATCAAGGATAAGACAAGAATGTTGCCTTTCACCACTTATTCTGAACATTGTAAGAGAGGTTCTATCCAGGCCAGTTAGGCCAGGAGGAGAAATAAAAGCCATGTGGACTGGAAAGGAAGAAGTAAAAGTACATGTATTTGCAGCTCACATGATCTTTTACAAAGAAAATCCTAAAGAATACACAAATAAACTATTAGAGCTAATGAAGGACTTCAGTAAAGTTGCAAGCTACAAAATCAATGTACAAAATCAGTTGTATTTCCACACATTATCAATAAACAATCTGAAAATAAAGTTAAGTAAACAATTTCATTTATGAAACCATCAAAACTAATAAAATGTTCAGGAATAAATTTGACCAAAGAAGTATAAGGCTTGTATGCTGAAAACTACAAAAAAGAATGTTGAAAGGACTTAAAAGAACACCTAATAAATGAAAAGATACCTCATACTAATGGGTTGGATAATTTGTTAAGATGGCAATACTCTCCAAATTGATTTGCAGATTCTATGCCCTTCTTATCAAAATTACTTTTCCCCAAAATGGGCAAGCTGATCTAAAATATTTATGGAAATGAGACATAGAAAAGTTAAAACAGTCTTAAAAAAGAACAAAATTAGAACACCCACATTTTCTTGACTCAAAACTTACTACAAGCATATGGTAATCAAGACAATGTGGTACTGGCATAAAATAAACCTATGGATCAGTTGAATGGAATTGAGAGTTCAGAAATAAAACGATGCCTCTATGATCAGTTGGTTTTCAATGAAGTTGCCCCAACCGTTTACTGAAGAAAGAATAATCTTTGCCACAAATGGTGCTGGGACAATTGGATTTATGCAAAAGAATAAATTTGAACCCCACCTCAAACAACATAGAAAAATTAGCTCAAAATGGATTAAATGTCTTGATATAAGAGACAAATATGTAAGATTTTTAGAAGAAAACAGAGAAAATAATAGATATAAATCTTTATGACCTTAGATTAGGAATAGTTTTAATTTTTTTTTATTTTTTACTTTTTTGCTTTTTAACACAATTTATTTTTTTTTCAGTGTTCCAAGATTCATTGTTTATGCACCACACCCAGTGCTCCACGCAATACGTGCCCTCTTTAATACCAACCACCAGGCTCACCCCCCCACCCCTCTCCCCTCCAAAACCCTCAGTTTGTTTCTCAGAGTCCATAGTCTCTCATGGTTCCTTTCCCCTCTGATTTCCGCCAACTCACTTCTCCTCTCCATCTCCCAATGTCCTCTGTGTTATTCCTTATGCTCCACAAGTAAGTGAAACCATGTGATAGTTGACTTTCTCTGCTTGACTTATTTCACTTAGCATAATCTCCTCCAGTCCCATCCATATTGATACAAAAATTGGGTATTCATCCTTTCTGATGGAGGCATAATACTCCATTGTATATAAGGATCATATCGTTTTTATCCATTCATCTGTTGAAGGACATTTCGGCTCTTTCCACAGTTTGGTGACCATGGCCATTGATGCTATGAACGTTAGGGTACAGATGGCCCTTCTGTTCACTACATCTGTATCTTTGGGGTAAATACTCAGTAGTGCAATTGCAGGGTCATAGGGAAGCTCTCTGTTTAATTTCATAAGCAGTCTCCACACGGTTTTCCAAAGCGGCTGCACCTAACTTGCATTCTCACCAACAGTGTAAGAGGGTTCCCCTTTCTCCACATCCTCTGCAACACTTATTTCTTGTCTTGTTAATTTTGGCCATTCTAACTGGCATAAGGTGGTATCTCAATGTGGTTTTGATTTGAATCTCCCTGATAGCTAATGATGATGAACATTTTTTTCATGTGTCTGTTAGCCATTTTTATGTCTTCTTTGAAGAAGTGTCTGTTCATGTCTTCTGCCCATTTTTTGATGTGATTATCTGTTTTTTGGGTGTTGAGTTTGAGAAGTTCTTTATAGATCTTGGATATCAGCCCTTTGTCTGTAGTGTCATATGTGAATATCTTCTCCCATTCCGTGGGTTGCCTCTTTGTTTTGTTGACTGTTTCCTTTGCTGTGCAGAAGTTTTTGATCTTAATGAAGTCCCAAAAATTCATTTTCACTTTTGTTTCCTTTGCCTTTGGAGACATGTCTTGAAAGAAGTTTCTGTGGCTGATGTTGAAGAGGTTATCCTTGAGGATTTTGATAGATTCCTGCCTCACGCTGAGGTCTTTTATTCATTTCAAGTTTATCTTTGTGTATGGTGTAAGAGATGGCACCTTTGATGGGCAAAGATCCCATCAAAAAGGAGAATTTCAGACCAATATCCCTGTAGAGTATGGATGCCAAGATTCTCAAAAAGACCCTAGCTAATAAGATCCAACAATACATTAAAAATACTATCCACCATGAGCAGGTGGGATTTATCCCTGGGATACCAGGGTGATTCAACATTTTCAAATCAATCATTGTGATAGAACAAATCAATAAGGGAAGAGAGACAAACCACATAGTCCTCTCAATTGATGCAGAAAAAGCATTTGACGAGTTGATTAAAATGCTTCAATGTATAGGGATAGAGGGAACATTCCTCAACTTCATAAAATCTATGAAAAACCCACAGCCAGTATTATTCTCAATATGGAAAAGCTGACAGCCTTCCCTTTGTGATCAGGAACACGACAAGGATGTCTGTCCTTGCCACTGTTGTTCAACATAGTACTAGAAGTTCTAGCAACAGCAATCAGACAACAAAAAGAAATAAAATGTATTCAAATTAGCAAATAAGTCAAACTTTCTCTCTTTGCAGATGACATTGATACTTTATATGGAAAACCTGAAAGACTCCACCCCCAAACTACTAGAACTCATACAGCAATTCAGTAATGTGGTAGGATACAAAATGAATGAACAGAAATTAGTTGTTTTCTTATACACTAACAATGAAAATATAGAAAGGGAAATTAGAGAATTGGTTCCATTTACTATAGCACCAAGAACCATAAGATATCTGAGAATAAACCCAGCCAAAGAGGTAAAGGATCTGTACTCGAGGAACCACAGAACACTCATGAAAAAAAATTGAAGAAGACACAAAAAAATAGAAGAGCATTCTATGCTCATGGACCTGAAGAATAAACATCATTAAAATGTCTACACTGCCTAGAGCAATCTGTACTTTCATTGCCATCCCGATCAAAATTCCACTGGCATTTTTCAAAGAGCTGGAACGAACAATCCTAAAATTTGTATGGAACCAGAAGAGACCCTGAATCGCTAAGGAAATGTTAAAAAAGAAAAACAAAATGGTGGGCATCACATTACCTGATTTCAAGCTTTACTACAAAGCTGTGATCACCAAGACAGCATGGTACTGACACAAAAACAGACACATATACCAATGGAACAGAGTAGAGAGCCCAGATATAGACGCTCAACTCTATGGTCAAATAATCTTTGACAAAGCAGGAAAAAATATACAATGGAAAAAAGACAGTCTCTTCAATAAATGGTGCTGGGAAAATTGGACAGCTATGTATAGAAGAATGAAACAAGGTCATAGTTTTTTAGATATGACATAACAATCATAAAAAAATCAAAGAAAAAATGAACTGGACTTTATAAAAATTAAGAATTATGAACATCAAAGGACACTATCTAGAAAGTGGAAAGACAACTCAGAAAGTGGGAGAAAATATTTGCAAATTACATATCTAATAAGAATCTATTATCTGGGGACGCCTGGGTGGCTCAGTTGGTAAGCAGCTGCCTTCGGCTCAGGTCATGATCCCAGCATCCTGGGATAGAGTCCCACATCGGGCTCCTTGTTCAGCGGGGGGCCTGCTTCTCCCTCTGCCTCTGCCTGCCATTCTGTCTGCCTGTGCTCGCTCTCTCTCCCTCTCTCTCTGACAAATAAATAAAATCTTTAAAAAAAAAATCTTAAAAAAAATGAATCTATTATCTGGAATATAATAAGAGCAAGTAAAAAGACAACAATTGACAAAAAAAGGCAAAGGACTTAAATAGCCATTTATCCAAAGAAGATCTACAAATGGCCAACAAACACATGCAAAGATACTTACTGTCATTAGTCATCAGGGAAATGCAAATCAAAAGCACGATGAGATACCACTTCCTATATCTGAAAATGACTATTATCAGAAAGGCAGTCAATAACAATTATTCATAAAGATGTAGGGAAATTGGAAATTGTACACTGCTGATAGGAATATAGAATGGTGAGACTGTTGTGCAAGATAGTTTGGCAGTTCCTGAAAAAGTTATACATAGAGTTACCTATGACCCAGGAGTTTCAGTTGAAGTTGTGTATCCAAGAGATTTGAAAACACATATTCCCCAAATACCTTGTAAACAATGTTTATAACAGCATTATTCACAATATCAAAATGGTAGAAAAAGCCCAAATGACCATCAAGTGATAATGGATAAATGGAATCTGGTATGTCCATGAAATGAAATATTTAGCTGTAAAAAGGAAAAAGGTACTGATATATGTTACCACGGATGAACTTTGAAAATAATATGCAAACTGAAAATGTCTGATACAAAGGCCACTATTGCATTTCCATGCCATTATGGAAAGCCCATGATACCTATGGCATTTATATGAAGTGTCCACAATAGGCAAATCCATAGAGACATAAATTAGGTGAGTAGTTGCCAGAGACTGAGGGTAAGAGAGAACTAGAAGTGACTAGTAATGGGTTTGGGTTTTTTTTTTTTTTTCCAGGGGAGGGAGTTTGATGAAAATATTCTGGAACTGAATAGTGGCTATAGTTGCAAAATCTTGTGAATCTACTGAAAGCACTTGAGTTTTACTCTTTGAGTGAATTTTATGTTGTGTAAAATTTTATGTGAATTATATGTCCAAACAACAACAATAAAAAAATCTCTGCATGTTGTGATGATGCCAAATTACATATCCTGAGTTGCTTTTCCCAGTAAGGATCTTGGCTTGTCTAGGCTCTAGGAGGATATATAATAATTTACTATTACTTTTCTCTTTGACCATGTGTCATTTTCTTCTCAAAGGGCACTAAGCCCAATGTTGGGAAATCGTCCCATGCCTCTTCGAGTAAAAAACCTTGTCCTAAGCCTGAGAGAATGTCCTTTATTCCGAGCAAAGAGGATATGGCTGTCTCTATTTCTCTTTTAAGCCATACCCTGCATGGCATCTGGCACAGAGTGTGTTTTTAATTTCAGGTAACTTACCAGATGTCTTCACAGCATTCATTCATTTACTCATCTGCTCCATTCATCCCTCATCACACATTTCACGTCTTTAACACACATTATGTGCCAAGCAATGCCATTTTAACTCAATCCAGCCAACATTTATTGAATCACCTACTGTATACCAGATGTCATGTGTGTGGGGGCAGTCAGGGAGTACAGTGAAGGCAGAAATGAGACTCTCCAGTGGCTCATAACAGGCAGTTACAGGCCCAAGATGGCTTATACCAAAGTTAAGGTCACTAAAAATAATGGTGGACATTAAAACAAGCACTATGGGACCTGGAAAAGTCTAGCTCAGACACATTGTACCAATACAAAGAAGGAATTCCAGAAGAACCTTTGGGCCTCTGCCACTGGAGTATACAAACCAACAATTACCAAATGATTATTGAGTACTCAGATCTTCTGAGTTGAATGCTTTTTTGACTATGACTCCCATGTAAGGCTTTTTTCTGCTGTGCATGGACGGTAAGTTTCACATTCAATTTTGAGGGCACCAGCAGGGGTGGGAATGCTGGCATTTTCTAAGCTGGGGAAAGGACAGGAAATATACACAAGGGCACAGCTCTCCACAACATCCTATGAGGAAGATATCATCAATCATCCTCATTCTACAAGTGAGGGCTGGAAGACTCAATGTGACTTAAAGACTTTCATAAGACCACCCAGCCACAGGTTTCAGTCCTAGTGCAGCAAGTGACACTGGCTAGTCCTGGCTAAGCAGAGGAAGGATTTCAAACTGAAATTCATCAATGTCATTTTTCCTAACACCTGGCCCAATCTTTCCCCAAAATGACTAAAATACTACTACCGAGAAACCTCCTAATTAAAAAAAAAAAAATTCTGTTATGTTAGTCACCATAAAATACATCATTAGGTTTTGATGCAGTGTTCCAAGATTCATTGTTTATGTACAACACCCAGTGTTCCATGCAATATGTGCCCTTCTTAATACCCACCACCAGGCCCACCCATTCCCCACCCTCCTCCTCTCTAAAACTCTCAGATAGTTTCTCAGAGTCCACACTCTCTCATGGTTGGTCTCCCCTCCGACTTCCCCCAATTCACTTTTCCTTTCCTTCTCCTAATGTCCTCCATGTTATTCCTTATGTTCCACAAGTAAGTGAAACTATGTGAAATTGACTTTCTCTGCTTGACTTATTTTACTCAGGATTTGGCTATTGTGGACATTTCCACTATGAACCTCCTAATTAACAGTAGGGGATCCTCTTAGGAAAATATCCGAAGCTTTCATTCAAAAGCTGCAGCATGATCTCCACATCTTCAGTAATTGATCCTACTGAATTTTTAAAATTATCAGTTATATATTACCTCCTTGTAAACAGGATTTCAAGTGGCATATAGAAAGTCTTCAAGTAGATATCTACATCATAAAAAAATCAAAAGAAGCATTTTGGAGAATGAATGTATAAACTACAGGTACTAAAAAAAAGAGTTACTAAAATTGACCTTTATATATTGTTTTGAACGTCTTAAGAGTTAAGGACGTATACAGGAAACATAATGAGCTATAGAAGTACAGAAGCCTTTTCTTGCACTCAAATTCAAAGTATTTAATTACAAGAGAACTTAGACAGCTGTGATGGATAATGGCTTCAATATCAGTTTAATGCTTTGTAGCTGAAAATACCAATGTAAAGTTATTTATATTCTATTACTTATGAACAGAAAGAGCCCAAAGAAATGAAAAAAATATTGAAAAGAAATTCCATGTTCAAGTAACTAGAAAAAAAAAAAAGCCACCAACTCAAACCACACGCCATGAATAATAGCTAGAAAATAGATAAAATTGGGACCTAGCAAAAAATAGAAAGCACAAAGTAATAGGACTATCCAGATGGGGTAAATTGCGAGCACACACAGCCATCAACAGATCTGATTAGCTTAAGTAAAAGTTAAGTGATCACAACATGAAGCTATGCATCTGTGTTAGAAGTTTTACCAGCTCAGTCCATGTCCTTTCCTTCCCTGATCTCTATCCCTTCCTTCAGTGGGTAACACTCAGAATGGACCAGCAACTAATGTGTGATGCTATCTCCAAAAGAGAACTTAACAAGGCTAATGAAGGACCCATGTCTGAAGACCTGAGATCTATAGTAGAAAGGAATTTTGGGCAAAGACTTGTGAAGTCTTTCAACAATAATTATATCAACAGTAATTGATATCTCAATGTTTCCCTTTTTCCTTTTCAGTTCTCCAGTACTTGGTTGACAATGTTTTATATTAAATTATGTCTATTAAGATGCTGCAGTGGTTTATTTTTCCTTATTGAACACTGATGAAATAAGTTGTAAGGAAAAATAGCACAAAAATAAACTAGATATAAGAGGAGAGGTAAGACAACAGAGGGATAACATTGGTCTGGGTGAGTTAAGGAAACAAAAAAAGGTAAAAAATAATATGGTAAAAATAAAGTCTCATTAGCACAAAGTGTTAAAAAAAAAAGACCAACATTGAAAATATAGACAAAGGTATGGGTCACATACTTTGAAAATAACAGAGATATAAGTAATTAGAGAAAAAATTAAAGAGATCCAACCATATATACATATAAATGGTGGTCAAGAACATAAAAATTTAAGAAGTGGAAGAGAAAAAATATGTTAAAAGTATAATAAAAGAAAATACGTGTGCCCGGGTGGCTCAGTCTGTTAAGTGGCTGCCTTTGGCTTGGGTCATGATCTCCGCATCCTGGGATTGAACCCCACATGGGGCTTCCTTCCCCCTCTCGTCCCTGTTCATTCTCTCTCTCACTATTTCTCTCTCAAATAAATAAACAAAATCCTAAAAAAAGAAGAAGAAAGAAAACACTGGAATGAAGCAATCTGAGTAAACAGAATGAGAAGGAATGTCATGACTTAGGAAAAATTGATATGGAAAAATATCTTCCAAAAAATATATTGGTGAACATTTCAGAATATGAAGATAAGTAATTCTATAGTGTCTCACACAATACATACAAGTAATAGGAAAAAGAGAAAATCAATTTGGTCCCAGGCTTCCCTACAGGAATAGTGAATGCAAGTAGATGGCAACGATGTATGTTTGGATTTCTTAGAGGAAAAAAAACACAAAAATTAAGTTTTTGGAAAATTATTCTGATATAAATGCAATAATAGATATTTCCAAATATACCAGAACTTAAGGCACACCATCTGTACATCAACTATTCCAGAAAAAAAGTGTCTTTCAGCTAAAAGTGGAAGTTTTTATAAAAGTAATTAAATACACAAAGAGATGAGATGATGTGAATGAAATATAATAATAATAATATTCACAAAAGGCAATAGGAAGAGATCCATAGAGGATTCAGATATTGGAGTTATTAGATGCAGACTTTAAAATAAAATTGTTTCCTATGTTAAAGAAGATAAGAGAACAGTATGAAACTTTTAGTCATAAATCAGAATGTATAAAATGAATCAAATGCAAATTTTATTATAAAATTAAAGTAAAATTCAATGAATGAGTTTAATGGCAGACTAGATCCTGTTAAAAATAGAATTAGCGAAAGATAAACTTGAACATACAGAGATTAATGCATAGAGAGAAAGGAATTAAAAGTAGAGAAAAGATTTTAGGAGACATAGAATATATGAAAAGATCTAACATATGTCTAATTGGAGTCTGGAATGGAGGAAAAATAGGGTAGAAATAATATCAAAGAGATAATTGATGAAAACTTTGCAGCATTGGTTAGACAGATCCAAGAAGTATAAACTCTAGGTAAAATATATATAAAGAAAACCACATCTAGGCACAAAATATTAAGACTATTGAAAAACAAAAGTTAGTACAAAATCTTTAGTATTTTGAGGAAAAAGATACACTTCAGTCTAACTTCCCAACAGATAATGGAAATTCGAATACAATTCAAATAATAAAATGTAAGGTACTGAAAAAAATAACTTCCAACCTAGAATCTATGTTTAGTGAAAATATCATTTAAAAGTTAATGTGAGGGGCGCATGTGTTGCTCAGTGGGTTAAAGTCTCTGCCTTCGGCTCGGGTCATGATCCCAGGGTCCTGGGATCGAGTCCCACATCCGGCTCTCTGCTCAGCAGGGAGCCTGCTTCCTCCTCTCTCTCTCTCTCTCTCTGCCAGCCTCTCTGTCTACTTGTGATCTCTATCTGTCAAATAAATAAAATCTTTAAAAAGAGTTAATGTGAAATAAAGATACGTACAGAAACACACACAAACACAAATGAGAGAATAAATCAAATGCAAACCTACCATAAGAAAAATACTGAAGGGAAGAGAAAAATAATCCCTGAGGAAGATTTACAAATTTGGTGAGGAATGAAGAACACAAAATAGGTAAATTTACAGAAATTTAAATATGAATTGAATGCATAAGAATGTCTTGTGGGGTTTAAAGTATACAGTGAATTGATAACATACATAGTGAATATAATTAGAAGTTGGAGTAAATGGAATTAAAATGTCCAAGTTCCTAGAATCGTCTGTGAAGAAGTAAAAACAATAGAAATATGAGACTTTGATAACGATATATAATGTAATTTCTATGGCAATCATTAAACAAACATAGTAAAATAATGTATGACTACCAAAATAATAAAAATAAGATAGTGGAATAATAATCTGAAAGAGGCATGAAATGAACACAGAACAAATAGGAGATACAGAGACTAGAAATGTGGTAGATCACATCCAAACATATCAATTATTTCATTAGATATAAATAGAAAAAATTCTCTAATGGAAAGATGAATAATTTGTTTGCATAAGAAAAATAAAAAGTTGCTTATACTGTCCCTAAATATAAAGAAAATGATTGAAAACAGAAGGATAGAAAGTATATAAATTAAACAATAACCAGAAGAATTCTTATATAGTTAATACTAATATCAGTCAATGTGCATTTTAAGGTACAAAACATTTGATAAAGAAAATCATTTCATAATAATGGAATTAATAAAGGAATATGTAATTATTTTAATTTTTATATATCTAATAATACAACGTCAAAATGTAGGGCAAAATTGGTAGAACTAAAAGGAAAAAATACAAACCCACAATCTAATGGGAGAATTCAATATGCATCTCTCAATTATTGATAGAATAAGCAGACAAAAAAAAAAAAAAAGCAGTGAAGAAATCAAAGGTTTCAACAACATTGAGAAACCTGGTCTGATATATTCAAGTGCACAGAGAGAATAAACATGGTTTGCTACTGTGGCATAAACACGTCTCTTAAGTTTGAAAGCTTGAGATAATTCAAGTATATTTTATAAAAACGGCAGAATTAAGATAGAAAACAATAATCAAGATGATTAGAGAATCCCTGTGTAAATGGAAACACACATCTGAAATAATACATAGGAACAAGAAGAAATCACAGTAAAAATTTGGATATATTTTGAAATAGCTTAAAATTTATATCATATTAAAACTTGCAGGGTAAAGCTAAAAATATAGTTTTAAGTACATATATTAGGAATATATAAGTATATAAGTAGCTGCTTAAGTTATAAAAGAAATAGCAAATTAAACTCAAAATAAGTAAAAGGATCAAAATAAGAAAGCAGCAACTACTAAAATAGAAAATATACATATAATAGAAATAATCAGTAAAATTAAAGTTACTTTCTTGAAAGATTAATAAAATTTATAAATACCAGTTAGACTGATCAAAAAGTAAACCAATATCAGGAATAGCAGTGAGTGAAACTATAGATTTTAGAAACTTTGTATACTGAAAACAGAGAAGACCATTATTTTCAATTATTTGTGTAATTATAAAAATTATCTCTCCGTTAAACTCTTAGGAAAAGCACTGTATATAGCAAAAGTTCTATTTTCTTTTTTACCTTTCTCTTCTTTAAAAAAAGAACACCATATTCTTTGACCATAATGCAATCAATTCTACTTTGATGACTATCTAGAAAATAGTAAAGGGAGGCGTCAAGATGGCAGAGAATAGCAGGCTGAGACAACATCAGGTAGCAGGAGAACAGCTAGATAGCTTATCTAACCATTGCAAACACCTACAAATCCAACGGGAAATCGAAGAGAAGAAGAGCAACAATTCTAGAAACAGAAAATTGATCACTTTCTGAAAGGTAGGACCTGCAGAAAAGTGAATCCAAAGTGACGGGAAGATAGACCACGGGGGGACAGGCCGGCTTCTGGCAAGCCGTGGAGCAACGGAGCACAAAATCAGGACTTTTAAAAGTCTGCTCCATGGAGGGACATCGCTCCAGAGGCTAAGCCGGGGGGAAGCCCACGCGCGGTCAGCATAACCCCATGTCCCACAGGGTCACAGAAGGAACGGGGGTTGAGTGTTGCAGAGCTTGCAGGTATTAGAGCAGGGAAGCCGGCAACAGCAACAAAGCCAAGGAGCGAGCTCTCAGCTCGGGGTTACCTTGAACCGGTCACAGGCTGGGTGAGCTCGGAGCACGGCCAGAGGCCATGGAGACGGAAGCGACTGGCGCTTTTCTCCAAGTGCGACCGATTGAGCGCTTTCCTCCAATAGGGACCAGAGGCCAGGGAGACGGGGGCGGTTGGGCGCTATTCTCTGAGGCGCGCTGAGGAGTGGGACCCCGAGCTCTCAGCAACTCCAGGCCGAAGATTGGGAGGTCGCCATCTTCATTCCCGTCCTCCGGATCTCTACGGAAAGTGCTCAGGGAACAAAAGCTCCTGAAAGCAAACCCTAGCGGATTACTTAGCCAGGTCCCTGGTAAGGGTGGTGCAATTCCGCCTGGGGCAAAGACACTTGAGAATCACTAAATAGGCCCCTCCCCCAGAAGATCGACAAGAAAACCAGCCAAGACCAACTTCACTCACCAAGGAGAACAGGGGAATTCCAGAGGAGGAGAAAGCAAATCTTACCTGGACAAAATGACAAGGCGGAAAAACTCACCACAAAAAAAAAAAGAGCAAGAGGCAGTACCGAAGGCTGGGGATCTAATCAATACAGACATTGGTAATATGACAGATCTAGAGTTCAGAATGACAATTCTCAGGGTTCTAGCTGGGCTCGAAAAAGGCATAGAAGGTATTAGAGAAACCCTCTCTGGAGAGATAAAAGCCCTTTCTGGAGAAATAAAAGTACTGAAATCTAACCAAGTTGAAATCAAAAAAGCTATTAATGAGGTGCAATAAAAAATGGAAGCTCTTACTGCTAGTGTAAATGAGGCAGAAGAAAGAATTAGTGACATAGAAAAGCAAATGTCAGAGAATAAAGAAGCTGAGCAAAAGAGAGACAAACAAATACTGGACCATGAGGAGGGAATTTGAGAGAGAAGTGACACCATAAGATGACACAACATTAGAATAATTGGGATTCCAGAAGAAGAAGAAAGAGAGAGAGAGCAGAAGGTATACTGGAGAGAATTATTGGAGAGAATTATTGGAGAGAATTTCCCTAATATGGCAAAGGGAACAAACATCAAAATCCAGGAGATGCTAAGAATGCCCCTCAAAATAAATAAAAATAGGTCCACACCTCGTCACCTGATAGTAAAATTTACAAGTCTTAGCGACAAAGAGAAAATCCTGAAAGCAGCCCAGGAAAAGAAGTCTGTAACATACAAGGATAAAAACATTAGTTTGGCAGCAGACTTATCCACAGAGACCTGGCAGGCCAGAAAGAGCTGGCATGATATATTCAGAGCACTAAACTAGAAAAACATGCAGCCAAGAATACTATATCCAGCTAGGCTATCATTGAAAATAGAAGGAGAGATAAAAAGCTTCTAGGACAAACAAAAACTGAAAGAATTTGCAAACACCAAACCGGCTCTACAGGAAATATTGAAAGGGGTCCTCTAAGCAAAGAGAGACGCTAAAAGTAGTAGATCAGAAAGAAACAGAGACAATATACAGTAACAGTCACCTCACAGGCAATACAATGACACTAAATTCATATTTCTCAATAGTTACCCTGAATGTTAATGGGCTAAATGCCCCAATCAAAAGGCACAGGGTATCAGAATGGATAAAAAAAAAAAAAAACCATCAATATGCTGCCTACATGAAACTCATTTTAGACCCGAAGACTCCTCCAGATTTAAAGCGAGGGGGTGGAAAACAATGTACCATGCTAATGGACATCAGAAGAAAGCTGGGGTGGCAACCCTTATATCAGATCAATTAGATTTTAAGCCCAAGACTATAAAAGAGATGAAGAAGGACATTATAGCATACTCAAAGGGTCTGTCCAATAAGAAGACCTAACAATTTTAAATATCTATGCTCCTAACATGGGAGCAGCCAACTATATAAACCAATTAATAACAAAATCAAAGAAACACATCCACAATAATACAATAATAGTAGGGGACTTTAACACTCCCCTCACTGAAATGGACAGATCATCTAAGCAAAAGATCAACAAGGAAATAAAGGCCTTAAATGACACACTGGACCAGATGGACATCACAGATATATTCAGAACATTCCACCCCAAAGCAACAGAATATACATTCATCTCTAGTGCACATGGAACATTCTCCAGAATAGATCACATCCTGGGACATAAATCGGGTCTCAACCAGTATCAAAAGATTTGTATCATTCCCTACATATTTTCAGACCACAATGCTCTGAAGCTAGAACTCAATCACAAGAGGAAATTTGGAAAGAATCTAAACAGCATCCTTCTAAAGAATGAATGGGTCAACCAGGAAATTAAAGAAGAATTGAAAAAATTCATGGAAACAAATGATAATGAAAACACAACGGTTCAAAATCTGTGGGACACAACAAAGGCAGTCCTGAGAGGAAAATATATAGTGGTACAAGCCTTTCTCAAGAAACAAGAAAGGTCTCAAATACACAACCTAACCCTACACTTAAAGGAGCTGGAAAAAGAACAACAAAGAAAGCCTAAACCCAGCAGGAGAAGAGAAATCATAAAGATCAGAGCAGAAATCAATGAAATAGAAACTAAAAAACAATAGAACAAATCAATGAAACTAGGAGCTGGTTCTTTGAAAGAATTAATAAGATTGACAAACCCTGGCCAGACTTATCAAAAAGAAAAGAGAAAGGACCCAAATAAATAAAATCATGAATGAAAGAGGAGAGATCACAACTAACACCAAAGAAATACAAACAATTATAAGAACATACTATGAGCAACTCTATGCCAACAAATTCGACAATCTGGACGAAATGGATACATTTCTAGAGACATATAAACTACCACAACTGAACCAGGAAGAAATAGAAAACCTGAACAGACCCATAACCAGTAAGGAGATTGAAACAGTCATCAAAAATCTCCAAACAAACAAAAGTCCAGGGCCAGATGGCTCTCAGGGGAGTTCTACCAAACATTTAAGGAAGAAATAATTCCCATTCTCCTCAAACTGTTCCAAAAAATAGAAATGGAAGGAAAACTTCGAAACTCATTTTATGAGGCCAGCATCACCCTGATCCCAAAACCAGACAAGGATCACATCAAAAAAGAGAATTATAGACCAATATCCTTGATGAACACAGATGTGAAAATTCTCACCAAAATACTGGGCAATAGGATCCAACAGTACATTAAAAGGATTATTCACCATGACCAAATGGGATTTATTCCAGGGCTGCACGGTTGGTTCAACATCTGCAAATCATTCAATGTGATACAATACATTAATAAAAGAAAGAATAAGAACCATATGATACACTCAATAGATGCTGAAAAAGCATTTGACAAAGTGCAGCATCCCTTCCTGATTAAAACCCTTCAAAGTGTAGGGATAGAGGTCACATACCTCAATATTACCAAAGCCATCTATGAAAAACCCACGCAAATATCATTCTCAATGGAGAAAAACTGAAAGCTTTTCCGCTAAGGTCAGGAACATGGCAAGGATGTCCACTATCAGCACTGCTGTTCAACATAGTACTAGAAGTCCTAGTCTCCGCAATCAGACATCAAAAAGAAATTAAAGGCATCCAAATCAGCAAAGAAGAAGTCAAACTATCACTCTTTGCAGATGATATGATACTATATGTGGAAATCCCCAAAGGCTCCACTCCAAAACTGCTAGAACTTGTACAGGAATTCAGTAAAGTGTCAGGATATAATGTCAATGCACAGAAATCAGTTGCATTTCTTTACACTAACAACAAGACAGAAGAAAGAGAAATTAAGGAGTCAGTCCTATTTACAATTGCACCCAAAACCCTAAGATACTTAGGAATAAACCTAACCAAAGAGGCAAAGAATCTATACACAGAAAACTATAAAGTACTCATGAAAGAAATTGAGGAAGACATAAAGAAATGGAAAAATGTTCCATGCTCCTGGATTGGAAGAACAAATATTGTGAAAATGTCTATGCTACCTAAAGCAATCTACACATTTAATGCAATCCCTATCAACATCCCATCCATTTTTTTCAAAGAAATGGAACAAACAATCCTAAAATTTATATGGAACCAGAAAAGACCTCGAATAGCCCAAAGGAATATTGAAAAAGAAAGCCAAAGTTGGTGGCATCACAATTTCAGACTTCAAGTAATATTACAAAGCTGTCATCATCAAGACAGTATGGTACTGGCACAAAAACAGACACATAGATCAATGGAACAGAATACAGAGCCCAGAAATAGACCCTCAACTCTATGGTCAACTAATCTTCGACAAAGCAGGAAGGAATGTCCAATGGAAAAAAGACAGCCTCTTCAACAAATGGTGCTGGGAAAATTGGACAGCCACATGCAGGAAAATAAAATTGGACTATTTTCTTACACCATAC
Organism: Lontra canadensis; assembly: GCF_010015895.1. Taxonomy (NCBI): domain Eukaryota; kingdom Metazoa; phylum Chordata; class Mammalia; order Carnivora; family Mustelidae; genus Lontra; species Lontra canadensis. The sequence goes on along the minus strand of NW_022631010.1, from coordinate 26,135,412 downwards.
ATGAAAATAGACTCAAAATGGATGAAGGACCTCAATGTGAGAAAGGAATCCATCAAAATCCTTGAGAAGAACACAGGCAGCAACCTCTTTGACCTCAACTGCAGCAACTTCTTCCTAGGAACATCACCAAAGACAGCAGAAGCAAGGGCAAAAATGAACTATTGGGATTTCATCAAGATCAAAAGCTTTTGTATAGCAAAGGAAACAGTTAACAAAAGCAAAAGACAACTGACAGAATGGAAGAAGATATTTGCATATGACATATCAGATAAAGGGCTAGTATCCAAAATTTATAAAGAGCTTAGCAAACTCGGGGTGCCTGGGTGGCTCAGTGAGTTAAAGCCTCTGCCTTAGGCTCAGGTCATGATCTCAGGGTCCTGGGATCGAGCCCCGCATCAGGCTCTCTGTTCAGCAGGGAGCCTGCTTCCTCCTCTCTCTCTGCCTGTCTCTCTGCCTACCTGCGATCTCTGTCAAATAAATAAATAAATAAATAAATAAATAAATAAATAAATTTAAAAAAGAGCTTAGCAAACTCAACACCCAAAGAACAAATAATCCAATCAATCAACAGGCAGAGGACATGAACAGACATTTCTGCAAAGAAGACATCCAGATGGCCAACAGACACATGAAAAACTGCTCCATATCACTCGGCATCAGGGAAATACAAATTAAAACCACAATGAGATACCACCTCACATCAGTCAGAATGGCTAAAATTAACAAGGCAAGAAATGACAGATGCTGGCGAGGATGCGGAGAGAGGGGAACCCTCCTACACTGTTGGGGGGAATGCAAGCTCGTGCAACCTCTATGGAAAACAGTGTGGAGGTTCCTCAAAAAACTGAAAATAGAGCTGCCCTATGACCCAGCGATTGCACGACTGGGTATATATCCTAAAGATACAAACATGGTGCTCCGAAGGGGCACGTGCACCCGAATGTTTATAGCAGCAATGTCCACAATAGCCAAGCTATGGAAAGAACCTAGATGTCCATCAACAGATGAATTGATCAAAAAGATATGGTATATACACAATGGAATACTATGCAGCCATCAAAAGAAATGAAATCTTGCCATTTGCGACGACATGGATGGAACTAGAGGGTATTATGATTAACGAAATAAGTCAATCGGAGAAACACAACTATCATATGATCTCCCTGATATGAGGAAGTGGAGATGCAATGTGGAGAGTTTGGGGGGTAGGAAAAGAAAAAAATGAAAGAAGGTGGGATTGGGAGGGAGACTAACCATAAAAGACTCAATCTCAAAAAACAGACTGAGGGTTGCTGGGGGTGGGGGTGGGAGAGGGTGGTGGGGATTTGAACATTGGGGAGGGTATGTGCTATGATGAGTGCTGTGAAATGTATAAACCTGGCAATTCACAGACCTGTACCCCTGGGGATAAAAATACATTTTATGTTTATTTAAAAAAATTAATTAAAAAAGAAAATAGCAAAAATAATGTCATATAGCTGAAGATGTGCTCAAATTATTTTTAGACTTTAATATCTATTTTGGTCACAAGAGTAAAGAAAAAAAGAAAACAAAGTTAGTCTTCGAAAAGACAAGGCAGGGAACTTAGTAAAATAAAAGCAGAATTTGATGAGTTTGAAAACAGAAAATGAGCAATAGAAAAGAATCTCAAAAGCCTATTTGAAGATATATATCTGCATGCACATTCACAAGCTTTCACATGCACATATGCTATACATGGGCAGGTAAGTATGTGCACACACACACAATCAATTCAGCAGCTTAAAATGAGGGCAATTCACAAGGAAAAAGTGGAGGGAACCACAGATACAGAAACAATGTTTCAAATTCAAATTCAAAAAAATACTTTGCTTAACTCTGTGTAAATAAATTTGAAAATTCATATTGACTGGATGATTGATTCCAGAACACCCAAGAAACCTAAGCAGATCAATGGCCAATGGCTGAGTCTTCAGCTGAGAAATTGCCCAGATTATCTTCAAGAGGCATCACCCAGGAGAAAGGAGATTATGACCAGGAAGAGGGAGTTGTATGTGTCAGAATGGAAAGGGCTCCTAGGTGCTCTGCCAAGTTGAGCCTTCAAGGGCACGTAGGTAGGTACACACCCATATTTAGGGTGGGCTGCCATTGGTGTAAATCATGAGCACATGCACACAAACGTATTGTTGTGTGTGCATGTACATCTTCTGAGCACCCCAGAGCCTGCACTCAGGAATACTGGGGTCTGGCACACAGGCATGTAGGATGGAAAGAAGCTGATTTTTCACTGCAATTCCTTTACATCCATCTGGGTCATTTTTACCATGCTCTTATTATTTTGTAATGAAAAAAAAATGGGGACAAAAAGAGCTTTATAGAAAATGCCAGAGGAATCTCCCCATTTATATTACTTTAAACAATCCTGGAAGCAACCACAGGAGAACTTTGAAATTTGAGCTGAAGATGCTGAGAGACAGTCACTGGCGCTGTGGGCGTTGGTCTCCTATGACGACCTATGACGACCTCTGAGTGTCCAACCATTACCAACCATTACCCTGTTGGTAATAATAATAATGCCTGATGTGAGGCCGTGATTCTTTTTTTGCCAGTGGCAAATTCTAACCCATTCTTCCACCACGAAATAATAATATTGAGTTGACAGGATAGTTTCTGAAATGAGAACAGTGATTAATACTCACAGCTGTCCGTCTTTAGCAAAAATTTGTCATATTATCTAAAGAATTAAATTCATCCTCCATTAAAATATGACTAAAAGAATTAATTAATTTTCAATGTAATAATTTAAGGAAGCAAATCTTGCATGACAATGAGAGTTTCTGAACTTCTAATGAACTGTTTAAAATGTTCAAATGAAGCTGAATTCAAAAAGCAGCTCTCTAACAATAAGTGCTAAGATCCAAGACTCCCCTAAATGTGTTATTTGGTGAGATAATTTCCAAGAGAATTAATTTTGAGATAAGGACTGATGAGTAAGTACAAATGAAGAAGGGAATAAGAGGTTAGAGGTGATGGCAGACTGTTGTATTCTTGGCCCATGAGCCACATTGTCTGGTGACCTTTCCCTCGAGTGGCCCACTTCCCCTTGCCCCTGGGCTTGGACGTATGACTTGTTCAGGATGGGTTATCAGCAAGTGTGATGCCAGCAGAGGCTTGATAAATATTTGCATGTGAGGTTTGTCTTCTTGGAATGCTCCTTCATGGAAGCCAACTTCCATGTAAGAAGTCCAAGTGGCCCGAGGCTACCATGTTGTCAAGGAGCCAAAGCTAGTGTGAGCTAAGGTCAGCTGGAGAGAGAGCTGTGTCTGATCAGCTCTGACCTCTTCTAGCTCACCCAGCTGGAGTACCAGATAGGTGAATGTTGTGTGCCACAGCCCCAGCCGTATCCTACTGGCATGGAGGAACCACCCAGGCCAGGCCAGGCCAGATGAAATTCTTTATTGTTACTTAAGCTGAGAAGTTTTGAGGTGTCTTGTTGGACAGCAATAGATAAATGAAACAGGGGACTAGAAGTCTGAGCTGGGAAACCTTGAGAAAAAGGTAGTGGGTACCAGAAATGTACAAAGAGTGATAATACTTTTTTTCAGTAATAGGGTCAGAGCACCAACTACCTACCTCATGAAGACTCCATGGGTGACAGATCCCTTTGGACGAACATATGGTTCCCACACCAGCAACCTCAACAGACCTTGGGGGCTTGTTAATTTCAGTGAATAAATGAAAGAATGAGTAGTTCAGGCCCTACCCTGGACCTGCCAAGTCAGAACTTGCTTCTTCACAGGATAGACAGGTGTTTTATGTGCATGTTCAAGTCTGAGACACGCCAGTCTGGATAAAAGAGCAGCAATGTGTGTCTGGATCCTTGTCTGTAAACCCCCAGGGATGTCTTGCTCTGAGCAGCGGGCAGGTGGAGGGCTGTGACTCCCCGCGCATGCACCGACACGTATTTGACATATCTGTCTCCTCTGGAAGGCTCTGAAAGGGAGCAGAGGTCTCATTGCCAGCTACACATCAAACAATCGGTCTTTTACATTTCAAAGTTGTAACTAACCAGGCTACTATGGCCGTCCTTAGACAAAGTCAGAATGGGTCTCTTTATTAATTGTACAAGGAAAGACACTGTGCTGAGCAAGAAAGGGAGGTGAAGGCAAAAGTGACCCCACCTGAGCGGGGTCTTGAGGAGAGTGGGAAAGACAATGGGGGAGGATTCCAAGATCTTTGAGCCAGTGGAGGTGAGGGGTGGGACTGAGAATCTGCACATTAGTAGACACATAGTGACTAAAAGTCAATGCAGGTGACTCCAGAACCATCCTTTGTGGGCTGGGCAGCTTACAGACCTCCCCTCCTGTCCCCTGTCCTTGACAACAGCCTGCACAGGGAAGGGAGGATGAAGGAAGTCCAGGCTTAACTCATGCACCCAGGATTGGACCTCTGCTAAGTGATGGCCTTGGCTTTCCTCTCTATGGCACTGCTGCCCCTCCAGGAAGATCACCTGGCTCCTACCCCATCTTTGTAGACCCTGGAGTGGAGGACCCTGTCTGCAGCTCCATCGCCATCTGGTGGCCGGGCTGTAGTGCCCAGGTGCTCAGCAAAGGGCAAGGGTATCTCTTGAGATCTGGTCTCCCTGGTAGCCCAACAGATGGTGCAGCCTACCCAGGAGAGAGATGGCTGTCTCATGGGATGACTTTTGATCAATGGGAGATAGAAGTCAGAGGATGATTTCTCCTTTCCTCTGTGTCTGTCCCATTTGTAAAAATTCTTTCAAGACAGCAGAACACGTGCCTCCCTGAAGAAGCTGGGAGAACTATGAGTGGTGACCAGCCCAGTAATGCAGCTCTTTGGTTCTGACCTTCCCTGCCTCACTGTCCTGCCGGCTCATGCTTGCTTCCCTCAGGTTGTAATTCTCAGGGAAGTATTAGCAAGGACACCCTTGTTTCAGGCTCTGCTTTACAGGGGACTGAAATTAAGACAGACCTAATTCCAAATAAGGGTGGTTTTATTAGGAGTATGAACTTGTACCTGCTGGGCTCTCAGCCTCCCCTCTCCCTGGTAATGCTGTAGGGACTTCACAGAGTTGATGTCCCCACTCTGGCCAGGAACCCCTGGTCCAGCAGCCAGACCCCACCTCGGTCAGGACTGAGCATCAGGAGCTGGGAAAGTAATAGTTTTCCCACTCCTGAAAGTCCCAGAGTTAGGAAACTAATGAGGCAAAAAAAAATTTCTTCCCAAAAGCCTTTTAGTAATGTTTCAAAATCTCAACTATTCAAACATATTTAATATATACATGTATATCATTATATATAATAATATATATAATATTTAATAACACAGTAATATACAATATATAACATATTATATAGTCCCAGCTTCCCAAATGTCCCCAAAATATACATAAATAATAATGCATTTGGGAAGCTGGGATTTTAAGAAGATACTAAAAGACTTTTAGGAAGAAAGACCTCCCTGCTAAGGAAGAAAAAGTTGTAAGAAAAATGTTCTCTATAATTTTGTCCACAGAGAATGCCACAGGTGGTTTAGCACGTATTTCGCTGCAGCTGTTCTTGTCTCAATAATTCATGTACGCCTATCTAATATAATGTGGTATGACTTTTGCAGCCTCAGATTTCCTTAACTGCTAGTCGCAGAGCATTTTCAGAGGCATTTGAGCACATGCACTTCAAGGCCCGATGGTGCCTGTGCCCTTGAATGAATGCCTGGGATTTATTTGCAGTGTGTTTCATCAGTCCCTACTGTAGGGAGGCGTCTTGCATCTCACTTCCCACTAGCACATACTCTGCTGCTTCCCAAGCAAGCACATCACAAATCCAGAGTCCTTATAGGGATCAGTAGGAGATCCCAGGATCCCAGGCAGGCTCTTTGGCGTCTCCCAGGCCAGGCTGGCATCTATGTTTCCCCTAGGGCAAACCTCACCATGAGGAGATTCTGAGGGGCCAGGCATGTGAGCAAGCTTGCTCCCATTATCTGCTATAAGCCAGGAACATACCATCATGCTTTGCTTGTTCAGTTTTGCACATTTGTTGTTCTGCTGTTACTGACCATCAAGGCCTCAGTGACCTGAAGAAAAAGATTCAGAGATGTGAAATAAGGACCAACAGAGCTGTCTGAGAGAGGAACTGCTGTCTCCCCACCAATCCCTGTTAGAACGGACTGTAACCCCATCCTTGCTCACCACCCAGCGCTTCCCACCCCTAGGGCCCAGGTCCCAGGCCCAGGCAAAACTGTCCTTGGAGACACACACGTTGTTGCAGTAAGTCTCTCCACGGAGGACCGCCCATCCTTCTGGAGCCCTGGGGGCAGCTCCCTGGCATGAGTCTGCAGATTTCCACCCTCGGGTCCCCAGGCTCCACCTGGGTCCCCGCATGCTCATGCTCACCACAGTTGTCTGTGGCTTCCTCTTGGCATTTGGCTTTTGTTCCAAATTCTAAGATGTCACATGTGCTCTTGTGACTAGAAAGGACTCGGAAGAATTGCACTTTTGGTTCCAGTAAAGCAGCAGCCCTGGCTCACGATGTAGGAAAGAGAAGGCGGCACTGGCCCAAGCCTATCAGTGACAGCTTCGTGAGAGAGATGGATCAATGGTGTGGGTCAAGGAGGCTGCTGGCTCACTTAGAAGTCTGGGCAGTGGGAAGCAGGGAGGCAGGAGCATGTCACCACAAGTTTCGGAGACACCCCCCCCCCCACCCATGCCTCCAGCAGGCAGGAACCTGGGGAGGAGAGCCAGCACACTGCCTTCAGGCCCAGCCTCCAGGAACCAACAGCCTTGCCTAGAGCTGAGCCGAATGGTTGGAGAGAAGCCCATGAAAGACAGGTCCCTGCCTGGACATGGAAATGTTGGACTCTTAATTAATTTACTTTACTCATCATCAAATGGAGCTGCTGATGGGGTTGCCATGGCCACTGGGCTCTGGTGAGTGAAGAGTCCTTCATGCTTTCATGCCATCACTCTACACCCACATGGAGTTCAGGCCCCTCACACTCTGAGCAGCGGCTGCCTACAACGGTTACCACAAGTCCCCGGTACCTGTTCCTTCTGGCATCTGCAGAATCCCCTGCTGTCCCATGGCTAGGAAACTGTGGCAGCAGGCGGCTGTGCGGCATTTGTGCCAGCTTCTGTGTGTTCCATGTGCCTCACAGAGCCACCACTGGGGACGGCAGGGCAGAGGATCTTCCATCACCCCGCAGAAGGGAAGACGGAGGTTCATGGAAGATCAGCAACTCCCACCAGCTCAGTCATGATTTGTCAAGGCTTCATGCCTTGTGAGGATGCTGATGCTATGGGCAGCTCTGTGGCCTCAGGTGCAGAGCTGGAGCTGACATTATCCCAGCCTGGGATATGATTTCCCAACGTGGGAAATCAAGTGCAGGTATCATGGTTGCTTTTCAGGTGACGAGAGAGGCCCAGAAATGGGGAGTAACTTGCCCCAGGTCACAGGGCAAGTGCGTGGCTGATCTGGGATTCCAAGGCTGCCAGTGCCCATGCTTGAGAGTAGAGATGGGGCCCAGGGTGTGCTGTTTCCTGTCTGTGGCCCGGTATTAAGAAGTGTCCACAGCAGGGATACTTAGCCACCCAAGTCCCCCACCTCTTACCCCCAATGTGTCACTGAGGGCCTTGGCACTGGAGCAGGAAGGCACTGGAGTGAAAGGGGGGAGAAGATTTTACCAGGGTCCATACGTCTGAGTTCAAGCACAACCTGGAACATGTTCCAATTGGTGAAACACCCCAACCAGAACCCCCCTGATTTAGAAGTGAATTCTGCCCAGAAGGTTGTCGTGTCTCCTTCCAAAGAGGTTGAGTCTTTCTGGCCTGGGCCAGCACCCAGGGAGGAGCCAGGCCAGATGCGTGGCCAGTCCTGTGCCAGCTGTGGGTGTGGTGGGGAGCATGTGGGGGAACCACCGAGCAGCTTGCAGCTGTCAGGAGCGGCCCCAGCAGCGGGGCCTGGGGCCCCGGTAATGAATGCTGTTTGCCCTGCCATTCCGGCCTCCTAATTAGAGCTTTCTCTTGCCGCTTTTTCAGACTTTTTTCTTCACCAGGCTAAGTAGGGCTGTTAGACCTCATCATATTACACGATTATGGGCTACACATGGTCAGACATTTATTCTGGGAAGTTAAGTCTTCAGAGCAGGGAACTTCAGCTTACTGGCCTCCCTCTGTGATCTGGGCTGAACCTGCCAGTTTTCAGGAAGGGCTGTGAACCCTGGGCTGGGCCAAGTTGGGATGGGGCTTGTTCTCTTCCCTGAGGCATGTGCTGTCTTAGACTTGACCAGATAATAGGACCACAGCCCTGTCTTCTCTTCAGAATCCCCTTGCTTTGTTTACACAGACAGATCTCCCTGATGCCACTCTCCTTGTAAGAAGTTCTGCAGATGATTTGGGTCTGTCTCAGGATATGCTGGCTCCCAAAGCAAAAAGACCCACAAATATCCAAAGTCTCAAAGACAGAAGTTTATTGCTTATTCATTGAAACGTCCACAATGGTGACTTCCTGGTTGGCAAATGGCTCACCTGTTTCTGAAGGTTCTTCCCAGGGATCTGTCCACCATGCCCTCCATTCTCTAGGGCCTCATCATCCCTCTCTGGATTCAGCTGCAGAAGGGGAAGGAGCATGGAGAAGGCACAGCCACTCCTTAAATCCTAGACTGGAGAACGGCTCACCTCCCTCACCCACATCCCTTTGTCAGGAAATCTGGGGTCACCTGACTGCACCTGTCCACAAGGAAGGCTGCATTCAGTCTGTTGGGCACTGAGGAGGAGGAGGGAGGACATCTGAGGAGCACTTCTCGGCACAGTTGTGAGTGAAGAGGAGTGGGAGGATGTAGCATGGAGGACATTAGGAGAAGGAGGGGAAAGATGAGGGGGGTGGATCGGGAGAGGGAGATGAACCAGGAGAGACTGTGGACTCTGGGAAACAAACTGAGGGTTTTAGAGGGGAGAGTGATTGGGGGATGGGTTGGCTCAGTGATGAGTATTAAGGAGGGCATGTATTGCATGGAGCACTGGGCGTTATACCCAAAACAATGAATCATGGAACACTACATCAGAAACTAATGATGTGTATGGTAACTAACATAGCACAATTAAAAAAAGAAGAAGAAGAAGAAGAAGAGTAGGAGAATGGAAGGCAGCTCATGGAAACCTGATGGAGACCCGCTGCTCTCAGCTCTTTTCCTTCAGCCTCCTCCTTTCTTCACAGCCTGCTAGGAGGGAACTCGGGACACCTCTCCATCCGGCGGGGACACAAAACTCAGAGAGATGCCCAAGATTACACAGAGAGAAGTAGTAGAGTAGGATTTGGGTGTCCTGTTTCTGGATTATGACAGCCTATAGCCTCAGGGAGACAGGACAGTCCACCTGTTCAGCCTCTATCCCTTGTATGACCAAAAGTCTGAATCACCAATGTTAACACAAGCCCATTTGGTTACTTTCTGGTGCCTAAATAATTCAAGATAGGCAAAAAGATCTCCCTGGGTGGCCCATCTGGAATGAGTGGAAAGCACCTGAGAGCAGGATGTTGGGGGTAGGTCATGAAGCTGATTGTTCCAGAGGCTACACCAATGCACCTCCCTCCCTGAACCCTTCGGGGCCTCCATGAAATGTCCCTTTGAGGCCATGAAGGCGAGTCTGCAAAGGTGAAGCCCATATAGCCTTTTCCCAATTCAGACCCTAGGCAGACAGGGAGCAGCTGCCTGCTTGTCAGATGACCGGCCCCCTCCAGACTCCTCCCTGTTCCCAGCGACCACCCTGCCCTCACCAGTCCTTGCCATTGCACCACACTCAGCCCTCACCTTCTTGGGGTCCAGCTCAGAGTTGTCGTTGGTGCTCCAGGCCTTCCATCTTTCCTCCCCCCACCACACCATGTCTCCCACTTCATCCCTGCATTTCCCCCATGTTTCTCCCTTTCTGGCAACTTTATCACTCCCATCTATCACCAGTAGTCATTTCTGATTCTCTTCTCCTCTCCTCTGTGAAGCTATGTCCCATAGTTCCCCCCAGAAGGGTCTCCTGCCCCTCGGCCCTGAGTACTCACCTGTTCTCCTCCCACGGCCCCTATCACTTCTCTCGGCTGAGAGTGGGTCAGAACCATCTGTTCACTACATGTATGTAGTGACCACCACAATGGTCCACACCACATGTTCAGCACACACAGGAGCCACTGCCTCTGATGTGCAGAATCAAATTAATGTGGTTCCATAGGACCCTCTTTCCAGCTCTAGGACATTTGGGGGAGGATAAGGGGTTAATAGTTAAGGCTGAATTTGAAGGACTGCTGGTGGTTACAGATGGACTGTTCCCTTATTCTGACCTCTGACCACTCCCAACTCTTCCCATCACCCTCTTTTGGGCAACTGTGGAGTCCCACTGCAGTCAGTTGACCCATGTTTGTCTGGGGAATTGTTCTGGAAGGCTGGAATGCTTCTGTTTCCCACAGAGCATCCAACTTCATTTCTTAGGGCAACAATCTTGTTTGCCTAGTCATTCATGTTTTTCTCATTATATATGTATTATATAATTCATATGTGATCATGGCACACACATTCACTCATACACATAAGACTAACCATTTCTCCTCTTTCCTTTCTGGCAGAATGCACCTAGCATAGTGCCTGGGACATGGCAGGTGCTCAATGAAGTGTCTGTTGAATGAGATGATACAAGAGTGAATGAATGAATGAAAGCACTTGCCAAGAATCAATGTATTCTTAACTCAGTAAAAAAAATAAAGATTTTATTTATTTATTTGACAGAGAGAGAGAGATCACAAGTAGGCAGAGAGGCAGGCAGAGAGAGAGGGAGAAGCAGGCTCCCTGCTGAGCAGAGAGCTTGATGTGGGCTTGATCCCAGGACCCTGGGACCATGACCTGAGCTGAAGACAGAGGCTTAACCCTCTGAGGCACCCAGGTGCCCCTCTTAACTCAATTTTAATATCCAACTGCAACTCAGCAATCAAGGGTATATTTAATCCATTATTCGCTATACATATAGTGCCATTTATTTTCCTGTGCTCAGCTTTGGAAGAAAATATGAGTCTGGCCATTGACTTGACGTCTGAATTAAATTACACTATAGCCAGCAGAGCGCCATGTCTGATTGCATCAACCATCAGCTCTGAGGCATGCAGCGATCCCAGTGCTGGTCAGGGAACTGAAGCAAGCCCAGCACGCAAGGGATTTTTATGGAAATCGAAGAGTAGAAACAGAGGTAAGAAAGTCAGGCCTTGAGAAGTCTTGTTATGAGGAAATGAAAATTGCTTTAGATATGGCTTGGTTTTCTTGTTTTATCTCATCAACATTCATGTGTAGGAGTAAGAGGAAGATGCCATTTCTCATCGCCCCCACACCCCCCCATACCATCACCCTCATGAGGAACATTATTTTTGCAGTCAAAATATCCCAGGCACAGAGAGGTCAGCCGTTTGATGACAGCCACACATCAGATGAATGCCCTCTGGGACCTGGACTCAAGGACCTCCACCTGGCTCCATCCCCGTGCCCTCACTGCCCTAGAAAGTCAAACAGATACTTGCCTTCAGGAACAGATATCTTGAAGTTTGCTCTTTTTGCTTTAGTTGCAGGGAGTATATTTTTCTATTTCTCAAAGATTAAAAGAAGAAGTTTGTTATAGAAATGTCACAAAGCAAATCACTTCCAAGGAGACTTTTCTTCTTAATTTTTTTTTTTTTTTTAAGATTTTATTTATTTATTTGCCAGAGAGAGAGAGAGAGAGAGCACAGGCAGACAGAATGGCAGGCAGAGGCAGAGGGAGAAGCAGGCTCCCTGATGAGCAAGGAGCCTGATGTGGGACTCGATCCCAGGACTCTGGGATCATGACCTGAGCCGAAGGCAGCTGCTTAACCAACTGAGCCACCCAGGCGTCCCTCTTCTTAATTTTTAAGCAAAGTATTTTCGAAGTGAAGCTAGAGTCTCCAGTTCCCCTTTTAGGAAACTGAGGTTTCTGATGATGCTGGCGGGTAGGCTTTCATGATGTCCAGCAACGCTGGACTTCTTTTCCTCAACGCTTTGAACCATTTTCTTTTTGAGTTTGTGGTTGAATTCTCGGAGGCAGAGAAAATCCACTCTCTGAATAGTAGCCTTCCTGTTTCTGCATTTTCCTTTATTGTAAGAGGAACCGCCTTGTCCGCTGAGAGGGGTTTCCATCTGACCTCTCTGAGTCTCGGTTTCCCCACTTACAAACAAACACCCCCGCCTGCTTACTTCACAAGAGCATTTTGCGAGAGGATTAAGTTCAGTCAGATTCAAATATATAAATCACTTTCTCAAATGATCAATGAAAAGGGAAACAAACTAGTGCATGAAATAAGACCTCTGTTCTCATAAAAGTACCCCTGAAACAAATAATACATTATATGTTAGTAAAAAAAAAAAAAAATTACAATGTTAAAAAGAGAAAAAAAAAGAGCGAGGAAGTTATAGTCATGTCAACAACCATGATGCCGGGTGGAGTTAGTAATCATAATGACAACAGCCCAAGCCTGGTGCCGGCTTCTCCCCTCCCAGGCTGTGTCAGCTGCGCTTGTTACCTGCCTCACCTCATCTACTCCTCATGGCAGTTCCGTGGGAGACGATGGGCCCCCCACCTTCATGATGCAGTCAAGGCTCGGAGGTGTTCGAGAACATTCCCCCTAGGACCCCAAACGTCCTGCCAACCTGATGCCTGTAAGTGGAATAGCTTTGTTTCCCTGAAGTTCACACGCATGGAGACAGGGAGCCCTTGAGAGAGGGGCGTTGTCTTCTTAACTCTTTATGCCTCAAATCCAGCAGTGTGCCTGGCATAAACTAGATCTTTGACCTTTTTTTTTTCTTATTTTAAACCATGAACCATATCATTTGTCCAAGCAATATGCATAATGTGGAAGCTGAAGAACCCTCGCCCATGCAACCCCAGCCAGCCTGAGAAGACGACTGGCACCATCTCCCTCTGCTGACCACCCCCACCCCCGCCAGGGAATAACCACTACCATGGATTGTGTGATTTCCATGCCCCAGCTTTTCTTTATAGTTTTATCCCCGAAGCATCCTTCATTATGGTTCAATTTTTTCCCCTTTGAACCAGATCTAAATGGATCACAATGTGTATCTTCTGTGACTTGCATTTTTTTGCTTACTGCCATGCTGAGATTTGCTCAGTTGATGTTCCCTTGTTTTCAGGGTGCCAGAGTCCCTCCAGGGTTAATGGCCAAGAGTCTGAGAGTGCAGTAAATGCTGTTGAGTAAATGAATGGATGAAGGTCTGCATGTGTCCCAGCATGGAGGAAGGAGAGAGAAGTTCTGAGTCTGCGGGCAGCCTGAAGGCAAGGCGTGGTAGGTGTCCACACTTACCTGGACCTCTAGGGGTATGCCCATCTGTGACATGTCCCTGTGTGGGCTGGGGGTGAGGTCAAAGGATGGTGGGGGACCTGGGTCGGACTGCGTATGCCACACTCAGGGATCAGCATGTTCAAGGGCAGGGACAGGGGAAAGTACAATGAGAGGAGCCTCCTAGGGGCCAAAGTTAGGATTTCAATTCCCTATTCCCACTCTCACCCTAGAGGAGGCTCCCATATGCATGCTGTATGGGGAGGAAAGTCAGGCTCTAAGCACCTCTTAATTCCACTCTCTCCCACATCTCAGAACAGGAGGGCTGAAGTACACACCTAAGGATCACTGATGAGCTCTGAGTTACCAGATTGCCAATATTTGTAGGTGGGACCATGGATGCAGCCATTCACAAGGTCTAGAGAGACCATCCTACATGTTTTCTATGTTTGCTTCTTGTGCACATTGATATCCCCAACTTTTTGCTCACCCATGACTTTCCTTAGGATATCTGTCCATGGACACAGACTGACAAAAGTTCAAGATGGTTCTGGTGAGTGCCAGCAACTGAGGTCCTTTGGAGGACAACCTCTGGGGCCGTGTGTCCCCAGCCTCTGTGGATCTTTTTGTTTTTCCTGTGGGATGGCTTCTGTTTCAAGCCCCATTCCTGCTTGGTGTTTCTGAGGTCAGGGTATGTCCTGGAGAGGACAGGCCACAGGGTGGCTAAACATCAGGTGGGATGGACTTGCCCCTCAGGCTGAGGAGATGGAATGCCATTCTGCAGGAAGTGCAGAAGGCTTTTAAGTAGAACTATGATATGCCACTTGGATAATCTGTTATCTTGCGAGTGTGCCCGTGAGGGAGAGAATTAGAGGCAGTTTGCTTCTGAGCCCTTGGGAAATATTCACTTTTATGTCACTTACTGAGCAAAAAAGAATTAACCTCAAACTTGAGAAAAGTTAAGGAGCAAATTGGTGGCTCAGTGAGCTGGCTGCAGGGATTTGTCAACAGAAAAGCCAGAGGGGGTCAAACCACTAATCCTTTGTTCTCATTGTTCAAGTTCAATCAATACTTGGAGAGGACCCTGCAAAATTAGCCCCTGGAGGATGTGAGCAGCGTGGGGAAAGATGTACCCTGCACACTAAGGAGGGGTATCCAGGCATCAGGCAACCTCATCACCTGTTTCTGCGAACTCATGTATGGGATAGGGTTGTGGTGACAGGCGGAGTCCACACACTGTGGCAGGAAACTAATCTCACTGTGTTAGAGTCGTATCTTGCCCACCTTTCTCCATGATTATAGTAAATGTCCTCTCTCCAATGTGTGCACAAAAGAAAGAGAAATGCCTCTGTACTTGCCCTCACGATACTCCTTGTTCTCTAAGTTTCTCAGCTGGTCAGGATCACTTTCACATGTCCTGCTTCTGCCAGTGAGCCACTCAGGTTGCTGAAGGGCTGGCTTGGGGAGCCTGAAATGGAAGTCCCTTCCTAGTGATCTTAGAATGAATTCATTTTGTTTGTAATCAATGAAGATCAGAATTCAAACTCTGAGAAACCAGGGCTGAAGACAGGACCCTAAAGTAATGCCAGAGCATGGGGTGCTCCCAACTCATCTTCCTGGATCCTGACTAGAGGTTGCTGGCCCCGGGGGCTAACTGTCAGGACTTAGATAACGGAAAGGACCATTGAGAAAGTCCCTGTGATTGATGACCCAGGGACATTTCCTGTGATCTTTCATTACTGAGACCTACAACCTTCATTCTCCAGCTTCCAGATCTTACTCACTTCAAGATGGGCCTCTCATTTTGGTTTGGACAGGCTTAGCACATCACTCACCTGGAGAGGATGGGCTATACATAAAATCGCAAATTCAGTTTAATTGAATTCAACAAACATTTAAGGGAAGCTTTCTTTTCACCTCATTCTAGACATTATAGCAGAGCTCCATCATCAAGGTATTTAATTGACATGCACTCCATGGATGCAAAGAAAAAGAGAGCTCTGGAGGCAGGGCAGAAGGAGGGACACTCCTTAAATAGTTGTCTCAATCAATGAGCATTTATCCAGAGGCCACAAATGCAATCAAGCTTGAAAAAAAAAATCAATGCATTTAAAGCCAACCCAGGCAAAGAATACAAGTGGTTTTAAGGTTTTCCAGCCACTGATGAGGGGGAGAAAGAGGTTCCTGAGGGGATGGTCAGTATGTGTGAGGGGATGATTCCTTCAATATTCTTTTTTTTTTTTTTTTTAAAGATTTTATTTATTTATTTGACAGGCAGAGATCACAAGTAGGCAGAGAGGCAGGCAGAGAGAGGAAGGGAAGCAGGCTCCCTGCTGTGCAGAGAGACCGATGCGGGGCTCGATCCCAGGACCCTGGGATCATGACCTGAGCCGAAGGCAGCGGCTTAACCCACTGAGCCACCCAGGTGCCCCGATTCCTTCAATACTCTGAAGGAAGAATCAAAGAAACAACAGGTGGCCTGACAGAAGACTAAGGGACCCTCAGAAAACCCCATGTACTGTCTCCATGTCGAGGGTAATGGCCACCAGGATGGGCTGGCACGTTGTAACATTCCTGCACGTGCTGCACTGTTACCCACAGTGAGACACCAAGATGACCCCCTTGATGAACGGGGCCCCTCCCTGCGGTGAGATGAGGTGGGCCATGCTGTGCACAGGGTGCCAGAGGGTTGCTGTGCAGGGCTATGAATCCCAACTTCTGATACCTGCTAAAATAATGTAAACCTTTTACATTACACTCTTAGTTTATTGGATCTCTATGTTTTACATTACAAAATGTCCAGGGTAACTTTAACTACATGAGGTTTTCTCTTTATGCTCTTTGAGAAACTATTTCAAGAGGCATCCTGTAACACCCAAATATAACATCTTTGTCATCTACATCATCAGTGATTATCGCCAGAGCCGGCATGTGTCACCCCTATGGCATGACAACCTGAACTAACCCCTCACTCTGGCCATCCTAGCTCTTCTCCGCAAGCCTCCCACATCCTTTGTTGCTGGTTATAGAGAGAGGGGCACGGACAACGAGTTATGTCCATGCCTTTGTTAGGAAGGGTAGGACACCAGCCTGGGGCGGAGGCTCTGAGTGAACCTGAACTGGCTTCAGGCACATTTGTGTGACACCCCATCACTGATGACACATGAGGTTGGAGCATGCCAGCCATTCATGAGGCTCTAAGCCTCTCGCTATCCCAGAACTTTGTGTGTGGTGACACCTGAGCTGGCCTTGGGGCATCTCAGTGTCACCCCCTTGGATTCACCATCCATGACATCCCTGACCACCTCTGCTTGGCCCCCTCCATGCCCATTCTGTCACCTGCCTTTGTTTCTTCATGACTTTCCCAAGCTCTGCAGTTACTTCAACAGCTGTTGGTTTATAGGTCCACTGTCTGTCTCCTGCAAATGGTGGTTCTTTCTCTTACTGATCACCATATCCTGTGAGCTCAGATCAGCACTGAGCCCCGAAATAAGTGTTTTGGATAAATGTATGCATCGTTAGTCATGCATATCGATCATCTGGAATGAGTTCTAGGGGCTGATGTTTTATGTTCCAGAGTTCACATCAGACAGGGACCCCTGTGTGCTGGGGCTGTGGTCAGAGAAGGCTTTCTGGAGAACGCGGGCCTTGGCTGGCCCTAAACGATGGGCAGAGTTGTTCATGGGCACTGGATGGGGCAGGAAGATGCTTCAGCTGTCGCAGAGGCCGGTGTGACCAGCTGCTGTTTACCTCCAGTGGAGGGGGCTATAGGGTGACACTGAGATGCCCTGAGGCCACCTTCAACACTCCAGGGCAGTGGGACCCAGAGTGCTGTTCAGGCTGGTGCAAAAACCTTGTCTTTCAAATCTGAGCTGCAACATGAGAGCTCTACTGGAAGTTTGGGTCTGGAGGGCCCCTATTGGTTGCTAAGGGAGAGCCCCAACTTGTAGGTGTGGGGTGGGCAGGGTCCGGGGCAAAGATGTGGGCTCCTTATGCCTGAAGTTGCTTGAGAAGGATGCTGAGGATGCTGTCGGGATGCTGGAGCTGCTGAGGAGGCATGGGAAGCAGAGCCCAAGGCAGTCCACCTGCTCACGGCTTCTTTGTTGTGGCACATTCCTCAAGATCCATCCTTCAGGCTCCGTGGCTCCACTGTGGCTGGGGGATCTGGTCTGGCTCATTTTTCATGGAATCAAATTTGCTTTTCTAACTTTTAAGTTGCAAAGCATATTTATTTTCTCTTTGATACACAACTTAGAAGTGAGGGGAGTTTTCCCGGTTCCACCACTGTAATGCAGCTCTGCTCCCAGAAAAACGCAGCTAGGTTTTAGTTCAGAAGGGGATCTCTTTTGCATTGATAAGCACAGGAAAACTGAGGAAGTTTGACTGCAAAGAAACCACAGAATGAAAAACTGTATAAAGTGCCATGGCTCTGTCAACCGTGGTTCAGCTAACGTTTATGCTGAACATTAGCTACCCCTTCTCTTTGGTTCTGCTAACTGTGGCCTTCTGGAAACACAGGCCCCTGTCTTTTGCACCTAGAGAGACAGAAGCTCGCACTGTACTGTGCAGTCTGAGTGCATTTTCTAAATCTATCCAACCGGTCTCAATCAGAGTGAGTCTGAGAGCTGGACACTGCCAGCAGCTGGAGGCAGGAGCTCAGGGGGAGGAAGGGCACCCCACAGCCGTGAGTCCCGGAGCCATCTCCATGAGGGCCGAGTCTCATCCTTCAGAAGAGGGGAGGCTGGCCTGTGTGGGGGCAAAGTGAGGGACATGAAGGCACTTCACAGATGGCCTTGTGGATCGTGGGCCTGATGGTGGGAAGACAGAGGCACCTGATAAAGTTCCAAAGAACTTTCACTTCCTTGTCTTCAGCTTCCTAAAATCTGTATTCTTTTTTCCCAGAACTCACCATCAGAGACCGTTGTTGGCTGGGTTCTCCAGGAAGCAGTTCTAAGTTTGGGGTAAAGATGTTTCCTGGAGAGTGAGTGTTTGTGTGTGAATAATGGAGGAGGCTGGACCAGGCAGCCATTGTGCACCTGTGGCCAAGTGAAGTGCCCCAGAGGGACATGAGTGCTGGGTGGAAACAGCCAGGCTCTGTGCCACTACCTGGCTCAGCCCTTGGCCAGGGCTGTCCTGGGAATTGTGTGGCCACAGTTAATGCCACAGGCTGCCAGCTGGCCCCATTCCTCAGAGAGGATAGTCAGGGTTTCAGAGCAGAACATCTGCGTCAGACACAGGGCTACTTAAGAGCAGCTGGAGGGGCCTTAGCTCCTATCCTCAGGAGCCAAACTGAAAGTTTGACCTGCCAAGGATTTGGGGGCATTTCTCAGGGACAGCCCCTTCTAGTACCTGCAGATGGCTGTCCTTTCCAGTTCCCTTCTCTGCCTCACCTGGGGGTGGCCCTGTGTCCAGGATTCTCTCATCTGTGTCCTGGTGGGCCCCACCATTTCCCCCTGACCCAAGGAATGTGGTTCCCAAGGGGCTCCACACTGAGGGGAGAAGAGCTCCAGGCTGGGCTGAGTTTGCCTGGGAGCCCCAGTCTGAGAGGGCTCAGCTGTGGCTGGATAGAAGGCAGGCCAAGTGAGACCCTGTGGACCCCAGCCTGGGGAGCTTCGTCATTGTGTCCCTAGTCAAGCCTGACACCTTCAGGTGCACCCTTTGCCAGGTGCACCTTCTGCCTGAAGGATTCCAGGGAACTGGCTCAGTGACACAGCCACATCAGGATCCTGCACAGGTACAAGTTAGGTTTCCTGTTGTGGGAACAGTGGGATCAGGATCCTGAACGTGTGGGCGGCTTGAGCCCACCGCACACAGATTGGCTGAGACCTGCAGGCATAGATGGACAGCAGAGATGACGTGGCTGGGGCTGAGGTAGAGGTGGAGGGGAGGAGCGGTGAAGAGTTCGGAAAGACTATGGGCCTTTCCTTTTCTTCGGAAAGACTGAGGAGCGGCAGTCACAGGGATGGAAGATGCATGGGCTTGGGTGCTGTAGGGCTTAACTGTTTCCACTGCCCCCCGCCAAGTCCTTGTGTTGAAGGCCTGGCCCCCAGAACTGCAGAGTGTGACTAAACGTGGAGATAAGGACTTCAGAGAGGTTAATAAGATAAAATGAGGTCTTTGGGGTATGCCTTGATCCAACAGGACTAGTGTCCTTATAATAAGGGGAGATGAGGGGGTGCCTGGGTAGCTCAGTGGGTTAAAGCCTCTGCCTTCGGCTCAGGTCATGATCTCAGGGTCCTGGGATTGAGCCCCACATCAGGCTCTCTGCTCAGCAAGGGAGCCTGCTTCCCGCTCTCTCTCTGCCTGCCTCTCTGCCTACTTGTGATCTCTCTGTATCAAATAAATAATTTTTTTTAAAAAGGGGTGGTAGATGTGGACACAGACACATACAGAAGGAAGACCATGAGGAGACACAGGGAAGGTGGCCGTCTGTAAGGCAAGGAGAGAGGGCCCAGGAGAAAAAGCCCCGCTGGCTCCTTGATTTTGGACTCTGGTCTCCAGATCTGTGAGGAATGTGTCTGTTGTTTCTGTCCAGTGCTTTGTCTCTGTGGCCTGCAGACGTGACTCTTCAGGGAATGCTCTCATTCTCCCGGATGCAGGATTGCAGCCTGGCATGCACGTCCCCAGGGATATCTTGTCCCTCTAGCACATCCGTGCCTTCTGTGCATTCTTACCTCCCCTCCAGGCCTGGATAGGGTCCCTGGGAGGCACCCAGGCTTTCTTCTCTCACTGATGCACAAGCAGAGGTGTCGCCGCCTAGGAGACAGGGCCTCTCGTCTGAACTCTGGCTAGCTATGGACCTGCTCTGTCATACAGGCAAGGTCCTTTTCCTCAGACCCTCAGTTTTCTCATCTGTAAAGTGGGAATGAAGAAACTGCAACCACCTGGAAGGGTGAGGTGAGATTTAAGAGGGAAGGGGGACATGATGATGTCTACTCCCCACTGACCATGTGCTGGCCCTAAGGGCACAGCCTTCCTCCTTCCCCAAGGCCACCACCATCTTCCAGAGATGTGGGAACATGGGCTTGATTTTCCTAGGCTCAAAATAAAATAAGATCGATTCTGTCCAAGGAAGGGTAAGGGACCAGAAATCTCAGTCCAGGGCAGTGGAGAGAGCATGCTGGACTTCCTTGGTCCTGGGACTTCACATCTGACCCTTGATAATGTTGGAAAACTAGAAAGGTCACCCTCTGTTTTTCCTGAGCACCAGTGGCAAACATATTGGATTCAATCGTAAGGCATGTGTTGGGGCATTAAGATTGTGAACCTTGGATTCAGGTAGAACAGTAGCGTGATTCAGATTCTTGTTATTTGTGTGACCTGGGACAAATTCTTTCCCTCCCTAAGCCCTGGTCTTCCTGCCAGGATACAGGGGTCACAATAGTGTGTAGCACCTAGCCCCTGGCATGGACAGAAATTACAACCCTAGAGCCTGGTGACTGACAGATGTCCTGCTCTCTGTAACTTCCTGTTATCCTCTGTGTCACTGTTCCTTTATCCTTGGACTCTTAACTAAAGAGGACAACCCAAATCAATTCTTCAGCCACCAGATTATTATTCTGTAGGTAGGTGGCCTTCTCATTCTGTGGAAATCGAGGCCTTAGCCTTCGGCTGTGCCCAGCATGAACAGATGTGCAGTGATGACCATGCCCTCTTCTAATTTAAAGTCCTTGTTATTTTAAAAAGACCTATTACCTGAGAATGCACAAGATGCCAGATGGAGATTGGTTTGGGTTACTTGAATAGCTAGATCTCTTTGGGGATGATAATGAGGGGAGAGTCATCTGGGACCTCTACACTTCATTCCATCAAGGACAGAAATGAAAGGTGTGGGATACTGGAGTGACCTGATTTCTGTTTCTAAATCAGGCACTGTTGCTTGACAGACCATCTCTTTCTTCCTATTGTACAAGGACCTCTTGGAGTAAAGGAAAGTCCTACGTCGAGGTGCCCCATTGGGAGACTGTGTAGCCCTTTACCAGCTCTTGTCTAATCCAGGTTCTCTTCCTATTTACTGGGAATACATTATGTACCAAGTCAATAGGAAAATGCACATTTAAGAAAATGTGCTGGGACCATATGCAGGGAATGAAGACATTAGTTGATTGAGAAGAATGCTAACTGTTCCCTATCTTGTCCCAGCTATACATCTGGATTAGCTTAATAAAATAGTTTGAATCTAAATATGGATTCTCTGGTGTAGACAGACAACAGACCCAAATCCCTGTTTGCTTTCCAGCTGAGTCATGAGCTGGATTAGGTGACATGAGGTGTCATAGTCAAAAGGCCCCAGAAAATGGACAACTATATGTGGTGTGGCCCTGTGATGTCCTGAGTTCTCACACTCTCGAAGATGTAGTGACATTTTATCTGTCATCTATCAATCAATCAATCATCTATCTATTAGCTACTTACCTACCTACCCACCTCTTAAATTGGCCCCAAATGACCCGATTTCAATGAAAAACCAGGTACCGCCCCCTAAAGCCATCGGGATGTAGTGGACACATGCCCTGGAACTTGACCAGCCCCTCGCAGAATGACTTGCTTTCCATCAATTTCTGCTGGTCAGTCGGACACATGGCCGGGTGATGAATCGAGATGGGTGAACCTACCTCATTGGCCTGGGTAGGCACAGCCCTGCGCTCACTGTGTGCTAGAGGAAAGGGCATCTAGGTGACAGAGGGCAGTGACGGCCATCATCTTGTTCTCCGGAGCCTGGATCTGCTGCAGTGACCGCTGCATGGCAGAGCCCGGTGAAGCAGCAGTGAGAACCATGGCACACAGGCCAGAGCAGTCACAACGCTGTTTGCCAAGCTCAGTGGAGGCAGAAAAGCTGAGACAGTGTGTCCGACAACGCCTTGTGCTTCTCAGCACTGTCTGGGTTTAGAAAGCCCTGGGAATGTCTCCAGCCTGGTGCTTCTCCCTGGAGGCACCCGCGTTCTCTTCTGTCACCTCAATGATGCTTCCTGAGACAACCAAACTGCCTTTTCTACCTGGTGGATTTGCGCACATCTTTTGAGCCCCCAAGGGCCTGCTCCTGCCCTAAGATGCACTCTCTAGGACAGAGACCTATGTGGTGCTCCACTCCCTGTGGTCACCACACCCTGCTGTGTCGGGCTGCAGCGCTTGCTCTTCTCATTTCCCTGGAGCTTGTTCAGAGGCTGCAGCAGGCTGTGGTCCATCTGTCATCCCTGCAGCAAGAGGCAGCCACCGGCCAGCAGAAGGCTGCTGCACCCTAAGTGCAGGTCCGGCAACTCCCGTCCCTTCCCTCCTCATCCACGTGGAGATCTGACCTCTTGCTCAGCAAGGGGCTCGGCAAGACCAGCAAGAGCTGGTAAACGGGGCTCAGCAAGACGACAAAGTCCTTACTTGTTTTACATGCTTGTCTGGCAGGGAGCCAGCCGTCTGCAGGACCCGAGCATCTGTGGGTTTGGCGTCCACTGTTGCTTTGCTAGGTTGAACAGATTCTTTGGATGAGAACCTCAGGGGAGTGAGGCCACCACCCCTTGGGCGATGCAGCTCATCCTGGAGACCAGGGAAGGGCTTTCAAGAGGTCATAGCAGTGGGGACATCACAAAGACGTCAGAAATGTCTTTCCACTTAGGGCTCTATCTGAGGCTCCCAACCTCAAAGGCAGGAAGAGGTGAGAACGTGGCCTCTAGATAAGAGATGGTACAGCTGTACTTTCTGAGAGGGCGGCCCTAGCTCAGGGCATGAATTCTAACACTTTATTGCCAAATTGGGTCACCAGATGTCAGCACCTATGACAACAAATACAGGTGAGCTTCGAGGTGCATAAAATTATCCTCATAAAGGCTATTGCTCAAGCCAGTTCACCAGGGGCCTCTAAGAGACACTATAAAACTTCAAAGGCAAGGCCCTGACAGTCAGGCCATGGGCTCTGAAAGGCAGTGCTGGCTGTGACTCAGCTGCTGTAACATTTGGCATCGTTTCCTAGAGCGATAGCAGCTGTTGGCAAACGGTCAGGCTGGTGTGTTGTAAACCCAGGGGCTGCTCTGAATGAGAGTTCCCTCTAACATCTCGAGAGGTACATGGTGACTGGCTGGGTGTTAGGAATGCCCTGTCCCAGATTTTGGAGAGTACAGTCCTGTTTCCTAGCTCTAGCTGTGAGGCCTGACTGTGACATCTTGGGCAGCTGCTGAGGGCTCAGTGACAGATGGATACAGCCTCCCTCACTGTGTCCTCCATGGGAGTCACTGTAGTTCCCTGGGGAAAGCTGGACTCTCGGCTCAGGCAGGGACACCAGGTGAAGCAGGGGACACTTGATGAATCCAGGGATGCTTAGTGAAGCAGGGGCAGAGAGGAGCTTGAGGGGGACATCTCTAAGGATGAGGGAAGGAGATATGTAGAGGAAGAGGACCCACCCTAACCATGTGTGCCAAAGTCACCTTTTCCAGGGAAGTCACCCCAACCCCCCTCCTCGTTCCCACCACCCTCCGGCAAATATATGCTGTGAAACACAAACCAAAGATGCTTTTATGTTCCCAAGAGTCTTGACCCACAAACAATGTGCTCTGTGCCCAGATTTTTCTTACTTTGTAGAGCCATGGTCAAGGCTGCATGGTTTTTAAGAGAAAACTGAATGGGCTTAGGATGTGATGGTTGGGGTTGCATCTTGACTTTGCTGTTTCTCTGGCATGTGATTCTTGGGGGGAAATTACATATAAAATGCTTGTAGTCAGGAGTTCTTGCAAGATTGAAATGAGTGGCTGTCGAATGGGGAGCTTCGTCTATGGTCAGGGGGAGGCGGCAGGGTCTACCTGTTGTGTGGGCAGGGTGGCACCAGGCTGGGGAATCTCGTCCTCGCTCTACAGCTGCCACGTGCTGGCTGAGCTACCTTCTCTGAACCTCAGTTCTGTTGCCTGCCTGTCAGGGTTCTTGGGATGATGTGAGCTGATGTGGGTCTAGTGCCCAGTGCAGGGCCTGCCTGCAGAGGTCAGTGCCCCATCTGTGGTGGCTGCACCAACTAGAGAAATGTGAGTCTAGAAAGGCAGACGTGCCCCCGACACAAAAAGATTGCCATGCTAAGCATCGGTCAGTAATAGCTCCGCTGAGGATGGCATTCAACCACTTCCTCCGACACCAAGGCCAAGCCAGTTGTAGGAATGGGCCACATGGGGTCCACCTGTCTTGTAAGCTGCAAGGGCACGAATGCTTCTTTAAGTTGTCCTCTGACTGGTTTGGCCTTGACCCTAACAACCTAAAACTCATAGGGCCACCTGCACCATACGGTCTTGTGCTGGTTCTTGAGAAAGACGGGGCAGAACTTGAGAAAGTACAGGGAGGCCCAAGTCCCTTTAGCATGAAGTGTTCCATGTGGAAAGACAGGGGGCTGAGAGAAGATGGGAAGGTGGTCTAGCAGGAGACAGAGCATGTGGGCACCAAGGGGCTGGGATACAGCAGCCATGACAATAGTGGTAGAGATGGTAGGGAGGACATAAGGGGTGGATTCTACTTCTTAACCAAATCCAAAGATATGGAACTTTGGGCACCTCTTGAACTTAAAATGGACCAATTTAGGACAAATACAAATAGGCCATTTTACACAAGTTTGGTCATGATGAATACATCCTGAGATATTGGGCTGAGAAGATGGGAGGACACAAGTTGTGGGATGGGTTGTCCAGAAGACTGAGAGCAACCACAGAGACCCCATCACCAGCACATGAAGTCGCCAATAGTCCTCAGAAGTGGACATTTGTTATCCTTTCCTAGATATGAGGTTCAGAGATGTGCACCCATATGGATGACACAGCTGGCTTGACCCCAATCCATGCACTCCATCACCAAGTTACCCTGACTCTTACAGGGAGTTTTGGGCTTCCTCCATATATTCTTCTTTGGGTTAGGCCCTTTGATTATATTTCTGGAGCATCCACTAGGGAGAAATGCTAGATGGAGCTTGGATTTAGCCCAGAAAGGTAGTGCTAAACACTTTTAGAATATTAAGCATTTAAGGTCAAGGGCAAGGGGGCAGGTGAGGGAGATGAAACACGATGAAACTCTTTTTTCTAGGACGGTGGCTCCTGACTTGTGCTGCATATGGGAATGACCAAGCAGTGGCCCTGGTCAGGGACATCAGGATTTCTGGAGCTGGGATCCAAGTAGCAGGGAGTGTTTAAGTGCCATGAATGGAACCACTGTCCTAGAGAGATGGCCTCTGTGTCCCCTAATATTATTATTAGGATAAGGATATTAACTTGAGCAGCCAGGGGTGTTGTGACCCTTGTCTTAGGAGACCCTCCTACTCTTTTATCAGCTGAGTTCCAGATTGCTCTGTGGTTATTTAAGACAAGTGAAAAGTAGAAATGAAACCCAAGACTGGAAATTCATCAGGAAAAAAAAAAAAAGTCTTAAGCAAGAAAGCTAAAAGATAATTTTTTTGTTAAATAATGAACACTCGTAAAACAGCAGTGAAATGGTATTAAAATGTCTGATTACTTATTTCTCAGCATTCGTCTGATAACTTAAGCAGCATGAAGCAGTAGTTGCACTTAAAAAAATGACAAGAAAATAGCTATTCATTTAGTCGACAGGGAAGGTTCATTTCTTTTTAAAGATCACTGGTGTCACTGCTTATCACCAGGGCGTGTGTCAACACAGGCGTCTTTATGCTGAGACGGTGTCCACAGCTCCTTTGCCTACAGTTCCCAGAGCAAACCTCGGTCCTTCCAGGAAGGGTCTTTGGAGGGTCTGCGGCCTGCCCCCCACCCTAGATCAACGAGGCCCCAAGACTGAATATTGCTGCGTGGTGGCTGCTGAGTTTGGACACGTTCCAAAAGAGGCTGGATGTTCCTAGGCTGGGGCAGCATGGAGGGAGTGTCCAGTGGGCCTGGGGATAGACCCCATGCTATTCTGGCTTTGCATTCTCAGGGCTGGACCCATCTGAAGTCCAATGATAGCTGGGAGTCCTGCCGGAAGTTTTGGTTCTCTTCCTGCCAGCCCCATTCTCTTCCTGCAAGGGAGGTTCGTGGATGGGGGAATGCCGGTGGAGTGAAGCAGGGCCACAGACAGAAGTGGCGTGTCCCCTGCCCTCTGCCTATTGCACCATATTCCATAAAAAATAAACACATTTGTACTGTTTGTGTATTGCTAATGCTATGGCATTCCAGGCACTGGCAGGCTGCAGAGAGAACTACACTGTCATGAATCCACCAGAATCCATCCAAGAAGGCCTTGTGGATCAGGATCTCTGGAGCTTCCCTTTGGAAAGGTCAGCAGTGCCCATCTGCCTCGTGCTCTACACAGTGCTGTGAAAATGAAATTAAAGGGTAAAAACAAAAGAAATCCATGGGTAGAAAAATCCCAGGGCTTTATGGAGCCGTTCGGCAATAACTTAAGAGTGTACAGCATCACACAGGTGTGTCTACCTGCGCGTCCACCCTTGCCAGCCCTGTCTTCTTTGTATCTGCATACGACTGGCCCCGGATCTTCCCCTGTGCGCCTGGATGAAGCTCATAGGTGGTTGTTCTTGGAGAGGTAGGCGATGAGGGCCACAGCCACGCCCACGTAGATGCCAGTTCCGATCGTGATGGATAGCACAGCCAGGAACAGGGCCCGTCGGGAGCTGGTGCTGGCCTGGTGGAAGTCCCCCTTGGCCACGGCTTTGTTCGTCTGTTGGAGAGAAAGGAGGGAGGAGAAAAGGAAATCAGGATGAGCAAGTCGGAGCAAACGATGTGAGTATAGTGCTCACCTCTGGCGCACTTCCAACCTTGAACTTAGTGACAGCAGAGAGGGAGAACTCACTAAGAGGTAACTGGGCACGCTCCAGCATGGTGGAGGCATTCCATAACTGGTAAGGAAGAAATAGGGCAGCTATTGCTCCCCCAGGCTGCAAGGCAGTCAAAGCTTAAAAAAAAGGAAAGAAAAGAGCCCCTAGGAATGCCCATGGATGGCAGCACTCCACCACCAGTGTGGGGCCTGGGGCCTTCGGCACCAGGATGTGAGGGAGAGAAGAGATATGACACCCCCAGCACCCTCATTTCTATAGAAGGCTGTCCTTTCTTTCATTTGAATAACACTGAATTTTTAAAAATATGTTCACATTTACCTGATTTAATCTTTACAAACTAGTAGGGGTGTGGGGAAAGAAATGATAGTTCTCATTTCTTTGAGGAAAAGAGGAAAAGAGGAAACTATAGCTTAAGATCATTAAACTGATTGCAGGATACTTAACACTTCAGTCTTCGGCTGGTACCCATGGAATCATGTGTTTCTGACTATTATCCTTCCTCACCATAGCTGGTGTTGGTAGAATTCATCCATCAATAAAATATTTGATATAAGATAATACCCATATTTCTGTTCACTCAGTTGCCTAGTGAGGTGTTGCTTTGGTGATATTCATGTTTCTTGGAGTCACAGGTGGATGGGAACATGGAGATTTTGGATGTTGTATCTGGTTGGGTATTTTGTAGCAGATCCTATGTACCCATCCTCAATTCCTTCCTTTGCTGTCCCCCTCTACACGTGAGACTAGAAGGATGACACAAGAGTGTGGGGACCATCATGTGCTTCAGCTGGAACCACCCTCAGGGACCTGCTGAGGAAAATGGTGAATTTGGCTGATGGGGGTGGAGGCTACCATGGCACCATGACCCTTGGGAGGGGCAAGTAATGCTGAGGAGAGCTAACCCCAATCTGGCTGGGGATTCTTTGTGGTCAGGGTACAGGCAGAGCCTACTCCCCAAGTAGATGGCCTAGCTCTTTCTCTGGCTGATCTCCAGAAAGCCAGATTTTCACTGGCTCCCATCTCTGCCTGTCATCAGGGGTATTTCTGCATTGTGTAGGCCGGCAGGGGAGTCGGTATATCATTTACTTAAACTAAAATATGCTGCCACATCTGCCACGGACCACAAAGAGTGAGACTCAGAGGTAACTTGTGAAATGAATTTCCACCCTCCACAGTCCTGACCCTGATTGATGAGATGTGGAGCTCTGTGTCAGGCTGAGGAGGGACCCTGGTCTCCTTGGTGGCCTCTCTTCCCCTCTCTGCTGGATTGTGGAGCTCAGTTTTTGCCCTCCTTCCCTCATTTTCTGGCTTGGAAGGGAGCTTGGGAGCTCACTGCTGACAGTTCTTGATGAAGCAGAGCTAAGGGAATGCAGAACAGGAAGCCTTCTAGGACAATACTAATTAATTAATTAAGCCTTAATGAGCTGCATTTCATTTTATCTAATGCAGTACTCTCAAACACTCCAGTGTCCCATAACATCACACTGGAACTGCCCTTCCTTAGCCAGGAGGCCACTCTCCATTAGAATGGGGCTTTGCTGCTCTCTCTCATGATCATCACCCTGAGTCCCCAAGGAGAGGACACAGATGTTTACAGAGAAAGGCAGGGCATGCTGGACACTCCCTCACCCTCAACACAGGCCCTGCCTGGAGCGCCTTGGTGCCAACTGCCTATCTCATCAGAGCTCACATGTTTCAGTAACTATGTTAGTAGTTGCCTTTCCAGCTCAGCCATAATCTCCAGAGGTAGGTCCACGTCTGCCATGTCCATGAGGTCTACCTGGAGCCTGGAGGAATGGTAGGAACTCGCTGAACACCTGAGGAATGACCAGGTGAGTGGGCTGTGCGAGTGGGCTCCCTTCAAACTCTTCCAGGTGGTAGGGGCCCCAGGTGCATCCTGGTGGCCTCTACAAGGAGGGTAGTGGCATGGGGCAGGCTTGACCCAAGCTCTGGCCCAGCTCCACAGAGCTCCCCTCTGCTGGGTTCTGAGCTCACAGTGTCCGTGCTTTCATCCCCAGGAGCAAGGAGTGTCTGCTGGGGAATCAGGCTCCACAGTTGACTCTCATAGCCCAAGCTGGGAGAACTCCATTTGCGATCTGTTTGGTTATAGGGCAACTGCTCCAACGGGAAGAGTGTTGCGTTGAAGATGTTATCAGCTGAGATGCATCAAAACCGGTAAACAGAGAGAGCCTCATTGACAAGCAGGCTGCTTTTCAACAATGCCTCTCAGTGTCTGCTTTTCGCAGAAGCTCCTGCGAGGTAGCTATGTCATTTGCACTCCACAGAGTGGGCATCCTGGCCTAACGAAGGTGGTGTCTGATGCATCCTTTGTTTCAGACAGTAGATCCTGTGGCTATAAAGCAGGGTGAGAGGGTGCAACCACAGAGAAATATTTCTATTCTGAAAACTTCTGGGCTAAGTCTCCAGGGTCTTCTTGCTAGGCATGAGGGCAGAGATTCTTGTCTTGGGTCTGGGGGCTTTGAAGCCCTGATGCTGAAAGCAAGACTGTGTGTGCATGTGCGTTTTAATGAGATGAGGGTCAGCCATGCTCCCTGAATTCTCAAAGCAGCCCCTTTCCCAGCTGCTCTGACTGCTTCACTGGGGTTGAGTGGGGGGCAGTACCAAGAGGAGGTACCAAGGAACAGAGCCAACATGGTGTCTCCTGATACGGACAGGAGGACGTCACAGGTGCCTCTTGGCTGGAATGAGCAGATGTTGTTTGCTTGTCCTAATTGGGAATCTACACTGTCTACAACCTGATCTGTGCCTGAAGCCCATGATTTGTAAGTGATTATGCTGCAGGCACGCTGAGAGCACATACTCAGAACGGCCTGTGGGTCTCGCTGGCACAAACTGCACCCCATCAGATGTCTCTGCAGCAGGAGTTCTCCAACCTGGTGCACATTCCAGTTGCCAGGGAGCTTTGAGAACTCCTGATTTCCTGGTAGCACACCGGCCAGAAGCTCCAGGCTGGGACCTGGCTTCTGTGCCTTTCATCCTCTCAGGTGATTCCCACATGCAGGCAAGGTCAAGACCAAGGTTGCCACCTGTCCTGGCTTGCTCAAGACTGGGGGGGTTTGCAGGACTTCCGACCTTCAGTGCTGGAATAGGGCCAGTCCAGGCAAACTGGGATGAGACTTCCTGTGTCACTGTCATGGAGAGCATCCTGGTGACCCACATTTTCTGACAGAAGCATCTTTTCATGTCAGCCTTCCCGTGATAGAGCAAACGAAGCTGGGTGAGTTGGAGCTCAGGGGGAAAACTCAGCCTCCTGGAGGGTATCTCCAGCCTGAAGTCCACACACACATTTGGTTGTGACAGCTATGTGCCCTCGCAGCCTGTCCAATTGGAGTGCAAGGCGCTGTATTGATTCCTGCATGTGGATATTTGCAGGAAGGGAAGCTGTCCACATCCTGGGTATTCATAGCTTTGTTTTTAGTTTGTGGGGTGTCATTTCCAAACCTCATTCCCTTTTGACTGGATTATGGTCCCAGGAGTTTATAATTTGCTGGCATTTTACCTCCTGATTGCCTCCTTTCTAGCGGTAACATCAGGCTCAGCCCTGTGTTGGCAGGGCCAGTGTGCCTTGCAGGTGAGGCCCCCATCCTTAATCTGAGTCTGTCCTGGGGAAATGCCTTCCTCTGTGGAAAGTGACATGTGCTAAAAGAAACAGAAGGCTTACGCCCCATCCTACTTGTTCTCGGACATCCACACGGCTTATTTCAGTGGTCTTGGGCTTGTTCGGGGCCCCTGTCTCCTGATTTGCCGGCACCTCTCCCACTCTCTCTAAATGCTGCCCACGACAGACCCTTCCACAGCACACCTGCTATCGTCCCTGCACCCTGCAGCATGACATGTGTGGCCTTCTGACCCTGAAACCTGTTCCCGCCCAGCCTCATCTCCTCCCACAGTGGGATGGCCTGTCACCAGAGCCCTCCCCACCGAGGGATTGTGGGTGACTACTTCAAACCAAATGTTCCACTGACATTAAAGGGGAAAGAGGGAGACTGAGACTCAGAGTTCTCATCTGTGCAGTGGGCCCATGGGAATGAGGCAGGTGTGGTCAGCAGGGGCTCCGATACCGTCTCCTGCCCTTTGCCCTCCAGACCCATGCTCTTCCCACAGTGGCCAGGAGACTGACTTGGTTCCTTCTCTGGTCCCCAGCTTCTCCCTGAGAGCTGCCCAGCAGCCCCATCAGACTGGATGAGGGAAGGGCTCAACATTTGTGAGGGTCCCAGCAAGGACGGCTCCTGTAGGTTCTAACCCTCCATCTTGCTCTCTCCAGGCCTCCACATGGGCCACCAAGCATGCTCCGATGCACCTGCCCCAGTCACTGCACTGTTCCTCGTGGCGCCAGGTCAGTCACCTCTGCAAATCGACCCTTCTCAGATGATCTAGCTGGGGTGAGCTGTCTACTTCCCGAATGAACCAGCTATGGTACGGGGGTGATAGAACATTTGCATCTGCCAGGACCTGGCTGTGGGTCTGGAGCAGCCTCTGTGAGGCCCTGACCTGTAGGCTCTTTGTCACCAGTGAGACTCTTGCCACTGTCCAGACACACAACTCAGCCTGCTCTCTCCTGATGGCTGTGCTCATCCATTGCCGAGAAACATATCATCCCCAGCTTGGTGGCTTCAGACAAGAGGAAGCACTGACATCCGTATCAGTTTCTGAGGGTCAGGAATTTGAGAACTGCTCGGGGGCCAGCTCTGACCTGACCTCAGGGGGGTCTGGGCTGTGTCTTCTCAATGTCCTTACTGTGTTGTGGGCTGAGGTGGGCCACTGGGCTGGAGGTGAGGTAGGTTTCACTTGCTCACAGTGTCCTCCTGCTGGAACCTTCTGGGCTCCTTCCTCATGACCCTGTTCACCTCTAGTCTGTCCGGAGACCCCTCCTAAGACAGAGGCCTATTCTTGGGGCATCTCAGGATCTGCTCTGTGGGCCCCTTCACAGAACTGCTCTCATGGCTCAGGCTGGCTTCTTCTTGCACAGTGAATGTAACCTCCCATGAAGCCACAGGACGCACACATGATGTCATAGTCCAGGTATCCTCCAGCCAGAGTAGGATCAAATTGGTGCCAGATCATCCAGGCAGTGATCATTTTGGCTCCCAGGACTAGGCTAAGAGGTTTTCCTCCCCATGGAAGTCATGTTTCAAGGGCAGTTGCCTACAGGCATCTCTTTCTCAGTGCCACCTCTGTCACCCCTGAAGGCCAAACTGTGAGGGTCACCACACTGGGCAGAAGGACATGTGACACTGTGAGCTGACCCCTCTGGTCTAGTCTGCAAAGAGCCCTTCCCATTCAGACCCCTGCAGAGGAAAGGAAATCCCACCTGTTCCCACTTTGGGCTGGGAACCTTATCTTTTGGGACTGGATTTTCCTTCCCTGCCCTTTCTCCAAAAGGTCATGAGTGAAGTTTGTTACTTTCTATTTGGAACCTTTTGCTTAGAAAACAGCAAGGTCCTGAGCAGCAGCCAGCTGGACCTTCTGTGGGACCCAGACTTGCACCCTTTGGAAGGAGGCTGAGAGCAAAAGTCACAGGGGAGGGGGGAGCATCAGAGGGCAAGAAGCCCTCGGGCCCCATTGTGCACTCTGGAGGCAAAGACTCAGTCACAGCCCCAATTAGAGAAATGTCCTCCAAACCCATACCTGGAGGCATTTAGCCCTTTAACAGCAGGGCATTTAGCCCTGCTGCTGGAACATTTCACACTGAGACATTAAATGTGTGCTCTGGTTCTTTAGTTACATGATTACCCTCACTTATCTGGTTGTGAAGATATATAGAAAACCTGACTTTTAAAGAGCAAAAGGAAAATGTTAGTGCTAAAAGTCATGAAAAACACTGGCTTCCTTTCCTCTCCCTTGAGTGAAGGGATTTACACTGAGGAAATAAAAATAATATCAACAAAGAATTCATAACCAGGACAAACACGTTTGGGCTAAGCGTGAGGTCAGTCAGCTGTATCATGGGGGTCACACCTCCTGAGGCTGGGACGGGCACAGAGTCAAGACACCATGTCAGGGAAACATGCCATGTATCACAAGGCAGGAAGCCTCTTATACTCAGTTAAAGCTCATTTTGCTCAGGTTTTCATGAGAATGGCCAGCTTGCAGAGGACTGTAGACAAATTTATATTTTTGGGGGGGCACTTTTTAATGCTTATGCTTATTTATCTCCCCACACCTTTCTCCATTGGTGGTGACAGAACCTGCTGAGTGGTGACTTTTAGGGGCTTTATTTGCAGGAACTGGCTTCTCCTAGTGGTCTCCAGATTGGACCAGATTGGGGACCCTGCTTTCCTCTGATACTTCTGTGTGTCTAGGTCCTGCTGTAGCCAGGGCTACAGCTATCACCCAAGTTATCCAGTTCTCCCCCACTTCCTAATATGGCTCCCCTTCTTGCTGCCCACTCAGCTCTGGGTTTACCTGAGATTTATGTTGGCATTCGTTGGCATGCTGAAGCCCATGACCTTCTTTGTTCACTTTGCCCTGCCTTCCTTCTTCTGCTCACTCACAACAGCTAGAAGTTCTGTCTGAGGCTCAACATCACAAGAGACATGGCCCAGCAATACAGCTGCTCATCAGCCATTGCCGATTTTCCAAATAGGAGAGCAGAACCAGATCAGACGTCTGTGCTTCCATGAAGAGGACAAAGGGGTTGGGTGTTTGGAGGCAGCAGAGGGAATCTGAAGGGATATTAAAGCATGCTGTGAGACCCAGGTTCACTCCAGTAGGCGGGTAGGTATTTGCCTTTCACTTTAGGAGAGCAGCTCCAGTGGCTTCAAGGTCAGAGCTGAAAGAAGTGCTGCTCTGTGGGGATAAGACAGGCCCTCCCATCAAGGAGAAGATATGGTGGGCTGCCACAGGGCCTGTCTTAGATCCTGTCCAACAGAGACCAGCTGAGGGGCAAGCAGATCTCCACAGAAAATGCTGATGGAAAACGTATGGCTTGTCTCAAGCCAACTGTAGTTTGAGGATGCAGAATGTATTTGGGGTCTGCTAAGAACCTACCAAAATGCACAGATGGGAAAGAAAGCTGTATACATCCTCTAGGCCCAGAGGGCGTGAGGCCTAGCATGCTAGGCTGAACTGGGTTAAACTGCTCTATTCCCTATCTGGCCATGCTCACCACACCTCACTCCAAAGGTGCAGACACCATGGCTGGCAAGCTAGTGGAAGGGGTAGGGGGTAGAAATTGCACCTCTCCTTCCTGAGCGTGCAGGCATGTCCCAGCAGAGTGCAGCTTGAAAGAACAGTGCTGTACAGTAACCCACAGGCTCAAATGGAAAAGAGGCCCAGTAGCAAGTTTTGGTGAGAATGTGGAAAAACCAAGTTCTCATATCATCCTGGAAGGAGTATAAATTCTTAACACTACTTGGGGAAAGGATCAGTACTTCTTACAGCTGAACATATGGGCATATGAGTCAACAACAAATCTCCTCTTGGTAAATACTTAAGAGATATTGTTTATATGTTCACCCAAGGACATCTACAAAAATGTTTGTGACAATAACCATCATAATAGCTCCAAACTGGAAGCCAGCCAAATGTCCAACAGCAATAAAAAGGAATAAATAATAATGGTACCCAGTAGTGGTAAAGAAGTAAATCTCAGAAACATAATGGGGAACAGAAGAAACTAGACAAAGGATTCTCTTTACATAAAGTGCAAAATATTCTGTGCTGTTAGCATAGAAGTCAGGTTACTGGATATCTTTGGGGAGGGTCAGCTACTGAAAGAAAGCATGGTTTTAAAAAGATCTACTCTTTCACCCCAAGATACTTTAAGAAATGATTCTATGAAAAAAAAAAAAAGAGCAGATAAGAACTATTCATACAGAATAGAGAAACTCATTTTATAAAACTAGTAAAATCTTGATATCAAAACCAAAGAAGGGAAGTAAGGGAGAAGGAAAGGAGATGCTGGTTTCTCTATAAACACAGATGCAAATCAAGTGAAGGGGTACTCTGGCTTCCCTCTTCACACTGCTCACTGGCCTCTGTATTTGCAGTGGCCTTTTTTTTTTTTTATTAAATTTATTTATTTTTTTTATTAAACCTATAATGTATTTTTATCCCCAGGGGTACAGGTCTGTGAATCGCCAGGTTTACACATTTCACCGCACTCATAGCACATACCCTCCCCAATGTCCATATCCCCACCACCCTCTCCCGTCCCCCCTCCTCCCAGCAACCCTCAGTCTGTTTTTTGAGATTGAGTCTTTTATGGTTTGTCTCCCTCCCAATCCCACCTTCTTTCATTTTTTCTTTTCCTACCCCCCAACCCCCTCACATTGCATCTCCACTTCTTCATATCAGGGAGATCATATGATATTTGTCTTTCTCTGATTGACTTATTTCGTTAAGCATAATACCCTCTAGTTCCATCCATGTCATCGCAAATGGCAGGATTTCATTTCCTTTGATGGCTGCATAGTATTCCATTGTGTATATATACCACATCTTCTTTATCCATTCATCTGTTGATGGACATCTAGGTTCTTTCCATAATTTGGCTATTGTAGACATTGCTGCTATAAACATTAGGGTGCACGTGCCCCTTCAGAGCACCATGTTTGTATCTTTAGTTGCAGTGGCCTTTTAAACCCTTAACTCACCTACTATATCCTCATGGGAGCCCTACATGTCCCTGCTGAGAGAGAGGCTCCTGGAGCTCTGGTGCTTACCATCCTGGGGCCCTACAGCTTCACGTTTCAAGAGTCTGGCCAGGCTCAGCACACATTTGCTCAATGAAAAAAGAACAAAGGACAGCACAGCATTTTCTCCCACTGTTTCTGAGTTCAAACAAGCTTTGGTCAGAAACATTTCCGCCTTGTACAGGAACCCCCTGGAGACATCCCCATGGCTGACAATCACTGACCTTATACACAGTCTACAAGCTGATAAGGCAGATAAAGCTGATAAGTCAGGGATATCCACAAAGGAAATATTTATAACCACGA
This sequence comes from Lontra canadensis, assembly GCF_010015895.1. NCBI lineage: Eukaryota > Metazoa > Chordata > Mammalia > Carnivora > Mustelidae > Lontra > Lontra canadensis. The sequence continues at coordinate 26,099,365 of NW_022631010.1, read as the reverse complement.
GGTAAAATCCACTTGACTCTGCTGCTGAGCACCAGGAAGGATGTGGCTCCTGGTGTTTGGGCTTGATGCAATGCTCTGCAGGACAGAGGGAGACGGGTGTGCTGCCCCTCAGGCAATCCAGGAAAGGAGGGGGAAGAGAACAGTGTCAGAAGCTGGGTCAGAGAGGGACTGTCTAGGTGTGTGCCTTGCAGGAGAGCTTTCTGTGAGGATGGAAGTGTTTTATGTCTGTGCTGTCCAGCATGGTGGCCATGAGAACATCTGCCTCGTGTGACTGTGGAATCTCTCATGGGGACATGCATTGGCCCCCATCAGGCTACCATCTCCGCTTCTTGAGATGATCTGGAATGTCCCAAAGGATCTAGGCTATGGTCCTTCACAGATGGGCCAGGAACCTTGGGCCAGCTTTTCTCTTAGATCTGGGCTGAGTTTCTTATAAGCTTTGTCAATATCTTCACTTCCTTTGGCTGGAAGTATTTGAGGTTCTAGTAAAATCATAATTTTCTCAAAGAAACACCTGCTGCTTTGTTTCTCTTACACTTATTTTGAGGGTAAGTTTGAATAGGGTCAGATGTTTCCACATTTCGTGTCACCCATGGACACGTTCACTCCGTTCCTGTTGAGGAGCAAGGTCCAGGTACGGCTGGAAGGGCCTGAGCAGAAAATGCCACCAGAGACACCACTAATGCCACTTAGAGACACCAGTCTCTAAGATTTGTGACGGGCTCCCAAAGACACCTGCTGTCTCCAGAGCCATCTCTCTGGAAATTTATAGCACTTTGGATACTTTATGGCTCATTTTTTCTCTACTACCAATATCTGTCTGACTGGATTACATTTCTTTGCATTATTGCAAAGGTTATTTCCATTATTTATTACTTACCATTCGCTATGCACTGACAGGATACTCAGATCTGTACTTGAAGAAAAGACAGACTCCATGTAACGTTCTGAATGAGAGCAGCAGGATAATTTGGACCTAAGCCACAAGGATGGAAAGCCTCCCAGAGGCAGGCGTCTCACACCAATCCTCAACATGCTTGTTTTTTTCTCTCATGTATTTAGCTCCACATACATTTTATGATTTCCCCCTTTTAAGCAACTGTGCTTTCTTAAGCCATTTAAAACAATGGATCTTCTGTTGCTAGTCGGTCCAAACACCAGAAAGGACAATGGATATGAAACAAGTGTACAACTGTGTAAGGGTAAAACCTGACTCGAACCTCGGTCACCTGGGTGCAGGCACTAAGCATGGGCCTTCACAGAGCCACTCCTCCTGCCCTTGGTCTGGGCCACTGCCCTCGGGAGCCAGACTTCCTCCAGGGACATCCCAGGGCCCCTATCATCAAAGTGATTTCTTTTGTGGATCTCATTTCATAGAGAACAAAATTGCAATCACACACATCAACAGGAATAGCTGTTGCTGTGCCACACTCATGTGGGGTGCGTGAACTACTGTCATCTTGCATTCTCCATGCAGATTAGAGAAGCTGCCAAACCCTGGAGAGCTCCCAGCTCCTGAGAGGTCTCCCCCAGGGCCTTCCATCCTGTGGCCTCTTGTGGTCAGTTGATACTTTCTCCCTGACAGGCTGGCCTCTGGTCCCATCCTGAGAGAAGTTTGCCACGGTTCCCCCACATACTTGTTCTGTTTGCCTGTAAGAGGAGGGCTGGAAGACTGGGACTCCTCCAGTGAAAGCCCAGAGAACCTGAGTGAAAGCCAGGCAAAATGGGAGCCTCTGTGGGGGGCAAGGGGAGGCCTTCTACTCTTCCCTGCTTCCTGGTGTCTCTCACCACCACCTTCCTGCCCAGGCCACCCCTCTACATTCCTACTGAGTACCCCAGCCCCTCCTGCTTCTTCTGTGGTCACAGATGCTCAGAATGTAGGCTTTAGGGAACGACAGTGATCACAAGATCATAGGAAATTCTATTATTAGTCAGGATTAGAGATGAAATAAACTAAAGTCCATTTTTTAAAACTTACTGTCCACCTTCTGTCCAGCGCCCCAACCAATATACCACATTGCATTCAGATGTCAGGTGTCCTTAGGCTCTTTTTGGTTGTGACAGCTTTCAGGACCTTCCTTGTTTTGGATGACCTTGACAGTGTTGAGGAACACTGGTTAAATATATTGTAGGATGCCCCTCTACTGGGAGCTATCTAGAGGATTTTGGGGATGAAGACCACAGAGGTAAAGTGCCCTTCTAATGACTTCATGTCAAGGTTACGTCCTATCAACAGGGTTTATCACTGAGGTTGCTCACCTTAATTGCCTAGCAGAGATAATATTTCTCCACTGCACAGTCATGCTCCTTCCTGCCCACACTTATGATATGGGGCATGTGTTTTACTTCCTTCAGGTAGAGTCCCTACATAAATTATTTGTAATTGATCTGTATGGGAGATGGTTGTGTTCTCCCCCAGGGATTGATTCATCCAGTCATTTATTTATATAGTATGGACACTTGGATATTTACATTATACTTTGGTTTATAATTCAATACTGCATTATTTGTTTTGTCACTTTGACCACTGAAAGCTCCTTTAGGCTGATTCATGTGTCCCCTTGACATGCTCCCAACCTTTTGCTTTGGGGCACTTTCTCCTTTTTGTGTTATAGGATGCTGTTCCAGGTTCATCTTGTATATTTTCTGCCTAAATCCTACAATCAGCCATTTTCCCTTGGAGCTCTGATCTCTTTTATTGGAAGATTGTGTTAGAAAACAAGATCTGGGTGCTGTTTGTCACTCTAGAGTTCTCACTGATTCTGGGCTTTCTCAGCAACAGACTTAGGAATGTATATATATATTATAATATGTATATTGTAATTGTGTACACACACACACACACACACACACACAAAAGCATCCAGTACTTATTGTCTCAAGCCACTCAGTACTTAGCTACAGAGCAAGAGATCACCAGAACATTCACTACTCTGTCCCAGGTACTGGGTCTTAGTACCAAGATGTCATGACATAATGACTCTGATTATCCTCAGTTACAGAGGAGGAAGCTGAACCTCAGGGAGGGACAGAAACTTGTTCAAAGTCACACTACTCTTAAAAAGTGATGGATTTGAAACCTGCAGGTCTGACTCTAGAGGAATGCTCTTGCATGAAGCTGCGCTGCCTCCCCAAAAGCCTCAAAAGTACTTTGAAAAGGAAATGAAAGAGAAATGAAAGTCCTCAGCCACACCCCCTGGGATCACTGTAGTCAGATGGATGATGCTGTGTCGGCGTGGTTCTCTCCTGGTTGGTGGACTAAACCTCCCGTTAGAACAAGGAAGCAAAACCATCTCTGAGCACCCTTGCTCATTACAGTTATCATTATTGTTTCAGTTGAAAGGATCTGCACTCTGTGGGATGTGGATCGTCTGAATAGGAATGTCAGCCCATTTACCCAAAACACAGATGAGCAGACCAAAGAGCGAGCCGGCTTTCCCACGCTGAATAGGCACCGTCTGTTCCTGTGGCTGCAGCTCCCACTGAAGCAGCCCAGCGAGGAAAGCCAGCACAGGGCTCCAGAGAAAGGAGGGGGAGAGGGTGAGGGAACAGGCAGGAAAAGAAGTAGGAGGGAGAAAGACCTCCCCATTAGGTGAGGTGAGCCTCAGCCTCGAGCAGGCTCTCTGGCAAATCAAATGTCTGTACTAGCAGATGGTCCTGCTGCCCCTTTGACCTATGAGCTGCAGGTCTATACCTGGGCTGAGAAAGGTGGGACCAGGGGAGAGAGAACCTCATGCCACCAGTATATATTGCTACCACTGAATTTATCTTGTATTTACTAGGCTGAAAATTCTCAGCAAATTCTCAAGTGATACCATCTCAACAGTCTTAGGAACCAAAATATTCATACCCTGGGTCCTTCCTCCCTAATCCAGTGGGCTGTAGTGAGAATACCTGGTGCTGGCCAGCTGCAGAGGACAGGATTCTTTCTCCAACAGTGGCTGGCAGGAGTCAAGGCACCCTCTCTCACCAGGAAAAACTTGAAGCTGACCTCAGGATGGATCTTAGCGTATAACCTTGTTGTACACAGAGCTGTTTCCATCTGCCTTAGACTTCAGGAAGTTCTCCTGCCCACATGTGGGCTCTTTTCCAATCAAATTCGGTATCAGAGTAGAGATTTGCCTGTTGAAACCCAGCATCTCATTTTTAAGCCCCCAAATTCATGTCCAAATACCATTCTGAGGAACCCGTATGTCCCCTCTGCTCCCGAGAGGTCCTGTGGACAGACAAGGGACCGTGTATACACCCCAGTTCCCCACTGAGCTGCACTGCCTGCATACAAGGGTGCTTTTAAATTACTGGCATTAGGAGACTTTAAAAACTTCCCCTATTCTTTTAAATCCAATAAAAGCATATTTCCTGTCTTTGCTTTTGAATTCATTCCAACCAAGCAGATTCTCATTAACTCGCATCTGACATCCGGCACTTCATTAGAAGGTCTAATAAAGAAGTCAACATAGGCATATTTGTGATTTTGCACTCTGCTCCCAATCAGGGAGCCTGGAGGACGAGAGTGAGGAGTTTGTGCACACGTGGGTAGAGTGAATGACAGTGTTTTTTCCATAGCTTGAAATCCAAGCTTCTGAGCTGAAACAGGGTGATGCAGTGGAATAAAGGGGACTCTGTCTGCTGTGCATTCATATCACATCAAATCATGCCTCAGAGGCAAACATTCTCAAAATAGGGAAAGGAAAAGCTGCATTATAGCAACATCCTCTTTGAACCAAATGTTTCCTAAAATGTGGCACAGGGGATATGACCCAACAGGCACTTGTGGGAAAGAACAGGCACTTTTTCCTTCAGGTTGAAAAATCAGGATACTTCTTAAATGACAGCTCTCAAGGATCCAGAGAGCAGGAGACGTATGGACACCTTTCACAAAATAATCCCAGTTATGACAGCTTGTCCAGCTGGAAACTGGTTTCCAAATGGAAATTCCCCTTTTCATTTGGGATTTAAAAAGCAAAACAAAACTAAACTTGGGAAATGAGTGTTTTATACTCATAATTAGGTACATGCAAGGGAGGACTGTGGGAGGTTGGGGAGGGACTAGAAAGTTTGTATCTTAGCTTGGGTTTCTGTAACACATTACCATAGACTGGGGGCAACTCTTTCTCACAGTTCTGGGGGCTGGAAGTCTGAGATCAGGGTTCTGGTGAGGCCTCTCTTCCTGGTTTGTAGATGGCTGCCTTTTTGCCGTGTCCTTGCATGGAGGAGGGAGAGCACTCTGGTCCTTTTATTCCCTTAGGATGGTACTAATTCCATCATGGGCTCCAACCCCATGGCCTCATCCTAATCCAATACCTCTGGAAGGCTCCACCTCCAAATGCCATTGCACTGGGGGTCAGGACTTCCACATGTGGATTTGGGGACACAAACAGTCTTCAGCAGTCCAGTTCATAGGCATGTTCTGGGGGAAAAGATGCAAAGCAACTGAACTGAAGCTTTTGTTTTGAAGTGGACACTTTTCCTTTCAGCAGAGGTGGTTTGTAGAGGTTTCTGTATGATTTACAACTGTTGTCCCTTGGGGTATGCCCTCGTGTCATGTCCCAGGGATGCCTGCCATGACCATCTCACCTTCATTCCACTTGACTCAAAAATAAGTTCTGAGACTTGACTCCCCCTTTCCCACTGTCATCACACATTTGGGGTTGCTTTAGGTGAGGAATTCTTACAGCAGAAAAATAAAACAAATTGCAGATCCCTTAGGAAATAACATTGGAACATGCACAACCCCAGCTGGCAGGTCTTGCAGCCAAGCAGAAGGCAGTGAGGTTCCCCGGAATGAGGCCAGCCAGAAGTGAGCCCCGAACAGGGACCAGCATGAGCTACTCACTGGCAGGAGATATGAAACTGTTTTAGCAAGTTCAAATCCAGCTCCTTGCTAAGCAAGCCATCATAAGAGGACTGACTGAATGTTAGAAACCAGGGAGCCAGCCAAGTGCAGCAACACGAAGGCCCAGCCGCCAGAGCCAGACATAATCTCAGCAGCAAACACTGTGATACTCACAGCTTAGAGTGGGGGTGGGGGCATCCTGCAGGACACATCATTGCTGCATTCACAAGTCAGCATGGTGTTTGAATTCATGATGGAAAAGGTACTGATTCACTCAAACATTTGGGATTTAGCTGCAAAATCATTCCTTAAAATCCTTCATTCATTAAAGGAATACTTTTTTGCCATCATCCTCATGCAAGGTGCTGTTGCATGTTGTGCTGTGTGTTGAAGATTAAAGGCTGGGGAGCTGAACATTAATGTCGAAATGGTTCCACGAAAGCATGGTACAGAGGAACATGACCTGCCCTGGGGGCCAGGGACGCCTTCCTGGGGACTCGGGTTGACCTTGGAGATGTCCTGTCCTTTGAATAGGCAGAGGAAAGGGGTGCTGCTGGCTGAGGGTGGCACACAGGAGAAAGGGGTCATGAGGAGAGAACAGAATGGAGAGGCAGGGAGGCCCAGCCCATGTAGGTCTGGTGAGTCCCTTAAGGATGGAAGGTACTGAAGGTCTGCCTGAAGAGGAGGGAAGGGAGTGTGGGCAGGAAAGCACGATATGTGCATCTTCAGATGTTCCCCAGGCCTCTTCCAGACCAGCCCAAGGGAGGGACAGGGATAGAAGACTGTGGCTAGTCAGAAGCAACACCAGTGAAACAGGGGGAAGTATGTAGATTTGGGGGGACAGGGGCCCGCAGGGTGATGGCAAATTGGCCCCTGGGCCCCGGATTTGAGGTTACCTTTGAGATATTCAAGTAAAGACAAATATTTGCCTCTGGGCTGCAGTTATGAAACCAGAAGTTGACTCTATGTAAGTGGCAGTCAAAGCTGTGGGCAACAAAGAGGTGGTCAGGGGTAAAACAGTAAAATAGGGAGATGAAGGGCTTTTGTTGCCCTTTGTTGATTCTTCTAATCCATGCTCTACAGCCGTGTTCCTATGTATATTCAGCTTACTTTTTTCTGCTCAGGACTCTGTGAGCTACTTCAGTCTGACGATTATACCTGTCTTCACTTTGGACAATTTCTGGGCCTTACCATTTTAAATATTACTGCTGCCTCATTTTGTCCTCATTTCTCTCTTTCTGGAATTCCTATTGGTTTCATGTTGGAACTCTACTTTCTGTGTGCTGTGCCTCCTTCCTGTTTTCCATCTCTCTTACCTGGATGATTCCCATGTATCTATCTCCTGGCATACAAATTCTTCTTCAGTTGCATCCAGTCAATCTGCTTTTTATTACAGGCATGCTATATTTTCCAATTCTAAAAATCCAAGCTGTATGTCCATTTTCCAAATTTGGGTTTTTAAATTTTTAAAAAAATATGATCTCTTATCCATATGGGTTTCTACTCCTTCTTAATCACTTAAATGATTTCAATTTCTTTGAGTTTGTTATAAAGTACTATAATAATCTCAGATTAAAGATGAGTTGTTTTGAGATAATTGAAATCTGGAAGTAATAGTTCTGTTTTGGGAGGTAAATCTGCTATATGATTTCCCCCTTGTACAGATTATAATGTTCTAGTGTGGTTTTATCAAGAGCTAAGATACATTATTTTCTTCCTTGCTGGTTTGCAAAACTGTCAGTCCTTAGAAAGCATCTTTTTTTGTCTGTAGCATAAATCCTAAATCTATGTGTATTTTAATTTTGCAGCAAGGTTCCTGTACATGCTTATGTATAAATTTGGGGCCCACATCTCAGATTAGCCTGGCCCTGAGTTTCTGTGTGTGCCTGGTGGTCCAAGACAGATACAGAGCTGGCCTCCTTGTTTCTGAGGCCTAGGGGAAAAGTTTCTAGGTCCTTTCATAGATGGCACACTCTGAGGCTATGGATTTGTGCATAGTCCTTCCTGGCCAAACACCATGTTCTCTCTCTCCTCAAAAGAATTAGAAACCCAGGCAGAGTCCCCAGACCTATATTCCAGAAATAAGTTACCCTGGTTCTGCATGGTTCTGTGCCTTGCCAGGTTGGCCAACTTGCCATCTGGTTGGAAGGAAAGACATATTTCCTTGCATAGATGAATACTGATGACAGTAGCTTGTGTTGCAGGGATAAGTATTCCTGAGAGCAGATCTGAGATCCAAGAAACAAAACACAAAGGATCAAAAGGAACCCCTCAGATGAGGTTAAAGGGAGGGCATCAAAGAGCAGTCAACTTAAATTGGAGCAGAAAGACAGAAGGAATCCATAGTTTGTCTGATATTTGAAAAAATGTATGTAGAGGCTATTGGTGAGTGTGGTAAAGAGAAAGATTAAGTCCATGAACTACAGTACTTGAGGCTGGGAGAGCAGTAACTGGACATCCTCAGGAGACAATGAGTTAATTAGATGCTGTGATGACCATATTGGGAGGATGGGGATGGGCAGAGGTGTGGGAAGCATGCGCTGTAGGGACGGAGGACTTCTGTAGGAAAGCAAGTCTTTATCCACCACAATAGTTGGCCAGTGATAAATTAATAATAAGCCAACCAATTAAGGAATAAAGACCTTTCATAACTTTTTTTTGACCTTTCATAACTTCTTAAGAAATTAGTAAATACCAGACATATCCACTAAAATGTTCCAAATGTGTCTGTGAAAGGGCCTTGGACATTGGGAAGGACTGGTGAGACCGCCATGGATTCTTTGTGCTACAAACCTTTAGTACAATGTATTTATTAGTTGTGACAAATGGACACACCCTACGATGCCAACAAGAGGAGAGACTGGACAAGGAGTAGATGGGAAATTTCTGTACTGCCTATGTAAATTTTTATAAATCTAAAATGGTTCTAAAGTAAAAGGTTTATCTAAAAAACAAAGCCAGGCTATGGGATAGAAGCAGGTGAGAGGAGGAGCGGTGACTACAGATGGAGGTCCTCCTTCCTATGCTCCGTTCTTGGGGACCTGGAAGGCAGGACAGGGGTTTGGAGAGGCACTCCTAGCTCAAAACCAGGGCTGACCTAACCTGGCTCAGCCCTTGAACTACTCATTATTTTTTGAGTACCCAATTTTATTTTTCTCACTAAAACAGAGTATGATCCCTATCTAGCTGGTTGTTGTGACAGATATTAGCAACGATGACATACTGACTTACTGCTTTATGTGAGACACCACACTGACACTTGACTTGTCTCATTTCATTCCTTCTTTCCACAGCACCATGAAGTATGTGCCATTATTAATACTGTTTTCTCTAACAATGTATTATGAAAATTGTCAAGCATACAGAGAAGTTGAAAGAACCTACAGCAAATACCTATGTATCCACCATGTCAGCTGGCTAATAGCATTTTGCTCTATTTATGTTATTAGATGTCTGTTCATCTGTACAACTCTGCCCATGCATCAATCTGTCTTTTCTGGGGCTCATTTCAATAGAAGTTGCAGATACTTCCTGCTAAACACGTCTGCATGTGAATCCATCAATATGCTCCTGGAAATGTGAAATTAAGGCTCAGTGAGGTGAACTTTTATCCAAGATTACAGTCAGTGAGTGACAGCTTCCAACAGGTGTCCATCAGTGGAAACTACCGCCATCATTTTCAATCTCTAGGCAAAAGTCCCTCTTCTTTCCTGGAGATAAATGGTGAGGGGGGGTGCAGAGATGAAAGATTTTTAAAAGCTAGAAGATGAAGCACAGATCTTTCCCTTAAATCCTCACAGTCCAGGGACATATACAAATTCTCAGGAGCACAAAGTTTGGGCACTTTAGATTGATCAGCTGAGTCCAGGCGTACCTGGGGTCTCCTGTGGTATCTGGGGTGCTTCCCCGTCATATGTGTGGCAACTGGTTTGCCTGTGGAATTCGGTCAGGGTGTCAGTTACATGTCTCCACAGAACTGGGGAGTTCTGTGGAGAACTGTGATGTCCATGCTGTGATGTCCAAAAAAGAGAGCCCAGAACTCGAACTGATGTGCACACTGAACTTTCTTATAATGCTATAATATGGGTGACATGTCAGTTCTCTTGTTCCTCCCTTAAATACCGTCCTTCCAGTCCATTTCACAGAAAACCAATTACATAATAAACAAAACACACTTGTTTTAAAAAGTACCCCCACAGTAGGGGGCTAGATAATCAGGAATTAAATTGCCTTAATCACGTCAAGAAAAGCTTACTTTAAAAAAAATGAAAAGCTTTTTTCTTAAGAATTGACAGTAAAGACTAGAAAAGATTTAGGTAAAACATGAAAAGAAAAAACCTACCAAGTGTTATTTATTACACTGGAAAGCTGGGGGAAATCTAAGGGCTTTAAAAGGTGAGTAATTCAATAATCATGTTATCTCCCTATGATAGGGTATCAGGTAACAATTATGGTCACTGAACATTGTTAATTATATGAAAAATGCTCACAAGATCAGTTACAAAACAGTAGATTTTAAGACTTAATCTTACTTATATATAGAATAATGGATAGAAAAAGGGGCTGGAAGAAACAGACTAAATTCTTAAATGTAGTTGTTTTTACAGTTTTCCCCATTGTTTTCATAGTTAATGCACCACCCAAAATTTCAGTGGTGGCAAACAGAAAGCCAAATTGATACGCAAAGGTCATTTTCTCTAGACAACCTCAGGCTGACCACTCAATTCATCTGTGAATGCGTGCAGCTGGGAGGTGTTCGTGTGGGTCCTCGGGGTGGGGGAAGTTCAAGTGCAGAGACCCCAAACATTCCTCCAGCCCTGAGGATGCTGAGATGTGACACAGAACCCAGCGCCCTGCTGTCAGTGCGTCTGATCTGACTGCACTCTCTGACCCTGATGTACACCACCTGCCTGGACCTGGAACAGACCTCCCCTGGGGATGAGGGTCCCCCGCTGGCCATTTGACAGCCCTTTCCTAAACCTGGCCACACACTCCTTGGCCACCACTTGCCTCACAAAGACAAGCCTTTTGTGATGTTCTGTACCAGCCTCTCCTGTCTCCACATTTCAGAGGGTGGCAGGTGGCTCTGTTATCATCATGTGAGCATCTCTGTCTCTCTTGCTGTGAGGACCACACCTCCCTCACCTCTAATTCCTGGGCCCCACGTTCATCTTCCTACACCACCCCTGGAGAGAGGAGGAGTGTGAGGACAGCAGGCGGCTTTCTAGACTCAGGTGGCCTGTTGATTCAGTGCAAGGCCTGAGAGACTGGCCTTTGACCCTGGGCATTTGTGGGCTCTTGGGGGGATATTTCATAAATAACACAGTGTGTTCACTCTGTACACTTGGAAAAGGAAAGGATCACAGCCCCGAGCTGAGAGTCATGGGGAGCCCAGGGCTCTGGTTTCACATTTACTACACCAATAGTCCTGTCCTTTTCTGTGGCTTGGTTGGTTGGTTTTCAGTAGCAATCCCAACTACAGATATTCATCCAGGGCCACATTTAAAAAAAACATGCCAATTCTATTTTTACCTTCCACCATATTGCTGTTCTCAATAAAATTTGTGCATTCCTTGGTTATTGTCTCTTCTTGCAAAAGATCTCATTTTGCATCTGGAGCAGAAAGGTGAGAGCTGGCGAAGAGGCCCCTGTGTTCCGGGAGATCACCTCACCTTATGTGCCAGGGTCGGGGGATGCTCTGCAGCCTCCTGGGCCTTCTGCACCACACTGGGTATCTATTCCTTTCCTCACAGATCCCGCTCTTCCTGATGTGGGAAGGGAGGGGTGTGTCTCAAATAGGGTGTTGTCATGGCAACTCAAAGCCAAAGAGCCTTTGACAAACCCTCAGCAATTGGCTCCCACTCCCGTGTCTTGTGAGGTCAGGTGCAATTAGCTTCTAAGGCTCAGAGAGTCTCCATCTCTGGAAGCCCCTCTCCTCCTGGCATGTGGTGGTATGCCAGGGGCCAGTTCAGGCTTCCATAAGTCCAGGCTTCACCCAGTCTGGGTGTCACACCATTTCTATCAAGTTGGCCAGCATGGCCAATCCATCCTGCCTTCTATGGGAGCTGGTTTGCTTGTCCTGGCTGTGTCTGGGTTCTCTGTCACCTCTGTCCCTTTCAGCTATACTGTCCCTGAGGGGCTCAGCATCAGTCCCATCAGTGGTTGGTTATGTTGGTAGATTTCTTCTTCTTTGCTTAGAGGACCTATTTGCCTTAATGTTTTATGATCCTTGTTAGGTTAGGGAATGTGACGTCAGGAGGGAGCATGCTCCCTGACACTGGATAGGCAGGTAGGAGTCCTGGCATGGCCACGAACCAGCTGTGGGCTTCGTCAAAGCATTTAACCCCACAGGGTCTCAGCAGGGTCTAAGATGTTTCCATGATGGATTGTGTCCAGGGAGTTCTGATTACACAGAGCCCACAGGATCTAGAGAGGTTTTCTGGAGAACAGGATGGAGGAACTGTGAAGTGAACCAGGTAGGTAGAGGATGCAGCCCACTTGATTTCATCTCTGTTCCTGCAGCCCCTCCTCCTGGTGCCTCTGGTGCTAGATCCCTGGATGGTGCTTGTTGGGGAAGCATCAGTTTGATTCTTTGCTTGTTTGTATTGTTTCTGGAACATCTGCCTTCTCCTTTCCTTGATTTGGAATTTAAGAGTTTAATGACTTAGTATATACCACATTGAGGGATATCAGCACTTGAGAAAGCTCTCCCTTGTGACAGGAGGCTAGGGGAGCCCACACTTTTGGGGCGGTTCCATGTTAGCAAGAGGTTTCTGAAGAAGATCTGATGGCCAGGTGGGACCTGGAGACACACATCTCTGAATTGAGGGAATGTCATTGCAGTTCCACTTTCCCTCTCACCTCTCCAGCATCCTTCTTTTTGCTGGGGAGAGATTATTCAAGTGAGGGAAGGAGGCAAGGGACAGAAGGAGTGTCTTGAGGAAAATGTTGCTCTGGGTGGAAGGAATTTTAAGTTATCATATATACACATGCACAGTGTATTTTGTTGCTCTTTCTTCATTCACTAGCCTATTCATGATATACTTGACACCTCTCCTCTATGTGGTGGATCTATGGGTTCCGTGCCCTGACTCCTCAAACCCTCTTCAAGGCCAATGCCTCCTGTTTGACTGCAGGAAGAATGGGTTGTCGATAACTCCCAGGAAACTGTCTGAAGCTGTAGGGAATTGCCTTCCTCAAGGTTCCCCTTCAGGGGAAGGTTGACCAATGCCTGGCAGATGTAGAGGGGGGCATTCTCAAGAGAATTCTCTATAGGATTGACCAAGACAAGGTTCCCTTAAAATACTACATTCAAATTGCTTTCAAAATATGTATGATGAAAAAGAGTTATTTTCTTCAATAAAGGAAGGATCTTACATCCAGTTTAGTCTTAAATACCAGTAAATAGGGACATAAACTTTCAGCAAAGGCTACATTTGACCGGAACTTTGTTCATAGTAACCCTCCCCCACCAACCCAGAAGGAGTAAATGCACTGTGATGGAAGATAGTTGAATGAATTGCAATTATCTTCCTGTAGATTTCTGCATGGATGTTAAAAAGAGTAATATGGGTTTAGTAAGAAACTTCAAGAGTGTTGGGAAGTTTTGTCAGAGAAAACACTGAGATGCAGTAAGTGTGTCAAATCTTATCTAACTTAAAACAAATGATAGGACCCCCACACAGGTGGGTGTACTTGATGCAAAAGTGCACAGATGTGCACATAAAAATGGCTGAGGATAGAGGGGTCATCGTGGGCATTTGAGGTTGTTAACATAGATGCCCAGTGAGGGAACTAGTGTGGGGACCTGAGCACAACATGGAGGGATAAAAGATTGCATGGAAAAATATGGAGTGTGTGTGAATAATTACATTGCTCCAATCATGCAAAATTATGTATGTTTTTTAATTGCATAAAAAAAAGAAAATAAAGGCTGTAAAAAGTATTCCTTTAGGGTCCTCACCAATATATTTTTTTTTCCCCAATTTAGAAGTACTTAACATGAGGCAGGAGAACTTGGAGAAAGACTGAGTAGCTCCCAGAAGACACCACATTGTTCATTTAGGAAAATGGGCAATGTCCACTGGCACCCAACTAGTCTTTACCATGCCCATCCCTTCCTTTCTTCAGCACCGCTGCTGGGAAACAATAAAAGACTAAGAGGGCATGAAAAGTCAGAAAAGTGGAAAATCGCAAAACCTGTGAATGATAAGAGAAAGTAGAATAAATAAAAGTCGAAATAAGAAACTGCCTTAGTAGGAGGTTCTGTGAAGCATGTGTAGGAGGTGCATGTAGAAAGAAAATGGGGGCTGAGCAAAGGGTTCTACAGCAGGACAACAGGGCTCTTCTGCACACAGTTTTCTCCTCTTCTGCCTGCATGTCATGGTGGGAAGAAAGGATACCCAATTCCACATGAGTTCACAATTCACCAACCTGAAGAGAGCCCAGCATGGAATAGTCGAGGGCTTTACTACTTTTCTTCCCATGTGCTGGAGGGCCTCCTGCTGGCAGGAGGGGGCAGGTGGAAGTCCAATTTTCCTCCCCTCTGGGAAACACAGGAGGCTATAGAGTCATGCAGCCAGGCTGCTCTTGGAGCTGCTTTGTGGGAGAGGCTGATTCAAATGGGGTCTGTGAGACACTGTCACTGCTTTCTGCTGGTTCATGGTGTGGTGCTCAACAACCTGCCCATGTCAGCTGTGCACACTGGACCCCGTGTTCTCTGAGTTTCCTCTGAGTTTTCCAACCACGGAGAGATCCCAGGATTTCTCTGTATGGTAAACACCACTACTGACAAGTCTGCTGGGAGGAAATGGGATGATAAAGCTAATGGCCAACAGGCTAATAGTTATAATATGAAAAGAGTGTCTGCCAATCAATAAAATGTAAAAGCCCAATAAAACGTAGTTAAGGGTATGAACTAGCATGTTATAGAGGAAATAGTAAAAACAGCAAAGATGTTTAACATGGTAGTAACTGATGAAATGCAAATTGAAAAGTGGTAAGGTCTCTATTTTTATCTGTCAGATGAGTGAAAACTGAACCCTGAGCCCTGGTGGGGAAGATAGCAGTAAAATCTTCTTAGTGGCACCAACTCCTGGAGGTCAATTTATAATATCTACTGAGTGTACATGTGTGTGATCTTTGATTCAATGGGGTCTCACTTGTGGGTGTGCTTGCAAAAGGAGAAATTGAAATGAGTTGTATGCTCATTTTTTAGGGAAATGATTAGGTAGTGCATATTCATACGAGAACACAAGAGAATCACTAAAAGCATCGATGCTAATCTCTATGTATTGACACCAAAAGTACTTACATTATGTGGAAAAGCAAGTTGCGGTGCATGTTGGTCCTCTTTTATTTGTAAACCCAAACTGCGCTGTGCATGGATTTATAAATGCGCAGTATGAGGACATCCCCTTGGGGCTGGCTTTGAGGAACAGGCATGGAGAGCAAGATTCACTTTTATCCTTGTTTCTCTGTTCTCCTCTTCCTTCTGCTTACTGTAAGAGTGTGATGTGTCAGGTCTGATGACTGAATGGTGTCATATGTCCGTGGGTTTCCTGATAATTAAAGGAATATGGGGCAGAGAATGGTGGATGCTGGCAAACTTAATGGGACTGGGTCTGGAAAGTACCAGGTGACAGTGTGCTGATGTGAGCCGTCAATCATAACTCAGAACAGGGCATCTGGTAAAGGGTAAAGTGCTTGGCTCCCTCTTCCCATTTCTTCCTAGTGAAATGTGAAAAGCAGAATAAGGCTCTTCTGCTCAAAGGCTCATTGACAACTTGAACCTTAGAGTTTACTTTTGTCATAATGCATTGGTTTCTTTTTTATACTTTTGGGCAATCTCTTCTGCTAGAAAGGAAAAAAATAACACTAATACAACTAATAAAACTGCCTGTTAGAACTCATCTCTCCAACTCAATTCTGAATGAAGTCCCAACCATGTACCAGCCATGGGAGCAGACAACAGGACACCTGAACAGGTGGGGGCCCACCCCATCTCAGGTAGCCCACAGGTGAGAGCAGAGAAGCACACCCTGCATGGCAGGGCTTTGACAGGAGTCCACGCAGACCACCAGAAGTAAGTGATGGGGACACCTGACTCAGACAGAGTTTGGGAGGTCAGAAGGCTGTCTGTAGGAGGTGCTGTCTGAGCTGAGTCCCACCTTTCTCATAAGGACCAGCCTGGTGATGAAGGTGATGAATGCATTCTCGAAGGCATTCCAGAAGATAGCCCAGTGAGAAAGTCTGGAGGTGAGGGAAGGTTTGACTGGTCTGAAACCCCAGATGAGAAACTTCAGAGTTGGGCGATGTTGGGGAGGAAGGCAAATGCCAGTGATCCCATATTTGCATTTATGGTTGTAACATCTGCCCAAATCAGCAGGGTAAGGGTGTTCTTGGTCTAGAGATGATCTTTGATCAGTGGGAGACAATATCCAGGCCTGCCTACTCACCAAATATTTATAGCAGCAGTAAACTTGCCACAGGCTACCAAACCACATCATATTCACATTAAACACAGCCCATTCATCGCTTCTGATTATCCTGGGGAGACAAGGACCAGAACGGAACATGAAGAGCCACTGGAAATGATGGAAAGATTACTCTGTGCTACGGAAGGTGACAGTAAATTTATTGGCCAAGAGGAAAATAAGAAACATCACATCATCCATGGTAGTACCCTCCAGGGCCTTTGGAATGCTATGGTTTCTTTCACGTTGTTTTAGCTCCTTACAGATTTATCCCAGAAGGGGGGAAACAGTCTCTGGGCCCCTGTTTGTGAGCTTCTCCTGCGCCTGCCTCCTTTCTCAGTGCTCAGCTCCAGCAGAACCGGTTCCCGGTAAAGGCACAACTGTTTACTGTCCTCTTCCCCCAAACACTCATGAAATACCTGACAAAAAAGGCCATTTCCTGCTGCTTTTCCTGGCTCACCCTACCTGTGGCCAAATTGCCTTCTTGGGACCTGGATTCCCTATAAAGAAGAAAAGGGGCCAGAGTCCCTAGACAATTTTGATTAAAATCTCATTGAAATGGTGTAGTTAGCATCTCGTGCATATTTCCACTGGGGCTGTAATGCTGTAACTAAATTAGACATTAAGTCCACGCGGCAAGAATTCCGTACATCTGGAAAGGTTTAAATGAACTGATTCCCTAGCTCCTCACTGCTATGCTTCCCTTACCCCACGGCCAGTAGCCTGCACTCCAGCAGCACATTTGCAGAATGAAGAGCCATTCTGGTCTCCTCTGAGGGCAGAGAATAGGACCACAGGAATACGTGAGGTGGACAGTGGTGACCTTCTGTCCACAATTTTCCAGAATCCTGGTTGGTGTAACTATCAGAAATTTAAGCTGCTGTCCAAATGTTGGGCCTCTGGTTCCAGAAACTATCCACACTGCAAGCCCACTATTCAAACAAAGGTCAGCTGATGGTGGGGTATAGAAATAGCCAAGGAGGCTTATGTTATTACCGATCTTTAAATGGTCATTGAAAATAAGACTGACTTCATAGCACATGGTTTTGCATGTTATTTACCAAAAGAGGTCCTAGACACACGGGGAATCATTAGGCTCATTTTTGTAATTTTTACTTATTTGTTTCCAGGTGAGACACTTAAAGGTCGAGACATGTCAGCAGATCTTACGTCATGAAATTATGCTTTGAAGGAGATTATGCTGAGTGAAATAAGTGAAGCAGAGAGAGTCAATTATCATATGGTTTCACTTACTTGTGGAGCATAAGGAATAACATGGAGGACATTAGGAGAAGTAAGGGAAAAATGAAACGGGGGGATTGGAGTGGGAGATGAACCATGAGAGACTATGGACTCTGAGAAACAAACTGAGGGTTTTGGAGGGGAGAGGGTGGGGTGTTAGGTAGCGTGGTTGTGGGTATTAAAGAGGGCACCTATTGCTTGCAACATTGGGTGTGGCACATAAACAATGTGTTTGGAACACTGAAAAAATAAAAAAAAAATTAAAAAATCTCTGTCTATTTATTATTGAGTTGTCAACATTCTTTCTATAGTCTCCGTAGTTCTGTTTCTATATATGCATCATCACTGCCAGAAGCATTTCCCATTTCCTGGATGAGTAAAACAAAGTGTGGAGAAGTGAAACATCCATGCAGCTGGGCCCTGTGACACTGGGGCTGCCATCTAGCTTCTGACTGTGTGATTGTGCACGGCCCAAGGTGCGGCTGTCCTGATGGCAAAGCAGCATGTCCAGTGTGGAGCCAGGCAGGAGGGCGAGTGTCCCTGGAAACACCTGGAAATGGTGTTTTTAACATGATTTTACAAAATCTCCACCTTGTGAATTTCTCTTTACTGGCATTATTGCAGGCTTTGTAAATCACTCAGTTTTGATGCCTCAGTGCTTTACAAATGTATGGATGGCCCCCAGATTTCATGGGTTCCCATGATACAGTATGGCTAGGCAGTGGTGAGCTTCTTTTCTGTGACATGTGTGTACACTGTGGACTCTAGAAAATTCTGGAACACTGGAAGGGCTAGGGTGCATGTCAGTGCCTCTTCCCTGTGGTCCTCATTTTTCTTCCTGCCTGATTTCTTCCTCCCTCCCTCTTCTTCCTATCTTTGTCTTTCTTTTTGGTACACTGTTACTTTAAAACTGCCATCACTCTTTGAAAGGCCCTGACATCAAAGACATCATTTTTTGACTCTCTTGACTAAGAAGTTGGACAGGGGACCTGTCTTCATCCCAGGACATGGCTCGGGAAGTCTGGTCAGGGCAAGTAGTAGTGCCATCCATGGCATTTCAGAGGAATGCTTCTCTTGCCCTGGGGAGATCTTTTTGGCTTTGGTGGGGAGATGGGAACACATAGGTATGTAACAGAGTAAGTCCTCACCTACCCTGCCTTCAGAGTGGCCACGTGGAACCCCTTTTCTCACCCAAGTGTTGTGTGTGTGCAGCTTCTCATCCAAAAGTCCACTGCTACCACAGCTAGGACACCACTTTCATTCTGCCTCCACTGGGCCCTTTACATGACATTTGATGAAGACAGATAGAGAGAGTGGTGGTGGGCACAGCTCTGGCCCCCTCCAGGGTCCTACTAAATCCCACAGTTGTTTTCTGAGGGGTGGCAGAGGATTCCTTATCAACCTGATTGGAGCTGTATTTCTAAAGAGTATTTCAGTCTCCCTTCAGCACGTATGTGGTCTCTATTTCAGCCAGGAAGTCAGCCTTTGTGTGTGATGTCAGTCCAGCAGGTCCCTGCCAGAGTCTGAAGCTCTCTGAGGAGGAATGGCAGAGGGAAGGCAGAGCAGAGGCTACATCAGAGCATCTCTGGCCCTGTGGCCTGGGGCAGTCACTGATGTCACCTGCTGGGATCTTCTTCTATATGGTGCCTGTGGGCCCTGCTCCATCCCACCCAGGGGCTCCTCCAGCAAGCATGTGAGTGTGGTCTGGGGAGAGTGGATCTCAAGCCACAGAGCAGTGTTTTCTTGCTCATGATGGCTACTATTCTCAGATCACCATCCTCTGCCTTTTTGGGTCTAGATCTTACAGTCCACATGGGGACTTTTAAGAGTGTACAGCATGAACTTGATTTCCCTCCTGCCTGAGATCCGACAGCTTAGGCTGGCTTTCACTTTTGGTTGTAGGCTGACCAAGGGAAGGCTGGAAATTCAGCTTCATCGAAATATCCATGAGCCATAGAGCATCATCTTCACTTGGAAATCTTTCAAACTTTCTGTTGTAAAGCAATGAACCCTTGAGTGAAGCAGCCTCCAATGATGGCTCATACATCAATACACAAACATCACAGTGCTAATTCTTCTGCTTTTTCCTCTTTATCCAAAGATTTTTACATAAGGAAGCAGGTGAGCATGCCAAGGACAGCCCAGTGGAGAGTTGTGCTGACAGCTTGCCCGTTGTCCTCTATATGCAGATTCCTTGTTCCTGGCTGGCGACTACCACTCTCTCATCTAAGTGCCCTAAGTACAGATGATCTAAAATGATTTCACATCCACACTGTACACACATGACATGAATAAAAGATCTGAAGATACTGCCATAGCCAAGAGCGTGTACTCCTCAATTTTTTATCACCAACTTTGCTCTCCAGGCCCCAGGGATCCCCGTGCCAAAGAACTGTGAACACTTTATTCCGTAACTCAATGTTTATACCCGTCTGGGTGAGGAGGTCTTGCTCACAGGGAGCCCTGAGGAAGTGTTTCCTTCTTCATGGTTTCTTCCTCTGTGCTCAGTGTGGTGGCAAGACTATAGTGTCAAACACAGGCTCACAAAGGGCTTCCTTTTCCATTTGTCAGCAAAACATTTTGTTGTTAAGAATACATTATTTCCCATTTCTAAGGCTGGGAATAAAAGTCAACACCAGTCACTGGAATTGAGGAGACTTAATGTTTTTAACTATTAAAAGATTCACTAAGAGAAAAGCTTCTGAAGAGTAGGGAAACATCGTTTCACTCAAAGGATGTCAGAACATTGAGACACAGGGCAGAAGCAGTTTGGTTGGGCAACTCAATTACACAGGTGGTCCTAACACTGAGGTGCCCAGGCTCCACTCCAGCCCCACTCCAGCCACATAAAATTAACCAGGAGTAGGACTCTGGCATCCATAGGTTTTCTAGTTTTCTGGTGGCTCCAACATGCAGACAAGTCTGAGAACCATGGCTTTCATTGTTGTAGGGCAATTCAAGTTCTCCAACAATTCTTCAGTTAGTTTTGAGAGTTTGTTTTAACGAATCGGTCCCTTTCATCTAAGTAATTGAATTTATGGGCATAAAGTGGTCCACTCTAGATAAATTCTCTTGTTCTCTCTCCAAGGCATCAGGAGTGACAACCCTTTCCCACTCTTGACCCAGATAATTTGTGTTCCCTTTCTTTCTCTCTTTTCTTGGTTAGCTGGGATAGAGCTATAGTAATTTGATTGATCTTTTAAAATTTTATTGATTTTTCTTTTCAAATCCTTACATAGAACTGACTTTTAATTTTGTTGATTTTTCTCTACTGTTTGCCTGTTTTTGATGTTACTTTTTTCTTCTTTATTTATAATTATTTTCTTCATTCTTTTTGCCTTAATTTACTCTTATTTTCTAATTTTCTAAGGCTAAAGTTTAGGTTGTGAATTTTAGATTAATTTTCTTTGCTTATATACACATTTAATGGTATAGATTTCCCCTCTAAGCACTGCTTTAACTATATCCTACAAATTTTAGGAAGTTTTATTTTCATTTTTATTTAGCCAGAATATTTAAGGGTTCTCTTGAAACTTCTTCTTTAACCCATGGGTTCTGGAGAAGTGTATATTTTAAAGTTCCAAACATTTGGGAAATCCCCATCTATCTTTCTCCTCTTGGTTTCTATTTTGATTTCTAGGTTGTCTAGAATGTACTTTGAATTGTTTGTATTCTCCAAAAAAAATTTAGGGGTTGTTCTGTGGCCCAAAATGTGCTCTATCTTGTTGAATGCTCTATGTGCACTTGAGAAGAAGTGAGCTCTGCTGTTGTTGGATGGGGTGTTCTTTTAATGTCTGTTGGGTGAGGCTGGTTGGCAGTGTTCATTCTTCTGTGTCTTTACTGATCTTCTTTCTGGTTGGTCTATCAAGTACTGATGGGGGTGTTGAAGTCTCCTACTGTAACTGCATCCAATTCTCTACTAGTTTTTGGCTTAGATTTTTGACTCTGTTCTTAGGTGCATACCTATTTAGGGTGGCTATATTTTCCTGCAGAACTGACCCTTTTACATTGAGCAATGTATTTATCTATCTCTGATACTCTTCCTTGTGCTGAAGTCAGTCTCATCTGAAATTCATATAGACATTCCAGCTTTCTCTGTATCTTTACTTTTAATATTTACTTTTAGTGTATGTGGGTCTTTACATTTTAAGTCAGATTCTTTAAATGTAGACAGAACATAGTTTATACTGTAGACAACATGTAGTTGGGTCTCATTTTTCTTTTTTCTTTTTCTTTTAACCAGCCTGATTATCTGTTTTGCAACTAGTGTGTTTAAACCCCTTACATCTAAGTGATTAATAATATAACTGGATTAATATCTGCCATCTTTGCATATTTATTGTATCTATTATTTCTATTTTCCTCTTTATTTTTAGCTTTCCTGGCTTTAATTGACCATTTTATACAATTCCACTTGATATCCTCTATTGATTTATCATTTATACTTCTTTTTAAAAATATATAAGTCAGTGGTTGTCTCAAGGGTTACAGCAACAGTTTAAACCAATCCAAGTTTACTTTCAAATAACACATTATCCCATGTGTAATGCAGGTATCTTATGACATAATCCTCCGTAATCGTTCCTCTCCTCCCTTGTGACATTTTATTAATTCTAACTTTCACATGTGTATAATTATCTGATACACTGTTACTATTTTTGTTTTAAATAGACAGTAAATCTTGAGGTAAATTAAGAAAAGTAAAAGACTACATTTAACTTTTATTTCTTCCTTTATTTATTTTTTATTCCTTTTTATTTATTCCTTTTTTTAACTGTAGATCTAATTTTCTACCTGCTGCCTGAAGAAAATTAATATCTCTTTTAGATTCCAGGTCTACTGTCAATGAAATCCTTCAGTTTTTTGTCTGAAGCAGTTTTTATTTGTCCTTAACTTCTGAAGGATAGTATCACACATATTTTTTCTTATTGAAGTACGTACAATTCAGGTTTGAGGGTTATATTTATTGGTTTTAGTCCTAAAACACTTTAACAGATTGCATTCAATTGCATTCTTAGCTGCATGGTTGCTGATGAGAAGTCTGCTGCAATTTTTATCCTTGTTTCTCTATAGATCAGGTGTTTTTATGCACCTTCAGGAATGTTTAAAATTTTTCTCTTTGTTTCCAAATTTCTACAGTTTAAATATGTCATATCTACTTTTTGTTTGTTTGTTTCAGTCCTGTTTGGTGGTCTCTGTACTTCTTGGAACAGTGTCACTGATACTGGAAAACTTCTGGCCAACAGTTCTTTAAATATTTCTTCTGTTTCTTCTTTTTTTGGTATTTCAATTACATTACATGTTACATCATTGTATCTGTTCCCATACTTCTTGGATGTTCTGTTCCTTCTTTTCCCCCATTCTTTTTTCCTCTTTGTGTTTTAGTTTGGATGACTTCTTTTGACCTATCTTCAAGTTCACTGATTCTTTTCTTATCTGTGTTGTCTACCAACAAAAATGTTCATTTCTGTTACAGTTTTTAACTTCTTCCTTTTTACAGTTTTCATCTTTCTGTGCTCATTACCTGTATGTTCTTGCATGTCTTCTACCTTTTTCATTAAAGCTTTTTCTTTATAGCTTTAACATATCGATCACACTTTTAAATTCTCTGATAATATCAGCTGACATCTGAGTCATAATTTGAGTTTGGTTCTTATGATTGCTTGTCTTTTCAATCTTTTCTTGACTTCCAGAATGCCTTGCAATATTTTGTCATATAGGGCAGTAGATATTGAGGTAAATAAGCATTTAGCGTGGTAATTTTTATTAATTTGGCCAGGAGTGGAACATTTTTGATGTTTGTTGTAGCTTTAGGTATGAAAAGTTTCAAAATCCTCTAATGTCCTTATTTTCATCTTCCCTTCTGGCTTTGGGGCTTCTATATATATACTGATCTTTAAACAGAGTTTATGTCTTTCATCTCTTCCTGCTCAAATCCATGGTCATTGTACTGGAGGCTTATGCAGCAGTGACAGGATGTGAGAGGAGGGGATGTTCTCTGATCTTCTAAGTATCATTTTTTGGAGTGCACAGTGGGCCTGAGGTACAGTACATAAAGAATGATAAACTCTTTCTGCAATACTTCCAGGGTAGAGATATAGCCCCTATCAAAGAAACCAACGAACAAACCAACCAGCCAACAACAGCAACAACAGCAAAAACAGAGACCACCTTGTAGCAGATAAGAATACAAAGGAAGTAATGAGATCCTCACAGACCTATCATCAAAGGGGTGGGCCCAAATAGCAAAATAGTTATTTAAAAATAGGAATGAGCAGGGTGTTGACTTAGAAATGTAGTATTTCAGCAAATCTTAGATGATACATTTTGTAAATGGCCACTTAAAAAAAGAGAGTGTGCCCAATTGGTGTTAACCTTGTGCTAAGCCAAGCTCAAACCTTTGAAGCAAAATGCACTTATGATGTGATAAATTATTTACTTAAGTAGCAAAAGCAAATAGGATAGGTTTTCCTGGCACTTTGATTTTAGAATAACAAATGAGATTCATGCTGAAGTTGAATAAACACTTTAATGTGGCTCTTTTGTTGACACAGTTTCTATTTCTTTTCTCTACATACACATAGCATCAGGTGGTAGATATTTATAGAAATGTGCCAACTTGGCTTATTTTTAAAATAATTTAAAACATTTAATGCTATTATTTAGCCTTGCTATCATAGTGCTGTTTGCTTTGCTGATCAAAGATTCACAAGATTCTCAGCCCTTCTATCTTCATTAGGCAATGTGTTTATCATCATTTTTATCATGCCAACATGTGCTGGTAAGTATAATAGCTTCTGAGTAAAGATGCCTGTAATAATGCCATGACCTCAGAAACCAGAAGGGATTTTAGGTCTCAAAAGTGTTGTTAATTTGACATATTCTTTTTCAATATAATATTTAGGAAAGAAAGTTGTTCTGTCATTATTCATTTTCCTATAAACTTGACAATACAAATATATTATGCATCTAATTTTCTTCATCCCTACAAAAGCATCTCTGAAAGACTATATTTTCACCCAAAATGGCTGCTATAATATTTACTATCCCTCATGTTCTTCTAAAGCTGTGAAGGCATCTCAGACTTGACCATTCTCAGACCTTTTGAGAGCAAAGACAAACCATCCAAATGATGCCTATAGAACTGCCAGCACACAGAAACTATGAGCATAATGAAATGGTCATTTTCTGCCAATAGGTATAAGGTGGTTTATTTTCCAGAAATAACTGGATCAGCATCCTAAGTAAAATGTAGAGGTAAAACTCAAATTTCACTGTAAAACCAGGAAGAGTAACATAGATTGTGGGAGTTTGCAGGAAATGATACAAGGTCCCTGAGGTAGAAGAATTCACATCTTCCTGGAGGAGTCGTAGGGTATTTCTCCTCTTACTAGCTGCTAGGATTTTGAGTCCGTATTTAAATGGCCTGGCCCTCAGCTGCTCCACATGCAGAACTTGACAACGTACCAAGCTCATGTAGGCTTCATGAACACAGAAGACTTACTTCTACCCCTTTTCCTCCATCCCAATGATGCTCTGAACCAGAGAACACTGAACTGTGTGAGTTTAAACAAGAAGTCCGGGTTGGGCTGCACCACATGGAGTCAGGGATATGACATGTTCTGGTCACTATCTAGGAGATGACCATCCTTTTACCCCTAGAGATTTGTTGTCTGTTAGCTAATGAAAATATTGTAGTCAGTAAAGGTTATACTATTATATGATCACAATGCTATATTTATTTGACTTACAAACATTAAAAATAAATACAATGTATCATACAATTCTTAAATTGTAGGTGTATGTGTGCTCACATGCAAGTGCAGTTTCCTGTTCCTAGATACCAACTCATCTAGGAACAGGAACACCTGGATGGCAGCTGGAGGAGGAAAAAATTGGAAAGGGGAATTTGAGAGGTGTCTCTGGCCCATAACTTCCTTCCTGCTCTTCCTTTGTTGTGTAGCTGTGCCTTTTGGAAGACTCAACATCCTTGCCACCCTCTTTCCCATTGTAAGAAACAAGAAAAATCTCCAGAATAAAAGGTCCCTCCTGCCTGGAGAATTAGTACAGAGAAAATACTTTAAACTTTGCTCCTTCTTACTTCCCACTGCCTTCCAGACAATTCCTTTTGGTAAGTCCCATGTTGGGGCCAGGTATAAACAGGCTGACCTCTGTCTTGTTTCTTTTATCACCTCCTGAATGCTGAAGAATAAGAGAGGCATGATTAATGCTGTACAAGTGATTTGCTGCCTCCAGTTCCCTTAATAATGGCAACATTAAAAGAACAGACTTAACTATGACAAGTGACAGTTAAGGACAGAACGGCCTGGGGGTGCCTGCTTCTCAGAGGAGGCACAACGCAACCTGCTGCTCCGTGAGGAGCATACAAGGACATGCTGCTCTGTCGGTCCAGGTCCTCAGTACCCACCTTGGTTAAGGATCCTTGGGACCCAGTAATTGTCAGGCTCAGCTGGGGGCTCCAGTAAGTCTGACTTTCACGCTTTACACAGACTTTTACACTTTTCCAGCATTCATAAAGGTGATACATTATATACTTTAAATATGTCAATTTTGTCAATTATACTTCAATAAAGCTTGGAAAAAAATGATAAACCCAAGATCATAACCTCCCTCTAGACCCTTTTGACAGATCTAAATTACAGGAGTCTAATTGAAACAAAAGCCCCCCATCTGGGTTGTGAACTGTGCTTTTATCTGTTCCCCAAGATCTGAATCTTCTCATACAAAAACCTGATATTTTGCAGAGGTCATAACTGGAGGAAATGAGTGCTTTTGTTTCCTTCTGTATTATCTGATGATTCCCTTTGTTATTATTGCTTCAATTGAGGAAATATAAATACCAGAAGATGCCCCGTAGTTTGGTTATAGGGGACTGACATCTGAAATGTAGGGGGAAAAAAAAAGGCAAGGTGGAGGGAAGGAGTGGGAGAGGGGAAAAAAAAAGAGACAGAGAGAGAGAGACTTTTCCAGAAAGAAGAAAAGGTCACTGCATCTATTTTCAGTGTGTAAAATATTCCATTAGCTTTATTATGTAGAGGACATTAGCATTATGCACGGCAGGAAGGAACATTTTAATACAGAACATCTTTTCCTAGCTTCAAAAGACAAGAGTAAAATATAAAGGTAATGAAACTGCTGTTGGGATGATGTCTTTTTCTCCTCGGGGGCTTTGTAGGTTGGCAGAGTAACAGGCTAGCAGGAGCATAATTTGCCTGGTCAGAAATAACCCTGGCAAGCAGAGGAGAGGCAGGCAGGGCCCTCAGTGCTGGGGAAGCCAGGGGCTCTGATTTGTAGAGAGGCTGCTGGACCCCCTCTTGGGCTCCCTTCTGCCCTCAGACAGGAGGAACCAAATAGCTTTCCTGGGTAAGCCCAGGGACTCAGATCCCCTCTGGTTCCCTCATAGTAAATGGGCCTTCCCTGGGGCTTTAAATTCACAAAATAGAATGCGGAAGCTTAGAGCAGGTACCAAATACACTGAAATAAAGCTGTGAAAAAGTCATAATTGTGATCGTGTTAACAAATGTGCTACTTTATTAAGGCACTAAATAGTAACTAGTACTTGTGTTTTCAAGGTAGTGATGAACATAAATAACATATTGGGATGTGGAGAGCTGTGGTTTCTGCTGGTGATGTAGCCACCACAATGTGGGTTGTTGCCTACATTCATAATCGAAGAGAGCGCCACATTTTAGTTAGAGGTTGGTAAAAATCATGATGTACTTCATTTCCCATTCAAGCTCACGGATGCTACAAATGATCCCCACTAAACTCTTAAGGTCCAGGGACCTCACCTCTAGATGAGAGAGGAGAAGGAGGACAAGCTTATGTTCTCTTGGTTGACAGGAGGACACTCAGGGCTCCTGGGAGCAGCATGTTGGATGGACCAGTTAGAACATAAAAGATCCCACTAACTTTTGTCTCAGGGACAGCAGTGTGGGGGTAAACTGAGGACCTGTAAAGGTGTATGTGAGAAGATATCACCCGGAGAGGAGTTGGGGTGTGTTCTGGACAGGGAGGATGGGGAGGGCACAGCAGTGTCTGGGTGCTCCCAGGCCCCCTGTAAGGTGTTAGGAAATTCAGAAGTGGCCTCACACACTTGGGTAGGAGCCCAATTCAGGAAGAGGAAGGAGCTCCAGAGAAGACCCTCAAGGAGGCAGAGTCTGGGTTAAGAAGACCAGGCCTGAGTTACCAACCAGGGATTCTAGGTGGGTCATGTGGTGTCTCTGATTCTCAGGGTTGTGTCTCCTGCCACACTAGAGTAACTCCTATCCCAAGGCTGATTTCAGATGGGTGTCAGGGTACCCACAGCTTTGTAAGAGCATCATGTGGGAGGGGTAGAGTATTAAGATAAAAAAAGCTATGAGGACCAATTAGATGGATGTTAAAATATTAGCAAGGAAGCTGTCATAACTACTTTACACTCATGTCTGTAAGAATTTGATAAATATATACAAATCGTTTGCTAATTTCAATGATTAGCTTTCATTTATTAAAGTAAGCCATTGAAAAAACTGTTTGAAATATAAACTAGTTAATTTCCAGGTGGTAGAAGTCCTTGAAAGTAATAATGCTCCATTAAAAATACCTCACCATTCATATCTTTTAGAACTTTTCCTGATACATAGTTCAAACTCTAAGCTATTGTTACATTCTGTTCATTTCCTTTCCCCAACATGTATGTGTTGAAAAGAAAGGTTCGTGTATTTGAGTTACATTAATTTCCACATGGTAAATATTCTAAATATATTCTGAGTATTTAACTAGGCAAAGCAGGACTTCTCCTTGATGACAATTTGTCAATTAGCACTTTAATCATATTTATGTCTTATTTATACACTGACAACCTCCAAAAAAGATCCCAGTGGAGGGTTAGCTCATTTCCTGCGTGTTTAAGTGATCCTTCTCATTGCATTTCCCTAGCCCCAATTTCTAAGCTCTAACTGAATATATTGCCTTGATCACTCCAGAATCTTAAATTAGGGACTTTAAATTAGTTCTCCCAGATTGCCTTTTTCAGCCAATGAGAGTAGAAAGCTTTGGGGAAATCACTCTTGCTTGCCAGGTCCTTTATTCTTAAAGTGTTGCCTCCATGTCTTAGTGTTTACACCAACCAATCAAGCAGAGGGGCAAGTATTTATTACACTCCTTTGTTAGGCCACAGATCCCATGAATACCAAACACTATCATGATACATGTTTGGGTTGTAGAGGGATGCATAATTCCTTTGATCACCCATGTGTTCTCCTTTGTCAACTTTAATCAGCACTGTGAGTAGCCCTCACCCCACTTGGGAGAGACCATGTCCTTTCCATAGAGCCACCCCAAAGCCTTATCATATGCCCATTCTTTCCTGCCTCCAGATGCTAAGAATTCAGACTCCAAATCTTATTTACATCATTGTCACCTGGGGGTCACATTCCTTTCACATAACTGGAGAAGATCTTCCTGTCCCAGAGCCTATAAGGCAAGGCAGGCAGCAGAACTCAGCACTCAGTCTTAAAAAGATGTCAGCAAAGAGGTGACTCACTCTCACATACGCATGATTCCTGAATGATGACCGGAGGGCAGGCAAAAGAGAGAGCCTCTGGGTGGGGGCTCAGAGGCGGGTGGGGCAGGAGGCTTTGGCAATTGCAACAAGTGGGAGTAGGCAAGCTGGATGCAGGCAAGACATCGTGGGCAGGCTGCCTTCACCATGGTGGGCTGAAGTGTTTGTATTCTATTCTGGGGGCCCTGCAAGGCCTCAGTGTTTCTCAACAGATATCCCATGTGTGTCTTAGGAAGTGGATCATGGGGCCAGCAAGCAGATTGCATGGGGTTTGGGGGAGCCTCCTTTGTTCAGAGAAGCAGATATGGACATGGGGAGGCTGTCCAGGTATGAGATGGTGCCATTCCACTGCATGCAGAGAATGCTCACCTACTTTCACCCAGGGCACACAATAGCTCTGCAGTGCCAGGATGGTACTGTGGCCTTAACTGATCTGGTCTTGTCTTATCGTAAAGTCCCCGGAAAGCTGAGAAACTTGCTCTGGGTCACAGAGCTGGGAATGAATGTCATTGAGATGGTTTTGAAAATTCTAATCCTAGGCACCCAGACCCTTTATCTGAACAGCATGGAGCTAAGATATCTTCTGGTTTGTTCTGTAGAGAGGTGGGTTAGAGATATGTTGAAAGAGTTGGCGCTGAACTGAGTATGGCCAGAGACCAGGGAGACAAGAGTCCCGATTGACTGATTTTCTCTGAGGGTGCAATGGAGAGTGGGGCCCTGAGTTCTTCGTTCTCCTGGGGCCAGAGATTAAGAGGCCAGTTTTCATTCTTGTCCTCCAAAGCTGTACAGAAAGCTTTCGGGGAACAAAAGCTACTGATAACAAACCAGAATGGATTACTTACCCTGGTCCCTGGTAAGGGTGGTGCAGTTACGCCTCCAGCAAAGACAGTTGAGAATCACTGCAACAGGCCCCTCCCCCAGAAGATCAGTAAGAACATCCAGCCAAGAACAAGTTCACCTATCAGTGAGAACTGCAAAACTCCAGTGCTTGGGGGAATACAGAACGTAGAATTCATAGCTTTTCCCCCGATGATTCTTCAGTCTTTCAAAGTGAATATTTAAATTTTTTTTTACTTTTTTTCTTTTTTCTACTTTTTGAATTTTTCTTCTATCCTTTTTTCAAGTAACATCTTATCAATTGCTTTTTTTTTTTAATTTCTTTTCAGCGTAACAGTATTCATTGATTTTGCACCACACCCAGTGCTCCATGCAATCCATGCCCTCTCCAATACCCACCACCTGGTTCCCCAACCTCCCACCCCCCACCCCTTCAAAACCCTCAGATTGTTTTTCAGAGTCCATAGTCTCTCATGGTTCACCTCCCCTTCCAATTTCCCTCAACTCCCTTCTTCTCTCCATCTCCCCTTGTCCTCCATGCTATTTGTTATGCTCCACAAATTACTTTTTTTAAAATTCAGGAGGGCATGTATTGCATGGAGTACTGGCTGTGATGCATAAAGAATGAATTTTGGAACACTGAAAAAACAAAATAAAGTTAAAAAATTACATGTATTTGGGATAAAAGAAAAAAAAATCTTTTTAAATTCTCATTTTATAGTCATTTTTTATCCCTCATTGTATTTAACCTTATTTTTTGTATATACATATATATATGTATATATACACATATACATATATATATTCTCTTTCTTTAAAATATTGGAATACAATTCCTTCTAACAGACCAAAATATATCCTAAATCTAGTGTATGGTTTTGTTTTAGTCTTCCACCTGATCACATTCTTTCTCTCCCTTTTTTTTTTTTGTATGTTTTTAAAATTTTTTTCTTTCTTTTTTCAACCAACTTCTTATTTTTTCAATTCCTTTTTTCAAATATTTTTAAATTTTCATCTTTACAGTCGTAGTCCATCCCTTCCTAATATTTACCCTTATTTTTGCATATAAGTAAGTTTTTCTTTCTTTAAAATTTTGGGAGACAGTTTCTTCTAACAGACCAAAATACACTCAAAATCTAGGGTGTGGTTATGTTCTATTCACCAGTCTGATCATATTTTCTTTCTTTCTCCCCCCCCCCCCCCAATTTCAAGTCTCTTCTGATTTGTTTAGTTTGTATTTTTCTGGGGTTGTTGTTACCTTTTTAGCATTTTGTTCTCTCATTCATTTACTCTTCTCTGGACAAAATGACAAAATGGAAAAAAATCTTCTCAAAAAAAAAAAAAAAAAAAAAAAACAAGAGGTAATACTAACTGCCAGGGACCTAATCTGGACATTAATATGATGTTGAACTAAAGTTCAGAATGACAATTATAAAGATACTAGCTGGGCTTGAAAAAAAAAAGCATATAAGATATAGAGAATCCCTTTCTGGAGAAATAAAAGAACTAAAATCTAAACAAGTCAAAATAAAAAAGACTATTAATGAGGAGTAATAAAAAATGGAGGCTTTATCTGCTAGAATAAATGAGGCAGATGAGGGAATTAGTGATATAGAAGACCATATAATGGAGAATAAAGAAGCTGAGAAAAAGAAAGATCAACAACTACTAGATCATGAGGGGAGAATTTGAGGAATAAGTGATACTATAAGATGAAACAATATTAAAATAATTGGGATCCCAGAAGATGAAGAAAGAGAGAGAGGGGCAGAATGCATACTGGAGCAAATTATAGTGGAGAACTTCCTTAATTTGGGGAGGGAAACAGGCATCAAAATCCAGGAGGCACAGAGAACCAACCTCAAAATCAATAAAAATAGGTCAATACCCCATCAGCTAGTAGTAAAACTTATAAGTCTCAGAGACAAAGAGAAAATCCTGAAAGCAGTTCAGGATAAGAGGTCTGTAACTTACAATTGTAGAAACATTAGACCTATCCATAGACACCTGGCAGGCCAGAAAGGACCGGCTTGATATATTCAGAACACTAAATGAGAAAAATATGCAACCAAGAAAATTATATCTAACTAGGCTTTCATTGAAAATACAAGGAGAGATAAAAAGCTTCCAGGACAAACAAAAACTAAAAGAATTTGCAAACACCAAACCAACTCTACAGGAAATATTGAAAGGGGTCCTCTAAGCAAAGAGAGAGCCTAAAAGTACAGACCAAAAAGGAACAGAGACAGTATACAATAACAGTCACCTTATAGGCAATGCAATGACACTAAATTCATATCTTTCAATAGTTACCCTGAATGTAAATGGGCTAAATGCCCCAATCAAAAGACAGGGCATATCGAATGGATTAAACAAACAAACAAACAAGCAAACAAAAACCAAGATCCATTGATATTCTGCCTACAAGAAACTCATTTTAGATCCAAAGACACCTCCAGATTTAAAGTGAGGGGGTGGGAAACAATTTACCATGCTAATGGACATCAAAAGAAAGCTGGGGTGGGAATCTTTATATCAGGTAAATTAGATTTTAAGTCAAAGACTATAATGAGAGAAGAGGAAGGACACTATATAATACTAAAGGGTCTATCCAACAAGAAGATCTAACAATTTTAAATATCTATGCCCCTAACATGGGAGTAACCAATTATATAAGCCAATCAATAACAAAATAAAAGAAACACATCAACAATAATACAAATATAGTAGGGGACCTTAACACCCCTCTCAATGAAATGGAGAGACCACCTAAGCAAAAGATCAACAAGGAAATAAAAGGCTTTAAATGACACACTGGAAGAGATGGACTTCACAGATATATTCAGAACATTCTATCCTAAAGCAACAGAATACACGTTCTTCTCTAATGCACATGGAACATCCACCAGAACAGATTACATCCTGGGTCAAAAATTATGTCTCAACTGGTACCAAAAGATTGAGATAATTCCCTGCATATTTTCAGATCACAACTAAAACTCAATCACAAGAGGAAAGTCGGAAAGAACGCCAATACATGGAGGCTAAAGAACATCCAATTAAAGAATGAATAGGTCAGCCAATAAATTAAAGAAAATTTTTAAAAAATCATGGAAACAAATGAAAAGGAAAACACAACTGTTCAAAATCTTTGAGATGCAGCAAAATGGTGCTAAGAGGAAAATATATAGCACTACAAGCCTTTCTCAAGAAACAAGAAAGGTCTCAAATACACAGCCAAACCATTCACCTAAATGAGCTGGAGAAAGAACAGCAAAACAAAAACAAAAACAAAAACAAAAACAAAACAACAACAACAACAACAAAAACAAAAAACAAAAACAAACAAACAAAAAAACAAATAAAAAACACCCTAAATCCAGCAGAAGAAGAGAAATAATAAAGATCAGAGCAGAAATCAATGAAATAGAAGCCAAAAAACAATAGAACGAATCAACGAAACTAGGAGCTGGTTCCTTGAAAGAATTAATAAGATTGATAAACCCCTGGCCAGACTTAACAAAAAGAAAAGAGAAAGGAACCAAATTAATACAATCTTGAATGAAAGAGGAGAGATCAGAAACAATACCAAAGAAATACAATTATAAGAACATATTATGAGCAACTATACTCCAACAAATTAGACAATCAGGGAGAAATGGATGCATGCCTAGAGACATATAAACTACCACAACTGAACCAGGAAGAAATAGTTAACCTGAACAGACCCATTACCAGTAAGGAAATTGAAGCAGTCATCAAAAATCTCCCAACAAACAAGAATCCAGGGCCAGATGGCTTCCCAGGGGAATTCTACCAAACATATAAAGAAGAATTAATACCTATTCTCCTGAAACTGTTCCAAAAAAAAATAGAAATGGAAGGACAACTTCCAAACTCATAAGATAAGCCCAGCATTATCTTGGTCCTCAAACCAGAGGCCCTATCAAAAAGGAGAATTACAGACCAATATCCTTGATGAACACAGATGTGAAAATTCTCACCAAAATACTAGCCAATAGGATCCAACAGTACATTAAAAGGATTATTCACCACGACCAAGTGGGATTTATTTCTGGGCTGTAAGGTTGGTTCAACATCCACAAATCAATCAATATGATACAATACATTAATAAAAGAAAGAATAAGAACCATATGATACTCTCAATAGATGCTGAAAAGGTATTTGACAAAGTACAGCATCCTTTCTTGATCAAAACTCTTCAAAGTGTAGGGATAGAGGGCACATACTTCAATATCATCAAAGCCATCTGTGAAAAACCCATAGCGACTATCATTCTCAATGGAGAAAAAACTGAGAGCTTTTCTGCTAAGGTCAGGAACACGGCAGGGATGTCCATTATCACCACTGCTATTCAACATAGTACTAGGAGTCCTAGCCTTAGCAATCAGACAACAAAAAGAAATTAAGGGCATCCAAATCAGCAAAGAATAAGTCAATCTATCACTCTTTGCAGATGATATAATACTTTATGTGGAAAACCCAAAAGACTCCAAGTCAAAGCTACTAGATTTTGTCAGGATACAAAATCAATGCACAGAAATCAGTTGCATTTCTATACACCAACAATAAGACAGAAGAAAGGGAAATTAAGGAGTTAATCCCATTTATAATTGCACCCCAAACCATAGATACCTAGGAATAAATCTAACCAAAGGGGAAAGAACATGTACTCAGAAAACTGTAGAATATTCATGAAAGAATTTGAGGAAGATACAAAAAAAGTGTAAAAAAGTCCCATGCTCATGGATTAGAAGAAAAAAAAATTGTGAAAAGGTCTATGTTATCTAGAGCAATCTACACATTTCATTCAATCTCTATCAAAATACCCTCAATTTTTTTTTCAAAGAAATGGAACAAATAATGTTAAAATTTGTATGGAAACAGAAAAGACCCTGAATAGTTGGAGGAATGTTGAAAAAGAAACCAAAGCTGGCAGCGTCACAATTCCAGACTTCAAGTAATATTACAAAGCTGTAATCATCAAGACAGTATGGTACTGGCAAAAAAACAGACACATAGATCAATGGAACAGAATAGAGAGTCCAGAAATAGACCCTCAACAGTATGGTCAACTAATCTTCAACAAAGCAGGAAAGAATGTCCAATGGAAAAAAGACAGCCTCTTCAACAAATGGTGTTGGGAAAATTGTACAGCCACATACAGAAGAATGAAACTGGACCATTTCCTTATACCACACATACAAAAAGACTCAAAATGGATGAAAGGCCTCAGTGTGAGACAGGAATCCATCAAAATCCTTGAGGAGAACAAGGTAGCAAGCTCTTCAATCTTTGCCACAGCAACTTCTTTCTAGAAACATTGCCAAAAGCAAAGGAAGCAACTATTTGGGACTTCATGAGATAAAAAGCTTTATACAGCAAAGCAGATAATCAACAAAATCAACGGCATCGACAATATGGGAGAAGATATTTGCAAATGACACATCAGGTTACAGGGGTAATATCCAAAATTTATAAAGAAATTATCAAATTCAACACCCAAAGAACAAATAATCCAATCCAGAAATGGGCAGAAGACATGAACAGATATTTCTGCAAAGAAGACATCCAAATGGCCAACAGACACATGAAAAAGTGTTCCATATCACTTGGCATCAGGGAAATACAAATCAAAACCTTAATGAGATACCACCTCACACCAGTCAGAATGACTAAAATCAACAAGTCAGGAAGCGAGGTGTTGGTGAGGATGTGGAGAAAGGTGAACCCTCTTACACTGTTGGTGGGGATGCAAGCTGGTGCAGCCACTCTGGAAAACAGTATGGAGGTTCCCCTAAAAATTGAAAATAGAGCTACTCTATGACCCAGCAATTGTACTACTGGGTATTTACCCCAAAGATACAAATGTAGTGGTCCAATGGAGCATGTGTACCCCAGTGCTCATACCAGCAATGTCCATAATAGCCAAACTATGGAAAGAACCTAGATGTCCATCAACAGATGAATGGATAAAGAAAATGTGATGTGATATATATATATATATATATATATATATCTCCACATATATGTGTCCGTGTGTGTGTGTGTGTATAATAGAATATTGTGCAGCCATCAAAAAATAAAATCTTGGGGTGCCTGGGTGGCTCAGTGGGTTAAAGCCTCCGCCTTCAGCTCAGGTCATGATCCCAGGGTCCTGGGATTGAGCTCCGTATCAGGCTTTCTGCTCAGCAGGGAGCCTGCTTCCCTCTCTCTCTGCCTGCCTCTCTGCCTACTTGTGATCTCTGTCTGTCAAATAAATAAATAAATCTTTAAAAAAACGAAATCTTGCCATTTGCAGCGACATGGATGGAACTAGAGGGTATTAAGCTAAGCGAAGTAAGTCAATTAGAGAAAGGCAATTATCATATGATCTCACTGATATGAGGAAATAGGGAAACAAGACAGAGAATCAAAAGGGAAGGGAGGGAGAAATGAAACAAGATGAAACCAGAGAGTAAGATATATCATAAGGGACTCTTAATTTCAGGAAACAGAGTTTGCTGAGTGGAGGGTGGTGGGAGAGATGGGGTGACTTGGTGTTGGACATTGGGGAGGGTATGTTCTATGGTGAGTACTGTGAATTGTGTAAGAATGATAATTCACAGACCTCTACCCCTGAAACAAATAATATATTTTATGTTAAAAAAAAAAAAAAAAGTGTGTGCTCTGAGACAGGTCTCCAGTCCAGGTCTGTGTCCTGATCACTGGCTGTTACAGTGTGGGGCCTCAGGTAAGATATCTAATTTCACTGAGAGTTGGTTTCCTTATCTATAAAGCAATTCTCCTGTCAACTAAGCATCGGAAGGGGGCTTGTGTGATAACACTCATGAAATGCCTAACCTATACCTGGCACATGCAAACGCTTGGGAGACAATGGCCACTGTCACTATTTCTGTCCCTGCGGTGGGTGAGGGGTGACATGCCCTGGCTCTGAGTGGCCAACAGTGATGTTTTAGATGAGGGATACTCTCCATTCCCCAAGTGCCTAACTCTTAAAATCATTGCTTCTTGACCCCCATGTGCTGAAACCCTTAATTCACACTTCTTGATGTTGACAGACTACTATTATAATTCTATGTTGGGTGCTAAGGGGGACTCATTCTGAGTTAAGATATATTTAGAGCCACAGCTAAGGTTGATTCTGCTTTAAGCCTTTCCGCCTAGCTTCTGAGTTCTGTTAAGTTCTTGGGTCATAAAATCAGCTAAAATCACTTGCAAGCCCAGCTCCCAGAGCCCTTTCTTTGGTTTGTTGGCTTGCAACACACCATGTCACACAGGATGGGAGAGCACTTCTTTCCTCCCCAGCTCTAAGGCAGGAACACCAGGAAGTCTATGTCAGAAGGCTAGTCACCATCTTCCCAATCAGATGGGGGCT
This sequence comes from Lontra canadensis, assembly GCF_010015895.1. Classification (NCBI taxonomy): domain Eukaryota; kingdom Metazoa; phylum Chordata; class Mammalia; order Carnivora; family Mustelidae; genus Lontra; species Lontra canadensis. Next base: position 26,062,009 of record NW_022631010.1, on the reverse strand, counting down.
GGTGCTTGGGGCACACCTGATTTCTGTCCTTGGCATGAAGAGTTAAAATCCTAACTCTAAGCCACCACTTCTCCATTACTTTCATCTTCAGTCAGACTGTCCCTATTTAAGGGAAAAAGCAGAATTTATCTAGGGAAGAGCTCACTTACTTGTGAGATATACCAACTCACTTTGGGGCCTGCTTGCCCATGAAGTGATGAGGAATGATAAAGAATTTTTGGAAAGAATTGGTCTTTCTCTGAGAAAGTCAATTATCATATGGTTTTACTTACTTATGGAGCATAAGGAATAGCATGGAGGACATTAGGAGAAATGAAGGGAAAAATGAAGGAGGGGAACCGGAAGGGAAGATGAACCATGAGAGTCTGTGGACTCTGAGAAACAAATGAAGGTTTTAGAGGTGAGGGGATTGGGGGAAGGTGGATCCTGGTGGTGGGTATTAAGGAGGGCATGCATTGCATTGAGCACTGGGTGTTATATGCAAAAAATGGATCTTGGAACTCTACATCAAAAACTAATCATGCACTGTAGTGACTAACATAACATTAAAAAAAAAAAAAAAAGAAATTGTTCTTTCTCATGAAAAGCTGTTATACCAAGAATGGAAGCAAGCGGAACTCACCTGCACTTAACCAATCATGTGCTTAGAGAACTCGATATATAAATTAATGCAATATTCACTGGGGCGATATTTTCTTGCCACTGCCAGGAAGAGGTTATGTAATGCAGCACAGTCATGCGAGTGACTTGGGTAAAGCAGGAAGACTCCTGTGAAGATGTGAAATTACAGGACAGCAGGGAGGGCTCCATGTACTTCCTGCATGTTGTGTTAGAACTCCTGAATTACAGGTTTATCCCATCCTGGGGATCATGTCTGACACCCACGGGAAGATGGGTCTGGCCCAATTCCCTATGAGTCTTGAGCCAAGTTGGTCCCCTCACCCATCTGATATGGGCACCAGGGAATAGAAACAGCCAGGAAGTACTAGGATGTTTCCCTGGAGGGGCTGTACTATGTGAAGGCCTGGGTAGCATAAGAAGGGCCTGAGAGAGAGCACCCAGCATGATTTCTGCAGACCAAATGAGTAGACCACAAGGTTAGAGGGACAAAGCCTCCTGGGGGGGAGGTGGCAGGTGAACCCAAATAGGTCTTAGGGCTATTGAAGGTAGAGGCTGTTGAAGGTAGAGACACAAGTCCAGGCAGAAGGTCTCCAGTCTGTTCTACAGACCAGTGAGAGCCCCTGCAGTCTGTGAGCCGGGCCCCACATGGGCTTATCTGTCTTGGCAGATATATTAGTAATGGAGGCTCCAGAACAGGTTATGGGCTGCAACATGTTTCATGTCTCAGAAAACAAGTCATGAGGCCCTAGAGTCAGACAAAGGGACTGAGGGAGGCACAATGATGACAAGAGCTTTGTATAGAGAGACTTTAAGGATTCCCAGAGGATGCGGTGGGCAGAGTGGAGGGAGCCTTGTATGTGGGCAAACGCTACTTCCACGAACAGAAATCAAGAGAACTCTCACGTAGCACCCAGACTATGCTAAGCATCTCAAGATTCACACATAGGAGCAGATTCTAGACAATCCTCCGTGATTTGTGCCTGAGAACCCACCCTGGTCAGAAAATCTCCGTCTGACCCAACAACTGAGATGCCAGCTCCTCCTCCTGCTGTAATTGGACAGAAGGTCCTGCAGGGAAGAGAGAAACTCTCTAGAAGACCAAACTGCCTGGAACAACTCCCTTTCATCCGTGGCACAAGGCCCCCTCCCTGGGAGTTGACAAGTACACCTCCACCAAAGAACACCCAAGGTTGCCTGAGTGGGACAGGCCAGTAGCTGCACTCAGGGCTCTGGCTTCCTTTAGCCCTGAGCATGTCAGCTGAACTTTGGGCAACTCCATTTCTCATGATTCAACATTCATGCATAATAAATCATGCCATGCTGTGAGTGTTCCTTGCGAGACACCTTGCCAATTACCTAAAACCAGCTTAACGGCTGGAGCAATCAGGCACTGCATAAATCTGAGCTTCTTTTGTGGGTGGTGCGTGTGACTCAGGCACCCTGCTGTGGAATCAGAGATGGCGCCATTACCGGAGGTCTAGCTGATTAGCACTTGGCTCCCTTGTGTGTGATGCTACATGCATAGACCTGCTCCCAGGTGCCCTTGACAGGGTGATTCCAAATTGTTGTGTGGACACAGATGGCTCTGGAAGGAAGATTTGTCTCTTATAAGATTCATTTGGTTTTCAAACTCTGCATGTCATTTCCAAAGGAATGTGAGGCACTGTAACAATCAAGCAAAATATTCAAAATCATCTCAGGAATGCAGATAATTTTAAGTTAATTTAATTTTTATTTTTATTAAAGATTTTTATTTATTTTAGAGAGAGGGAACGAGTGAGAGAACATGACTGAGGGGGAAGGGCAGAGGGAGAAGGAGAAGCAGAATCCCTATTAAGCAGAGAGCCTGATGCGGGGCTTGATCCCAGGACCCTAGGATCATAACCTGAGCTGAAGGCAGACACTTAACTGACTGGGCCCCCAAGGCACCTCGAGAATTTTTAAAATTGAGCTCTAAGAACAGTCTTAAGATGTCTACCTCTTTACCAAACTATCATGTCTCCACTGCATTTTAGGATTTCTGGGATGATCATGAAGTATTGCCAGTCTGTTTTGGGGGCTTTCTGTGCCTGCAGACCATCCCAGGACAACCTGGAAGCTCCTGTGACTCCCTTGATGATAAAGAAGAGACAACCAGAGACCCCATGTGGTGGTGGTAGGCCCTGCGGTCCTGGGAGGGGGCAGATGGCCTTCAAGGGTAGCAGCTTAGTAAGGCTGGGGGATAATGACAGAATATGGGTAATGGAGAAGCTGTGAGGTTCATGCTTGCTTTGAAAATGCCCAGTGAGTTTGAATGGAAGGTATAGTAGCAGGGAGGCTCCTGTTGGGTGATATTGTTCTCTTGGAGGTTGGATCTTGTAAGTGGAGCTCAGATAGGAAAGCTAAAGTGGAAAAGCTTTCTGGAGAGCCACATTTGTGCTGAGATGCAGGATGGCAATGGTCCAAGACATGGCCAAAGGAGGTGACTGGACCCAACAGCAGCTGACTCATACTCATAAATTCACCACATATATTTCACTATGCCCCAGTGCACAGCCAGTTCTAGAAGACACCTCTCTCTGTCTGTGTATCTTGCTGCTGCCTAGTCCCCCAAGCAAAGTGCAAGCATGTCATTCAAGAACTCATTGCTTCAACTCATAATTCAAAGATATATTTCTGGGATAACCAGCCCCACAGCTCTTCCCTACTAGCTCGGGAGCTACCCTTTGGGGCTCTCAGTTCTTGCATGGGCTTGCACATTGTGGTGATGCAAAGCTCAGGTGGACAGAGATACAGAGGGACATAAACACATTCTGAAGTTGTGCTCCAAAGACTCCTTACTATTGTATATACAACCTAGACAAGTTAAAAATTTAGAGGGCCTCATATAAGAAGAGATAGGGAAAATTAAGATGAGCAGTATAATGTGCATGCTCTGCAGGTCATAGTACATGTTGGGCTCAGTACATAGTACATTTTCTCAGCTCTGAATTCAGCATCTGCTAAGCTTTATGTCTGAAGTTCATATGATTCTCAAAGTTCCCGAAAATGCTTAAGTTCATCAAAAAGGCAAGAAAAGGGAGATTATCAAGAATACCCACCTTGAGAGTCATCAGTCAGGGTCCTGTCCTCTTTCTATACAATTTTTAAAAAAAATATTTTATTTATTTACTTGAGAGAGAGAGAGAGAATTAGAAGGGAGGGAAGAGACGAAGGGAGAGGGAGAAGCAGACTCCCTGCTGAGCAGGGATCCTGATGTGGGGCTCTATTACAGGATCCTGGGATCAGGACCCAAGCTAAAAGCAGATGCTTAACTGACTGAGCCACCAAGGTGGCCTCTTCTGTACCATTTTTTTATGCAGAGGTGAAGATGGTAATGTTTTAAGTACCTTTAAAATACAAGATTGTTCCTATGGGTGAGGTAGTCAGGTAAGGGACTCTCTGACAGTGTTAGAGACTGAATTTCACTGACATCAAAATGGGAATATCAGAGATATACAAAAAATGGCCCTAGATTCCCAGGAGGATCTAAAATGTGCTCATTGACCAATGACTCACCAAAACCCTTCTTGAATTGGTAGTTCAGCTTACATCAATACACATGTGAGCTGAAACAAAGGGAGTTGCTGCCCTCTGTGCAAGCTGGCAATTACTGGTATGAACAGCAAGCTGGATCAGTAGCCTTGGCCTGTTCCCAGTTCAGAGGAGAGGCAGGCATATCTCACTGACCACCCCTGACAAATGCTGACTTGAGGCCATCTGAGGCTAATAGGGGCTGTCCATGTAGCTGCATTTGGAGACACGTGTGGTGACCCTTTGTTGCCTCTGTCATGGACCAGGGCATGCCTGGCTAGGCTAGACTCAGCACTCAATAGCATGGCCAAGGGCCACTGCACAAAACCAGGAGCCTGTGGAGCTGCAGGTCTGTGTTAGTTCTCAGGATGTCACAGGACTGGTGTAGGCACCTTAATCTTAAAAGAGATGCAAAAGAAACATGAACAGCCCTTCTTTTAGAGGCACACTATATCTTCAAAGCTTTATATACATCCTTTAAAAAGAAAAAAGTTTACACATTTGGAAATGTAATTTGAGGCAACCCATACGGCCAGATGGAAGAATGCAAAATTTAATACATTGAGATTTTAAACCTAGATTGAGAATCTGCTGGCATTGTCTGGCTCTGCCCTTGGACAATCAACATGTGGGTTTCTCTGTTACAGACAAATAATCACAAAATCAAGGTACTAATTACTGAGATAATGCATCTTCTATATCTGAAAAAAAAAAATCCCTGTAATACACTCCAGGGAACAAAACAGACATGATGTATTTGTTCATTTATACACTGAAACTAGTTAAAAATCAGTAACTTTTATCCAACATTAGATTCTGGGGTGTGGGGGGAACAGCAAAAATCAGAAATCTGATTTGTCTTGGCTGCCCCAGATCATTAATATTTATACGGAATTGTTTAAGGTTGCAAAACAACTTTCAGAAGCTACAATCAGCATATTAAATGTGCATATGAAGATAGAGATATCCATTGAGCAGGGGAGAGGGAGGGAGGAAAGAACGGAAGAGGAGAGAGGGAGAGAAGGGGAGAGATCTTTTGATGGTCATCAAGCTTCCATTGCACATTCTCCTGATAGAAGGTAAAATCTATCCATCTGATATAGTGAGCACACTATTTTTGTGTGTGTGTTTTTAAATCATTTGTCTGCAAAGTCAACTATATTTCTGTGTCAGCCTAGGCTTTTGCAGCCATGGGTCTCCCTCCTCATAAGCTCAATTGACATGGCACTCACCTTGGGAGACTGAGGTGGACTTGTTCCAAGTCCTTTCCATCTGTCTGTCCCTTGGTAGCATTTTTCTCCCCTTGTGACACCGTCACTCCTGTTCCTCTGCCTCCACTGGGGCAAACCTGTCTTGCCAGGTCTTTTTCCTGGAGTCCAGCACAGGTTTTGTGGCATTAGTGGTTACCCGGCTGAGCCAGAAAATCTCTACCTCTCTGCCTATTACCTTGGATGACTGGTGATTCTCAAGTGGAAAGTCAGATCCTACGCTAATGCAGAATCTGCTAGTGCCCACAGATGCATTCATTAGGTGATATATTCAGTTTACTGTGGGTCAGGGGACATTTGATATGATGAACTTGAGGACAAAAGAGAGGCGTGTTGAAGTGTGTGAAACACGGACTCCAAAATGAGTCGATGATTATGAATAGCACCATTTAGCATGTGTGGAATAGGCAAGGGTCCAGTTTTATGTGAATGCACCTGTTCTAAACACACAACTTTGGAGCAAAAATAACAGAGAAATCTGTCCTTGTGACAAGGTTTAGATGGGAGAACATGAAAATGCTGTTTTGGTAAGAGAAGTGGTTAGAAAGATGGACAGGTGACAGCTTCTGAAAACACCCAAAGCATTTTTCTTCAAACATTTGAAAAGATTCCAGTCCATTTTCACACCAGTCAAAGGTTCGCTGTGACTAGCATCTGGCTGATGGGAAGGTGGAGGGAGATGAATGGCCCAGGGTCTTCCTCCATCTATCTCCAGTGACCCCAAGGGTATAAAGAGATATCCACAGAGACCCCCACAGTGCCTGACAAATGTGTCTGCTCACTTCCTTGCAAAATGATTTTTTAATCTAGAGATGAGTCTATTTTAGAACATACTGTTTCCATTCTGTGCTTCCTGACTATTCTTCAGGTTGTAATTCCAACCTGTTACTCTCTGGCTTAAAATGCTCTGTTAACAGGCAGACTCTCTGCTCTACATTCAAGGCTCTCTAGCCCTTCCCTGCCTTCTCAGTCCTATGTCAGTCTGCTTCCTTCTGCAGCATAAAGCTGATGTCAGAGTGATTTATTCCTTCCCCCACCCTCAGTAAGTCTTTATTTTTTCCAGGTATGATGCGGGAACAAGTCAGATGGGGCAGAGAATTAACTGTCCCTGATAGCTGCTCCCAACCCATGACTGGCAGCACCTCTTCCTTTCAGTGGAGTGCCTTGGAGGAGCAAGATGTGCTCTGTCTCCCAGAGGTTCCCCATGGGATTACTGCAGTTGTCCACTGTCCTTCAGAGGCATGTCCCCAGACGATTGTTCAGAGGCCTGATTTAGTCTCTGTCATGGCCAACTTCTCCCAGCTGTGTCTGAATACCCTTACATGATACTACATTTATAAGCCACATGGCTCCTCTTTAGGAAAAGACCAAGAAGAACATGGGTATGCATAGCTCTGCATCAGACACAAATGTAACCAGGCTTCAGTGAGCCTCTAAGAAGTGCCAGACTCTGTACTTGTTACCATTTACACAAGGATGTGACATCCTCTGAGCGTGCATAAGGCACAGATGGGCTTTGTCCCATTTTCTCACACACCTGTTGACTACAGTAATTTTGTACTTGGTCACTCATGCAGAACAAAGAGCAGGTTGAACTTCCTGTTAGCACCAGAAGGAATGGGCATTCAAGCAACAGATAATCTAAGTTCTTTAACCAAGCCTTCAATTTTCTAATTAAAAAATATTCCTTTCATGAAATAAATATATTCCCCATATAAACAATTAAGGAAAGAGAGACATGCAGACTTCTACTTCTGGTAATGCCTCCAGTAACTTCTCTGCAGAAGATAGCTAAAAGCCCTAGAGCAAACATTGAAGAACATTTTTATAAGTATCAAAAATATTGAAAAAAAAATGAGAGGTTATTAGCCAGAGGAAAGGCAAGAATCTGGAGACCAGGCACTGGGAGACACTTCTGCCCTGGTGATGTTGCTGACCCACAAGAGGAGACTGATTGGGAGTGTTTTGGTTACTTTTGGGGCTCAGAGCCCACTAAAGACAGAGATCCTGGCAAACCAGCCACTGCCACAGGATAGGGCACCAAAGAGTTATCATTGAAGAAACAGTGAAGTGAAAAGATATCTGTCCTCTCATGAATTACAGCCTGGCTTTGCATCTACCCAAAACTTGAGCTGGGGGGTCACTGGGTGGCTCAGTCAGTTAAGTGTCTGACTCTTGGTTTCAGCTCAGGTCAGGATCTCAGGGTGGTGAAATCGAGCCCAAAGGCTGGTTCAGTGCTGGGCTTGGCACTGAGCCAAGGGTGGGGTCTGCTTAAGAGTCTCTCTTCCTCTCCCTCCGCCCCTACCCCGCTCACGTGCACACAGTCTCTTAAAATAAAATAAATCTTAAAACAAAACCAAAACAAAACCAAAAAAATGTTGAGTTTGGACTAAGGTGACCCTGAATTCTTTGTGCCCAAGTCCTAACAAAAGCAAAGAAATACCTATCTGAAACAAAGTGGCATCCTTCTAATCCTCAAAATATTCCATTAATACATTTAAAAAACATTTTATTTATTTATTTGACAGAGAGAGAGAGAGCACGAGCGAGCACACAAGAAGAGGGACCTGCAAGCAGAGATAGAAGCAGGCTCCCCACTGAACAGGGAACCCTAAGCGGGGCTCAATCCCAGCGTCCTGGGACCACAACGTGAGCTGAAGGCAGATGCGCAACAGACTGGACCACCCAGGCATTTCTCCATGAATACTTTTTTCCCCCCAGATAATGAACAGCATACAACAACAAAAATCTAAGGACATATGTCATGAGTAAGAACAAAGAGAAGTTAAAAAATAGACTCACAGGATTCCCTGACATTATAATCATCAGCCATAAATTATAAAAGACCTCTGCTTACTATGTTCAAGAAAACAAGAGGTTTAAAATTCTGGCAGCTAATCACTATATAAAAAAAAGAAAGTGTTACAGCAGATCTGAAAAAGAGGAAACAAATTCTAGAGCTGATGCATTAAAAAGAAAAAGAATATTCTAACTTGGTGAATGGTTTATCAGAAGCTTCACTACAAGTGAAGATGGAACTGCCACCCAGAATTCCATATCTAGTGAAAACACCTAGAAGAATGAAATTAATAAAATGTTATTTCCAATGACACAAAACAGATAGCATTTCACCAGTGACCCATATTCAAGGAAATTCTAAAGGATATTCTCTAGATAAAAGGAAAACCATGCAAGCCAGAAGGTCAAGGATTCAGGAAGAAACAAAGAAACAAAGTGGAGGATGCGGATACAAGCACATAAATATTGGCAATATAAGCCAGTAACAATCTTCTTGAAGGCACATCTGTCCACCCACCCTTCTATGTATATACAAAAAAGGAAATAAGGCCCAAATTCATACTTTGAAAACATTAATACATTTATCATGTAGATGAAACTGACAAAATTCTAGAAAAATACAACTTTCCAGAATGCAACCTAACTTATCAATGTTAAATACATTAAATCAGTAATTAAAAATCTTCCTCCAAAGAAAGCTCCAGGCCCAGATGGCTCCACCAGTGAATACCATGAGAGAGACAACAAATAAATAATTTCAGTTTTATATAAACTTTCAGGGAACAGAAAAACAAGGCAATGAATGCAAGCTCACATTTTTCAATCAGCCAAGGCAATTTGCCTCGTTGTAGGTTGAAGGAAAACACTCATATAATTTTTTTCATTTGCACAAAAAGCTTTTGATAAGTTCGACATCCTTTCATGATTAAAAAATAAGATATCTGAAAGCTCTTATATCTCTATTAAGGTTGGATATTTTCCTTTAGACACCTGAGACACTACAAGGATGTCACTTATACTGATCACAGCTTTTGCAAGTGTAGTCAGGAAAGATAAAGTAATGAGGGCTTGGGAAAGTAAACGTAGGGAATAAATAATAAAGATGCAAAGAAGCAAGCCCTATGGAAGTCACAACCATACTCACTGGTGGGGTCAGGGGCCAAGGTCAGAAGGGAATGTGGCAGAGGGCATGGAGGTATTGTATTTCTTGACCTAGCTGATGGTTACTTGGCCACCTGCTTTAGACTAATTTGTTAAGCTATGTGGTTATATATGTGCACTGTTCTGAGTGTTATTTTCAAACTAAGAATGGTTTGAAAATCACGTTCTCATTAATGGTGTTAAAACAAACACACAAATAGGGGCACCTGGCTGGCTCAGTTGGTGGAGCATGCAACTCTTGATCTCGGGGTTGTGAGTTTGAGCCCCATGATGGGGGTAAATACTACTTAAAAATAAAATCTTAAAAAACCCCAAAGAGCACACACAGAGACACATACACATACAAAACATGAAAAATAAACACAAACACACTTGTGCAAAGGAGAGAAAAGCTAGTTATTGCCTTTATTTGGAGTTATTGTCTTTCCAGTCCCTTTCTGTTTTTCTGACTTTCAGAAATGTATAACAATATATCCCACACTCAGAGAGCTAAACATTGTAATAAAGGAAGACTTAAAAAAAGGAATCAATTGGCTGATTCTTCCAACAAACAACCATGGGATAATTTTTCAAGCCACAAACTTGTTCTTGTTGGAAGGATAAATGGGGACTGATAAGAAATTTAATAAAAGATAATTTTTATATGGGAACTCAAATCAATCAGCATTAAATGAAAAAAAAAAGTGATCATGGATGAGACTGATTTAGAACTTCTCGGTACCAAATGCCGGTACAGAGGAACTCTCTTGGCATTGCAGTGATTCCGTACAGCCTCACCCCCAGGACCCCCCTTTTGGTGTGCCAGTGAACCTGCTATTGTGATCCTGAATAAACAAACTTGCTAAGCTTCTGCTTCCTTACTTGCTGGGCCCAAGAGAACCTGTGTCTTGGCCAATGGTCCTCATGAGGATGAAATGTTATCCACAGTAAACTTCCTCCACAGAAGTGGATCTGAGTGTATCTGAAAGATTCATAAATAGCACAGACCCTGATGTGAACAGGGTCTATCCACCTTTCCCAGCTGTGCAGTGGTGATAATACTGCTTCTATACTCCTTCTATAGGGCTTTTGTGAGAATTAGGTGCCCATAAAGCACTTTGCACCCTGCCCAGCTTAAATTTAAGGCAATGCTCTTACTGTAGTTCTCACTCCATGGAAGGGTGCTGCTCTTGCCTAGTACAGGATAAAGGCTGGATGTCAGCTTATTATACCACCCACTTTCCTTTTGGTGTCAGGTCAGTGCAGACCACAGAGAGTCTTCCTGCTATATTATCAATGCTCCTGTGTCCGTGGAGGAGGGGCAGCCCTCGGGCGATAACGGGATAGAACCTCAGGTTGCTGATGCCCAGGTGACTAGCTCAGCACCTGTGCTTCCTGGAGAAGGGACAGGAGGAGGGGCATGAGACACATCTCCTGCAGCTCAGAGTCCCTCAGCCTCCTGCCTCTGGCTGGTCACTGACTGCTCTGGCCCAGGCCTTTCCCCCACCACAGCCAAGGCAGCATGACACTCCACCTGTGCAGGCCATGGGAGTGGGACAACACTCCTTCTCCAGTGGCCCCTGCCAGACTGGTCCTGTGAGCTGGGAGGTGGTAAACAGCATGGTAAGGCACTTCCATTTCTTTCCTTCCTTCTATGTACCTCTAAATAAAGCATTAACGCCCCGACCTTGCCATAGGTTCCACGTCTAGGGAGCCTGGGGCAAGTCCAGGAGGGTGACAGATTTTTCTGCTTGGTGCCCATCGGCCTGCTGCAGTGGTGTTAGGCATCTCCCAGGGCCGCATAGGGGAAGCAGTAGCCTGAGGCATTCCAGCTCCCAGGCCTGGGCCAGGGCCTCGGTCATTCACTGCAGCAAAGGCTCACTCTCTCTCAGCCCAGCATCTCCTGGAGAATAAGGCCAAAACTGATACACAGCCTAATAACCGTAGTTCTTTCAGAATCAGACATAACAAGGAATGGGGCAGTCCCTGGAGAAGTTGAAGCACGTCCTGAAATACTAGAACAGAAACAAGGAAAAACACACACAGCCTTTCCCACAACATAAAGCCAGAATCCCTTCTGCACACACTATTTCTCCCTTCAGCTTGTATTTTTAGCTGCAGAAAAATGCACAGTGGACATCCATCATCTCTCTCCTGAGCAACGCTGCCAAGGCGGCTCCTCCAAGTGCATCCTGGAAGACCTTGAGAGGCCTTGGGTGATAGGCTGGGGGTAAGGAAGGAAGGATGAGCAAATTCAGGGCCAATCCCTTTCCTGATCATGGAGGAAACAATCCCATCTCTTCAGCATGCCCCAGACACCACATGCACCTCTCTATGGTGTCGTGAAGCTCCCTGCATCCCGGCAACAAGGGCTACTACTCCTTTGCCTCCTGCATGAGCCACACGTGTGTACAGGGAGTGACACTGGAGTGCCCCATAGTAGGCACAGAGACTAATCATGTAAACATGAAGGTGACCAGTTGATGGTCATATTGATGTCTGGGTGTGTGGGGGGCAAGAGCAAGGACCCAGAAACCACATGGAGGTAAACACATGTGTGGGCACTGTGGAGAAGTGATGTAACAAAGAAAAAGGTGTCTTCACATTTAATCATTTCTCCAGGTGGCAAAATAAATGCACACACACACACACACACACACACACACACACACACACACAGATACACAACATGGGAATCATTCCAGCTGCAAAAGGTCAAGTCTAGGCACTGAGCAGAAGTCCCTAACGGTTTCCTGCTTCATATTTTTAAGTTATCTGACCAATCTCGCATTTTTCTAAGAGCAATCAGTTTGTTCTTTCAATGTCAATAAAGTGGAAGATGAGAAAAGTCATCCAAGTCATCCACTAGTTCTTTTAGCTCCAGTAGAATGGTGGCTCAAGAACCAGCTACGGAAATGAATCCAACAAATGGCATTATTTGGCAGTCTGCAAGGAAACTGTGTCCTCACCCTCTTTGAGCGGCACGTCTCAAGAGTTATTACAGAAAAGTTTGGGGTCTTTCTGGGAAATGGGGTGAAAACATTGACAAGAATCCTATGAATCAGCCGTAATCAATTAGTATTGATATCCAAGGTGGAGATTCAGGAGAGAAGCATTTCATTCCTGCTGGACAGTGGTGCTGTCCCTCATGTCTTCTACCAGGGCTGATCTGAGCAACAGGTCTTTATGTCCCAAATTCCATAATTGTTTTCCTCTACCTTTGTAAAATTTACAGTCACTTATTCAGAGGGGAAAAAAAAAAACAGTTTGCAAAGTACTCAACTTGTGTTTCTACTCTGCTAGAGAAAGTCAAAATCAGGAAAAATAGTAAGTACCTTTAGTATATATTACTACTAAGGATTGCCTGGTTCTCTCCCATAATTTAATATTATCCAGTCCTACTGGAGTCAGATGGGGAAAGGACAGACACATCCCTAAGAACTATTATCAGGGTTGCTATTTCACTGAGAAAACAAGAGGGGAGGATTCTATGGTCCAGACCACTGCTGGATGGTCTATTCCTGGATGATTATACCAGTCTCTAGCAAGATGTCCCAGCTTCTACCCTCGTCCTCTAAAGGCTCGCTTGATAGAGTATACACAAGTGGTGGCTTTCCTCTGCTCAAATACCCCAGTGGCTTCTCGGCCCAAATAAAAAGCCTGAGTCACTGTTACAACCTAAAAGGCACTGTGAAGTCTGCCCCCACCTGCCCCTCTCTTGGCTCATTTTCTCTTCCACACCCAGAAGGCACCTGCTGCAACCACACTGGCTTCCACATCATTCCCTGTGTGCACCAGGCATGTTCCCCACTCTTCCTTTGCGCTGGCTATCCCTCTGCCTGAGATATTCTTCCTCAAGAGGTCCACATGGTCAGTCTGTAATTTCATCATGAAATGGCACTGCCTCAACAAGCCCTTCCATGGCCACCTATTTAAAAATGTATGCTCCATATCCATTTCCTACTTAATTTTTCTCTTGTATAATGTATCTCTATTGGACACTTGAAGTTTATGTTTGCGTGTTCTCCACTTTTCTTGATGAGAATGTTGACTCTGTGGAAGGTGGAGTTCTACTTTGTTCGCCGCTGCATCCCTGCACACGGAGCAGGGCCTGGCGCATGGTAAGTGCTCAATAAATAGCAGATGAATGACTGTATTTAAGGACACTCTTATAGGCCGGGTTGTACTCTCATTCTTCTATTTTTCATATAGAGAGATTCCTCTTTTTTCTCCCTAATTTGTCTAATTCCCTTTGCTGGTGCTATTCATAATCTGGTTTTAATCTGGTTTTAATACCCTTTTCTCATTTAATTTCTGTTATAATGTTGCAGTTAGTAAAAGAAAGAAACATTTTATAAAACGGAATGAAATCAAGACATAATAACTACTGGAATGCAGGAGATGTTTGCCACAGAGGCAGCCCATGCAACCCTCCAGCCTGTCTGGGGCTCAGCTCCAGACCCAAGGCCTCCTGGGGGAGGGTCCCCAGCCTCTGTCTTGATAGCACCTGCCCCGTGGGATTTAGTAAAGGTAAAGGTACTGAGGGCAAGCACCACTATCCTGTCTAGAATGGACCTTTCTTTCTTACTACAACATGCTTTAAGCGCGGTAAGGCATGGTGGATTTAGAAACAAGTACTGTACTACTATTTTTGTTTGCAAACAGATAAAAGTCAAACTATATTGCAGAAGATTGGGTTTTAAGGGTTAGAAATATTGCTATTTACCTCATGTACTTTGCTATCTCTCCAATTTCTATACACCATTTAATCCTTTGAAACTTCAGTTTTCTCATCCATAAAATGATAACAACTGCCCACCTTTCAAACTCATCGCAAAGATTAAATAAGAAAAGATGTGCTCAGTAACCAGCTCCCAGCAGGCACTCAGCAAATTAGGGCTTCATTTCTATCCTCCACATTATTCAGAAGCCTCGGTTCCTAGATGGAGCTACCAACATTGCACACGACACTTCCTGCCCTATGAATTGGTTTATAAAACCTGCTTGCATTGAGAGCTGGGTCAGACAACTGATGCAGTTGGAGTAAAACAAGGCTTTGGACAAATGCCATGCCCCTCCCCCCACCGGCCTCCACGTGGACTCTTGAGTCCTCCATCCCCGTGCGCCCAGGCAGCTGCCTCCTTCAGAGGTGCTCTGCACCAGGCCATACCAGTAATCTCAGCGCATGGCCAGACACCCCTGACCTTAGGACAACATCCGACTTCGCTGAACTCCAATTTCACGGCCCAGAAAGTGATATGATGGTAGTGCTGCATCACAGATGCCCTATGCTCAAATGCAGATTACCAGGCCCTTTCCCCGATGCTCTGACCCAGCAGGTCTTCGGTGAGGTCAGGCAACGTGCATTGCAAACTGTGCTGGTGTGTTGATGCTGCTGGTCAGGACCTGGCCCCAAGAAAGCATGTGCACAGTATTTAACGTGGGAACAGCACCTATGACATGCTTAGCAGCTGTCACCTAGCTTGCTAACAACTTCAGTACTATTGTTCCTATTACTTAACTAACCTTATTTGAATTATAAAATCTGTTGGAGAAAATATCCTCTGTCTCCTTCCAGGTCTCCCTTCACGAGGGACCCACATGGGTACAGACAACTGGGATTTCCAGTAGAGCACGGTCAGCCCCTGATATTTTGGAGGAAACTTGCAGGGACCATCTCTCTATGTTCACTTCTGTGGCCTAGCTGGCTACATGCTGTAGGCTATTCTGATACCATTTTGTGGATCAAGAAACTGAGGTGTGGTAAAGTTGCCTGCTGACCTGGACCCAGCTGGAATAAGGCAGAATAATAAATAAGCCAGGTTTTGTAAGTCCAGGGAACCTATTAATTCTCCTCCCCATTGCCCTCTGTCATCTATTCATTGAGATTTGCTTTGTTTTGTTTGCCTGGAATGGACTCACATGTTTCTGAATGGCTTGCTGAGTGATTATTTTGACAACGCACAGACATGATGTAATTGTCAGTGACTACACTGAGATCTGATCTATGAAAAAAGGAAAAGAAATCACCCCAAATCACACTTAGGCATCGAAGATTTCCTTGTGAATAGCATTTGCAATGTGAGGGGTCCTGTCTTCCCAGATGGCTGTGACCTCCCTGCCTCAGTACCCCCACACCTGAGGGCAGCAGGAGGCCCTGAGCAGCCCACAAAGGACCCAGGAGAAATGGGCTTGGCTCTGGGCTCTCCTCTCTCCAGTGCATGCAGGGAGAGCTCCCAGCTGCCTTTGCTCAGGAAAGCACTGATTTAATCAAGTGTAATGACTCTCAGAGTGTCTGTTCTATGGTGTGCCCCATCCTCTCCCCTCCAATGCCTGCTGCAGATTTTGTGTCTGCAGTTGGGCTGAAGAGACACACAGAATGTGCAGCAGCCTGATGGCTGGGCTGGAGCACCATGTGCCCGGGGCTGGGTGTCCCCCAGATCTGCAGGAAAGCCCTGAGCTGCCAAAGCTCTAGGCTGTCAAACAGCAAGCATTGTGGGGAGAAGGTTCGAGACACGGATCTTGTGAAAGGCACTAACCTGCAGAGAGTTCTCCAAAAGATGTAGAACCCTTTCTTTGCTGGGGTTCCACTGAAGGAAATCCATGCTCACAGGACTAGGAAAAGAAGGACCGAGAGCCTGGGTGTTGGAGGGACCCCGGAGCCCATCCTCTAATTTCAATGCTGCAGGCATTCAAAAGTATTTGCTTTTCACTTCAGAGCCGTGTGACCAGAGGCCTCCACAGACACTGCATTTCACATTCGCTGTGAAACGAATAATCAGAATGGTCTTTACAACCAAAGGTGTTAACCGTCCTGAGCATCAGGCCCAAGTAAGAGGTTCGTAAGGTGTGAAGAATACAATTACTTTCCGGGGAAGAACCTAAATGCCAGCCTTGGCCGTTGAGGCCCTGATATTTATTATAGTTGCAATCTTTCGGACAGAGACCCTATGCACAGTTCGTCCTGCTCCAGGGATGGGGCCTCACCTAGGATGTGGAGTAGCCAAGACAGGGCAGCCTCTCCAGCCTTTCCCTGTGGCCAGTGATTTACCAGAGCTCATTTCTGCCCAGCGCCCTGTCTGCACATTCACGCTGATGTCGGCTGCCACACCTTTGAGCAGGTAACATCTGCCCCCATGGAATCCAAGGGGAAAATATCCCATTGTAAAATCTGGCAATCAGAATACAGCTCTGATGTCAATGGTACTTCCCAACAACCCCAGACAAGGTAGGTAAAGGGCTTTCTCAGCTGGGTTGACCCAGGAGGCTAAGAGTGACCTGCCCCGCCTTACCACTACAGTTGGCGGGACTGGAGTTCATGGGAGAAGGCTGAATGCCCTGTGATGTGGGAGAAGCTGGTTCTCTATGTCCCATACCCCTGTCCTTCCTTTTCTAATAGTGAGACTACCCTGGCCTCTTTGCAGCATGCTCACGCATGTTCCGGGTGCAGTTTACACAGGAGAGGACAGGCTCTGGGCCTTGGGGATCTTCTTCAGAGCATGTTCTGCACACTGAGGGCATCTGTGAACACGTCTGTCTCCTAGTCCCACTGTGTGCCCCAATCCTCGCCCATGTAGTAGTGCCCATGTCCCCTTCTTGGGGTCGAGGTATACCCAGGTCTGACTCCTCCCACACAGTTACCCAGGCCTCTGCCAGACCTGGAGTCTTGCTCCCTGGCTCATGCCTATTTCCCCAGAGAAAGGTGTTTTTGGCATTTGTAGGATAAACTCACAAAAGTGAAGGTCAGACAGATCCCCCAGGCCAAGCTGGATAAGGAACAACCGCTCAACACAACTCCAGCAGTGCAGGACTGCCCCATCCTCCATCTGGCCCCACCCAATAGCTTGTAGAATCTGGACTACAGAACAGGGCTGGGAGGCGGGCCTGCTTCATTACTTCCTAGAGGGGTCTCTCCAGAGTCCCTGCTAAGAAGCATCTGTTCTCAGGGGTGTTCACTGCTCTTCCCTGCTCCTCCGTGATGTCACAGAAGGAAGGAGGAGAGAAAGGAAAATGTATCAAGGGACTCTCCTCTCACCAAACAAAATGAGGTCAGCACAGAACCCTGCAAAAAGCAGTGAGAGGTCACTGCTGGACTCAGCCAGGAGACCTGTTTTCAAGCCAGGAGAAATAAATGTTTCCAACCCAAGACCTGCCAGAGCCCCAGAACCCTAGAAGCAGGAAAGGGAGCACTGGCTGCTGAGGGATGCTCGGCATGCCCCAAGGACACACATGATTGTGGGCTCTGCGCTCACCCCGCTGATCCAGGGAGCCGCCTTCCTATGGTCTGGCTGGGATGACGGTGTGGGTGTGGGGATGCTGAAACACTCTGTGGCTGGAAGACTAACAAAAACCGGGACTGAGACTATTTCTGTGTGAGTACTCTTCATTTGCTAGAGAATATCTTTCAAAGCCTGTCTTCCATGAAGGCACAACAAGAAGGATGCTTTGCATGAAAAAGACCTGGGTACCGACCCCCAGAAGCCCTCATGCTGAAGGAAGGAGGGCAAGATTTACCATCGGATGGGCCATGTCCTCCAGCAAAACTTCAGCTAGGGAGGGGCACACATGGACTGCTGGAAACTAGAACCTATTTTGTATGAATGAGACTGACTGCAGAGAGATCCACCCCCATGCCCCACCTACTTTCCCAGCAAGTCTAGGGTGCCTCCCAGGGCTGAGTCCATCCCACACCCCAGCCTGCTTTTGTCAGGAAGCCCTCTTCCTGAGGACAGCCTGCCTTGCCCTGGGGGCCATGAAGCAGTCCCAGCACACTGAGGTGAGGCCTCCTGATCTCTCTCTCTCCTGGGCCTGTCCTCCATACAATGCAGGCCATGTGGGAAAACCTGAGCTGCACAGTCTTCTCGGGCTCTCCTCCTCAGTGGCCTCACTGTGCTGCATGTGGGGCCGATGGAGAGAGGCTTACCTCATGGGACAAGTAGAAGGCTGCGATGCCTAAAGGCCAGAAGCAGCAGAGCATGGAGAAGACGCTGAGGCCCAAGTGGTCCCTTGGGGGCATCATGAGGAAGTTGTCCTCACTCTCTGTGTCACTCGAGTAGTCGCTCTGCAAGAGAGAGATGGGCAGGGATGGGACAGAAGAAGAGATCATTAACAGTGGAGTCACTCTACAATGCCCCAAATGTGGATGTCGAAACTGGGATGGTCACTGATGCTACTGTGCAGTGATAGGAAGGAAAATTCCTTCTCCGAGAAAAGAAGAAAGGAAGGCCTCAGTTAAGGAAAACTTTATCAAGAATAGGAGGAGAAAAATTCCAAGTACTTGGCTCTTGGGTTCCACAGAAGATCAAATCCTACAGAAGTCCATTATTTCACAGATCTTTGGGATCCAGGGACACAGGATGGGGACAGAAGTTTAACCTATGCGAGGATGGGATGGGCACATTCAGAAGGCACACTCACCAGCATGTGGACTCCTTTCTTTATTCTAAGACTTCAAACTGGTTTACAGGGCTAGGCAGGGGCCACTTGGGGCAAGGGGACACTCCCTGAAACCTCTTCATTTCCTCAGACTCTGATCTGAGTTAGGACATTGCTGGGCCTAGCGTCAACTCTGGGTGTCCATGTTCCTTCCAGAGGAGCTGATGGCTGCTTCATGAGAAAGCAGCTCTGTGATGAGGCCATTTGGCAAGCCCATGGGCTCATCCCAGGCCTGGCAGAACCTTCTAGGGAGTCTGGTGCAGGGGTCAGGGTCTGGCACAGGGATTTGTAAAAAGCAGCTCAGAAGACTCCAGCACTCACCAAGTATGGGAACCATGGATCAAACCTCCCTGCGGAAGGCTCCCTAGCTCCAGGATGCTAGACAGCTGGTGTCCCCCCACCACCCCCACCTCTAGATGCTGTGCCTACAGGATGCTTTTCGCCTCATGGGTTGTTCCATTTGTTGGGTCCCCATCATGAATCTTTTCTCCTCATTAAAACATGGCACACTTATGCTGGTTCATCCAAAAACCAGTGCCAGTGTATCTCCGTGCTTATTTTATATAAAGACAGAATCACATTTTACTCCAGATTTTGTTTCCTAAAAAAGAACCAGAGCATCTCTTCCTAAGAGGGTCATTAGCTTCCTCACTCCCTTTGCCAGCGCCAGAGGTGGTTAAACACACAGCCTCCGGCTGTAGGGCGGGCAGAGGCACTCGGTGCACGCTGCAGACAGCCTGGTCGCTGCCTCAGGTGGCTTCAGGGCAGGCACTGACCTGAGGCCCCAAACACCCAGGTGGACACTGAGTGAGTGAGCCTTGTGCTATGTGGACGCCATCACTGCCACGACCACCCCAGCAGTGCCACTGTGTGCTGCCCCTGACATTCCGGTGCATGGACAGACAGATGAAGTACCCGGGGCCATGGGCCCCCTCCCTATTTGGGTTAACTAAATGCACTTATCACTGCCATTCAGAGCCTCCTGTCAGTGTGCAGACAGCCACAGGGCTGCAGGGAATTAATGGGAACTTCCCGTTAGTATTCTGTTTCTGTGTCGTTGAGGGAGAACAGGCACATTCTCTTGGTCTCATTCAAATCCCAAACAAGGACCCTCTCCAGAGGCCCGGTGCTTGAAGCGGGCTATGCACTGTCTACACAGCCCCCATCCACCCATCACACACTTGCACACATGCACACCGCCCCCCCACCATGGGTCAGAGACTGGGAGGGATCTCTTGTCACAGGGAGCTGGCTCCTTCCTACCAAGCAGGTTCTCTACCCTAGGAAGACACTGGCCCCTGGGGTGCCAGCCACTCCACGAGTCTGGAGCACAGGGATTCCCCGAGACAAAGCCCGGTCTGTGAAATTTCTATGCTTTTCACTCTGTAGCACTGCTTTCCATAAGGTCTCTCAAACAATGAAGGGAAATGAGAATCATGGTCCTTATGACTATCTGGAAATGGCACTGAGCCACCCCTGGAATGGACAATTCACAGGTGAGACCCGGGGCTGGAGGGCTGGCCAGGGAGAGATGTGCATGTGTCAGCCTGCTGGGAAGCCAACATCTTTGATCTGAATGGAGGGGTGCAAGTGTTCTAGGCTAAGCCTGAGTGTCTTCATGGCTGTGTGTCTCCAGACAAGCAGCCATATGTCAAGGCTACCTTGGCCTCCAGACTCTCACTCTGGAAACAGAGTGTCAGCACCTTTGGGTGGCTTAGCCACAATGCAAAGGGTCCTCTGCACGAGGAGCTGGCGAGGTCTTGGAAGGGAGGCACCTGTAGTGACAGTCCCAAGGCAGGGGTGACGGTGACCAGAGGGCCCCTGGGAGGGGTGGAGGATCAGGTATAAAAGAGCAGCCACTTCTCTCAGCACTGGACACAGACACGGAGCTAATGAGCTTTACACCAACCCATCAGGATGCTACAGGTGGAAGTGCGTGCACATGGCCAACAACTCTGTCTATGGGTATTTTCGTTTCTTAGCTTTTGTAGGGCTTTTTGTTTGTTTCAGTTTACTAAGAGTTTTATATACCTGCACTGGCTGGAGTCTCACAGCAACTCTGGAAATAGGTGTAGTTACTATTTTTATTGTTATTTCTATTTTATGAAGGACAACACTGGGCTCTGAGAGCTAAACGTCTTGCCAAATCCCAGAACTGCCCAATCAGTGGCCACTCCTTCCAGAACTCTGTAGTGTAAGCTGTGCTGGACAGCAGCCCCTGCTGAAAGCAAACCCCATTTTGGCTCAGGTGCATCTTGCCCAAAGGTGAGGTGTCTTCTCTGCCTTGCCCATGCCAGGGATTCCAATGACTGGTCTGGACTGGTCTGTTTCATGGTGGCAATAGGGTGGCCAGGGAGAGTAGCGGGCAGTGAGAGCTTCCCCAGGCATGTGCCATGTGAACTGTTGCCACAGACCACATAGGTACACTGAGATCCAACTTCCATTTTTGAAATCTGCTTAGAATTACACCTCAAGCCCCTGGAGCAAAGAATTAGATTTCAGGGCACTCCCCCCAAATCTTCACAGATTTTTATTTAGAAGCATAAGGGAACCACAGTCTGTAAATTGCAAAGTTGTGGCTACATGGTACCAAAATAATTAGTCAATTTTGATTAAAATAGATTTTAAAACTTCAGGCAAATTACAGGGCAGACAGAAACAGCCCAGTTCATTTTATGTTCTGTCTTCCATCGGCGGCTGTTCTGTGGGTATAAGTGGCCATGGGCATCGTGCCACCAACAGGGAGGAGAGGAGATGAGAGGAGGCCAGCCTGGGCGAGGCTGCGTGGATACCAATAAGCCAAATAGGGAAAAACACACACAACCACCAACACCAAGAAATTCATCACGCACAGCAGCTGTTCCTAAAAATCCTCTTCATGGGTCATCAGATTAGAGAATTGCAAGGAAGACTGACAGCATTCCAAGGGGGCTTACAGTTCCTGCGGGAGCCTCCTCTGCGTCAGCCAGCACTGAGCAGGCACCGGCAAAGGAAGGGGCTGTTGAGTCCCTTGGCTCTGCCTGCTGGTCCACCGGCACCTCATACAATGGGCCCATTCTCTGCCCAGTTCTAACACCTCCACCCAGAGCGACTGCTCTTGTCCCCTTGGGGTTTTCTTCCTTAGGATATTTTAATAAGATTGTCATAATGTCAGGCATGATGTGTTTCACACATCCCAATTCACTTGGCTACTGAGCTTGGACTGTGAGGATGCCATTTTCGGGGTGCAAAGCAGGGCTCTGGTGTGTCATTTGGAGTCACTCAAGACCTCACATAAAATCCCCCTGTTGACCCCCTCTGGGCCTTGCATTGCCCTCCCATTCCCCCCAAATTCTGCTTGCTCATCTGGCATGCTGTTCTGTGTGACCCCAAGGAAAGAGTGGGGGCACACAGAGCAGGGTGGGACAGAAGATGGGTGGCTCGAATGCAGGGCTCCCCAAAGAGGGTCACTTTCCAGGAATGTAGGGGTGTTTTTTCAACAGTGTTCTTAAGAGCACTGTTTAAAAACAGCAAAATCCCAGAAGAATTCTACATAGAGTTCTATAGATTCATGGAAAACGATGATATAAATGTTTACTTGTTGCCCTAGAAAGATGTTTATAAAAACTCAAATGAAAAATAAGAGTAGAATGTTAGAAATTAGATGATTCTGGATGGTGAGGACATTGGTGATTTTTTTCTTTCTGCGCGTCTGGGCTTTAGCATTTTTCTACAAGCAAGGTCATTCAACAATGACAATTGTAAAGGTGCAGACCTGCTAACAGGTGCAGGGGCTTCTGCCACTCCTTCCTCTTCACATGGAATCCTGTGGAATATGGTTTCTCTGAGATTTGGTATAGAGAATTCGTATAACGTGGGGGGCCCAGTGCCCAAAGAGCAGCTGGCAGAGCAGGGTCAGAACTGAACACAACACCTGAGCTTACTCGCTGAGACATGGGTCAGACCTGACCTCATCCCTGGCCCCTTGGGCTTGTCTCACTGAGGGTCAAGGCCAGAGGCCTCCAAGCAGCCAACAGCACACATCTGGGCTGACTAGCATGGCAGCCATAGTCACACGGAACTACTGAAACTGAGATTACCTAAAATCAAATACACCTAATGATTAGTTCCTCAGCCAAACCACCACATGCCACGTGCTCAGCTGCCACAGGTGGTTAACACCTATAGCTGGCAGCGCAGTGTAGACCATTTGCAACAGCTCAGAAAGTTCTATTGGACAGCACTATCTTGTAAGATCTGACTCCTATTAATTCTGACCTCATTGTCTTTCACCCACAGGGAACTCAGTGCTATTCCTGCAATATGCTCAGTGAGTACCTGACTCAGGGCTTTTGCACTTGATGCTCCCTCAACCTGGAACTCTCTACCCCAGAGACACAGAGACACACATGACCGACTTCCTCACTTCATCTGGGGCTTTACTTAAATGCCATTTCTCATTATATCTTCCCCAGATACCTGTAAGACTGCCATTACTCTCCCTTTTCCTGCCTGGTGTGTCACCTTTGCACCACAGGTGGCACTGGCTTCTTTACTGTTGGACTCTCTTCCTTGAAGCATGAGGAGGGCAGAAAGTTTTGCATGTTTTGCTCACAGCTGCATCCTGAGTGCTCAGAGCAGTGCCAGGCACATTGTGTGCACCCAAAGCACACGTGTTGAGTGAAAGAATTCACATGTGCATGTAGCCAACACTGACAGTACCAACTGAAGCAAAAAATCTCCCAGGATTTGCTTAGAGAGCACTGGAATAACCAGAGGATTCGCTCCATTTGGGCTATTGGTGCCCATGAATATACTGCCTCCAGCCCTGCTTCCCACCTTGGCTCCTCTCCTTTTCCCCTTGCAGTGCCTTTCCTATGCAGTCCAGGGTGCACATCCTAAACATTCATTTAGGGGAGACCGCAGGGAGGGTTGGGGAGAATGATGACTTGGTCAGGTTCAGGGTTGTCCTACTTAGGGAAGCTGACTAGCAGAACAGAGGAGAAGGCAGCACAAGCATGCAGGCAGGCAGATGCCATTCCCCCAACCTCTTTGTGCCTGCCAGAGTCAGACCCAGTGTTCTGTGGTCTTGCAGCTGGCATGGAGTGTGAGATCCCCTGTCCACATTAAATTATTCACTAATTATTTTGGGCATATGATTTAATTTCTCCTACTAGGTAGTAATTATCTTATAAACAGAGGTTATTTGCTATATCGGTGCAGTCGGGGCAAAAATAAACGAACAAAGTTTTCTGCTTTAACATGTAAGACTGCCTCTTCAGGCACTTCTTGGAAGTGCTTGTCTGTTGGTTTGTTTTCCTGTGTGTGTGTGTGTGTGTGTGTGTGTGTGTGTGTGTGTGTGTTATGTTAGTTACCATAAAATGCATCATTGGTTTTTGATGCAATGTTCCAAGATTCATTGTTTATATACAACACCCAGTGCTCCATGCAATACTTGCCCTCCTTAATACCCATCACCAAGGCAACACATCCCCCCATCTCCCTCCATTCTAAAACCTTCAGTTTGTTTCCCAGAGTCCACAGACTCTATGGTTCATCCCCCATCTCTGATTTCCCCTAACTCAATTTTCCTTTCCTTCTAATGTCCTACATACTATTCCTTATGTTGCACAAGTAAGTGAAACCACGTGATAATTTACTTTCTCTGCTTGAATTATTTAACACAGCATAATCTCTTCCAGTCCCATCCATGTTGATACAAAAGTTGGGTAGTCATCCTTTCTGATGCCTGAGTATTATTCCATTGTGTATATGGACCACTTCTTCTTTATCCATTTGTCTGTTGAAGGGCATCTCAGTTCTTCGACACTTTGGCTATTGTGGACATTGCTGCTATGAACATTGGGGTACATATGACCCTTCTTTTCACTACATCTGTATCTTTGGGGTAAATATCCAGTAGTGCAATTCCTGGGTCATAGGGTAGCTCTATGTTTAAATTTTGAGGAATCTCTACACTGTTTTCTGAAGTGGTTGCACCAACTTGCCTTCCCACCACCTATGTAAGAAGGTTGCCCTTTCTCCACATCCTCTCCAATGTTTGCTGTTTCCTGCCTTGTTAATCTTTGCAATTCTAATATCCAGGATCTATAAAGAACTTCTCAAACTCAAAACCCAAAAAACAGATAATCATGTAAAAAAATGGGCAGAAGACATGAACAGACACTTCTCCAATGAAGCACTTGTTTGCTGAGTGTATTGTTTCATTTGGATAGCTCAGTGGAGAATGGAGCAAAGCGATAGAAAGAGCCCCACTGCTTCTGGGCTCCCTAAGGAAGCCCGTGTAGGAGAGGGAGTGGAAGGGAGGAGACGAGATGGTAGGTGGGGGTGGGCACAGACCTGGGCGCTACTGAGGGAGAGCAGCAGGGTAGAGACCATTCCAGAAAGGATCCCAAGTTCATGTCTGTCATCCCTTCCTGGTGCTCAGCAAGGGTCAAGGAATTTGTGAATTCAGAATTTGGGAAACAGCCCAGACAAGGAGCAAAGCAGATTACGAAGGCAGAAACTTGGCCTTGCCCCAGTCTCTTTCAAGTATGAAATATTCAGACCACATGCTTCACAGAGCAGCTCCTTACTGCCCTGCATGGTGACAGCCCAAAGCAGGTGTGACCAGATTTTCCCCAGCAACATTCAACAGACATTGCTCCGAAGCTCATGCCCTGGCTCATCCTTGGAAGACGAAACTATGTGCAGTGTCAGTAAAGTATCACATGTACTTCACAGTCTATTCTAATTCCTAAAATCTGGGAATTCAATTGTTTTTTTGTTAATCAACTCCCCAATGGTTAGGGGGAGTTGATTGCTTCAGTAATGACAATCAATGTTTTTCTTTTCAGGGTGGAACATCACAGTGTGCATGTCATTGCATATGCTGCATTGTTTTTCACTTAATAGAGGGGTGCTTCCATGCTACATTTCATGCGGCGGGTCGGGGGCCTCCTGAAAGACAGTCCTCAGACCCCAAATTACCTGCACCTAAACAACTCCACCTCTTCTTATATTCATGTTGGGTTCCCAAGTAAATGTTTATAAAACAAATAGCTCTCAGCTGAAGGAGGGAAGGAAGGAAGGAAGGAAGGAAGGAGGGAAGGAAGGAAGGAAAGAAGGAAGGAAGGAAGGAAGGAAGGAAGGAAGGAAGGAAGGAAGGAAGGAAAAGACTGAAAATGAGGGAATTAATGCATCACTCAGAAGTAAACTTTTTTTTTTTTTTTTTTTTTTTTGCCCCCCTCTGGTAGTTTCTGGCACAGTATTCCCTTAATGATTTTATATTCCTTGAGGAGGGAGGTATTTTTAGAAGATGATAATCTGATTAAGAGCATAGAAATATGAAATTTTTCTGAAGATGGGGGAAAAACATAGTTAACTCAGAAGGGATATCCAATACTGCCCCAGTGTCGTCCGTGTTCCAGGATGAATGAGACCCAGTTCCCATGACCCACAGTCCGGGATACCTCTGTGTAAACAGACACACAAAATGCAGGGTCAGCCACCCCTCAGCACTCACCTCCCACCTTGCCTGTCTATTCGGGAAGCTCCAACTTTGATTCCAGGGTTACAGAGGATTGACCATAAGTAATGTAAGGAGACTATTTGCAAGGAGACTGAGACTATTGGTAAGGAGACTATTTGCACTGTGTGCAAATGTGATACGGTGGAAACTAAACGGACACCCATTTCTGGGTCACCTCTAAGAGCCATGTTCTTTGTTCTATTTCTTCCAAGTTTGTTTTCTCCTTTGTGGTGGGGGCTTCAGGTCTTAGCTCCTACTATAGTGCCATGAAGGCTATATTCCCATGGTCAATAGATTTGATTTATCTGAGAATTTAATTCCCTTTAAAAAGTTTCAGCCTTTAGGGGCAGGCATCTGGTGTCCAGAGGGTGACTCCAGGAAGAGTCTTGGCCAGGCTGCATCCGGCATTCATAACCTTCAGACAGCCCACTCAGCAAAGGTGACAATTGAGGCAGGGGACACACAAACACAATTTTTCCTGGGCTAGGTCTGCAGTACTCTGGGGACACAGACATTCTTTCACACAGAGTAGTTGTCAAGAGGGAATCTTCTTCTGCTGATGGTTACTTGTCCTGGATAAAGTACAAACTCATCTCTTGTCTGGGAAGTGTCTAATTATCATCTAAGGGCAGTTGATGCCTTAACATCTGTAATGTTCTGGAAACAGGAGTCAAATGAAGCAAGGTTCATTAAGATTTATGTCTGGGCATTGCTCTTGGTTTGTCCGAAATTAGGGTATGCTGGTTAAGACATGATCACTCTACAGGGCTATTCAATATGCCTGCATTAAGTTAAAGCTTGTTTTCTAAGAAGATATGGGTATTTGATCCAATGGCTAGAGTAGGAGGACCAAATCTCTACATTTCTCCCCCGCCCCAGGTCAGGTCTTCTTGCAGTATGGAGTGCTCAGGGGCTCTGGGAATCAACTTATAGCAAAATGCTTTCTTGAGACAGATCATAGTGTGGCTCCACTTAGAAGCAGATTTTGAGGAAAAGATTGGGGTGCACTGTTTTCCAGGGAGATGATGACAGGAGATACTGGCAGGAAGGAGAAGTGGGACCTGCCTGGGAACACAGCTGATAAATGGCGTATCATTGAGGCAGGCACCTGTACGACCTAGAGCCTGGTCCTGTTGGGACCTCAGAGGGCCAGAGTTAGACCATTCCCAAAGTCAGCCCACGAGGAGGAACCATCTCCTTGTGGTTAGCAGGTGGAGGTTGTGCCTGGGGGCAGAGGTTCTCCAACACTTTGCAGATGGTCCCTCAGGTCCTCAGAGAAAGTCCTCAGCTAGGCAGAGGCCAGGCCAGGGGGCTTCTTGGTCGTCTTCTCCGGAGGGGCTATGAGAACAACTGTTACAGAGCCTGTGGAGAAACTGAGGATGTTCATAGACACCTTAAAAGTTTGAATCAGAGCAATGCTAGATGGAGCAAGACTACCACACCCACCCAACACGTGGGAGGGGTGAGGAGATGGGGGCCCACAGGGAATGTGGGAATCCGGGATAAATCTCATTCCTGCCAAATAAACAACCACAAAGCACAATATGCATCATGTGTGCAAGACTTGGTGTAAAATAACACCCCACGAATGAGGTAAAACTGATCTGGACACAGCAAGCAATCACTGTGTGTTGGTAATTAGGTTACTTTTTCACCGTCACATTTTTGTGTTTTATCCACAGTGTGGATATAACTGAGTTGTACACTAAACTTCAGATTTTGTGAAGAAATTTAGATTCCCATCTGAAGGCCCCTTGCTTGTGAAGGACCTGGGGGCAACACATGCAAAGGCCCTGGGTCAGAAGCACTGTACACAGACAAGGCTCTACACAGTGAGAAAGAAAATGGTGTGAAGTGGGAGCAAAGAGGTGCTCACAGCCAGACCATGCAGAGTACTGGCCATTTTCCACAGCTTGAGAAAACTAGGGCTTATTCAGTATCAGGAAATAAACAGGAAGCTAATGTTTTATGGCTAATCCAGAGGGTTGGTTTACCCAGCCCTAACATGTCTAGTTATCATTAACTGCTGACCCAGTTTCTAGAGGGGCATCCCTGCTTCTAATCTGTGCTTTTTGCATGTATGATTTTTCTCCACAGAAAAGCTGTGTACATCATTGCATAAGGTGATGATTATCCTTTTTAGACCATCTTGCTTCTAGTCTACATTACATTTGTCTGAGGAATGCAAAACATCATCCACCAAGTTCCTCACTGGTTTCAGAAGGCAAGTCCAGGTAGTTGTAGCAAGGTGGATTTGAACTGGTTTTAAGGTAAAGAGGGGAATTAGGACTGAACTCTTAGCCCAGCATCATTGCCACTGTGGTGCCCCTCACTCTCAGAGGCCCTCATGCACACGGCCAGCATCTGAGATAGGGTGCCACCTGAATTTCATGACCTGGGCATTTGGCCTGCCTCCCCCTAGTCCAGGTGGAATTATGCTTAACCTCACTCACAGAAAGAATGAGGAAAACTACACCAAGAAACCATTTTCCACCTATTGAGCTGTCAGAAATTAAAAAGTACAATCAAGTTTATTATTAGTTAGGCTGTGGGGAAACAGGCTGATTGGGATGCAAATTGGTACAACCTTATGAAGCATATTTGTCGATATAACACAATTAAACTTGTGTTTATTTTGGACCTGTAATCTCACTTCTAGGAATGTATCCTGAAGGTTCACCTCCAGTAATATGAAAATGCATATGCTTGAAGTTATTTGCTACAGCATTATATGCAATTGTAAACTACTGGAAATGACTGAAATGCTCATTCAAAGAAGAATGCTCACATAAACTGTGATACATCCACACCATAGAATGCAGTGAAGCTTAAAACAGCATGAAGGGCGCCACTGTGAGCTGACTGGACTGAAACTTAGAGTATCTATTTCCATCAACCTATAACACACAGTTATATAGATAAATTTATGTAATATATGCATGTAAGTATTTCCCAGCTCAGTCTGCTAAGAGTGCCTGGAAACAGCAATCCTCCTCCCAGGGGCAGTGAGCAGACTTAACACCCAGATGTTGGTTTCTAAATACCGTTCTCCAATAAAAGCAGCCAGGGTTCTTTGGGGGAATGGTTGATTTCATAGCTAGGGTTGCCAAAATAAAAGATACATCTAAAAGAGCTTGTTGTACTAGGAAATGATGATGCAGATGATTAAGGAATGATGAGTTACATCAAAAGGACACAGAAGCCAAATTGAAAGGACTGTAAAGAATATAAAAAAGTAAGCATCATAATAAACATAAAACAAATACTGTAATAAATGGAAGAGTAATCCATTGAATAAAAAAAGAATCAATGACCCAGCCTGAAATAAAATTCTAAATGAGGGAAACAGTAAATATGGGGTAAGGGAAAACTGTTTCATGGTGGAATGCCAACTAATAAATACAGAAGGAATTATGGGATTACCTGTTATGGGAGAATGCTAAAACCAGTAGAATAACTAGTGAGATATAGGATGTCCCCATAGTCTCATAGTACCACCCTACAAGATACTGATTGACTGCAAAGAAATACTATCTCTTGGCCAGTGAGAAAATTGGCTAGCACCATCGTCAACAAGTGACAAAATTATGGGTCACACTGACACCATGTGCCTCCTGATGCCCTGTGCCAGAAAGGGCATGGGCTCGCTTCTGTGGTGGTCTTGCCCAAAATGCAGGAGTCAAAAACTGTGTGAGCCAAAGAGCCAAACTGTGGAAACAGCTGAGATGTCCATTGACAGATGAATGGGTAAAGAAGACTATATATATACAAATATACATATATATGTATATATTGCAATGTAATATTATTCAGCCATCAGAAAGGATGAATACTTAACCATTTACATCAACATGAATGGAACTGGAGGGGATTATACTGAGTGAAGTTGGTCAATCAGAGAAAGACAATTATCATACGGTTTCACTTATACGTGGAATATAAGAAACAGTCCAGAGGATCATAGGAGAAGGGAGGGAAAACTGAAGGGAGAGTCATCAGAGAGGGAGAAAAACCATGAGAAACTATTAACTATAGGAAACAAACTGAGGGCTGCTGGAGGGGATGTGGGTGGGGGGATGGGATAACTGAGTGATGGGCATTAAGGAGGGCATGTGATGTGATGAGCACTGGGTATTATATGTAACTGATGAATTACTGAACACTACATCAGAAACAAATGATGTGCTATATGTTGGCTAATTGAATTTAAATAAACACACACACACACACACACACACACACACACACACAATAAAACCCCCCAAAAACCTGAGTGGGTCAAATATGTGGATCTTTTCCAATAAATACAATACTGTAAATGTATTTTATCTTGTGATTTTCTTTTTTTTAAATTTATTTATTTATTTGACAGAGATCACAAGCAGGCAGAGAGGCAGGCAGAGAGAGAGGAAGGGAAGCAGGCTCCCTGCTGAGCAGGGAGCCCGATGCAGGGCTCGATCCCAGGACCCTGGGATCATGACCTGAGCCGAAGGCAGAGGCTTTAACCCACTGAGCCACCCAGGCGCCCATATCTTCTGATTTTCTTAATAAGGTTTTCTCTAGCTTAATTTATTATAAGAATACAGTATATAATGCATACAATACACAATATGTGTTAATAGTTACTGTTATCTTTTTTTTTTTTTTAGTTTATGTTATCTTGAGGCTTCTGGTCAACAGCAGGCTATTTGTTGTTTCATTTTGGGGGAGTCAAAAGCTGTATGTAAATTTGTGATGATGCGGGGTCAGTACACTACCCTCTGTGTTGTTCAAAAGTCACCTGTATATGGATAGAGAGAATGATGAAGGAAGTATGGGGAACTATTGAGACTGAAGAAAACAGGGTGACAAACATACAGGAGTTCTTAAACTGGTCTTGAAACTTTCCTGTATTCCTAAAATTATTTCAAAGATAAAAAGTAAAAAAATATATATATATTTCCTACCCATGCCATTTTAGGAGAAAACTATACTTTAAATTGATTTTTTTTTTCCTTTGAGGATTGCATACATTGTTTTCTTTTTACAGTTGTGCTTTAATGGAAACACTGTGAGCATTATGGGAAAAAAATGGAAAAATTGTTGAGTACACTTTTTTCATGAAGCATGAATAATTTATTTTCCATTGAAATTTGGTATTCTATCAAACTTGTCCTTTTCATGCTTCCTCAGAGAAGCTACTTAGTGGTGTTTTGGTATCACACACCTGCCCACAGGAGCATAGCACATCAAACACCTCAGAGATGTCTGGCTGAACTAAACAAGGCAAAGGGGGCTTCCAAAATAAAGCACAAACATCATGCAAAGTCAGAGGTATCATCTCACAGGACAGGGCAACTGAGTGCCACTGCCAGGGGCCAAGGGAGCAAAAGGCTTCTGGGGGAATCTGACAGAGGATGGCTCATTAGTGCCCACAGTGAGGCTATTTACGGGGGAATCCCAAACTCAGGAGCTCAGAGAAAAACAATTAATGAAATTTCAGGCTGTGGAGGGTGAGGAAGGACTGGTTAGGAACAAGAGGAGCCTGGCAGAATGTGAGTCCTCCTAAGCTTATGGGAAAGCTTGGGGTAATGAGACATCATCCATCCAAACGATCCATCTACCCAGCAAATAGTCTACGTGTCTCTAGTTAAGAGATTATTCTAGATGCTATGGGAGGGGTACAGGTGAACATCACAGCACCCCTTCTTTTAAGAGATTACAGGTCATCATCTCTGCTCCCCCTAACTTGTCCAGCCTTGTTCTCCACCCCAGGGTACCAGAAACCTCTTTTGTTTGAGAGAGAGGAATGCCTGTCTTGTTCCAGAATATGTAGAATGTGGATCCCCCAGCTGACTTGTTCAATGTCTCTTCTGTCCTCTCAGAGTTTCAGGCACTGGCCAATCACAAGCCCCTATGTGCTGTGAGACTCCTGAATTCACATCTTCCAACCCCACAATACAACTTCCTGAAACATGGGATCAGGGAGAATCTTGTGTTTACATGGTTACAGAAGCCACCTGCTTGGTCTCAGCTCACTGAGGGCCCATGGACCACAACCACATATATCTGGAAGTACTTGTTGGCCCACGGGGAGATAGTTTGTAAGAATTAGAATATTTTCTAAACAGGGGTGCTTGGGTGGCTCAGTGGGTTAAAGCCCCTGCCTTTGGCTCAGGTCATGATCCCAGGGTCCTGGGATTGAGCCCCGCATTGGACTCTCTGCTCAGCAGGGAGCCTGCTTCCCCCTCTCTCTCTGTCTGCCTCTCTGCCTACTTGTGATCACTGTGTGTCAAATAAATAAATAAAATCTTAAAAAAAGAATATTTTCTAAACCAAAGGTTGCTTCTGTGCAAAATCCAATTATAGCAAACTTCTGACTACATATCAAGGGACTGACAGGGGTGTTTTAGATAATCAGATATCAGCCATTTAAAAAAAATCATTAATTTCCCCATTTTCTTATTGTTCTAAAATATTCTGCTTTACTGAAAGGAATCTAAGTTGTATCTAAGTTGTATTTTTAGTTTTTTGAAACCTATAGAAAGAATGTTAAAATTCATTAGCAATGACCTCATACAATATGTATACGTGTATATATGTGTATATGCACGTATAAACTATTTCAGTGTGTGTGCAATTGAAACAATTTTAGACTCACATAAAAGTTTCAGAAATAGAATAGAGTTCCTGTAGAAATTGCAAAGATAGAACAGAGAGTTCCCACATACCCTACAGTGCCTCTTACATAACCGCAGCACATGACCAAAACCAGGACATTGACACGGGAACAAAGCGAAACCAGAGACCTAATCGGATCTCACAGCTTGGCCTGGCCCTTTTTTGTTTGTTTGTTGGTTATCTATAGGCCTATGGGTTTGTTGCTGTGTAGATTATGTAACTACTACAACAATCAGGATATAAGGAAGATCCCATCACCTCCAAAGAGCTCCTTGTTATTGCTGCCTTTTTATAGTTACCTTCCTTCCCCCAACCTGAACCCTTGTAAGCCACAGAGCTGCTGCCTGTTGCTACACTTTTGTCCTCTGGAGAATGTCAGAGCAATGGACCCAGACAGTGTGCCCCCATTAGAGACTGGCCTCCGCTCAGCACAATACCCGTGTGAATCAGCAACACATTCCTTTTATTCCCGAGTGATACGGCATGATAAGGAAGTGCCACAATCCATGAATGAAGCCCGTCCATTCATCCGCTGGAGGTTGTTAGTTTCTAGGTTTTGGTTATTACAAATAAATGCTATGATGTACACATACAGGTTTCTGTGCAGACATAAGTTTTCATTTCTTTAAAGCAAATACCCAGGAGTAGGATTGTTGCACCAAACTTTTCCAGCATGGCTGTAGCCTTCTGCATTCCTACCAGCAATGAATGAGAGTTCGTGGCTTCATCCTTCCCAGCACATGAAGTGTCTAAGTCTTGCATGTCAGCCATTCTAACAGGGGTGCCCTGCATCTCATCATGGTTTGAGTACGTGTGTCCCCGAGGGCTAATGATGCTGAATGTTTTTTTTCTGCTTACCTGCTATCTGCATACCCCTATTTGATGAAGTGCCTGTTCAAATCGTTTGCCCTTTTATTTTTTTTATTTTTTAAAAGATTTTATTGACAGATTATTAAAAGATTTTATGACAAAGAGATAGAGAACATCAGTAGGCAGAGTGGCAAGCAGAGCTGGAGATGGAGAAGCAAGCTCTCTGCTGAGCAGGGAGCCCAATGTAGGACTTGATCCCAGGCCCCTGGGATCATGACAGGAGCCAAAGGCAGCTGCTTAACCGACTGAGCCACCCAGACGCCCTCTTTTACCCTTTTAGAAGTTAGATCGTTTAATTTCCTATTTTTGAGCTTAGAGAGTTTTAAAATATACTCTGGATACACATTCTATGTCAGACATGTGATTTGCAAATATTTTTCTTGCAGTCCTCAGCTTGTCTGTTCATTACATAAAGCATCTTTTTTCAGAGTAAATTTCTAATTTTGATGAAGTCAAATTTATCTATCCTTTCCCTTAGGGATTGTGCTTCTAATTTCACATCTAAAAACTCTTCACCTAACTCTAGGTTACAGAGATTTCCTATGTTTTCCTCTAGACTTACACACTTTACATTTAAATGTGAATGTGACAGCCCATTTCTTTTTCAGAGAAAAGTTGCCACCATTTGTGCAGTAAATTAACTCAACCACAAAGACACATTGGCCTGTCAACACAAATTCCAGAAATAAAATATGACCCTGGGATTTGTATATGATAATTGTGAAACAGAAGTGTAAGAGTGGATTACTGAATAAATGGTACAGAGACAACAGCTTTCTTATTCCTTGCATCAACATGCACTCCAACGGATAAAATGTGCATGGCAGTGGAAATAAATATATAGAGAATCCACACATCCTTCACTCAGATTCTACTATTGTTATCGTTATTCTACTGACTTTATGATACAGTTACCAATTTGTTCATTCTTCTATCCATCCATCACTTCATCTAACCTTTGCTTGGATGCATTTCAAAGTAAGCTGAAGACATCAGCACACTCTCCCTAAACACATGCAACATGCATGTCACCAACTGAGGTTTGGTATTTGTTTTCCAAAGTAAAATTGACAAAAATTGATTTTCTAGAAAGCTTTTGATTTAGATAATTTAATCAATATGACTCAAAGATACCAGTTAGTTATTATGGTAGAATAGAAAAAAGTAAAGGATTTAGAGCTTAAGTTTGGTCTGTCTCTCCTAGCTGTGTGACCTTGGGCCAGTCACCAATGTCCTGAGGTCTGGTTGTCCTTGGGGGTTCACTTAGGTGCTTCAAGATTCCTGATGCTTGGGTCTTCTGATGCTTTAAGCATCAGGAATTTGTAAGTATTTTATATGTGATTGTAAGTTTTATATGTGATTCTAATATGCAGTCAAGATGGAAAACCACTGTCTGGAATCTCAAGTTCATGATCTGTAAAGTAGGGGTACCACATCTTCCTGATCAAGCTAATGAAAACACTAGGGATGGAAGCATGCAGGACATGAATCACTCTTCCTTCCATATACTACCTGAGTATTGAATTATTTCTTCTTGCCTTTTATTTGCTCCATATAGAAACTCTCCTCATATGGTTCAAACATAAATATCCTTAACAAGTTAAGAGTAAGGAATGAGGATAACTGTCAGTTTGCAGACATTCCAGAATTTATATTTCTGATACTATAAAGGGCCCATTTCTCTTTCAACAGGTTAGCTCTTGAAGGGCATGCACACTTTCTGTCTCCTGACTGGGATGAGGCAGTTTCTATAAGTAGATTTTGTGATGAGCTAGGAGGCATTAACCCAGCTGTGCAGCACCCCTTGCCCCTGCCACAGCTTCTTGGGCCTTTACAATGAGTTATGTACTTATACTGTCTCAGAGAACTCCAGTTTATCAAGTAGTGGACTTGGTGACTCCTGAAACTTCTTTTTCTCTATTAAATATTTTATTTATTTATTTGACAGAGAGAGAGAGAGAGAGAGAGAGAGAGAGAGCGAGCGTGCATAGGCAGAGGGAGAAGCAGGCTCCCTGCTGAGCAGGGTGCCTAATTGGGGACTAGATTCCAGGATCCTGGGATCATGACCTGAGCCAAAGGCAGATGCTTATCTGACTGAGCCACCCAGGAACCCTGAATCCTGACTTTTCTAAGAAGTTTGACCAGCGGGCCCAGGATCACACCATTTGTTCAGATGAATCAGTTTAAGCTGCAGTGAATCTTCTGAAAGAGGATAACAAAAAAAAGTGGTACCATCTTGTTTCATCCCCAGCCTGGAGACTAGCCCTTACTGATAGAACAAATACTATGACTACCCTTCCCCTTCTGATAGCACATTATGAGAGTTTATGGAAATATAGCAATTAAAAAAATATTTATTTATTTTAGAGACAGATAGAAAAAGAAGGGGAGGGAGGGGCAGAGAGAAAGGGAGAGACAGTCTTAAGCAGACTCCCTGCTGAGTGCAGAGCCTGAGATGAGGACCTGAGCCAAAACCAAGAGCCAGATACTTAACTGAATGAGCCACCCAGGCTCCCTAATAAAGGAATTGTTAATTTTATCCTGTTCTGAAAATCCTCTCTGCTGCTTCCAGATCCATAAAGGTGACTGGGATGATATGGGCCTCTCATTTGTTTGGCAGGTGGCTCTTTCAAAACTCCCTTCACATTCCTGTCACTTTATTGTGGGACTTCTGAATACTGAAGTCCTGCCAGTCAGGGTGATTCCAGGTGCTATGAGAAGGACATCCAAATAGACAGATCGGAGACAGCTTCCCAAGGGTATCGAGTTCTAGGAGGTTGATATTCATACCTCCTCCCCAGTGCATGCTAACAACAGACAGATGGGGCTGTTACAAGGGACAATTCCAGCTGGGATAATATGGCCCGATCTGCTAGCAAAGCAGAGAGCTGTGTAAGTCCCTTTTATGAGCACATTTATCTCCTCCAGGTCACTGCCTAAAGCAAAGATAATACTTGAACCCCCAGGAGCCATCTCTACTTCTTCTGTAGAACTGGACCAGTGGCTGGCATTTTAAGAAGCATGCGGAAGAGATATGGATCCGAGCCTCAGTTATAGCCAATACCTCAACACGGAGGCTGAGTGTCAAACCATGTGAAGGGCCCATCCTTGTTGTGGAAAGAGCAACAGTGGGAGGCAGAGGTCAGCCGTGAGGGAGGTAGATCTGACCCAGATGGGTACAAGGCTGTGGCGGGGCTCACAAACCACAGAGTGGGGAGGAGTTCCAAGGAGGGAAGTAACCAGAAGGAGAGGCAGGAGGCTCCTGTCAGCTTCATGCAGGTCAGATCACTTCTGGTTTATCTATTTCTTGGTTCACTTCAAGAGGGGTCCAGAGTGATCTAGATGAGCAGAAGAGTAGAAGAGTGTCCTAAGATGAAGAGTGGAGATACTGGGTGTGTGGGGTGGGTGTTCTGTCCAGGCCCTGGCAGTCTTGGTAGTGACAGCAAAGGGTGTGAGGGGCCATCTTAGAAGAAGACAGAAAGGGATCCCTGGGCTTCCAGAAGCATCTGTAAGGGGTAGGTCTACCTCTGAAGATGGAAAATATTTCCAGCAAAGGTTGATCTTGAACGTTCTCTGACCATAAGTGGATTAGGAGAAGCCATCTGGACCACTGGTCAGGGAAGCTCTCTGTCCTTGCTGCTGAGTGGTCCAGGGGTAGCAGCAGCATCACAAGCTTGGAGATGTTAGAAATACAGACTCTCAGTCCCCGACCTTCACCTTCAGGAAGTGATTCTTTCGCACACTCACGCTGGATGAGATTTTTTTTTTTTCCCCCCAGAGGAACTCTTTCTTTTATTTCTTTCTCTCCCATCTGGGGAGGGGGATTCCATTAATGATGGATAATCTTTCCAGAAATAAAGTCAAAAGGTATTTATTGAAATATACTTGAGTATGCTGGGCTCAGGAGTTTGAAGGAATAAAAATAATTATTGGTTATTAATTATGGAATGGTATCTGACAATAAGTAGCTTATGTGTCACTTTGATTTATCATCAGAAGTGGTTTTTTAATTTCTTTTCAGCATAACAGTATTCATTGTTTTTGCACCACACCCAGTGCTCCATGCAATATGTGCCCTCCCTAATACCCACCACCTGGTTCCCCCAACCTCCCACCCCCCACCCCTTCAAAACCCTCAGGTTGTTTTTCAGAGTCCATAGTCTCTCATGGTTCAACTCCCCTTCCAATTTCCCTCAATTCCCTTCTCCTCGCCATCTCCCCTTGTCCTCCATGTTATTTGTTATGCTCCACAAATAAGTGAAACCATAGGATAATTGACTCTCTCTGCTTGACTTATTTCACTCAGCATAATCTCTTCCGGTACCGTCCATGTTGCTACAAAAGTTGGGTATTCATCCTTTCTGATGGAGGCATAATACTCCATAGTGTATATGGACCACATCTTCCTTATCCATTCGTCCGTGGAAGGGCATCTTGGTGCTGGATGAGATTCAGAAGAAGCGTGTGGACAATTAGTCATCAGGGATTGCTCCTTCCCTGGGAGCTTCTCTCCAGAGTGGAGCACCAAGGAGTCTCTTAGCTGGGACACTCCTCAGCTTTCTGCCCTGAGCTACTTGGCTTTTTGTCCAGCCTCCACTTTGGCAAGCAAGCAGCAGCAACAGTACAATAAACTAATAGCCTCTCCCCTTGTTCTCTGCTCACAGTTCAGAGTCCATCCTCCAGAACCCTCAGGCACCATGAGCTTCTTCATTTTGTTTCAAGAGGGAGTGTCTCCAGGTGACAGTGGCCTTCTGGAGCTTGTCTGCGCTGACTTAAACCTGCACCGTGATGCAGGTCCTCATGACAGGGCCTGGAACGACTGTCACAGGCACGTTGCTGTCACATAGCTCACCTGGCATGGTGCCGATTGGCTGAGGAACAGCTAGGCCAGGGTGTGCTGTGGCACACCAGTTCAGGAGGCCAGAATCAATGGTGTTTTGAAAACCAAACAGCTCAGGGTCAAATTAACCCAAGAATCACTAAATTAAAGGCAGCCATGTGAATTCTGACACAGCCAAAACTGGCTGATAGGACTTGCAGGGCTGTTGCTTTGCAGGAATATCAGGAGTGTCTAAAGGTTGTCAAACCCTTTCTGTTTTTCCAGGTGAGTGTTCCGTGGAACCCGTTTTAAGGAATCTGTTGCCAGGGTTGCTGCCTGCCTCCAAATCTACTTGGAACAGGCCCACAGTTCATGGGATAAGATGTCCAAGAACAGCTGTTCTGGCGAAGATCGTGGCATATACAAACATACAAAAATGTGGTGTCGCACTTCTGGGACTTAAATTAGAGCCACTTGTAGCCTTTATGAAGAATACTGACCCCAGAGATTGTGATTTAATTGGTTTGGGGTGTGACCTCTGAATCACTGGGTTTAAAAGCTAGGGAGGACATGGATGCCAGCGGAGAGTAGGGCTCTGGACTGAGGGCAGGCATGGGAAGAAGGTGGGTGTTGTCTGGACCCCCAATGCCTTTTGGTTGCTCCAGCTTTTCTGTGGCTTCTCCCTACTCCACAGCCCACAGAGTGAGAGCCATCCAGGCAAAACCACCGTGGGATTTTTTTTTTTTTTTTTTTTTTTTTTTTAATGAGACACCAACGGTGTGTCATTTATAACATTCTTCATGTCAAGTTTCCCCCTTATTCCTTATTTGGAGCCTGTCTTTGTTTTTGTGGTTTCTGAAAAACACAATCTGCTCTTGTGTTGCAACACAGGACCGAACGTTCCTCAGGAGCCGTTTGACTGGCGCCGCTAACCAGCAGTCCCAAGACAGGAGATATGCTGATGCTACGGCAGCGCAGCTCACCGTGTGCCAGGAGGACGCCCATCCTATTTCTGTTTCTTGCACTTGATACAGGTGACTTTATAAAGAGTGTATCAAACAAATTCAAGGTTATATAAAATTCTTGCCAAGAAAACTCTTCAAGGAGCTTGGGTGTTCACATAGTTTGGCTTCATTACTATTAAAAACAATCTTAGGAAATTGATGTTGGAATTTCCATCTTTCTTGTAGATTCATTTTTTTCATTAATAAAGTAATGAGCACAAATCCTAATTATGTGCTTACCCTGTGGAGCTGGGGGGTTAAGCCCTGGAGACATAAGCGGGAGTTTATGCCTCTGCTCCTCACTCTGGAGGTTGCAAACCACTCACTGACAGCCCCTGTGGGAGAAGTGGTCCTCAGACCACCAGTACCTGACCATACTGAGGACTTCCAGGGCCAGGCTGGGACCCCCTCAGTGACACGTAGCCTGAAACTCCCCTCCTAGGCTGCCTCTCCCAGTGGGCTGGCTTGTCTTCCCTGAGAGCAGTTCCTTAGTCAATCGCTTGCTCATGAATCCTCACATTGCTGTCTGCTTCTGGCCAACTCAACCTCAGACAGCTGTGGCAAAGAAGACAGAAAATAAAACAGTAAGCAAACAGATAAAGAACTGAAACTGCAACATGGGTGCTGAGAAGAAGACAGGCCAGCGAAGGGCAAGGGAAGGAACCTTCCAGGCATCAAGAATGGCTGCAGAAACCCCATGGTCATGGTCGAAAGACTGAAGGCTGCCCTGAGGCTGCAGGTGGTGGGGAAGGACCAGGGGTTTGGAGGCCTTGGGGGAGGAGCATGACTCACGGCCTTCCTAAAGGCCCACAGGGAGTTTGTGTTTTATTGAACTCTGGGTTATCTGCTACCTAACTATAGTTTAGAAGAGATAAAAGCAAAAGTCCTAGAAGGGGAGCCTCAGTGGCTGATTGACCTATCCAAAGGCTTGATTTTTCCTCTATTTTCTAGCAGAAGTATCAGAGTAAAAGTCCATGAATCTACCATATTGAAACACACCCAGATTGCACCCAGCCAACACAACATGGACAGGTTGCTAGAAAGAAGGCCATTCTCTGGGATCCGACTTCAGTTTACAGATGACCCACCAGCCCCTGCCCTGTCCCCTCCACCAGCAAGCCTCCCAGAAACACCTCCATCTCTACTAACTCATTCTTGAATCTGTATCTCACAGTCTAGACTCAATGGGTAATATCTTATTTAAGGTTATAAGATTCCAAGCAATGTATTCTGTTTCTAAATATATTTCTTCTAACTGTCAGCACTGTTCCCTGACTCCACACATTCGATTTGTCTTATGAGGGCACAGACTTCTACCATTTCCCCTGTTAGTTCTCAACTTCCCAAGCATGAAATTCTAGTGACTTGTCCTTGGACATATGACACCACTGTCCACTGTAGGCTGGCTTATATTTTGCTCACGGGTACTTTTGAGGCTCCATGTGAAAATTACTGAAGACTCAGATTAACCTTATGGAGGGGACATTTTCAATTAACATCACTGTACAACAGTATATACATCTTATTTTGTACATGCATTTCCTATTAACTGGACAGAAGCTATTTATCCTCCCATAATCTAGCATTTCTCTGGTGACAGGTTCTGGGTCAACCATGTGATTTTTATCACCTAGGAAAAACAGCTTTTCTTCTGAGATCTTTAGTCAGCTCCAAATTTTAGGACAGCCACGGTGGCAGCAGTCTGCTTCCGTCCACTCACAAATGAGAAAGATGAGCCTGGCAAGAATCACTCGGCATACTTTCCACACTGAAGGCCTCCCTCTTACCTCCTTCCCTCTACAGCTCCTCCACGTGCATAAAACACAGGCCACGTGCACCACGGTAATTGGTTCCACTGAAGATGGCTGTGCTTGTTCTTCCTCCATGAGGACAGAGTCTGTCTCACCCTTGTGATGATTGAATAGAAACAGCTCCTTGATCCCACAAAACGCCTCTTGTCATGGAAATTTCACTGAAAAAATTCCCAGCACACTGCGTGGCAGGAGACCTACCATGTTAGTTGGTGATGCATTCCAGACCACCTGTTTCACTTGTGTGATTTTTTTTTCTTTCTATTTTTAAGAAGCACTGGAATGATTTGCTGGTGAAGAAAAGTAAAAAAATATTGGTTCAAATAAAAGCTGGGCTCACATCAGATTTAGTGCTGTATCTGTCACTGCTTCCTGGTAGCATGATTCATGGATGCTGAGCTGTGCTGGATGTAAGGACCCTGCTTCCCAGCACATTCTCATCACCGACACTTTGAATACAAAGGAGACATCTCTCTAACAAACTTCAATACCTGTCGTTACTTTCTTTTTCTTATGGTATTATGATACGGTGAGAAGGAGATGATGTTTTTATCAGCACTGGTCAGGGTTATATGGTACCACCAACGTCTCAAGTCTAATCACCAAGGAAGTCTGCCTTACACACTTATTAAAGAGTCACCAGAATGTTGAGGTTAGTGGTGGCCTGGACACGAAATGTTTTCATAAACGATTGTGCAAATTTACATTACATGGATCTCTAAAGGATCCTGTCTGGACTGGCTTTCATTCAAATGAATGTTACCAGAGATAAGTGGCCCTTCAGCTAAGCTTGGGGAAACTTTATTAAAATACAATTGAGTTTAGAATAAACATTTTGCTGGTATTTGCTCAAAATGGAGTATGACGGAAATTCATCAGAAGCCTGAGTCTTCTCTTCGCTGGTATTCAGACTGCATTTATCCACGTTAGAAAGCATTTAGCTCACAGCTACATGTAAATATATCAAAGCTGATTTCATTACAAGAAGTACAGTCTTGCCATGACAGAAGATTCCAATTCTCTGGCACTAGTTCCCTTCGTTAAGGCAGCTGTAGATATGACAAGCCCCTCCTCACCCACAATTGTGACTAGTGGCTCAGAAGTCCCAGTCAAGAAATCTGGTCAGCACAAATTTGAAAAATTAAAAGAAAAAAAGGCTTTTATTTATTTGACAAATAAATTTGATTTGATGCTCCCACCCTTTTATATATTGAAAAGTATTTCAGAGGAATATGAAAAATGATCAGCTTGTATTATTATGACAGATGGATTTATTATCTTGGGAGATTCTCTTCCCATCTAATGGCTATAATTACACACTCCACTGCCTTTTATTGATATATAAGATGAGACTAAGTTAGACGAGAACATAAGAGATTGATTTCTATTTTTTAAGAAACGTGCCTTGAATTCCACATTCAAATGAGTTACCCTTGATACAAAAGATTAAAACAATAAATGGCATACTCTTATGCTAATCACGTTTATATTTCACAAAATAATTTTGAACTCTTTTTCTTTGGAAGTGGTATTTAGAATGCCCTCATTAGTGGAAAATATTTCATAAAAGTATATTTAATTTCTAGATGAGTCAAACATACTCATACAGTGCGCTTTGAAAAAATAAGGTGGTTGCTGCAGTTTGGGCAACACAAATGAGTTATGACCCTAAGAAGATAAAACTATTATTTCATTTTGGATTCACAGGTGGATCCAAAATAAACTGGGATATCTAAATATATTTAATTGCAGACTGTCCCAACGGAGGAAAATGATAATTTAATTTTCTAATGCTATAAGCAAATATATGTCATATTATTTAAAGATAATTAATTTGATTAAAATTCTTAACCTAACTGTAAGCCATCTGCGGACATTTGAACATATTCTTTGTCTGAATCTAGTGATGCTGGAAAATGCATGTCTAATACTTCAGGCAATATCCTAGCAAGGCTTCTTATATGATGGCAGTGTCAGGAGGTAGGCATATGTTATCTTCCAGAAACAACTAGAAAAAAATTGTCAATACAGCCTTATAAAGGCTCTCAACATTGACCAATAGTATTTGAGAAGTATTTACTTACCACCTGCTGCTGAAATTTGAGTAAATACAATGGGGGTCTATGCCTGGCCCCCATGCTTGGCCCATGCAGTATTTCTCTGGGGGTGAGGCTAGCCATGGGAACTAATCATTTCATTGTTGGAGGGGCTTAACTGATTGGAAATAGAGTGGAAAATCCATTCCCAGCTATGAACGAGAAAACCCTAAAGCTCTCCCAACCTATGGCTATAGTCCTGGTTGGGTCAAATGGCAGATTGGAGGACAACCCAGAAATTTAACAGGGAACGCCTGGAAATGAGAGAACCACAGAGGGATTTTAGTAAGCTCTCTTCACATGCCTGGCTGACATGGTGGCTAACACTAAAAAGTCAGGAAGAGGTAAAAAGAAAACAACAACAAAACCAAGGAAAAAGTAGAAAACAACAATCAAAATGGCAGACAGAAACCCAATCATATAAAAATTACATTTCGTGCAAATGGACTAAATAGTCCAATCAAATGACAGGTTGTAAGACAATAAAAAAAAAGAAAAAAAGAAAGAAAACAAGATAAACTATATGCTTCCTATAAGAGAT
This sequence comes from Lontra canadensis, assembly GCF_010015895.1. NCBI lineage: Eukaryota > Metazoa > Chordata > Mammalia > Carnivora > Mustelidae > Lontra > Lontra canadensis. The sequence continues at coordinate 26,017,883 of NW_022631010.1, read as the reverse complement.
ATACTTTAAATTCTGAGACAAAAAGAAATTCTAAGCAAAGAGATGGAAAAAGATGTATCGTGCAAACAGTAGTAATAAGGAAGTGGGAGTGGCTATATTAATATCACACAAAATAGACCTGAAGACAAGAAATATTATTAGACATAAAGAGGAACATTTTATGATACTAAAATGGTCAATATTTAAGCAAGATATAATAATAATAAGAGGGACACCTGGGTGAACCAGTCAGTTAACCAGACTCTTGGTTTCAGCTGAGGTTGTGACCTCATGGATCATGAGATTCAGTCCCATGTTGGGCTCTGCACTCAACAGGGAATCTGCTTGAAGATTCTCTCCCTCTGCCTTTCCCCCTGCTGTCTCTCTCTTTACCTTTCTAAAATAAATTAATAACTCTTTAAAAAATAATAAATGTGCATGAACCTACCAATGGAGCCCCAGAATACATAAAGCACACACTGACAAAATCAATGGATTAATTAGGCAGATAAACAGCAAGGACAAAAGACATGAACAGCACCATCAGCTAACTTGACCTAACAAACATTTATAGAATACTTTACACAATGACAAAATACACATTCTCTCACAAGTGCACATGGCACATTTCCCAGAACATATTATATGCTAGGTACCATATCAAATCTCAATAAATTTAAGAGAGAAATTATACAAACTATGTTCTTCAACCACATGAAATAAAGTGAATAAATAATAAAAAACATTGGGACACTTAAGAATATTTGAAAAATCAAACAATACTTTTATAAATAACTCAGTAAAATAAGAAATCACAATGGATATTAGAAAATATTTAAAAATATTTAAAATATAAAATATAAAAAATATTTAAAAATGAAAACAACATATCAAAATTTGTAATCAAGACAGTGTTTGAGAGACATTTATAGCTTAAAAATATATATTATGAAGGGAAAAAAAACTCAAATCAGTAACTAAGCCTCATGTAAAGAAACTAAAAAAAAGACAATTTTAACCCAAAGGAAACATTTTGGATAAAATGGAAAAATCCCTAGAATGACACAAATTAATAAACTTGAGTCAAGAAGAAAGGAAAATCTTAAGATTTTCTTTAATACAATAGATTTAAAACAATAAAAAATCAGATCAGATCTGTAATCAAGACTCTTCCTACAAAGAACAGCCAAGACCAGATGTCTTCATTAATGATGTCTAATAAATGTTAAAAACAAAACCAAAAACCATACTATGCAGAATATTTCAGACAAAAGAAAAGGGAACCCTTTTTAACTCTTTCTATAAGGCTGATAATAACTCTTTCTATAAGGCCCTGATACCAGGGCTAGGAAGAGATATTACAAGAAAAGAACCACAGACTAATATCACTCATGGACACAAACATAAAAATTCTTAACAAATTATTAGTAAATCAAATCCAGCAATATTTAAAGTGGAGTATATATCATGACCAAGGGGGATTTATCCCCCAAAGTAAGGAGACTTTAATATTTGAAAATCAGTTAATGTAAGAGATCATATTAATAGAATAAAGGTCAAAAGAAAAAACCCACACATGATAATCTAAATAGAGAAAAAGCATTTGTCAAACTTAAACGACTATTTTTTATTTTAGAAAGACCAAATTGTTCAAAGTTGTGATGGAAGGGAATTTTCTACTCCTGATTAAGAGCATGGACAACATTATCCTTCATCAGGAAAGTCTGAGTGCTTACCTAAGATCAGGGGCAAGGTAAGGATGCCTCCTGCTCACCATTTTCCTTCAACATCCTAATTGTTTCTAGCCAGTGCAATGAAGCAAAGAAAATCAAACCCCAAATCCCCCTGCCCCAAATCTCTCAAGGGAGACTAAAAATATTTTTTATAATATTGTCAATTATTTTCTGAATTATTTGTTTCCTCTGGGTCAACATTTCTATTGTTGTTATTTTGTTTCATTCATGGTTTTGAATTTTCTTCAAGTGTTTGTTGAATCCCTCCTCTTTACTCACATTTATGAAAGGGGCACATGTCAGGGTTATATCACAGTTGTGAAATTCTGTCTTTCCTGACAGGCTTCAAATTTGTAATAGGAGGGCAGACTCCTGGTCTTGGGAAGACCCAGCTGTAGGCTCATTGCAATGAGGAAGTGGTCTGTGACTGCGCCAGCCCTGCCTTCTTGTTCTCTAACCTGTGGCCTCTGAAAGAGCAGTTTACAGTAACACGTATTCCCCCCCGCCGCCCGCCAACATAGGAGGACAGCATCACCATTAGGCCGCAAGAGTCTGAAGTCAGCATGTCTCAGTTCCAAGAGCTGTCAGTAGAGCCAACTGTGTGACCTTGGACACCTCCCAAGTTTCAGTGTCCTTGTGCACAAGGTGAGACAGGACCAGCACCTGTGGCCCAGTGCTGCCAGGGGGTTACCTGACAGCGGGTTCATGAAGGGCCTGGCACAGACTGATACTCCTTCAGTGGGTCCTAACTCCCCTTTCCTTTCCGTGGTGAAGAAACAGCTCCCCAGACCACCTTGGACACTGTTTCTAAGCGATGATATTCCATGTGCTCTAGGATCCTGAAGGGGTTGCACCATTACAAATATAAGGGTAATAATTGGCCTTTAAACATTGGCTAAGTATCTTTAACAGCAGGAGGGAACTTAGGCCTCTCTAGCCATGAACTCCATCTCCTTTATTTCATAGCTTTAAACTCAAATTTTCCATTTCATAAAACTGCTTTATTACCCAAGCCTGGAATCTCTGTTTGAGTTTCTCTGTGTGAAAAGAAGTGGTTTCCTGCTGTTTGTGTTCTTGAAAGCTGCAGTTTTAGCAGTGGTCTGGACACTGGATGAAACAGTAGACAAACACCAGGGAGGCGGCCCTGGGTTGTGGAGCACCAGGCCCCAAATCATGCACCCAGAGTGGCTAGAGGGTCCCTCCTGGCGAGGCCTGTCTGGTCACACTGAGTGCAATGGGCACCCTATGCAGAGCACCCACCTCTGTACTCCCATGATCCCTCAGAGACTCCCTGAGTTCTCCTGATCTGATTCAGAGCCCCAGCAATTCACCATCTCTTGGATAGAGCAGCACAAATTTCAGTTTCTGAGGCCTTTCCATAAAGATTCTTGGCATTAGTTACCCAACATACTCATACTAATAAAACCTTGAGGGTTAATTGAAAACTCCACATGTTCTTGCAGAAATGTGCACCAAGTGAGCAACCCTCTGGATCAGGGATGTCTTCATTATAAATGTCCGGGATGAACCTCTCTAGGTAGCATGATAAGGTAGGAGGCATGTTGTCTGGTACACAGGAACTCTAGCGATAAGGACCCCTGCTCTTTGTCAGCACAATGGCTTTCTGAAAATTGCAGCTTTTAGGAAATAGTAGCAGTTTGCTATAGACTGAGTGAAGAAGTTGAATTCTTATTTTTTGTTGTTGTTTTCTCTGAAGTAGTGCTGTCTTCTGGGAAGGGCTTCAGATCAATATCTACTGTGTTTTCTGTTTAAGTCACAAAATAACTATGGCTGTTGTCTCTCTGTTCAATCAAAATAACTATGGCTGTTGTCTCTCTGTTCAATCAGACCTCAAATAGGCCAAATGTTTTTGCTCTGTGGTAGACTACAGACTACAATAATTGGTACCCAATTTGTTCGCATACTGTCATCCTAAAAAGTCCCTCCCACACTGACTTTGGGCTTAGCCATGCACCTCCCTTTGGGCAATAAGACAATGGCATGCATAACACGAGCAAAGACTCAGAAAGGCCTCATATGTGGGGACTCACCCTCTCTTGCTGCTCCTGGGATCTCTAGCATGACTGCTATGTGGTGGAGTGACCTGCTGGATGATTAGAGACATGTGGTCCAGCCACCTCTGTCATCTCAGTCAATGGCCAGACAGCAGTCTCTAGTACAGCTGCATAGCTGAGCTGCAGCTCCCTACAGACTAGTGAGGGAAACTGAGTGAGACTAGCAGAGCAAGAACCATCTGGCTGACACCAATTCCAGCTGTTGACCCCAATAATCATGACCTAAATAAATGTATTAAGCCATTAGGCTTTACAATATTTGTTATGCAGCAAATGCTAACTGATACATGCCCCTTTATTATTTCATGCAATGGAAAAACAGTAAACTTTACAACAGTGGCTGCGTGCACACTGACTCTTCTAGCTACTCATTAGTTTTTCTTCCTAAATAAAGACTGCCATGGCTACACCATAAGAACGTTGCTGAGAAAAATCTTGTTTTTACAGAATTCCTCATGGACCAAGTCAACCACTTTGGATTCCCATGGCTATATTAAATAGCACTGAAGGAGTGACAGGAGACATACTGGGTCTTGATTCTTTCCCCTCAGAGCCTGTGCAAAGAGCCTTTTCTTGGTCTGGGTTTGCCAACCAGAAAGTCTCTGATGAGGAAATCCAACTTTTAAACAACTTATTCCACCAATGTCATTGGGTGTGCCCTTTCTGGCTAAGATATAAATGCCAGCATGTTCCACCTTATTGTATCAGAGGTGATTATAAACATGTTAATACACAGTAAGTACTACATCATTTACTCATGAGTACTACATCATGAGTAAAGAGTCCCGCTGCTGTGTCATTAAAGTTAACTGTTTCTGATAGGCTATCACTACTGTTGCCAGGACAGGGAAACAGACTGGGTGGGAGAGCTCATTTCCCCAGAAACCTGTATTACCTGTCAAGGTCTTGGACTGACCAGGTAGGGAAGCCTGTTGTGCCAGCCACCAACCTCCTAGCATTTAATTTAAAAGACTGTCTCTAAGTGTGTTCTGGTCCTGTGCAGAATTCCAAAGGCCGCATCTACTGGTCGAGGTCATTTTCTGAAAATTGTTGCCAAAAAATGGACTCAATAATTGATTGCCAAAAATGTGATTTGAGACATATCATGAAATGACTATTTGTACTTAAATAATGGCCGTGTTTATGTGCAAGCTCAATCTGAAGCCCATGCTAGTCTTAAAGAAAGAGGAATACAATTCCTTTTAGTGCAGTTCATTATGAAGTCTCAGAATGGAAGTAAACTAAGGACTAAGAAGATGAGTAACTCACCTGTTCATCCTCACCTACCCTGGTGGAATGTAGTTATTCAAGGATATGGACTTTAAGTTGATGGATATAAGGAGAAGGAGGGAGGAATGCAGCTCACACAAGTGACAAAGTGATGATGGAAACATTCACAGATTTCTTTTACATTTTTAGTATTATTTATTATTTTCCAAATATTCCTAACAAAGCTGAAAATCTTCTGATGGCCAGCTTGACCATTTGGAAGCTTAGGGACATCTCTGCACAGGGCAGACCTGACACCTTCTTTCCCATCGTGGCTGAACAATGGCAAACTTCACTTCTTCACTTCTACTACTGTCCTGATTCTCTCATCATCTCTTAGGACAGGTCTCAATATGCTCTGTAAATCCAGTCTGGTCTTAGCCCCATGCCCCTCCCCTCTCCCCTCTATCTCCCCACTCTGTTCCACTCTGCAGCCATAGCAGCTTCTGAAAACTCGAATTCGACCCCAGCCCTCCTGTCTGAGAACCCTCAGGGACTACCCCACCCATGATGCCCATTGGGGTTTCTAGCAGTGTGGTTTATGAGGTGCAGCAAGCAACACTCCTATAGCTGACAGTGGGCCTGGACTCTCAAGTCTCAGGCCACTCTCCTCAATAGAGGGCTCCTTCTTTATGTTGTTATCTGTCCTTACTTCTGTAGGCATCTAGGTTTGTGATCTTGCCTAAATTCCAGCCTCTCTCAGAAGGCTGGTATGGTCCTGTCTCCCCAGCTTCACCATGATCCACAGGTCTTAACTACTGTAAACAGTTACGGTACCCTGCAGACCTAGGTTGGATGCCTCTGTGTTTTTTCTGCTCATGATATCCCCTTGGACCAGAGTTCTCCCACCACCACTCCCCATAAGCCATTTTGTTCTGGTTCTTCTCAAGATGTAACACGGGGGGTGCTTCTTCTGTAATGACTCCTGACCCCCCTCTTTTGATGCCCTCAGAGCAGGATTGGTACTCTACCATCATAACTCCTGTATTTTGTGAAAATTGCTTTTTTGTGTATTTGTTTCCTGAACTTCATGCAGGTCAAGCGACATTCATACTTTTGCATTTAGTGATGCCCTCAGGCCTTGAAAACGAATGGACATGTGAAAAAGGCTTGTGAATGGAAGCCAAAGTACTTCTTGCAGCTTTCTAAAAACTTCAGCATTGCCAGAGCCAACCCCATCCTGTTCCCCTTAACAAGTGTCCCCAGAGGGTATAAAGGTCTCCTCTGATGGCCTCTCCTACAACTTGACTTCTCTGGACTCCCTCCCAGCTGGTTTTCATAGGCTCCATTCATAAGAATCACTACAAAACATTTCCCATTTCTGAATTTCCTTTCTGATTAAAACCATCTCCTTCCAGTTAATTCTGGTTCTCATTCCACCTCTAGGCCTGATGCTTCTGGTTTCCTTGGCTGCTGTGTTGTGTTATACCATGCCCAACATAACATGTTTCAAAGCATGGAACCCAAATGCCCTTACCTGCCCTCCAGTCTACTGAAGCAGTGACTCTTGTAACAACTCAACTCATCTACCCTTTAGCCCAGCATTCCTACTGTTTCTTCCAGCAGGTTTAGCTATACCAAGGTTCCCTTAGTAGGAACTCTGGAATGCCAAATTTAGGAAACGGTTTGTGACAGCAAAAACTCTTCTCAAATTGTCCCTACACATGACTTTCCAGCTTCATGTGGCACTAGGACCATGTGCTAGGTCCTCTCACCTTGATCACTTTTGCCAATGACCCCTCTCTCCCAAGTGGGAGCCATTAGGAGGAATCCCCAGCTGACTTCTGGTGCTGGCAACACTTTAGTTCACTAGTAGCTCCATCCTCATAGCTATTCCCTTGGGTCACCTCTGCCAGCATCCCTGCTGAAGCTCCTACTAGTCTTTCTCCACTTCATCTTCAATTAATATTTAATAGTGCTTCAGTTTCTCCGCATTTCTGCACATTAATTGCAATCCCTAACTTTTGCCAGGCACTCATAAGTCCCCACCCAATCTCCATGTCCCGTTCCCAAAGGCTCATGATAAACACATCCTCTGACCTCTAGCTCCTGGAATTCCTCCTCCTCCTCCACATCGTATGAGAGGGTGTGGATCTTGATGTCATCAGCCGAGAGGTCAATGAACTTCCCATCAGGGTACTCCAGACTCTCTTTGGTGGGTGACCGGTCCTCAATGAAGGTGGTCTCACAACAGTCGGCAGCCACGCCATCCCCCCAAGAACGCAGCACACCCTCTGAGTAGAGGATAATGTTGGGTCGGAAATGGGACTCCACAGACTGTTGAAGTGTGTTGGGGTCCAGCAGTTGCTGGACTGGCTCATTTCTGCTGCTATCCAGGCTGGCTGGAGCTGTGCTACCCACTACCCGACAGCTCTGGTACTGTGGTGCTGGGTAAACGGACACCAGGCCATCTCTGCTCTCGGCCATGAAGTTTCTTGTGTTAATTAAGCCATTCCTCTTGCCAGCATCACTGATTTTACTGTGCACCAGCATGCTCTTCTGTTCAATTATGCCATCCATGATGCTCTCCCTCCCTGACTGGGTGTCAGGCTGGCAGTCCGCACTCCAGGGTCACACTTGCCTCATGGGACCCATTTCTCCTGGAAGAAGAGGAAACAGAGATGAGATTTAAAAAAAAAAAAAAAATCACATCTGAAAACAAGCTAATCACCTGCAACCTTGCTGTTTCAGCTTGCACTAGTCAGCTGATGCACAGGAGCTGGGGGATGGGGGTGGGGATCCGGTCAGACAATAGTCTAGTCCTACCTATGCTACCAATTTTTAAAAGGCTGTATCAGGGCAACCAGTCAGATAAAGCCAGAAATTGACTACTCACATCCCTATAAAGTCTTTGCTTCCAAATAAAGGAGATTCTGCAGAAATTGGAACCACTGCAGCTCTAGAGAAATCTATGATTGCCAGCAAACATCTTGAAACCCTCGGGTAAATCCAATCACATTAACACTGGGCCAGTCCACAGGGAAAATAAGGCTGTAAATCTGTAATGGGGACCAAATCTTCCCAGGTCCATGGCTATTCATTTAAGCAGAAAACATACACCCAAGGAAGAACAGGTCTAAATAAATGTCCCACACAGATTTAGAAGATAAATGACAAGAAAACCCACACCATTAGTTCTGTATATAGACAAAATTCCCCAACTAAGGAAACACTCACGTGTACATTCTAACGTATGTATTAGCACTAGCTCAATGCTCACATATGCCTACTGGACTTCCAACACAGTTCCAGGAATTGAACTAGAAGTTCCCCTGCCTTAATGGTACTCAACTTAGAGAAACATCTACATATATGGGATACAATTAAAAACCCCTCTAAGTTGTTTCTCCCTAGATGACATTCTTTTCTAGCATATTGAATGTTCCAAAAAAAGAAAAAAAGAAAAAAGAAAGAAAGAAAAGAGAAATAAAGAAAGAAAAGGAGGAGGAGAAAGAAAAAGATACCAAAGATTAAGATTTTGGGAGATAATGCATTTCCTTGCACAGCAAAGAAAACCCTCAACAAATAAAAAGACAAAAGATATTTGCAAATAATGTATCTGATAAAAATATGTAACTGATAAGAGGTTAATATCCAAAATATATGAAGAATTTACACAACTCAACACCAAACCAAACCAAACCAAACAAAATAAAAAAGATTAATTAAAAATGGGCAGAGGACCTAAATAGACATTTTTCCAAAGAAGACATACCGATGGCAAACAGCCATATGAAAGATGATCAACATCACTCATGATCAGTGAAATGCAAATCAGAATCATGGTGACCTCATACCAGTCAGAATAGCTAGTATCAAAAGGACAAGTAATAATAAGTATTGGTGAAGATGTGGAAAAAAGGAACCCTCCTGCACTTTTGGTGGGAATGTAAATTGGTGCAGCCACTATAGAAAACAAATATGGTGCTTCCTCAAAAAATTAAAGATAAAAATACCATATGATCAAAATACCAAATACTACTGGGTATTTACCCAAAGAAAATGAAAACACTAATTTGAAAATATATATGCACCCCTATGTTTATTGCAGCATTATTTATAATAGCCAAGAATAGAAGCAACCCAAGATGTTTATCAATAGATGAATGGTTAAAGACATAGTGTGTGTGTGTGTGTGTGTGTGTACACACATGTGTGTGTACACACGTGTGTACATACACACATATATAATGGAATATTTCTCAGCCATAAAAGAGAATGAGATCTTGCCATTTACAACAACATGGATGGACCTGAGATTAGGAGGTACAATTCTCCAGTTATAAAATACATAAGTCATGGGGATGAAAAGTAAAGTAATAACATTGTATGGTGATAGGTGGCGACTACACTCATCATGGCAAGCACTAAGTAATGCATAGACTTGTTGAATTACTATGTTGCACACATAAAACTAAGATGGTATGTCAACTACAGTTAAGAAATAAAAAATACTAAAAATTTTAAATAAAATAATTCAAAAGCACTTGAGTAATTTCCTATAAGAAAAAAATAATCATGATGTAAGGACAACATTTTCTTAAGATTTATAAATGCTTAGACTTTTCCTAACAACAAAAAGAATGAATTTCCTCAAGAATTTCCTCTTTGTGAGTTAGTAGCTATTATCATGAAAACTTTTCCATCTTAGGGACTTTGAGTACTCTAGCTTTTTATTAGATTTTGGAATTTTCTGATACCATAATTGCTTTATTGGTGGTAGTTACAAGAATTTAAAATTTCAGACTGGCCGAGAGAGAGAGGTCACCTTTGTGACTAACTAGAAAATAACATTTTAGTAGACTTGACAAATGACTAGTCAAGCTACAGCATATGCACGGAGAGATGGTGGGTATTATTTATGTGATACTGTGTCAGATTTAAGAGAGGTCAAAAAACACACTGCCACATCTGCTGATGTGCTACTGAGAAATACTTAGCTCTGGAGACAAATTTACAGTCTGAGAGCTAAAACATTAATTAAACTATTTAGACAAGATCTTTTGAGTACCGGCAACATGCAAGGCACAACATGTGTCAGCATCATCTCTGGGATTGATCATCTTCCAAGCTAGCACAATATGCTCATTGAGGTGCTTCTGATCCAAACCCTCAACCTCTCTAATCTTGTCCTACAGAGAAGCCACTCAAAATTGGGCCCCTTGTAGGGTTTGTGATTGCCAGATATACTACAAAGTTTAGAATAATCTTCTTGAAGTGTAATTTGGTTCCTCAGACTGAGCTCCTTCTCCTCAAATCTGTTTTAAGTATCTTACAAAAGAGATGTGGATGCATCTGTTCCAACTCCACATCTTCAATGGAGTTGCATGTTGTTGCCCAGCTAGAGGGACCTCTCCCATTTCTGGTGTGTTCTCAGCCGCTGTATTACAGTTTCTGTTATGGCTCCTATTGCCTCCTCCTCAGCAAACATGACAGCTTCTAATGTCAACATCCTCCTCCAGCCCTTGGCCCTGCTTTTCTCCCAGAGCTCCTTGAGACTAAAGAACCAATATTACCTTTTCCCTCTCTAGCACCTGGTATGCAATAAGTACTCAATGAACAGTTGAAATAAAGTCTCAAGTGTTATGTAATTAGAATAATCCCCACTTAGTGATCTCCTTGAGCTGCACAAGGTGCAAATGTGAATCTGATGTTACAGCACCTTGAGGTAGGCACAACTTAGGTCTCTGAGGTGCTGTCCACAGTTTGACACCTAAAGTAACAGCCGAGACCTGGCAGCATCAGGACCACCTGGAAGTTTGTTAGAAAGGTGGACTCGTCAATACACCTGGGAGCACTGAATCAGAATCTGCACCACAGAAAATGATGATTCTGAACATAAGGTTGAGGCTTTTTTTGTTCCATTGTATATACTGCAAGTTTTGGCCTGTTGTACTAGTTGGCTCCATTGTACAAAGGATAATTTACTCTCTTTTTAAAAAAGTCTTCAAATAAATATATCGAGCACACTTAAATTCATTTCTTCTTGAAGTGAATTTTTCCAACTATGAGCATCATACGTTATGATTACATTGGGATGAAAGAGGCTGAAATCAGTGAAATCTTATCTTTATCACTTGCAGCATCCTTCACTATGTCTTTAAACACAGACCAGCTTATTATATATATTGTATTTCACTTCATAATTCCTATTAGCTCATTTCCTCTGTGTTCACTTCTACCCCATCCTCCCTGAGAGCAGGTTTCCACCAGCAGGAGTTTAGCAGCTCAGAGATAACAAGGAGAGAAAATGTTGCTACTCATTGGGGTAACCCACCAACCTCCTCCTCACTGCTTTTTGGAATCCTAATCCAGTGACTGTGCTGTTCTTCCCAGGCTCCTTATAACACATATAGGTTTATATAATATCACTTGTCATATTGTATAACAAATAATACTTTGCTTATTTTATTTTTTTTTTCTCAGTCCATGATATTCAGAACCAGTGGCTGTCTCTTATTTGACTCTTCATCAGCTTAAATAGCCTTGACTACATCTTGCATGCTGCCTCCTGTTGACAAAACTCTTTCTGGAGTGCATCAATGGCCAATCTCCCAACTTCATTCTCTGCGTAAAGTTTTGAAGGCTGTTTCTATGAGTCCAGCACTGGAAGCCAGTTGGAAGGCATCACACCAGTCAGTTATGCTGCATCTTCTTCTCTTATAGCTGCTGGTAGATGGGGGTGGGAGAGTGGGGTGAGGGGGCAGCTCCATGTGTCTGCCTGTGATCCCCAGTTACTCCTCCTTCCCTGGTTCTTGTTATCTGTACTGGTGTTTGAAGAACCCTCCTGTTTACAAGTTTAGATGAATACCAGACAGATAAGAAAATGATACGATCCAATAATTGCACTCCTGGGTATTTATCCAAAAGATACAAACAGTGATTCAAGGCGACACATGCATCCCAATGTTTATGGCAGCATGTCCAAAATAGCCAAAGTATGGAAAAAGTCCAGGTGTCCGTTGACAGATGAATGGATAAAAAAGTTGTGGTATATACACAATGGGATATTACTCAGCAATCAGAAATGATGAAAGCTTGCTATTTGCAATGGTGTGGGTGAAACTAGAGGGTATTATGCTAATTGAAATAAATTGGTCAGAGAAATAGAAATACCATATGACTTCACTCATATGTGGAATTTAAGAAACAAAACAGATGAGCATAGGGTAAGTGAAAGAAAAATAAAGTAAGATGAACACTGAGAGGGAGGCAAACTATAAGAGATGCTGAACTCTAGGAAACAAACTGATAGTCATTGGAGAGAGTGAGTAGGGGAGGAGGGATAACTGAGTTATGGGCATTGAGGAGGGCACTTGATGTAATGAGCACTGGGTGTTAAATGCAACTGATGAATCACTCAATTCTATCTCTGAAACAAACAAACAAATAAGTAAAATTAAAAAAAAAAGAAAAAAGAAAATGATGAATCTAAGTAATCCAAGCCATTACGATCCTTTCTGCTTAGGATCAGAATATCACATCTGATGTTTCAAAGTACATGGGCTTCCAAGAGATAAATTTTATGGCTCAAGTAAATACTTTCAGTGAATTGAAAAAGAGAGAGAGAGAGAACTGATAGAGATCGTGAAAAAGAAAAAAAAATAAAACAAAAGTAGGTATACAACATCTGTACGAACTTCATATCATATGGAAACAAGTTTTCCTTACTTTGGGACTGTCATGATATAAAGAAAACTATTCTAAGAGCTAGGAAACCAGGGATTTAGTGACAGCTTTGATACTAAATGTCTGTGTAATGTTGGGCAATTTGCCTATGAAAGTGGATTTGTTAATAAAGTAGTTAAGCAAGAGAAACTTTAAGGTCCCTTTCAGCTCCATGATTTGTACCTCTCGCCCACGAGTCTTGGATTTTATGAAATTAGACAGAGCTTTCCACAAGGTAGTGAAAAAAAAAATCTCACACCGATCATAAAAAGTTAGGTTTCAGTTTAATAGAAAAAAAGTGTGTGTGTGTGTTATGTGTGTGTGTGTGTGTGTGTGTGTGTGTGGTGTGTATAAAATTTATTATTGTAAGACACCATGTTAGGTTCTTACAGGAGATAGAAAGATGAGTTTCTAATAGTAAAGATCAAATCAATGAAAAGATAAGCAATGACATAAACCACTGTAATAGCAGTTATTTCAAACTAAGCTAAAAGCAGTTAAGAAAATGACAGATATTATGAGCAAACAATATTTATCAGAACTGGGGAAAAATCAGAAGCAATGTAATTTGAGAATAGAAAGAGATGTGAACAGAACCTGGGAAAGAATTCGAAAGAAAGTAATTTCAGAAGTCAAGACTAAACCAGAAGGGACACAGGAGTGGAAAAGCACAGTGGATCACACCTTAAAAGAAATACAACATGTAATGTTATGTTTTAACAGGTATTAAATTTGAAAAGCATGAATATTTCAATTTATATAAAATTCTAGAGCACACAAATTGTATTGTAGAAGCAAAGGGAAGGTTGTTTGGCTCAGGGTGGGGACAGCTCCATCATGGACAGGGCAAGGGAAAGGTCCTCAGGTAATGCACATAATATGCATCTTGGGGGAGCAGAGGTTCCAAAGCAAATTCAACTGTGACACTAAAGATGCACATTTCCTTTTGTGCATTTGGAGTGCTGAAAACATTCTGAAGGAAAGTAAGGCATATAGAAAAGAGACAAAACAAAAGGAGACTTTAGAAAAGCAAACAAACAATGGAAAAGAGCAAATGTTAAAACTATGATTTAAGAAAATTTTCCTGTAATTAATGTTGAAGGGGTACACTGAGTACCTGGGAAAACTAACCCAGAATAACTAAATCCATATAAATTATAGTAAGTCTACCTAACTTTAAAGGAAAACAAACACAAAAACACCTTTGGTTTTCTGGGAATTAAAAAAAAAAAACAACAGAATTACCTGAGTCACTAAAAAGAGTAAGAAAACCAGATTATCACTAAACTCGTGAATAAAAATGCTTAATCACAGAAGCCAGTAGAGCGAGGCAATGAATGCTTACTAAAGCATGAATTCAGGGTTTTATACCCAGTCACACTGACCTCCAAGTATAGGGAAGCCAACACAAAGAACTAGAGAAATGCCATTCACAGATCTTCCTATGGAATCTAAATGAATATAAGCTACACTCAGATAATTAGACAGGTGTTATAAAAGGGCTTATAGCTGCTGATGGCTGCTAGCAGGGCAAAAATAAAGACAATAGACATTACAGGCTTTCTGATGACAATGCATGCCAGCACCTATGATAAAGGAAATTCGCAGCTTTTAACACCTGTGGGCCCTGCTCCCGGCTCCCAGGGAAGCCATAGTTTAACATTTACCAAGGTCAAAAAGACTTGGCAAAACCTGAAAGCTCTGTTTCTGCCCTCAGCATACGCTGTACATCTGCTTCATTAGAAAAATAACTAAAAAGGAGTATTCCAAACACAAAGATAAGAAAAACAAAAAAACCTTTCCTGGTTCCTGTAAGATTCGAGTCCCACGGCCTTGCACATAATAAAGACACAAGATAAGGTCAATAATTTTCTGGTATGTCCTTTGTAATGATAATTTGTAACTCTTTATATATATATATATAATATATTATATATATATATATATTATATATTATATATATATATATTAAAAAAACAAAAAAACAAAAGAATCATAGGTAGCCATGCAGCAAATGTTCCTTCCCTGGAGCACTTTCTTCTTCGTGAAGATTGTACATTCCAGGCAGCTGTTCTCACTTGGGTTTCAATAAAATTCCTTAACTGTCTCTTTAAAATTTTTAAAAATGATTGTTCATTTTGTGTCAACTCCCACAAATGTCTTCATGCCAAACAAAGCAAAAGGAAGCAAAACACGGCCTTATTTTAATCAAATCTCTATATCCAGCTACCTATTATAGGAAATTCAGAGGACAGGAGAACATATCAAATGATATCACAGTTTTATGCAATCAGCAAAATCCAGAATGTGGACAACTCTATAGGAAGAACGAGAGAGAGAGAGAGAGAGAACACAATAAAGATTCTGTATTTTAAAGAGACTTAGAAGACATAGCAACTAATCGTGTGTTAAAGATTTTATTTATTTATTTGACAGACAGACAGAGAGCACAAGTAGGCAGGGCGGCAGGCAGAGGGAGAGGGAGAAGCAGGCTTCCTGCTGAGCAGAGAGCCTGACATGGGTCTGGATCCTAAGATCCTGAGATCATGACCTAAGCCAAAGGCAGATGCTTAACTGACCTAGCCACCCAGGCACCTCCTAACTTACATGTTGATCTTATTTCATTACATTTATTTACATTACAATTACATTCTAATCTTATTTCAATCTAATCAAACAAATGAGCTGACATGTTTTTGTATGTACATGTGTATGTACATGTCTCTGTATACACACAAACACATCCATATACTTATATAAACATATTCATACATAAGTGTCTCTACATTTATACATGCATTCACATACATTTCTATATTAGACATTGGTGAAATGAGAACACAGGCTAGCTAGTTGATGACACTTAAGTGTTCTTGTAATTTTTTTTTTAGGCATTGTTGATTTTTGAAGGTATATGATGAGGACTACAAAAGAGCTACCTAAAAAAGGAAGAACTTCCTACTTTTAGAGATTCATACTGAAATATTCACAGATTTAATAAATGATGTGATGTCTGGGATTTGTTTGAAAACCATCTGTTTTAGGAGGAGGAGTGGGTAGCATACAGAGAAAACAAAATTGGCCACAGGCTGATCATCAGTGAAGTTGGTTGATGGGTACATGGGCTCCATCCATTGTCCACTTCTTTCTACTTTCATGTGGGTTTGAAACTTTCCATATTAAAGAGTTTTTAAAATATCAGGTGATGATGTATAAGACAGATGCTATAGGCAGAGGGAAGAACATGAGACCAGGCAAAGGGGCAGGGATGCATGCAGGTAGTGTTGGGACAACTGTGGCAGAGGGGAGCTAGCAGAGAAGTTGAAGGTGGAGGGGAGAGGGGAGAGGCTTCATTAGGAGGATCTTGGATGTCAATGCATAGATAAACTCTACTTTGGCAATGGGCGCTGGGGAAGAAAGGTCCTCAAGTGGAATATGAGGAATATGGAGGCAGTTGGGTCTGTGGACAGCATGGGAAATGGGTACCTGAGAAAGCACCACCAGCACTGGGGGTCTGGCTCTGATGCAGAGAGATCTCTGTACTTATTCAGTTGGCCTCAGCGCAATGGGAAGGGATCAATGCCCTGCAGGAGACTTTAGGGTGCCACGAGTCAAGAGAGCACTGATTAGGATTCCTGGGGTTTGTGTATTTCATCCTTTTGACAAACTGATCATAAAGAGGTAGTGTGAGTAGTGACATCAGTGTTCAGAAGAGGCCCGGCTACCAAATCCTGGTCTGCTGCTATCACAGCAGATGACGAGACCTCCATGAGGGTCCCAAAGGCCCTGCCGGAAAGCAGGTACTTCTCTTTGTGAGTCCTTCTGATTTTTTTTTTTTTAAGATTGTATTTATTTATTTGAGAGAGAGAGAGAGCACAGAGGGAGAGAGAGAAACAGACTCTCCCCTGAGCAGAGAGACCAAAGCAGGGCTCTATCCTATCCCAGGACTTCGGGATCATGACCTGAGCTGAAGGCAGATGTCTAACCAACTGAGCCACCTGGGTGCCTCATGAGTCCTTCCTCTTTAACTGAGGGGTTTCTGTGTGAGGGTATCTGCCGACCACAGGTGTGCTCTTACTCATCAATCATAGGTACAAGTACGACTGTTCTCCCAGCTACGGGTGGTTTTCCACTTTTCAGAAGATGGAGTTCAGCTAGGTTTACAAATACAGGGTTTCAAACACTGAGATGGCTGTGTCCTAGGGCCATCTCCCAGAAGCCCTGTGAGAGCTCTGGAGGGGCACAGCACTGACCTGGTTCCCTGAGCTGTCCCTCCCTCCCCCGAGACACAAAGCAGCAGGCAGCCTCACTTTCTCAGGGGTGTCTCTGAGGATCACAAGGTAAGTACTAACTGTAGCTCATTCACTGGTTTGGAGGCAGAGTGGGGCTCGCCCAGGAGGAGGTGAAGGCAACAAAGCTGGCCCCAACTCCTATTGCTCACTACTCTGGTCAGAGGCAGGGTTTCTGTGGAATAATCTATGGGAAAATATTTGTGAACAGCCTGTCAGACAGAGGACCCACCCAGGAAGAGAAAACAGCCAAAATCGACGATCATGAGGAAGGGGAGGTGGGGCACAAAAATTGGGAGCACAGCTAAGCGTAGAGCTCTTGGTCCCCCCACCCATTTTGTTATTGTTTTCATTTGTTTGTTTGCTTGTTTACTTGAGTGTTTGATTCTTGGTGCTTCTTTTGCCAATAAACCAAGTTTCAAAGTCACTCTCCACATGGCTCATCCTTCTAATTCCAGTTTAGAAGCCAGTCTCAACTTTTTTTTTTTTAAATTATGTTATGCTAGTCACCATATAGTAGTACATCATTAGTTTTTGATGTAGTGTTCCATGATTCGTTGTTTGCATATAACACCATGCTCCATGCAGTATGTGCCCTCCTTAACACCCATCACCAGGCAAACCCATTCTCCCATCCCTCTCCTCTCTAAACCCTCAGTTTGTTTCCCGAGTGTCATGGTTCATGACCCCCTTTGATTTCCCCCTTCATTTTTCCCTTTCTTCTCCTAATGCCCTCCATGCTATTCCTTATGTTCCTCAAATAAGTGAAACCATGTGATAATTAACTCTGCCTGCTTGACTTATTTCACTCAGCATAATCTCCTCCAGTTCCATCCATGTTGATGCAAAAGTTGGGTATTCATCCTTTCTGGTGGCTGACTAATATTCCATTTTCAAATTTTTACTCCTCTTCACTGTGCCCTGCAGTCACCAATTCTGTTATTGTGCCTCAGAGATGCCCCTCAGATTCAGGCCACCCAGAAAGCCCTCCTCAGCTGATGGTCAGACCAAAGGTCTCCGAGGCAGTGCCCCCCATGACCCCCAAGCCTGACAGGGCACATGGATGTCTTGAGGCAGTCTGGCTCCTGATACCTGCTGCCTCTGTCCCTGATGAAACGTGTTTTTATGCTGCCACTTCTAATTTTTCAAAAGACACTTCAAGTAGACATGTTTGTGGAAAAATTTCCCAAGTTTATTTAGGTTGACTTACTTTTGCACAAAAACTATGAATGGTGCTCTCTGTGTTGACAAATACTATTGCTCACCAAGTCCTTCCTCAGCACTGTTGATGTTAGGGATGGGATTACACCAGGACTTGTGATTATGTCTCTCCTGAGAGGCTCATGTGAGCCTACCATCCAGACTCCATGCTTGAGGTTAGACTATGAGGCATGATGCCCCATGTCTCACTTTCCTGAAGGCAAATTTATGCTCTGAACTGGTCTGTGCATGTACTGAGCCCACTGGGTGTGTCATACTCTCCTGTCCCTGCTGTCCCCACCCTGCCTTCCTGTTAACTCCACGTTAACTCTGTGCTATGTATCACCTCCCCCATGGAGCAGCGGCCAGGTCAGGCCTCTGAGACATCACCCACAATGCTCTCTCTATGATTCACCTTGGACAGGGTTTTGCCTCAACTGGTCTGTGAGCTCTTCCAGGTCAGGGATCAGCAGTCCCACCCTCCTTGCAATTCTCAGAATGGGTCCTGGTTCATCCATGGGGTCCACAAGGGCTTGACAAATAACTAATGATGTCTTGTCAATATAGGCTACAACTGGATTCTAAAATGTGTATGACAAGAACTTCATTGATGAAAACAAAACCTTCTTTATCACTGCATAGTCACTAACCTAGAGAAGTAGGTATTTTAAGAGCTCATTTATCATAGGCTGAGTTATTGAATGCTATGGGTTTTCTTGATTTATAAATAATCTTTTCACTTAGGAAGAAGCTACTCCAGCCAGAGATTCTATATTATATAGGGAGAAAACATATTTCCATACATTTGGTGATAAGGGTTGGATTTTCATCAAGCCATTTCCTAGAACTTCCTTTGGCACAAAGAACAAGCATTCTGTTCTCATCTTGGAAGTTTTTGCACATAAGCCAGCAGTAAGCCAGCAAACTACTATGATCCTTCTCCCAAACAGGTAATGATTCCCATCTCATTCCTATTTTAATTAAAGATAATTATGTCCACAGGTAATAGAAGCCCCATTTTCCCAGGAGTCTGGATGCTGAAGCCTTTTTAAGTTGGACCAGCAAACATTCCCCACGCCAAGCGACAATGATCTCTGTCTGAGGTTGGAGAATCAGGCTCCGGGGGGATGAAATCCAGCTCTCCACAGCAGACTATGGCCAGAGCATAGGTGGCCTCAACCTTTAATGTAACATCCCCAGAGAAGTTTCAAAATGGAATTTGAACTCCCTCCCCCAAAACCAGGGAAGGAAGGAGGTGGGCATGTATCTAGCACCTGGCATGTGGTGAATACGTACCAGGCACTTCCATGTATTCACCTGACAGGCATTTAGTGGACACAGGAGAAAGACTGAATAAGCACTAAAGTGTACCCAGTGATCTAGACAAGGAGAAGCCTGCCTTTAGAGAATACACAAAAAACTAGGAGCAATTACCCAGGATAAAGATTGGGAAAGAGCCTCCAGTAGAGCTGTCACTAAAGATAAGGTCTGAATAGTGAAGAGGAATTAGGGATCAAGATGGGGGAGAGGAGAGTGTTCCTGGATGCCAAATGCTTTAGGGTTCAAGGCAAGGAACCAGCAGGATAGGGGTCAGTGCAGCTGGATGGTACAGAGTGTTGGGAGAGACAAGAGGGTGGGGATGGTGGCAGGAGCAATGGAACCTGCCCTAACAACCCCAGGAAGCCAGTGAGGGAAAGGGTGGAGAGGGAGGCCCTCCAAGTATATCTGAAAAGGCTGGAAGAAGGCATCTCAGCCAAGGTCCTGGTGGCTGGACCTCAGGAAGGTCCATGAATGGAGAAATGTGTTCAGTCCTGGAGCATGTATGAAACAGAGACAACAGACCTGAGTGCTTCCTTTAATATGTATAATGAGGCAGGGGAGTGGAGAATATGGGGATGAAGCACCCCTCCTTCTGGCCCAGGCCCCTGCTGGACTGAGATGCTATTGTCAAAGTAGGAAACAATGGATGAAGGCTGGATTTGGGAAAGTAGGGGGGATGATGATGAGTCCACATATACAAGATGAGTTAAATCCATGCGTGTCCCTGCCCTGGTTCCCACCATTCTGAGACTGATGGCACCATTTTGGCTATCACGGGCCAGGTCAGAGGGGTAAAGGCCCCTGGTGCAGCTTCAGGTAATGACAGATGGGAAGTGGATGGAAGAATGCCCACATCTTTGTCCCTTAGTGAGACAGTCCAAGGCAAGTGTCCTGCACAATCTCTCAAGGCCCCAGCAGCCTGTCCCCTGAGTTGCCCAGAAGTTATCTTGTGAATGTACCATTTGTTGGCACCTTCCCTTCCTGTCTCACTTCCCCTCTCCTCTACTGATACTCTTGAACTCTCGTTCTAAGTCCTGCTTCTTGGGAAGGAACCCAAGGCATCAGACTATTGTCCAACAAGCCTGGGAAGTACTACTACCACTTCTATAGAGAAAAGAGAACTACGTGAGACAGCCACCTTGCATGTCTACACATTCACAAAACTATGAGATTATTGATTGACTGAACTCATTTCTCTTGTCAGAACTTGCAGAAAAGGTATCCATCTGTCTTTTTTTTTTTTTAAGATTTTATTTTTATTTATTTGACACACACAGAGAGAGAGATCACAAGTAGGCAGAGGCAGGCAGAGAGAGGGGGGAAGCAGTCTCCCCGCCGAGCAGAAAGCCCAAAGCGGGGCTCAATCCCAGGACCCTGAGTTCATGACCGGAGCTGAAAGCAGAGGCTCAACCCACTGAGCCACCCAGGCGCCCCTTCCATCTGTCTTTATATACCCACACAGAAGCTACCAAAGGAGACAGAAGCCCTCCTAGGTCAGCCAGAGCAAAGGGCAGCATGTTGGTTTGGATGAATGTGTTTTAAAACAAAAATTAAAAACAGGCCTATGGGGCAGTTAATTCTCTTTGCAAATTCATAAGTGGCCTTATTACAGGGACAAGGTGTGTGAGATCACTCATACAGGCTTCGTGTCCTCAGTCCCCAACAGAGCGATTCTTCACTGCTAATTGATAAATTTGCAATCTGGGTCCAGAGAGCAATCTCAGGTAGGATAATGTAAGTCTGCCCTCTAAAAGATGGATTTGCTCACGAGTTGGGAATCAATTAGGTTTTCTGGCCTCTAACACATGGACTGATTTACCAGCTTTCTTCACCAAGAAGATGAATGCCCCCAGGGACCTCAGGGATTCAGGGTCATGTCTCTTGTGGTGTCTTTCAAATTCTACAAGGTCCTAAATCCTTCCTGTGAATGATCTAAATACAAACAGAGAGGATATTTCAGTGAGGGAGAGGAATAGGTGAGATTTGGACCCAGGTGTATTGGAATCCAAAGCTTAGGGTCTCCTCATTCAGTTGTAATCATGGTGACACATCTGAGAGGCTGGGAAGCACATCAGACTGTGGGCCTGCATCATCAGCTCTTACATCTGAAAGGCACGAACTATTTCAGAAAGATCCTGATTCTGTTGCTCTCTCTCTCTTCATTAGTAGATTTATTCATTTTTTAAAATAACATAATTATTCAGTTATATTGCACAATATAAAATTCACCTAACTTTTGAAGTGCACAATTCTGAGGGTTATAGTATATTCTGAGGTGTGCATCCCTCACTGTTATCTAACTCCAGAACATTTTCATCATTTCATAGCCTGTAAGCTGCCACTCCCCATTCCTCCCTTCCCTAGCCCCTGCCAGCCACTGATCTACCTTCTTTCTCTATGGATTTGATTATTCTGGACATTTTACATAAATGGAATCGTACAGTATGTGATATTTGTACCTGCCTTCTTCCACTTTGCACTATAACATTTGGTGTTATTGTATGTATCAGAACTTCCCTCCTTTTTACGGCTGAATAATAATCCATTTTAGGGATATATTGCATACTGTTTACTGCTTTCACTGGGGGATGGTTGTTACCACTGAGTTCCTATGTTATACTGGGATAATTATGATTGATCTCTCAATCCTAATTGTTGAATGGTTGATAAAATAGTACACTCTTTTTCTGCCAAATATATTGTGAGAATTAATTTGTCTTAAAAAAAAAAAAAAAAACCAGCACAAAACAAAGTCCCTGTCTTCACCTCTGGAGTGAGGAAAAGGCATTTCACATATGGCTGGGAACACTAAATGACGCACTGTATAGATGTTTAGTAAGCAGAGGTGGGGTCGCTCAAACATTAGCTGGACCAGAGAAGCCTCACTGGCAGACAGGCCATGTGACCTGCTAATGGACAAAATACTACAGTCTAAGCCTGCTGCCTCCTATGAAATAGAGCTCTCAGACACCCAAATGTAGCAGATGGTTTGGTATAGCTGAGTTTTAAGTCAGAATAGGCAGCCCGTGCTGCAGCCAAAGCATCCACCTTCCTCACTAAGAACAGGATATGAGCAATTTTGTGTTCTATCTGCTTCTAGCCCCTACAACATACACCCTTCTTAAAGAATCCTTAACATGCTCCACCAGGAATTATATATTATGACTATGGTAGAATTATACACGGACCTATCCATGGAGAAATTGGGATTATACATTATAGAATGCATTTTTCTCAAACATGTCTCTAATGTTTAATAGATGCTTTGCTCTGAGGAATAACTAGAAAAAATCAAGTGTAAGTTTCAGGAACCAGTGTTGTAAGTACCATGATTTCCAAACAGACATGAACATAGACAAACGGAAGTACACTGTCTCATATTTTTCTTTATTTCTGAGTCTGTGAACAATTATAGATTTTTAATAATCCTGTCTCTCACCCTACCTCTTCCCCCCACACCCCTCCCACAGGAAGATTTAAAGATTTGCACTTTTAGGCTTAGAATTCATTTAGTGTGCAGTAGAAGGAATTTTACAAAATAGTATCTAATATCTGCACCTCCATGGCTGATTAACAACCTTATATGCCACAGATTTTGTGTAGTAACAGTTACATTTAACACATAAAATAATCTTTAGAGCAGCATCTCCAAGTAGAAACAGGTCAGAGCAAACTATGCAACTGATGTGGAAAATTAACTAATTAGCAGTTTAGTTTAGCCAGGATGCTTGAGATGTGTGACAGGCATGGATTGCTCCTAACACCTTTAATCCCTTCTCGTACGGCTCAATTAAGGAAACCATTAGGGCACCAGGTGCTAGGTCTTCTCCAAATCCCAGCACTGTTAGATGCATTTTGTGCAAACAGAAATACTTGCCTCCTGCTAAGCAAATGATGTATGTGTTTCTGCCAGTGCCCAAGTGTTGAGAGAAAAGAGCTGCTTGCAAATCCTCATTAAAACAATTAAAATTTGCTTTTAGCAGAAACACATAGAAAAGCCTGTGATTTGGCAGTGGAGATAGTTAATGAAGCATTCAGGACCAGATCAGTTATTGTTATTTAACATTTAAATGGTACATTACAATTGCAAAATGTTGCATCATCGAACTTATCACTTTTGGTGACCTGGGACTTCCTGTGCACAAGGCCTATCCAAACTTCTGCTAGTGAACAAAGCTGTGTCACAATATCTCCAGGGAAGAATCTGAAGGAATTCTAAGTCTGATTCACTAATGATCAGAGAAGTGCAGAGGAAGTGCTGTGATCCTGGAAATGAGAAACCTGTGTATTAAGATCATTGCTGCCATTAAAGTTATGCTAACTTGCTTTAGCTTTGTGGGTCTCCATCTCAGTTTTAAGGAGGATGTTAAAGGAAGGTGGCTTCTTCACCAATAGCACCTACATGCCCCCCTCTACTAGTTCCACATTTATCACCTTTAGTAACATCATCATCTTACAATCACTACCACTGCCTGCCTTCACCACCACAATCCCCTCCACCACCATCATTACCACCACCACATTATCAGCACCACCACCACCATATCAGCACCACCACCATTAGTAGGAGAATCATCACTACCATCATCCCCATCACCACCATCACCACTACCACCTCATCATCTTCATCTCCACCATCATCATCATCACCACCAGCATCATCTCCATCTGTCACCACCACCACTATCATGACCACTGCCATCACCACCACCACCATAAACACCACTACTATCACCATGAATGCCATCATTTCTACCACCACCACACCACCATCATCACCACCACCATCACTGCCACCACATCACCATCAGCATCATCATCATCACCACCGTCATCTCCATCACCACCCATCACCTTCACCTCCATCACCACCACCACTATCTCTATTACTACCACCATCACCATCCTTATCTTCATCACCACCACCATCATTTTGATCACCATCATCTCTATCACCATCATGATCACCTCTCCCTTCTCCACCTTCTTCACTACTACTTCACCATCTTTATTTCCACCATCATCATAACTGCCATCACCACCACCACTACCACCACCATCATCATCCCCAACACTAATATTACTACCAGGAACTGGCAAACTGTAGCCCACAGGACACATCTAGCACAGAAGTTTGTATAGTCCACAAGCTAATAAAGTTTTTTTTTTTAAAGATTTTATTCATGAGAGAGAGAGAGCACAAGCAGAGGAAGGGGCAGAGGCAGAGGGAGAAGCAGGCTCCCCATCCGATGTGGGGCCTAATCCCAGAATTCCAGGATCATGATATGAGCAGAAGACAGATGCTTAACTGACTGAGCCACCCAGGTGCCCTGATTTTTGTATTTTTAAGTCTCAGTTGAAGTGGTTGAAGAAAATAAGTATATTCTAAGCCACATGAAAACCATAGGAAATTCAAATGTCAGTGTCCACAAATAAAGTTTTGTTGAACCACACTCACATCCATTCACTCATATATGTCTATGGCTATTCTGTACTACAAAGGCGGATTTGAGTTGTTGTGTAGAGGTCATATGGTTTGCAAATCCTGAAATACTTATTGTCTAGTATTTCACAGAAAAAGATGACTAATTCCATAACCCTTTCCATACCACCATCATTGCTACCACCACCCACAATCACTACCATCGCCACCACCAACACCACCACCTCTACCATCACTATCAACAGCAGTGGAATCCTCACCAGAAGCCCACACACCATTCTATGGTTTAGAGATATAGAGACTGCCCATATGGTGTTGAAAAATTAGTGATAAGACTATGAAGGTGGACACAGGCTGAAGCAAGAAGTCTTCCTCCCCACCAGTGAGTGAGAGAGACAGGAAAGCCTTGAAGTTATTTTTGTCTCTAGAATTCTTGTGGGTAGCCTGTTGTTTCTGGAGAGTGCCAGGGTGACTTCAGCTCTGAAAATTACTAACCATAAGCCTACACTCACACTCAGATTTCACACCCTCAATGTGCCTTGAAAAATGCAGTCGAACACTTAGATTGGTATGTTTGGGGCTGGAAATCTCGCACAATGATTCTTGGCAGAGGCAAATGCAGATCCCTTCTGGAAGAATGTGTTAAAGACAGTCCTCAGAAAATGCCCATAGATACTGTAGAAAGAAACCTCAGTTTGTAATTAAGCATATAAAGAAATGAGCCACAATTAGCAAGGGTGACCAAAAATATCACCAAATTAGAACTCAATAACTGTAGCTATTGATGTTATTAGATAAAGGTTATAAAATAAATCTGCTTAATATGCTTAGAAATGAAGAACTTAGAATTTAGGGATTAAAAAATACATTTGTCCAATCAAAACCTCGGTGGACAGAGTGTCACTTGCAGCATTATGTAGCTTACTTGATGCTCTGAGGGTTTCTCTTACTACAAAATGAGACCACACTTTGAGATATTGCTGGTTGAAAAGGAAAACACCAAGATTACCACCATCCCATAAAACTTCACTAGAAGGGGGAGAATTGTATTGATTTAAAATGCCAACAGTAACAAGGATAGTAAATTATATGGTCTAATTAGAGACATAAGATGAAGAAGTCGAGACTGAATCCTCATGCTCAGCTAAGATTCTTTATGGAAGTTCTCAAATTTTAGCATGCCTTAGAATCACCTGGACGGCTTGTTAACTGTAGATTGCTACGTTTCATTAGCAGAGTTTCTTATTCACTGTGGAATGGCATCCAAAATTTTTTGCTACTACGAAGTTCATGGGTAGTGCTGATGCTGCTGATCTGAGGACCACACTTTCAGAACCATAATTCTGAAGGTCTGACATAGTGTCAAACAAGCAACGGCCCCTGGCTACAAGCAGAAATAGAAGCAAATCTCTGTGGTAAAATCTCCCCAAATTTAACCACATAATAAAATCAAGTAATGAGATCACCATGTACAAAAGAGTGCATGTCACTGTGAGTGAGAATCAGTAAGAAAAGCATAGCTTTGAGCAACTGAAGATTTCAGGTACTGGAATAGTAAGACCATAGAACACTTATTCATAAAATATTTATGGAAATATTTGCAGTAATATAAAAATAGAAATATAAAAAAAGAAATATAAAAATAATTTATAAAATATTTTCAGAAATAGGTAAATAGAGACAGTTAAAGATGAACAAGTAACAGGACTATCAGAAATAGAAAAAAATGAAAGTGGATCATTTAAAAAAAATTTCAGTTGAAATAAAAACGTAAAAAAACAATTAAAATTTAAAGAGCAAAACTATAAGCTAAGGTAAATTTATGAAAAATATAGGCAGACCTCAGAGATATTGTGGGTTTGCTCTAGATCATTGCAAAAAAAAAATTGTTTAGTTTCCCAGTGCATACAAAAGTTATATTTACATTGTTCTGTAGTCTACTAAGTATATGAGAGCATTGTGTCTAAGCAAAAAAAAAAAAGTATATACTCTAAAATACTTCATTTCTAAAAAATGGTAACCATATCTGAGCTCTCAGCAGGTCGCAGTCCTTCTGCTTGTGGAGGGTCTTGCCTTGATTCTGATAGCTGCTGACTGATCAACGTGATGGTTGTTCAAGGCTGGGGTGGCTGTGGCGATTTCTTAAAATAAGATGATAGTGAAATTTGTTAAATTGATTGACCCTTTCTTTCATGAATCATTTCTTTGATACAGGTGATGCAGTTTGATAACATTTTACTCACAGGAGAATTTCTTTCACAAGCAGAGTCATTCCTCTTGAGCCTGACTCCTGCTTTATCAACTAAGCTTATTAATATTTTAAATCCTTTGTTGTCATTTCAACAATCTTCACAGACTCTTCACCAGGAGCAGATTCCACATCAAGGTAGAACTTT
Organism: Lontra canadensis; assembly: GCF_010015895.1. NCBI lineage: Eukaryota > Metazoa > Chordata > Mammalia > Carnivora > Mustelidae > Lontra > Lontra canadensis. The sequence goes on along the minus strand of NW_022631010.1, from coordinate 25,990,511 downwards.
CTTTACTCATCCAAAAGAAGTAACTCCTCATCTGCTCAACGTTCATCATGAGATTGCAGCAATCCTGTCCCATCTTCAGGCTCCACTTCTGATTCTAGTTCTCTTGCTGTTTCTATCACATCTGAAGTCTCAAACTCCTCAAACTCATCCATGAGGGCTGGAATCAACTTCTTCCAACTTGTGATAATGTTGATATTTTGACCTTTTTCCATAAATCACAAATGTTCTTAGTGGTATCTAGAGTGGTTAAGGCTTTCCAGAAGGTGTTCTATTTACTTTGCCCAGAACCATCAGAGAAATCAATATCTATGTAAGAAATATTTCTTAAATTATAAAACTTAAAAGTTGAAATTACTCCTTGATCCATGGATGCTGTGTTAGCAGGCAAGAAAACATTAATCTTGTTGTACATTTCCATCAGAGGTCTTGGGTGGTTAGCTTCATTGTTAATGAGCAATAATATTTTGAGAAGAATATATTTGTTTAACAGTAGGTCTCAACAGTGTGCTTAAAATAAACCATGTTGTAAACAGATGCCCTGTCATTGGGCTTTGTTGTTCCATTCAAATAGTAGGGCAGAGTTGATTTAGCACATTTCTTAAGGGCCCCAGGAGTTTTGGAATGGTAAATGAGCATTAGCTTCAACTTAAGTCTCCAGCTGCGTTAGCGCCTAACAAGAGTCAGCCTGTCCACTGAATCTTTGAAGCCAGGCATTGACTTCTCTTCTCTAGCTACGAAAGTTCTAGGTGGCATCTTCTTCCAATAAAAGACTGCTTTCATCTATGTTAAAAATCTATTATTAGTGTAACCATCTTTATTAATTGTCTTCACTGGATCTTCTGGAGAACTTGCTGAAGCTTCTATAGCAGCACTTGCTGCCTCATCTTGCACTGTTATGTTATGGAGACAACTTAAACCTTTTGAATCAAAAGACTACATATCAAAACAAAATACATATCAAAACCAACAGATGCAGCTGAAGCAATATAAGAGAGAAACATAGAGGCTAAAATGCATATATTAGGTAAATAAAGGCTAAAAAGTAAGGGGTGGACATCCAAACAAATAAATTAGCTAAAGGGAGAGAATACATGTGACAGGTGGTAATAAAGATAAAAGTAGAAATTAGTGAAAGAGGCTGTCCTTCTCATGCAAGAGGGAGCATTGAGCACACATTACTTTTCCTCACTCTGTTAAAGACCTTATTAAAATGTTCATAAAATAATAAAAAAATTAAAAGAAGGGAAAATAGTAACAAATACTTAACAAAATAACACATTTTTAAAAAGCCACAGTAGATGTAGTGAGAAGAAGGAGCACATACACCCCAATGTTCATAGCAGCAATGTCCACCATAGCCAAACTGTGGAAGGACCCAAGATGCCCTTTAACAGATGAATGGATAAAGAAGATGTGGTTCATATATACAATGGGATATTATTCAAACATCAGAAAAAGATGAATATCTACTAATTGTATCCACATGGATGGAACTGGAGGTCATTATGCTAAGTGAAATAAATCAATCAGTGAAACATAATTATCATATAGTTTCACTCATATGTGGAACATAAGGAATAGTGCAGAGGACAATAGGGGTGGGGAGGAATTGAATGGGAAGAAATTAGGGAGACACACCATTTAAGACTCTTGACTCTGGGAAACAAATTGAAGGATGTGGAAAGGGAGGGGGTAAGGGGATGGGGTAACCATGTGATGGGCAATAAAGAGGGCATATGATGTGGTGAGCCCTGGGTGTTATATTGAACTGATGAACCATTGAACATTATATCAAAAATCAATTATGTACTACCTTGGCTAATTGAACTAAAAAAATAAATAAATAAAAGCTAGAGTAGATGTCGAGTTGCACAGACTACTACAAAAGGAAAGTCAGTGGAAGCCCAACAAGGCAGCTGCAGGCCAGACTTGGTGAGGGAGATGGATGGCGGCTGAGAGTACCGGGCATACAGGCTGACATAGGACTTCCCATTATAACAACCCATGCTGGAAAGACAACCAGGCAATGCCTTGAGGGCTGGCAGAAAATCTGTTAAGTTATGCACTCAACCAAAAAATCACCCAAGTTTGAGCAAAAGCAAAAAAGGAAACAAAACAACAACAATGACAAATATTTTCAGCACTCAGAAAATTTATCTCACAATACTCTCCTTAAATAAGTAACTTACAAATTTACTCCAGAAAACAAACAAAAAACAACAACAACGAAAAAAAAAAAACCTGATAGCAGACACCAAGGAAGTGGAAAATCAGGGATAAAATAAACAGTGAATAATTCCAGAAATGACTAAAAAGAAACCTGTGTATGGCAGATGTCTATCAACAGTGTGTCCAATTTAAAACAAATATCTGTGAGCTTCACAAAAGCCATCTTCCTGAGTAGGAAAGGCTGAACAAATGTGAAGCTGGAAGATACAGCTCTACTTGGAAGAAAATGCGAGTTTCTTCCCTCAATGTTAAAAGTCATTTAGAAACTCCAAAAAACACATACACACACAAGCAGAAAAATTGTATATGAATTCTTTAGAACTAAATAGAAAGCAAAATAAAATTTCCCATTATTTTGAGCAGCTATGAAATGTAAAAGACAGAATCCACTTCATCTAGACACTAAAAATATTTTCTTACTTCTGGTATAGGGGGTCATGATACTGGAAACCAGAACTAAAGAAATATTTCCTCACTGTAACTTGGGTTTACAGCCCTAGTGTTTATTGAATCATGATGATAACTGTTTAATAATTTAACATTTGGAATCAACATAATTAAAAAACAGATTTTAAATGTTATGAGTCCTGACAAAGTCACCATCATCATGATCATCATTTTGACCAGACACCTAAATGCATGACAAGCACTGTGGCATATTTATAAGGGTTGCCTTAATTTTCAAAATAACTCCATGAGGTAGCTATTGCTAGTACCTTTGTTTCACTGATATGCAAACCAAGGTATCAGGAAGTTAAATAACTTGCTCAGTATCTTCCTCCTGTAAGCAGCAGAGCCAGATTAATTTCCAGGAAGTCTGATCTTAGGGTCTGACTCATAGCTGTTAAGCTAGACTCACTCATCCTAATGTAAAAGTGAGGACACAGCCAACCTTGATGGGAATGCAAATAGGACCAAAGAAAGTGGAGGTGAACAACCCTGCCACTTACAGTCTCATCCTGCCTGGTAGGAAGACAGGAGATGGAAGTTTAATGATGTTCACTTAAAGATATAATAGGAACCTATGGGAGAACTCAAAATTATACAACCCTGAAAACTTAGAGGAGGTAGGATGTGGGCAGTAGTATTAGCATGAACTACATGCTGACTTTGAGTAAGCTAAATTTTACCCTTTCAAAATAGGAAACCCATTGGACAGAATGTAATATCAACAGATCAAGAAATAACTGGATGAACACAAGAGTCCAGGTATGGCTTATGACAGTAACTGTCAAAAGAGAAAAATGAACAGGAGCTGCCTCTGGGTAGCAGGTTGGGGTTATGGAAGACTATGTTAGAGTTGAGGTGAGAGATGTGGAATTTTTAGTACTATTTTTGTGTACTACTTCATATTTTACATGCCCTTATTATCCTAGCCAAAATAACCCCCCCCAAACACACACAGTTTTTAAAATTACTTCATCTTGGATAAATTGGAGGCCTCATCCATTGCTGATATGTAAATGGAAATGGAAAATGGCATAGCCCCTGTGGAAAATAGTCTGGCAGTTCCTCAAAAATGAGACATAGAATTTCCCTATGATCCAATAATTACATTTCTGGATATATATCCACATAATTGAAAGCAGGGTCTCAAAGAGATACTTGTAGACCCTTATTCATAGCAGTATTATTCACAATAGCCACAAAATGGAAGCAGCCTAACTTCCTTCAACAGATGAATGGATTAACACAATATGAGATATCCATACAAGGGAATATTATTCAGCCTTAAAAAGGAAGGAACTTATGACACATGTTACCATATGGATGAAACTTGAAAACATTATATTAAGTGAAATAAGCCAGACACAAAACAAATACTGTATGATTCCACTTACGTGAGGTATCCAGAATAATCAGATGTATAAGACAGAAAACAGAATGGTTGCCAAGGACTGGAGCAAGGGAGAAAAGAGGAGTTATTATTTAATGAAGACACAGTTTCAGTCTGAAATGATGAAAAAGTTCTAGAGATGGTCAGTGGTGATGGTTGTACAATTATGTGAATGTACTTAATGTCACTGAACTGGACACCTTAAAATGGCTAAAATGGTCAATTTTATGTTACATACATTTTATCACAAAAAAATCACTTTCATCAAAAGAGGAAACAATAACTTTGGCCTCATGCCAATAAGATATGGTACTTTTGAACTTATTTGAGTTTAATATAAATTGGTTCTTTTACCATTTCCTGAAAAATAAAAGAAATTTAAAGCATGCTAATTCTTATGATAGTCTTTCAATTTAGCACTATTGTTCTATTTTAAATTATATATAATATATAAAATATTATAAAACAGATATGTAATTATATTAAATACATATAGTTAAGCCCTATAACAATTTATTATTATTTATTTAGCCAATATGAACAAAGATATGCTCAAGGAAAACCTTGTCATATTTCATACAGTCTCAGTAGCCTTTGATTGTAAGATGCATCCTTATTTCAGAATTTTGGAATGTTAAAATGTGAAAGAAATGTGCATGTTACAATTGGAGAAATATTATATTAAAAAGAAAATAAGCTAAAAGAGAGAGAGCCTCAGACTGTAACATTTACTCAGAAAATGAATTGTTACTAAACAGGTGTAATCTTAGCAATTATATTCTGTGTTTTGTGTGGTGGTAAGTGTGAGTATGTGTTTGTGTGAATGTCTCTTTGTGTGTGTGTGTGTGTGTGTGTGTGTGTGCACATGCAGGAAAGAGAGACAGAGGGGAAGAGCGACAAGGGAGAAGGAGAGAGGAATCCACTGTGTACCAAGGGTTTCTCATAGATCAGAGTTTCACAAGGAATATAAACTATCAAAGGATCAAAGAAACAACTTGGCCTTCTCTCTGTATCAATAGTAAAGACACAGGACAGAACTGGGATAGGGATTGGTTGTTGCTAGGATCCATTCCATGGAAAAGGGTAAAAAAGTAAAAAAGGAAACCGCAAGAAACAGGGAACTCCAAGTGAAAACATGTCTAGCTCATCATCCACATCATAAATCACCTACTAGAAATACTTAGGATGCAACCTAATTAATCCCAAATACCCACAAAAACAAAATGGTAGAGTGATTTGCTATTTCCAGGATACTGGTTTTACTAAATCTCAGATTTACTAAAATAAACTAAAAGCATAAAAACTAAAAACAATGTCTCCTCACAGTTTTCCAATAACTAAGAGCTTAGAAACACAATTTCTTTCTTACAAAGATTCAGAAATGAATGCACACCTTAATGGGTGGCATCCATGGTCTACCTTCCAAATAATTAGCATAATAAACTCAGGCTGCTCCTGAACTTTCATGCAACAAACAGAAGACCAGCTCAGGCTGAGAAACACATAAGAAAAATCAGTAGCTGAAATTAATTCTTCAGAGTTCTGACATAGAAAATGAGTCACATTTCAGCCAAGTGTCTCTATGCTATTATCTCAAGTTTATTCCCATGGCCATTTACTCTTCAGTTATTCTCTGCCTGTCAGTGATGGGTTTCACGAACCTAGTGAAGGTCAAGGAACACAAGCTGGAATGAGGCACACGCTCCAGGGAATCTGCTGAGCCAGCCTCATTTCACATTGGGGTGTTTGGACCAACAAAGGGTAAATAAAGTTTTTAGGAGAATGGGGTGGGGATGGCCCTCACCACAGGTCACCTGACTGCCTCATCAATTTCATTGCATTGACAACAGAAGGGAGCTGCCATTTTCTTAGGTTAATTCCTCAGTGTTCTGTGGACTGGGCTTTAAAGAGTGAAAATATAGCATTAAGAGATATACTCAGACAGTGAATATGGTGAGTCAGATATATGAAAGCTTTATGGCCCTTATGAATCAGAACGTGGCAGGAAACCAGAGACTGGAACATGGGCAGGGCCAAGAAGCTAGTTACTCCTGCTGTAGGAGCTTCAGAAGAACTGTACTTTCATTTGGAACAGGGACTTCTTTTTGACAGAAACTGTTCACCCTAAGAGGTGAGAAAACTGAAAATCAGCCTTACTAATTGCTTGTGCTATAATGTTCAGGACAGAACATGGAAAACCCCCATGACGGGACATGGAGAACCCCTACAAACCATGTTTCTGCATAAGAAACCTACCACAGCTAGAAAACTACCTTCAATCTTTGCTTCTGAACAAATGCGGGTCTTACCAGTGGTGGTCCCAGCTCTGCTTGGTTCTTCTACCTCCCGAACACAAGTTACTGAGATTTCCAATTATTGAACTATGTATACTTCTCCACAATATCATTATGGAGTGACATCATTGTGGTTGTCCCTTCCCCAATGGCTCCTGAGAATCATTTAGCACTGCCCCAACCTTTAAGAACCTTCTCCTCCCTGCTGAGGACGCTCCCAAGATTCTGTGTTGTCCATTTTACTTGCTGCAACAGCTAAATATAAGCAATTTCATTTGATTACAGGTACTCCTGTTGGTCTCTAGCTGGTGGGCTTTGACAGAAGTGAGCCTCAAAGCTAGAAATATTAGGCACCAGTCAATGCTGGATCATAAATACCAACACAGGGATGAGAATAATATTGCAAGTGACAACTTAGACACTGAACACAGAGCACACTCCCCCGCCTAAGGTTCTAGCCTATTTCAGTCCTGCTGAAACAGACCTGGTGTTGCCAGATCTTAAGATTTCTCAGGAGAAATCGGCTTTAATCATGGAAGCTGACTACACAATGTGAAACCCTCCTGCAGAAACCCTCCTGCAACACAGTATCTAAGCATGTTACATAATACAGCAAAGATTCCTTTAAAAGCATAGATGAGCTCACAAGAAAGCTAGGGAAATATTCAGAGGCAAAAATTAAAGAGAGACTGAAATATAGAATCTGAAATGCAAGTTGATGTTTCTGGTACCGAATATACTTTTTTTTAGGGTTGCTGGGGGTAGCGGATAGGGATAGGGTCCCTGGTTATGGACATTGGGGAGGTTGTGTGCTATGGTGAGTGCTGTCAAATCTGTAAGCCTGATGATTCATATACCTGCACCCCTAGGGCAAATAATACATTATATATTAATAAAATGTGATTTTAAGTGGACAACTGAATGAACACACAGGAACTAAAGAACTGGAATGTGGAACTAATGATACCAGGAATCAAGCATAAGATAGAAAACACAAAACACAGATTAAAAGGTAGAAAGATAAAAAGTCTGACAATGTCCCTCAGTCAACCAGTAGAAATTCTGGAAGAATTAAGGGGCCCCATTACGGAATGAGAGAATACTAACATTAGGAGAGAGGCAATGTCTAATGAGATTTGAGAATTTATTGGAACTAATGAAAGATGTGAGTTTGCAGATCCAGAAACACATAATGCAAATTAAATGAAATGGATTCCACACCTATAGATCTTGTAGTAAATCCATACAAAAATATATAGATTCTCTATAAGAAAAAAGCAAACCAAGAGTACATTTCTCAACAACAGCTATATGAATCATTAAAAAATAAAAAATATGGCATGATGCTTTATGTGGAAAACCCAAAAAAACTCCACCCCCAAATTACTAGAACTCATACAGCAATTCAGTAATGTGGCAGGATACAAAAATCAATGCACAGAAATCAGTTGCTTTCTTATACACTAACAATGAAACTGTAGAAAGGACAATTAGAGGATTGATTCCATTTGCAATGGCACCAGAAACCATAAGATACATTGGAATAAATCTAACCAAAGAGGTAAAGGATCTATACTTGAGGAAGTACAGAACACTCATGAAGAAATTGAAGAAGACACAAAAAGATGGAAAAACATTCCATGCTCACGGATCGGAAGAATAAACATTGTTAAAATGTCTATGCTGCCCAGAGCAATCTATACTGATCAAAATACCAGTGGCACTTTTCAAAGTGCTGAAACAAACAATCCTAAAATTTGTATGGAATCAGAAGAGACCCCGAATTGCTAAGGAAATGTTGAAAAAGAAAAACAAAGCTAGAGCCATCACCTTGCCTGATTTCAAACTTTACTCTAAAGCTGTGATCATCAAGACAGCATGGTACTGGCACAAAAACAGACACATAGACCAATGGAACAGAGTAAAGAATCCAGATATGGACCCTCAACTCTATGGTCAAATAACTTCGACAAAGCAGGAAAAAATATCCAATGGAAAAGAGACAGTCTCTTCAATAAGTGGTGCTGGGAAAATTGGACAGCTATGTATGGAAGAATGAAATTCAACCATTCTCTTATACCATACACAAAGATAAACTAAAAATGGATGAAAGACCTCAGTGTGAGACAGGAATCCATCAAAATTCTGGAGGAGAACATAGGCAGTAACCTCTTCAACAGCAGCCACAGCAACATCTTTCAGGACACTTCTCCAAAGGCAAAGGAAACAAAAGTGAAAATGAACTTTTGGGACTTCATGAAATTAAAAGCTTCTGCACAACAAAGAAAACAGTCAAAAAAACAAAGAGGCAACACATGGAATGGGAGAAGGTATTCACAAATGACACTACAGACAAAGGTCTGATATCCAAGATCTATAAAGAACTCCTCAAACTCAACACCCAAAGAACAGATAATCATGTCAAAAAATGGGCAGAAGATATGAACAGGCATTCTCCAATGAAGATATACAAATGGCTAACAGACAAATGAAAAAATGTTCATCATCATTAGCTATCAGGTAGATTCAAATCAAAACCTCACTGAGATATCACCTTAACACCAGTTAGAATGGCCAAAATTATCAGGAGAGGAAACAGCAAGTGTTGGAGAGGATGTGGAGAAAGGGGAACCCTTTTACACTGTTGGTGGGAAAGCAAGTTGGTGCAGCCACTTTGGAGAATGGTGTGGAGATTTCTCAGAAAGCTAAAAATAGAGGTACCCCATGACCTGGCAATTGCACTACTGGGTATTTACCCCAAAGATACAGACATAGTGAAAAGAAGAGCCATATGTACCCCAATGTTTATAGCGACAATGTCCACAGTTGCCAAACTGTGGAATGAGCCGAGATGCCCTTCCACAGATGAAGGGATAAAGAAGATATGGTCCATGTATACAATGGAATATTATGCAGCCATCAGAAAAGATGAATACCCAACTTTTGCATCAACATGGATGGGACTGGAGGAGATTATGCTGAGTGAAATAAGTCAAGCAGAGGAAGTCAATTATCATATAGTTTCACTTACTTGTGGAACATAAGGAATAACATGGGGGACATTAGGAGAAGGAAAAGAAAAGTGAATTGGGGTAAATTGGAGCGGGAGACGAATAGACTGAGGATTTTAGAGGGGAGGGGTGATCTTGGTGGTGCGTATTAAGGAGGGCATGTATTGCATGGAACACTGGGTGTTCTACATAAACAATGAATCTTGAACACTGCATCAAAACTAATGATGTATTTTATGGTGAATAACATAACACAATAAAAAAATAAATTAAAAAATTAGTAAAGTTCTAGAGAGGGAAAAAAAAAAACACTTTCAGCCTTGAATTCTATATCCAGTTAACTATTAAGTCACCAATAAGAATAATGTCTTGGTTAAAGACTGAGAGAATGAACTCCTATGAGATCTTCAGTAAAAGGACTAGGAAAGTATAACTTCCAGACCAGAGGAGATCCAACATAGAATGCAGAAATAGATGCAAATATAAGGTAATTGAGGAACATGAGTAAACTTTAATAAGCATTGACTATAGAAAATAATAGCAACAAGAGTGACAATAATAATGATGAATTTTGGTATGTCAAAAGTGAGAAGGAACTAAAATTCTGAACAATAATGTAACATGGAAAGGGGATTCTAAGATCCTTATACTCTTAGGGTGAAGGGCAGTAATGGCATTTAATCTGGAATTTGTACATTAAGGAGTGCATATTAAATTTTAAGGGTAATATCTAATGATAAAAATAAAACACAAACATTTTATTTTTAAAAAAGATTTTATTTATTTATTTGACACAGAGAGAGAGACAATGAGAGAGGGAACACAAGCAGGGGGAGTGAGAGAGGGAGAAGCAGGCTCCCACCTGAGCAGGGAGCCTGATGTGGGGCTTGATCCCATGACCCTGGAGCTGTGACCCGAGGTGAAGGCAGATATTTAATCACTGAGCCACCAGAAGCCCCTAAACATTATACATTTTAAATAAGTTGAGGGACAGAAGAGGAGCTTGAGTGGCTCAGTTTGTAGCAGCTGACTCTTGGTTTCCACTTAGGTAATGATCTCAGCGACCTGGGATCAAGCCCTGAATCAGGCTCCATGCTTACCCAGGAAGTCTGTTTGTGGATTCAATCTCTCTCTCTCTCTCTTCCTCTATCTCAAAAATAAACAAACATGTGCCCTCCTTAATACCCATCACCCGTGCTGTGATGAGATAACTGGGTGTTATACATAACGAATGAATCACTGAACACTACATCAAAAACTAAGGATGTACTATATCATGGCTAACCAAACATAATAAAAAAAGTAAAAGAAAAATAAACATACAAATAAATAAATCTTTAATAAGTTGAGAAACAAGAAAAGAATAGCGAGTTTAAGAGAAACTAGGATCTAGAATTTCTTTAAAATGACAATTGAAGTGTGTATACGAGCCCATGAGTGTGTGTGTGTGTGTGTGTGTGTGTGGCCCTTGAATTCCTCCAGGTACAAAATAAAATATACTTAGAGCACTTCAGGTTGTAAACTCTAAGTGACAGGTGTTTGTGCCAGGAGTTTCTGCAAAAATTACAAGGACTCAAGGACATCACACAGAAGACATACTCCAGAGAGATTTACACATCAAGCCAGTGAAACCCTTTATGTATTTTATTTATGGTCTTTTTACACTCCGTTAGTTTCTTAAATCACTATGAATTTATTCTGTTGCAGGACTTGGCATCTAGGCAACTGTGTTTTTATTTCTTACTGACTTGATAGCAATACTCTTCATTTAAATTTTAGGCTCCTTACTTCTACAACTGTTTATTTCCTTTCTCCTTCAGGTCTCACAATTATTCCACTGTGTGCCTGTGGGGCAGGTGGGCTGGGAGCTGGAGCAATTATATTTTTTTTCTTTTTTTTATCATTTTAGAAGAACTGTATGTACTTAGCTTCCAATTCTTAGTCTTGTTTTAACATGTACTTCCTCATTTGTTTTTTGTTTTTACTTTAAAATACAATCTTTAACTTCTGGCTCTCCCATTTATTGTTTCTATGTTTTCAAAAACATTTATTTTAAAAAATAGAAAATAAATAAAGCATTTATTTTAGGGCACCTGGGTGGCTCAGTAGGTTAAGCCTCTGCCCTCGGCTCAGGTCATGATCTCAGGGTCCTGGGATTGAGCCCAGCATTGTGCTCTCTGCTCAGCAGGGAGCCTGCTCCCCGCCCCACCCCTCGCCTGCCTGCCTCTCTGCCTACCTGTGATCTCTGTCTGTCAAATAAATAAATAAAATCTTTTAAAAATATATTTTAAATCTATTTTATTTCATGTACCTTTTTCTTCATTAGAGCTTTTAAATTATCTGATATTTAAATATTATTCCCCTTAGTTTTAACTTTCTATTCACTGTTACCATTGTGTTAATCTTTTAACTTTCTTCTACCTTTCTTTGTCCTCTCCTTCTCTCTGACAATTTCTTTTTCCTCCTATTTTTGCTAGCTTGCTTATTTATTTATTTATTTATTTATTCTAAGCACACATTAAGTGCCTTGAAGAGATTGAGATCCTTCTATTTGTGCCTGAGTGGCCCCTTTGTGCTGAATTTCTTAAGAGGGAGGATGGCGGCCTGCTGACCTATTTCTTGCTTAGTGGTTCTTAGATTTGTGGGAACAGTGCACGTCCCCACTATCCCCCTGGCCCATCTTGGTAACGAGTTCCTTGTTTGGGATCCACAAATTTTAGGCAAATTATCCACAGCCTGTCCTGGACTAGGAGGAGATAGATGGCTAAAGGAGGCCAGTATATAGGTTGTTTCTCTCCTATAGGATGGTAGAGAAGGCTTGGCCAGGCTGCAGGTGTCCTCATACCTGCTAACTGGCTCCCTTTCTTTTCTCTATACAGAAGTCCTTAAAAGCCACAGGAGGAAACTATAGCCTCACTGACACTTTTCCTGTGTGTTGAGTAGGTCTCCCTTGTGGGCCCTGCAGCTCCCTTCCCTCTGGGCTCCCATGGTCACAGCAGTCTAACCATGGCGAAGTTTGGGTTCCTGGTGGTGCCCAGGGATGAACTAGGAGTAGGCTTTCATACAAAAGAAGGGCCTAAGTAGTGAGCTCCAACAGCATCTTCTGGAAAAGCCCAGGCTCTCGCCAGCCAGGGATAAAGTGATACTATTATTCCCTCTTCCCTCCAGAACCATTTGGGAATAAAAATGGTGAATCAGAAAAAGTTGAGGCATCTCTGGTGTTGCAGATGCTGATGGTCCCTCCCTGCACACCCTCAATGCTCATCCCCACAACATGCACTGATGTTTCCTACCTCAAACAATTGAAGGCACTGTCTTGATCCACATGCTTGGTGAGCTTGGAGGGAGTCAGTACCCCCAGGCGTAGCCTTGGCCACTGTGCACTGAGAGGTGGAGAATGAATCCACCAGCCCTGGACTTCAGATGTGAAAACTCTAAAGAGATTCTACTCCGTCTCCAAGAACTCATCCAGCAGGACTGACCCCAACTACCCATGCTAGTGATGACTCTGGATATATAGCCATTAACTGGCCCTCCCTTTCCTACTCACTTTTCCACGGTCCCCCTGAATCATTTCCTAAGAAAACCACACACACACACACACACACACACACACACACACACACCCTTGTCCTAGAGTCCTCTACCCCAGTCTCTCCTCTGGACTAGATGAGGGCCAGATTGTAGGTTGCCTCGCCCTCTGCCCAGCTGCTCTTCTTGTATGGCAAACTTGCATGTGCCCCTGCCACATGATCTGGGTGATGAGGTGCAATCTCTCAGTTTGGGGAACTGTGTGGTCTGCTGTGGGCCATGCTAATTTGGCATGGTAGTTTAAGGAAGAGCCACTGCCATGAAAATCACAGTATAGTAGACTTTAAACAAGCCAGAGTGAAACCAACAGGAATTTTAGTTTAGGAGAGGACAATTTCCAGATTGCTGGCTACAGATCCTCTCCAGCAAGAATGTCAGACTGGAGCTTCCAGATAAGGGCCTTGTCTGGTGGTTGTTAATGGTATGTGACTCCTAGAAACTTGAATTTTGGGAAGTTTTTAGTTTGAGATCTCGTTTCTCCAGCTTTCAAGAGCAAAAAAGGTGGCATTATACGAGGACATTAGCCACCCTGGTGGCATCAGGAGGATTAGTGTCACATTTTCCATATCTTCCAGAGGATTTCTTTCTTTCAAAGGTGACTTGGTTTGTTGATGACTTAAATGTGTTACCTCGCTTGCATTTTTTTTTTCTTCCTGGGGACCTGAGTTTGCTGCCATTTGGACACATGGCATGTTTTGGATAAAGGTCTCACTTTACCTTATTCCATGTGTCCTTGCTCTCAAAACCTGCTAAAAATAGGGGTGCCTAGATGACAGACCCCTAGCTGGGTGTGCTTCCAGCCACAGATGCATCAATCTAGATGGAAAATTCCTCCTGGGGGTTATTGATGAATGGAACCAGATGGTGCCAAATTGAAACACTTGGGATAAATTGCAGATATGGGGGTCTAAGTCGTAGCCCAAGCCTTACAATTAGCATTGAGATAATACCATAGCTCTCTTTTATTTCTTCCATGCTGGGACACTTATTCTGGATGTGTTAAAAAAAATTATCTCCCTGTAACAATGTTGTTCTGAAGCTGGCTTCTGGCTAGTTAACCCTGGGCCACAGCATTCAGCAGGATATGGAGACTGAGGTCATTGTGAAAGAGTGAAACTTTTAATGATGTGTCGCTATCTAGACTCTTAAAAACTTGCTTCAAGTGCTAAAGGGTATGGTCTAGCCTCATTTCCTATGTTGGGATTTCTGATCCCCTCAATAAGCCCTGGCCTCACTATGCTGTGGTCTAAGGTCTGGTCTCCTCAAAAAGATACTTTGTTCTGCCATCAGCAGACACACCTTAACCTGGTGGATGGAGTACTGTATGAAACAATAGATACAAATGAAGACCTCCTGGGATTCTACTAAATTTAAATTTTATCAAAAATGTTGTAGGGCCACTGAAAATTGAATCCTATGGTATAAGAAATCAATGTGGATACCTCAAATCTAACCAAACTTAGCTGCAAGGTCAAGTGAAGAGAGAAGATCTGGGGCAGGGGTATGCAGGAACCAATCTGGTCTCCTCCCCACCATTCCTGAGAGAACCCAAGGCCTAGATGTCAATGAGCCAGAAGGAGATTTTTACATCTCACAATGCTTGACTTCTCAGAAGCATGACCCCTTGGCAACTTCCTTCTCCAGATAATTTTGCCCATGGCTTGTCTGGTTACACCTTTTCCTATGTTCCCAGCTTCCTCCTGAGGTCCTCCTACCCACTCTCTGCCAGGTCATCCTTCTCTGGCCGGCCTTCAAATGTTGGGTTTAAATCCTTTCTTACTCATCAGTCTTCCTGTAACTCATGGTACCAATGACCACCAGACCCACTAGAATCCCCCCCAGGAACTCTCGAAAGCATCAGACTCAAGGAGCACCAAGCCCTCAGCTGATTCATCACTCCACCCTGTGTCCATGGATCACTACCTATCCAAGTCCCAAACCTTGCTATCTTTGTTACCACTGTCTCCTCAAAATCATGCCACTGACAAGTCCTGCTGATTCTTCCACTTGTCTCCCATGTCACCCTAGACCAAGTTGTCACCATCCCTCACCCAGACCATCTCAATATCTCATAGGTCCTCCCTGACAGCTTCACTGTGCAGCAGGGTCTTTCAGACATATAATTGATATTGTGACCCCCCCCATGTACATTTCTTCAGTGACACTGCTCCTGGGGTGCAGCCCAAAGGTCTCAGCATATCTTAGGAGGCCCAGTATAAACCAACCCTTGTCTTTCTACCTTCATCCCACCCCCATGGCTCCAACCCATTCCCAACTTTCTGTTGACCCCCACTGGCCTTCTTTTACTTATTTGAAGTGAAATACAATCTTTATGAACTATAGATTTCAAATTTAAAGCTTGATCTACACTGAAGAAAATTGAAAATTAAAAGTTTACATGTTTCACAACAGGGCAAATAAACCCTAGGACCCAGATCACCTGTAGCCTCACAGCCACAGATGGAGACACATAGCCAAGGTTAGGGCTGGTCAGCACTCAGGTGGCTGATGGCCCAGCCCAGCTTATATGGGACTCTTCCCTTTGTTATAATCCCCAATGTCCCCCATTTTTTCTTTCAATAGGCTTTTTAAAAATATTTAGTATTTATGCATGCCATTTATATATGTACATCTATTTGATCCTTGAATGAGATACACCACAATCTACAGTACCCAGCCATCAGAGACCCATGCACCACGAATGTCTGCAGAGCATAAAACTTCCCTTGCTGAATCCCATGGATCCACTTTGTAAGGAAAACTCTTGATTAAATGAAATTTCTCCAATCAAATTATTCAACAAATACAAACTGACCACCTGCCCTGTACCAGACACTGCTCTCCATACTGGGGACACATCGGGGAGCCAGCCAGGAGCCTCTGTCCTTACCAAACTTATGCTCTACTTAAGGGTGGGGTGCATACTGTGAACTTATTATTTTTCTTTTTTTATTATTTTTTATTATGTTATGTTAGTCACCATACAATATGTCATCAGTTTTTGATGCAGTGTTCCAAGATTCATTGACTATGTATAACACCCACAGCTCCCTGTAATATGTGCCCTCCTCAATACCCATCACCAAGCCAACCCATCTCTCCACTCCCCTCCCCTCTAAAACCCTCAGTTTGTTTCTCAGAATCCACAGTCTCTCCTGGGTTGGCTTTCCCTTCAGACCATGAATTTAATTAGTGAGTTACGTAGATAAGGGTCAGGGAAAAGGTAGAGCAGGGCAAGGGAGACTGGAGATTTGGGGGAGGTATTCCCAGTGGGTATTTTTGGGGACGCTGCTTATTGCAGTACAGTGTTGCTTCAATGAGAACTTTGCATCTCATCTCAGGAACAGAAATAGATGAGCTTCTCATGAGTCCTTGGTCTATTTTTACCACTTGGACACTGTGAGTCATATTGCTGATTGTGTCTCCCTCTTTGCATTGCTGCTGGTGAGCTTACAGCCAGTTCTGGACATCAAAATATATATTTGGAGTACTGACTTCTCTCCTGGTTTTATCTCATTTTCCCCCTAATTTTTTTCCCCTTCATTTTGTTAGCATCACGTACGTATTTAATTGGCTGGTTAACCCATCTTGTTATATTCCCACATGTCTTTGTCATGCCCTGGGTGATAAATACCATGTGTTAACAACCCACTCCTGAGGTAGATTTCCATATATCACCAACCCTCTTTCTGGCAGAAGAAACAACTCCTTCCACCGTCTTCAGAAAGGAGGTACTGAGACGAAGGGAAGAGGCCCTGGTTTGCTCACCAGTCTCACCTGACCACAGAGCTTCTGAGACCTGACCATGACTCTGGGACAAAGGAAATCATTCACATATCTGGGATGAAGGACGTTTGAAATTTGGAGAGCAAATGTGATATGCTTAATGCTATGACTTCCAAATGAGCATGGAGTGTAATTTTGTAAGTCCATATCCACTGAAGTTCCTAACTAGTCAGAATTTGAAGTAGAATAAATATAAATGCAGATAAAACTCTCTTGAAGGTGTTTTCCAGATACATCAGAAACAGATCTGATGACACTTTATATCATGCTTGTTGGCCCACTATCTTACTTCAGTGACCTTTGTATATTATTATCTTTACCGGCAGAAGACAGCCCTGTAGGCCTTCACACCTTTCTGATCAGAAACCAGAGGGCAGTGCACTGTGGTGGATATGCATTTGATCTGGAAAAGCAAGTTAGCATGTTCTTAAGAGATTTTAGATGGTACATCCATAGAATGGCACTCTTAAAAGTCATTAAGATAGCTGTGGAGATCAAATGAATGATTGTTTCTAAGTCAGATTATTTCCTATTAGATCTACAGGGGAACATTGATTTGTGAGGATCTAGTGAAAGTCTGTCTCCCTGAGAGTCACTGTTGATGTGCCTCGGATGTGATTCCCCCTGAAGAGGTTGTGAATCAGAGCAGCATCAATGCATGAGCAAAGCCACTGTCTCCCAGTATGACGCATTAGTCCCTGCTTCCCACTGGTCCTGGGACAGAACTCACTTACAAGAAGAGAAGTGCATATGCAGAACAGGCCTATCATTTCAAAAAGGCTATGATTCCTTGTCCATGGTGATATCCAAGACTTGCCACTAGTAGCTCTGAAACAAGAATTGGAATATAAATCGTTTATTTGGGGGGTGGTTCCAGGAAGTGCTGGACAGGTAGGGCTGGGGACAGAGAGAAGATAAGAAAGGATGTCCTATTAAAAAGCCAGTTTCTGCTGTAGGCAGCTAGGGCTCAGTCTTTTGGGGGAAGTCTGAGAGACCATGTCAAACATGTATTCAGTGTAATCTGACCTGAGGATCAAGGGAACTGGGACATTTGTACACCGACTTCCTGTCCATCATTGGTCAAAACCTGATCCCAGGGCATTCACTCTCTGGCCCTTGAAACTTGTCCTTATATAGGCTGAGTGGTCTTCTACTGCTAGGAAAGTGGTGGAAAGCTGGAGGTGTTAGTCTATAAGGAGCTTTTGGCTTGCAGAGGTAGTGTGCAGAAGATACACCTGTACATAAAACTCCTAGATGAGACATGGTGAGTGAAATTCTTCTTTAGATCCCTAAGGATGGATAATGTCAGAGGCAACATGGACCAAGCACCTCACAGTTCAGTATGTCACAACCATCTTGTAAAATGGTCCTTATTATTACCACTGTCATATTCAGAAGAGGGACCTGAGATACAGAGAGGTAAAGTCAGGTCTGACAGTCAGACAGGTAATAAGTGGCAAAGCTGGGATTTGAACCCAGCCGGTCTGGCCTCAGAACCCCTGCCCCAGCCTCTGCTCTATACTGTCTCTCATCAGAAACACAGTAGGCCATGCAACAGCCTAGCTGTGAAGAGCCTAGCTTAGGGCTGAAATAAATGGAATCCAACAAATGGGTGGGAAAAGTCTTCATTAGCTGCTACTTCTCGGCAGTGTCACATATGACACCTTAGCCACTACCCAGGGCCAGTGACTGTGGGTAATGGAAAATCCTCTTGGGCTGCCATCAAGACACCACAGAGTGGACAGCTTAAACAGCAGACATTTATTTTCTCACAATTCTGGAAGCTGGGAAGCCCAAGGTCAAGGTGCTGGATGATTTGATTTCCAGTGAAGGCCTTCTTCCTGGCTAGCAGAAGTCCTTTTCCTCCCTCTGTCCTCACATAACCTTTCCTAGGTGTGTACCTGTGGGGAGACAACAGCAGTTCTCTCCCTTCCACTTGTTATAAGGCACCAATCCTACCATGAGGACCCCACACTCATGACTTCAAATAATCCTTTTCATGTGCCAAAGGCTCCATCTCAAAATACCATTGTATTGAGGGCTAGGGCTTCAACATAGGGATTCTGGGGGGACAAAAACATTTAGTCCATAGTGCAATGAGGTAAGGACTTTCAAGAGTCTTAGTATAGCATCTATAGAAGTACAAAAGTTTTCAAAGCAAAACACATACTACTATATAAAGTACAAAACATAATTTACAACATAATAAAATATATGAAATATGCAAATATGTTATTTACCTAGATTAGTGGATAAAAAGAGATATATTTCGTTTCTTAATTTCACATTCTTGCTAGCTTGAGGAAATCTCATTTTTTCTCATTTTTAAAAGTGTTTATATAGTAGAGTTGGTAAGCCACCTGCTTCCATTTTCAATTTATCTTCACTAATTAGAAAATCCTCCCTTGGGCCACCCCCTTGGGTTCTGGAGCACAGGTCCTACTGTCAGCATCAAATGATGAGGACAATTCATTTTTGCTTTATGGGAAATGGATCTCCCACAGCACAGACTTCTGAGTAGAGACCCCATATTCTTTGTCTCATGCTCCTCTGGGGCAGTGTTCATGCTCTGATAGACAGGACTGATATGATCAGCATTTTAAAAGCTGTGCTTTAACTAAGCATGTGGTAGAGTGGGATGACAAAGCCACATCTACAGCATTATAAATAATAGGAAGGGGCACATTGCTTCAATCAAGACAGAGGAGGGAAAAAGAGTATTTGCTTTTGTTTGCCAACTAAGAAACATCAGATTCTCTAAGTTGATACAGAAATGCAGAAATAGCCAAATATCTTGTGAAAATTCACAGACAAGGGATTAAAAACAGAACTTGGAGGAAAGGAAGGTGCTGAATCCTTTTTCTTTTCTTTTTTTTTTTTTATTTTTTAAACTTATGAGGTGTTTCTACTTTTTCTGGCATCTTCTTCCAATTTTATTTATTCCAGTTGCATTAAAATATTCAAAGTAATATTTGTTTATTTCTAAAGAAACATTACAGTCATGATTTGGCATTTTTTAAAACGCCGTTTGTGGGCTGCCTGGGTGACTCAGTGGGTTAAGCATCTGTCTTTGGCTCAGGTCATGATTTCAGGGTCTTGGGGGCTTGACATCAGGCTGTCTGCTCAGTGGAGGATCTGCTTCTCCCACGGCCTGCTGTTCCATCTGTTTGTATTCTCTCTCTCTCCTTTTCACTTACTCTCTCAAATAAATAAATAAAATCTTTTTAAAAAATAAGTAAAATGCCATCTGTGAGCTGTAGATGGGCAAACTGACACACTCCCTGGAGGACAGGGCTGACACACAGCCCTTGAGCTTCTGTCTGCGCAGAGCTACAGACACTGGCTCCTCAGTCTGGGCGATGGAGGACTAGCTGGTCCATGTGGTCTTCCTCTCCTGATACTTGCAGGCCATCTGACCTCCTGCCTGGCCTCAGAGGAGGGCTGGGCATGCAGTGGGAGTGACTGTGGCATTCACAGCGGCAGATATTTGTATTAGGAACACGCTTTGCTCAGAATCATTAAAATTAATGGCATGATTCACACGGCCTCTATTCCTGTTCCCTCGGCTGATAATGGGAAATCAGCTGTTTATATGGTTTCCAACCATTCGTAAGGAATTACATCTCATTCTAGAGAATTTTTCAAATGACAGGAAAGGGGTCACTCTTTGCTTTATCAGGAGTGCTTCTTTCCCTGTTTCTCTCCCACCGGTGAGCAATCCCTGCCTGCAGAAGGCAGGAAGAACTGCTGTTTGCATGGGTAAGAGTCTCTGGAAGCTTGTGAATCTAGTCTGGTACTGACCCATCCTTTGCATGTGACTTCTAATTATTAACACTAAGTGACAGAAAGGTTTATGTCACGACAGGTTGCTTTACATCAGTGCTTCTTGTGTGCTCCTATGGCCACTTACTTCAGCCTTGCCTGGGGCCACAGAGGTGAGCGCTGGAGAAGGGGAGCCCATGACCCTTCCTCCTGACCTGAAGTTAAACCTGAGTCACTCGGCGTGAGCCACTGCATTCTTTTGTTCCTCTTCTGACCACTCATGCCTGTGAACTGGATCAGGAAGGCCTTCCTTCTCTCCCTAACAGGGTAGTGCTCAGTGCTCATCAGCATGCTCCTTCAGGGTCTAGGCTCTGACGTCACCCTGTGGGGACACCACCTGCAAATGAGGCTGAAGGCTGTCAGAGCATTAGGTGCAGGAGACTGAACACAACCTCCGCCCCGCAGGAGAGCCTGCACTCTTTCCAACGGAAAAACACAGATTGTGGCAGTGCAGGTTGGGAAATCCATTTCTTTTCCTACTTAGCTGTCATCTTACCCGTCACGGAAGTGAACATACATGTCACATTTAAGATCAGCGTGGCATACGATCCTGAGATTCTCAATAGAATTAGCCAAATTCTGCCTGTTGGCTGCTGTTGCTGATATCTTCCGTAGCTTGTGGGTTTTCTGTCTAGCAGCAATAGTCCCCAGCGCTGATTAAAAACCCCTCTTCCTATTTAACTTTGGGAAAGAGACCCCGAGTTCCTGAAGAGGATTTGCTCTGACAATTCCATCCCTCTGAGTGCCGGGGGAGCACGCACCCCACCACGCTGCGTGCAGTGTGGCATACACGGGGAGACGGCAGCTTGTCCCCCTTGAGGCCAGGTCATCAGGCCTTTACTAGGTTTTGAAATCTGAGCCCTCCATACAACAGAAAGCACTGGATTAAAAGAAGGGAGACCAAGCTTGCTTGATTTACAGGGGCTGGGCATCAGTCACCTCAGGTATTAAACACGGTAAAGTCTATTTAAATATAGAAGAATAGAAGAATTCTGATAAAATTCCATGCTTCTAAGAACATATGAGCTGGTAATGAGATAATAAATGACGTGAATTGCATTAGTACAACTTTGGGCGGGGGGGAGAAAATTCTTTAATAAGCCCACAAAAGCCAGATGTAGGTCAAAGAATCTCAAGGGGATTTTTTTTTTGGAGGGGAAGAAATTGAGAATTATAAATAGATAAAAATTATATCACTAAAGAGAAAAGAAGGGTGAAAAATATTTTTAAATATCTGAAGTACAAAAGTAGGCAGATGTGTGTCCCACAACCACGTTGTGGTACTTTGATACAGCACACACAAACACAATATCGTGTGTGGAATGGTAACGAGTCTTACTGCAGGTTTAGTGAAGGAAGGAACCCAACTAATCTTCACCAGCACTGTGCTGTGTGCTTTCCTGTGCATCCCCCAACATGATCAGTTTGCCTACCCCAGCAAAAACGAACTGGAAGGCCTACTTTGTAGATGAAGAAACAGATGTTCAGAGAACATTAGTGTCTTGCCCAAGGTGCAAAACTAGTCAGTTAACAGAGCCAGAATTTGCACCCAAGTCTGCTGGGTGCTGGAAATCATTCCATTATTCAAAGTATCACACTTATGGAATCCAGAAGAATAAAAATTCAGGGATCCATGTAACAAAAGGTGTGTAAAACTTGTATAACAAAGATATGTCACTGAAGAAAAACACAGAAGAGTTAAATAAATGGAAAGGCATTCTGTGTTCACGAATTGGAAAACAACATTGCTAAAATGACAATAATGCTCAACTTGATCTACAGATTGGATGCAACCCATCAATATTCCAGCTGGCATTTTGACAGAAATTGAAAAGCTTCCCTTAAAATTCAGAGAAATGCAAGAGACAGGATTCCTTTCTCGCTGCCCCTGCAACATGCAGTTAACCTAACAGCTTTTGAATATAAAAATAGTAACGATCCCCACTTGTCAGGCAGTTACTATTAGCCTAGGGGGTTAGCACACATTACCCGTGTGTTCTTGTTCAAATTCCCTTCCGAACCTTAGGATTATATTATTCATTTTATGTTTAAAGAAAGTTTGGTTCAAGTCCCTGGATTTGATCCTAGTTCTGTCCAAATAAATTCCCATTGGCATTGTTACAGAAGGACCTTCTCTAGTGTCTATTCCAACTATGACCAGCACCATCTAACATTTGGATTGTCAATTCGGTATGTCTCAGAGGAAGGCCATGTATCAAGGCTGCCCCTTTCGTCCTGCCCATGTGACACTCGAAGCCTCACTGTCATCACCCTACAGGGAATCAGTCAGTTTGGAATGGAAAGACATGGCCTCAGATTATAAACCAGGGTTATATCTGAGACATAAGCAGGAATAGGGGCAGGTGTAGCAATAAGAGATGGGTGTTTTGTGTCTCTTCCCTCACAAAAGGCAGAGATAGGAGGGGGTTTGCTCATGGCCATCAAGTGGCTGACCTTCAGAAGTAATGGAGGGTTGGTCTGAAGTGGGTTTACTGTGTACTGTACCTATCACCTGAAACATCTGACAAGGAACCTACTCCACCCCTCCATGTCTCTGAGCATGTTGTTAAAGCCCGGGCCCCAAAATTTAACTGGCCAATCCCATCCTAGCAGAGGAGATAAATCTGTATCTCCTGTGTCCCAGGCCATATCCTGGAACATTCTCCAAAACTCTTTTTAACCAATCAGTTTAAGTGTTATATAACAAATGAGAATCAACATTTCTGGTACCTTGAATTAAAGAGTATAAACCATTCTTACTGAGGGGGTGCCCCTAAACAGACACAGGAAGAACACTGAGCAGGACCTTCATGGGGTGACCAGCAAGACCTGCAGCAGGATAAAGGGCATTTGTGGGTCACACCAGAGAGAGTACACAGGCCTGTCAAGTGCCGCCCTCAGGCCTGGTATGAAAGCAAGGACTACATGGTGTCTGCCATGCACTTGCTCCCCTCAACCAGCACAGTAGGGGCCCTGTTGGAGCAGCCACTCTGTCCTTCCCTAGGCAGAAGAGCAGGGGCAACTAGATTGGACCCTCAGGGTCCCAGACCCACCCTTGTGACAGTCCTTTTCCTGCCACTTGGAACCTCTCAGAGTTGGGTCTTCCTTCCTCCATCATGGCCTACTGATCCTTCAGGACTCAACCTCAAGGAGACCTTCAACAGGAATCACTCACAAATGGACATTGTCAGCACCTGGCCACTTCCTCTTCACCTTCCAACACTTAGGTCACTGTTTTGTGACTTCACTGCTCACTGCTCCCCCACCCCCTCTGGCTTCTCAAGGGCCCTGCTTTCCCTTCATCACTACTCAGCCATCCATGCACAGGGCATTCCTCTACCTGTGCCAGTTCCCCAGCATCCCCCCACCTTCCCGATTCCCCCCAAGACCTACATCCTAATGAACAGGCAGTGTGGTTGAGTCACACCAGCCAAGCTTCTACAGGGTCTTCCAGATGCAGATATCCACAGGAACACTACCATGCTTCTCTCTGAGCATGAGGCTGTCTGGCACTCTGCTGGGAGAGAACCCCTAACACTCAGAGCCACAAGACACAACCTCACTCTCCCTCCACCACTCACAAACTCCACATAAGCACTGGAGCACTGCTGCATGCCTGGCACAATCCCAGGCCTGGCATACGACGTGAACAAACCAGACAGAACCCCTGCCCCATGGAGCTTACAAGTAACTCTGTCAACCCCTTTCTTTCTGTGCTGATTCTCAGCAGCCCAATCCTACCCCGCTCATCCCCAGCATCCCCAGCACCCCACTTCACTCACAGCCGTGCCCCACCTGGACCAGGGCAGCCATCCTCCACCCGCTCCCCCTTGAGCCTTCACATCCAGTTCTCACAGCAAGATGGCCCTAGAAATGCTAACCTGACCCTCTCCTTCTTCTACTTATAGCCTGCAAGGGTCTCTGTCTATATTTAGAATAAATTCCAAACCAGTTAGCCTGGCCTGCAGTCCTGCACAATCCAGCCTCTGCCAGGTGCCCCAGGCCCACTTCCTACTTCTGTACCCCCAAGCACTTGGAGATTCTTCAACACCAGCACCCACACCACTGGCCTCTTGGTGCCTGCTCTCAAAATACCGGTTTGCCTCTGGTTGGGTCCCACCCCACAGCCCTTTGCACATGTCTTGGCATGGTTGGATCCCTCTTGTTTCAGGATCTTAGCTCCAAAATCATTTTTTTTAAGATTTTATTTATTTATTTGACAGACAGAGATCACAAGTAGGCAGAGAGGCAGGCAGAGAGAGAAGGGGAGGCAGGCTCCCCATGGAGCAGATAGCCCAACGTGGGGCTCGACCCCAGGACCCTGATATCACGACCTGAGCTGAAGGCAGAGGCCTAATCCACTGAGCCACCCAGGTGCCTCTCAAAATCATTTTCTTAAAGACACTGTCCCTGACTGCCACATACATTGTTTCACTCTCCCCCAGTCAACCTGCCACTTGAAACTATTGTCTTCATAGTACCTATCACGGTCTACAGCTTGTTTGTTTTCTGTGCCTGTTTCTTCTCTGTACCTGTTTCTCTACCTGCCCCCAGGGAGTGTGCACTCCATGATAGCCAAGACATTTTCTGACCCACTGTCAGATAGGACCACTGGATCCTGTGCACTCAGAACAACTTGGCACATAAAAATGTTTAACTGTTGGTCAGATGAAAAAAAACTGTCTTTCTGGGAGATACCAGACCACACTTTCCTAGATGCTTTTTTCACTTAAACTTTTACTTCAGACCCTGAACATTTGACTCTGGCATATTCATGACTTATCATCCAGACTGGCCACTTCTGGGCATGGAAAGGTCCATGACCAGAGGGACACCAGTCATATGAGGCTGTGAGGTCACCCGTTTGGGTCTGCTCTCAACCAGTCTAGTTACAAGCGTGAGTGTTCATCATGCATTTGATGGCAGCAGCACTGGCTTTACTTGCTCACGATTCTCCTGGGCTCGGCATGCGATCAGGATGGAGTGGGAGCTCACAGCCCCTTCTCCAGCAGAGGAGGTGAGGAAATCACAGACCAAAGTAGCCCCATATGTGAGACTTTTATGAAAGATGGTCTGGAAATCTCCAGGAATCTATGTTAAAATGAGAGGTTATTATTTCCAAAGAATATTTGATATTAGGAGAAAATCCAGTTAAAATAAATCCACTTAACTCAGGAACCAAACTCCACAATAGTATGCATCTGCACATGTGGGGTGTATGCCAGAAAAGGAAACTCAAAGCTATGTAAGTGAGTTCATTCAATCTTTAACAAGATTTAGATTATAATTACAAATGTGTGCTAATTCTCAGAGCAAAGAATGATAGAGTGTTGTTTAGGTTTGCTGGTGCAATTAATTCTTCCAGTGAAACGGACTTTGATGCTAATTGGAAAGAGAATGATTTTTGGGAAAGTATTCAAGGCTTCCCTAACTACTGTGAGGATTTCTCAATACTTGGATAGCTTTGTATTACAAAGTGCCTTACCTGTCAGGAACCTCCTAGATTGTCTCTTCCATTAATGGGTTAGCACAGTGGGACTATCATAATCACTACTTTGCGTGAAGCCAGTGCCCAGAGTCACCCACACTGACACCGTGAACTCCTGCCACTGTGCAAGTTACGTGGTTTCTCTTTGCTTGGAGGATCTGGTTGGCAGCAGGAAGCCCCTGCCCCATGGCAAGGAGAGGTGCTGGTATGGGAAGGGAAGGGCCGCCTGAGGGTGCTCACAGGAGGTGATCTGGTCAACAAGCCCTTCCCCATGCATCCCCGTGACCAGGGAGGATCTTCATACCACTCCCTGTGGGAGGAGGTAGGGTGGTGGGGGTGGTGAGATGGCGAGGCCACTATCTCACAGGTCCTACTTGACACTGTCTTTATACTCTCTGTACTCTGTGGTACTGAAAAAAAAGGACTGTGCAAATCTGACTCAGCCCACTCCGTGAAAAAAACAGAAGGCATTCCTGTCATTTATCCTGCAAGGGGGTGATGGGTGACATTTTATTGTTTGTTTTTTCCTTTGGGACTTGGAGGTTTACCAAAGTCTCCCAAGCCAGGATGAAAATACACATGTCCTCTGGAGTGGCCAGGAGCAGATCTCAGACAGGCATCTGGGCCCAAGCTACAGCTTAGCTGAGCTGAGCCTGCCCTTCCTCTTGCTCACCTACCCTGCCTCTCCTGTCTAGTGATTCCCCATCTTTGACCTCTCACTCAAGGCATAGCTTGGGGGCTGCTTCCAGGGTTCAGTGCTGCTCTTGGCAGGGCCCGACACCGACAGAAAACCACAATGCCTACCAGGAACCAGCAAAGCAGTGGGCACATTCTGAGGGGCATGGACGGAGAAGGTGCTACTCAGTGTCCATGTGGGTGCCTAGAAGTTCACCATCAGCAAAAAGGCAGAAGAGCACAGTAGTCAATAGCCTCGACTCTCACTAGGCCCCCTGTTACCTGGGTCTCCCGAGCAGACCTGTGCCTTGCTGAGTGTTAAACAGAAGTAGCAGCATCTCCTATCATGCCCATAATGGAGTATCTATTTTAACCCTGTTTTTGTTCCCTTTACCCATCCTTTGCATTTCTTGTTATTTTTTATACTTTTCTTTTTTGCTTTTTTTTTTTTTAATGTTTTGGTTTCTTTTGATGTATTTGCATCAAAGAAAACTATCAGCTTCCCAAAGGAAGGTACCACATCTTTTATTTTTTTGTGTTCCCAGAAAGCACATTGTATGTAGTGGGTGCCCAATGAGTTGGGACTCTGAGCAAATGAATTGAACCATCTTTACTCATAACCATACTTCTGATTTCTTCAAATATTCTCAAATGCTGTCAAGTTGTTGTCCTTTGTCAATATTTGATTACGTTTCCCGTGTTATCATTTGATCTTAACATAAATGTTCACATTGTGTTCCCATCTGGGAGCCACTCTTGGGATGTGCCCCAAGTGTGTCTATACCCCCAGGCTTCAGAAGTCTTTGATGGACTTGGCGTGGGTCCACCATGGGAACAATGATGAAAGCACCTCCACATGCAGTGGCCCCCATGACTACCCCTGCATGCCCTCTGCTGTGGGCCTGCCTCTATAATGACTGTCTTTGTCAAAATCAGCTGCTGGTAATGTTCAGGAGGTAGCATCTGAGACTTCCCCCTCTTTAATCCACCATACCTGTCAACCTGTCAGCCTGCTGAGAAAGAGTATGCATTGTTTTGACATGACTTTTTCTGTACAAAGACTCCACGAGTGTCTTGCCTTCTCCAGGGTATTTGCAAACTGTATTCTCCCAGCCTATAGAGATCTCAAATCTCCAGGGGCATCCTTTGCTTTGCTTTATTTAGTATTCCACTCCCACCACTTACACATTCAAAAACTCCCTAATCATTTTAACTGACCTCCCATTCACTCCAGCCAATGGTTTGGTACCAAAGGGCCAAATCCACAGGGCCTGTTAAACGAAGCACATTTGGCCTATTGAAAGCCTATTTTCTGTAAGTTTTGTGGTCTTGGACTGCTGAATGGCTCCACCTGCCCTCACCTGCTGCAGTAGTCAGGCCCACAAGGCCATGAGTATGGCACCTCACTAGAGGTCCCAGCCCTCTCTGCTGGGCTCAGGGGGCCAGTTCCTCTGGGATTTGCTTCCTCCCTGGTTCTGCTCCCACTCAGATGGTTTGAGTTTAAATGTAGGTGTGGCATCTACCTCCTCACCCTCCGTATTCACCCAGAACCTGGCATTCCAGGCCCCAGCATTGCCTCACCCACCATACCAATGCTTCTGACCAGGCCATCCTCCAGAGCTGGTCTCTGCTAAGGCCCCACAAAAGCAAACATTAGTGACAGCTATAGCATGCTAGCCCCAAGTTGTCAGATCATGCTGAGGGCTACTTATCTCTCGCCCTGCATAATCACCATGACAACACATGCATAGGCAACTGGGGCATCCTCTTCATTCACAGGGAAACTGAGGTACAGAGAGATTGAATAATTTCCCAGAAAGTAAGGGATAAGCCAGAGTCACCCCTTATCAGACTGACTGCAAAGGCTCCAGGCACAGACTCATTTACTCCCCCACTGCTTTTCCTCTCTCTGCGCCAGCAATCAACTGACCCACCCCAAGCCACTGTGCCTTGGTTCCCTTCTTCTCAGCCTCTCTCCATTTCCCAGATGGCACAAGCAAAACCCATCCTTGCAGGCTCATAGGCAAAGGTGAAATAACTCTCTATAAATAAAAATCAAGAAACCACAAGACAAGCTTTTCATAAAGTACTCCAGGAACTGTAATCTGTGTGCTTTTTGTTAGGCATGGAAACAAACTGATTCCCCCCCGCCACAAAAAAAAAAAAAAAAAAAAAACACGCACAAAAGAAGAGTTCCCCTTTGGCCCTTATCCCAGTCATTACTAGGAACAAAATGGAAAGAGTCCACTTATATACAAAAGCCTGGAGTTCCAGGGCACCTGGGTGGCTCAGTGGGTTAAAGTCTCTGCCTTCGGCTCAGGTCATGATCCAAGCATCCTGGGATTGAGTCCTGCATCGGGCTCTCTGCTCAGCAGGGAGCCTGCTTCCTCCTCTCTCTGCCTGCCTCTCTGCCTACTTGTGATCCCTGTCAAATAAATAAATTAAAAAAAAAAAAAAGCCTAGAGTTCCAAATTTACCTCATGGTCCTCACCTGACAGTTCATGTTCTCAGGCTCCTGGTTGCCCTCCCTCCCTGCCTGCCCCCCCTTTGCTGTTATTTATGGGCAGGGATGCAATGGACCCATCTCTGGGGGCTTTGTTTGGATCCTGCCAGCTAGATGAACCAGGGGCTCAGATGCACCCAGGGCAGGGGGTGCCTCTTGGTGAAGACATGAAACATGCCATGAGACTTTTTTAACACAGTCTAGGAACTGTGGCCAGAAAGTCTAAAGCTCAGCTAAGTACATACAGCTATCTGTGCCTCCAAGTGCTGTCCACTGGCTGGCTGCCTGCCAGGCTCCCCAGGAGCAACTCAGTGCATCAGAGATGATCGTGGTGGTTGGGTTTAGTGCCCAGGGTGTTTGTGTGCATGTCTATATGCATCCATGTGACTGTTAATGTGCATATGTTGTTTGTGCGTGTGTGTGTGTGTGATTGATGTACCTGTGTATGTATGTTGGTATGTCAGTGTGAGTGCCCATGTAAAAATGTGTGTGCCTATGTGTGTCTGTGTGAAAGAATGGGGACAAGAATGTTGAGGATATTGTCTCATAAAAGAAGCTGTACATCCAGTTCTAGGTCAGGGCAACTACAGGAATCTCAGCCTTCACAGGCAGCTTAGACTTGCCAAGACCATGAACAGGACTGAGTCACTGCAGGGGAAAAGAGGATTAACACAAAAAAGGCTTTTTATGGACTATAGGGGGGACATCCTGACCCAAGAATCAATGCCCTTTTCTAGAAGAGCAGATTGATATCAATCCTTTCATCCCAGAGCCCAGTAATGCCCTGACCCAGGCCTGGTCCTGGCAAGTCCAGGAGTGATGTCTTTAGCTGAGAATCCCACCAGAGAGTCTTTTTCCATATTTATCTCTTATTTTGCAAAACACTCACACCTTGGTCTCACTTAGCTCATTGAAACGGCACACTTGGTCTTCCTGAGGAATAAGAGTGTTCTCCACAAAGGCTGA
The DNA here is from genome assembly GCF_010015895.1 of Lontra canadensis. Taxonomy (NCBI): domain Eukaryota; kingdom Metazoa; phylum Chordata; class Mammalia; order Carnivora; family Mustelidae; genus Lontra; species Lontra canadensis. The sequence continues at coordinate 25,960,309 of NW_022631010.1, read as the reverse complement.
ATAAATGGGGATTCATCTTTCCTAAGCAGGAACCTAAGCAGTGCAGAGGGAAGGTCTCATTGTCCCCATGTCTACAGGTCCCAGGACAGAAGAACCCTTCTAGCTTGTTGCTGGAATCTGGGAATGGTTTGGAGCCTGGAGAAGGAAGAGGCCAAGGTAGGTGATTAATCATCACTCTACTCAAGTGCTTGTCCATCTGGTCTACCTTATTCTCAACACACCATCAGGTAGTGTGAACCACAATTAGGTGACAGGGACATCAAGTGTGGATGAGAAAAACAATTACTCCATAAGGCACTGCTTTAAGCACTCTGTATGTCGGAAGGATGAGAAAAGTCTGGCTTTCTAGGGTCTGGTTTAGTGGGAAGACAGCAGTTTGCATGGTCCCAGCTTGGACTCTTTCACAAGCTGAGACCATGTGCCAAGTCCAAACAAGTGAGTTCAAGACATGAAGACTTCGTGAATCCTGATTCAGAACTGATACACTGCCACTCCCCTCTCATTGTGTTGATCAAAGTCAGACACACATTCCATCCAGATTCAAGAGAGGGAAAATGGTCTCTTCTTGAAGGGGGTGGTGCAAAGCAGAGTATGTGGAGAGATAAGAGGGAGGAAAGATGTGTGCAAAGAGTCTATGTTTTTTATCCATATCTAATTCATACAGACAGAATACTAAGGAGGGAAGGAGCTGGGGAGGGGAGGTTGGCATGCATGTATATTCATACATGTACTCACACATTTATACATGCACATGTGTGTGCATGCAGACATATGCATAAAGATACTTATGTAGACATATACATATTCATTTATTCATTTAGCCTCATGCATACCAAGAAATGTGCTAGACTCTCTGCAAACTTCACATTCTTTGAGATAACACACTTGTCTCCAGTTTAGAAGTGGAGAAACCAGAGCATAGAGGTTAAATAGCTCAGATAGTCATGGACTAGTCTCTTCTGAGCCTGGGCTCTGATCATGTGCCCTTGCAACACAATACCAATAAACCCAAAGACACAGTAGTCACCAAATCTTGGATCTGTTTTTCTATCTCTGAAGATTTAAATAAATAGGACACTGGGAATTTGTTTTTATTATGTATTACATAAGACAAACTTTAAGCATATTATATTTCTTGACCCCAAATCCAGGTTATGTAAGTTTACTTAAGATAAGTAAAACCATATGTAAAAGCCCTCAGCAAGCCTACACTGTTGGCATCTTCAGCTGAACAGCTGCTACGCTCTCTTGACTCAGACCAGTGACAACAGAGGAAGTCCATCTCTTCTGTGCCCCAAATATCACCCATCTCCTCCCCTTATCCAGTACCATAATCTGAGCCTTTACTCCCTGGATGCTTAAAGTGCTCCCCAGGAACAAGTGGCATTGTCATCACCTGACATTTGCTAGAAATGTAGGCTCTCAGGCTCCAGCCCAGATCTGCTGAGCCAGAATCTCTTTGTCTGCAAATCCCCAGGTGTTTTGTGTATGCATTAGAGTTTGGGGAATACAGCCTTTTTTAAAAAGATCTTTTATTTAATTCATTTGAGAGACAGAGAGAGAGCACGCGCTTGCCAGTAAGAGCACTAGCAGGGGGAATGGTTAGAGGGAAAGGAAGAAGCAGACTCCTTACTGAGTAGGAAGCCTGACACAGGGCTACATCCCAGGACCCCAGGTTCATGACCTGAGCTGAAGGCAGACATTTAACTAACTGAGCCACCCAACCACCCCAGGAACACAGCTTTAACAGATATTTCAGTAAGCAAAAGTGATTCAACTTTAATATTATTGACCAAACTCGATTTATATGTTTTACATTATTTGTATGCAAGTCAATTTTTCAATATCCCCAGATGCGTCTATTGTGCAGTCAAGTCTGAGTACCACCTGGACCTGGGATACTCAGAGTGAGGCAAAAGCACAAGCTAGGAGTATGGTGCAGGTTCAGGAATCCCCATCCCAACCATTTCATCAGAATCTGCACTCTACCAATGCCCCAGATGTGCTAACTTAAGCTGAGCAGTTCTGCTTGGCCTCAGTCCAGGTTCTCTACTTGACTCCCCAGCCCAAGCTCAAGCTTTGCCACTCCTCTTTTACCCACCTGGATGCCATCCCTCCCCAACACACTATACACAATTTCAGTGTCACCAGCAAACCACTGATTGTTCCTTGTGTTCACATGTGTTCTGGACTTCCCATCCTACATCTATCACATGATGTCCCTTTGGTGTTGGTGACAGTCACAGGCTGAGTAGAGTACCCACCCTAGGATATCCTCATCCTTAAACCCAGGCATTCTTATAACCAGGAGCGGCTGAAGACACAGCTCTAGCCAAAGAAAACTTTGGTCAAATGTTTTTTGGGGGGGCTGTCTATGTCTCCCACTTCCTGCCTTGATTTCAAATCTTATGCCTTGAGTTGCATCAGCCATCTGGGGCCCAGGAGGATGGAAGTGCTGCAGACCTGACTACACTGAGCTGTTGAGTCTGTACCTCCCACCTCCAACATCTTCATCTGTTGCTACCCTCCCTTTGGCTTGGTCAGGGACTACTGATGCAGTCCTTCTCTTGTAGGCTAGTATCATGTCAGAATAATAAACCCTATAGTTCAGCTCCCGTGTGTCGCTGGTTTTCTGTTATTATCGCAGTTTCAGTTTGTGAAACTGAATTAAAAAAAAAAAACAAACCTCATTTAAAATAGAACTGAGATCCCTGTGACCCTGCAATTGCACTACTGGGTATTTAACCCAAAGATACAGATGGAGTGAAAAGAAGGGCCATCTGTACCCCAATGTTTATAGCAGCAATGGCCACGGTCGCCAAACTGTGGAAAGAACCAAGATGCCCTTCAACGGACGAATGGATAAGGAAGATGTGGTCCATATACACTATGGAGTATTATGCCTCCATCAGAAAGGATGAATACCCACCTTTTGTAGCAACATGGATGGGACTGGAAGAGATTATGCTGAATGAAATAAGTCAAGCAGAGAGAATCAATTATCATATGGTCTCACTTATTTGTGGAGCATAACAAATAGCATGGAGGACAAGGGGAGATGAAGAGAAGGGAGTTGAGATAAATTGGAAGGGGAGGTGAACCATGAGAGACTACGGACTCTGAAAAACAATCTGAGGGTTTTGAAGGGGCGGGGGGTGGGAGGTTGGGGAAACCAGGTGGTGGGTATTGGAGAGGGCACGGATTGCATGGAGCACTGGGTGTGGTGCAAAAACAATGAATACTGTTATGCTGAAAAGAAATTAAAAAATAAAATAAAGTAAAATAAAATAAAATAGAGCTGAGAGAAAAGCAACCCATGGAATAGAAGATATTTGTAAATGATATATCCAATAAAGGGTTAGTATCCAAAATATATAAAAAACTGATGCAATGCAGCACCCCAAAAACACATAATCCAATTTAAAAATGGGAAGAAGATGTTTCTCTAAGGAAGACATCCAAATGGCTAACAGATACATGAAAAGATGTTCAACATAACTCATCATCTGGGAAATACAAATCAAAATCACAATGAGATGCCACCTCACACCTGTCAGAATGGCTAAAATCAAAAACACAAGAAATAACAAGTGCTGGCAAGGGTGTGGAGAAAAAGGAACTCTTTTGCACTGTTGGTAGGAATGCAAACTGGTGTAACTACTGTGGAAGAGTATGGTAGTTGCTCAAAAAGTTAAAAGTAAAACCACCCTGCAATCAATTATTACACTATTAGGTATATACCTCCAAAATACAAAAATACTAATTCAAAGGGATATGTGTACCTCTATGTTTATTGCAGCATTACCTATGATAGTCAAACTATGGAAGCAGTCCCAATGTCCATTGACAGACAAATGGATAGAGAAGATGTGGTGTGTACATACATAAAATAGAATATTACTCAACCATAAAAAAGAAGGAATATTTGCTATTTGCAACAATGTGGATGGAGCTAGGGTGTATTATGCTAAGTGAAATAAGTTGGTCAGAGAAAGACAAATACCATATGGTTTCACTCATGTATGGAATTTAAGAAAAACAAATGAACACAGGAAGAAAAAGAGAAAGAGACAAACCAAGAAACAGACTCTTAAATGTAGAGAAAAAACTGATGGTTACTAGAGTCGAGAGGGTGGGGGGATGGGTGAAATAGGTGATGCGGATTAAATAGTACACTTATCATGATGAAAAATAAAATGAAATTAAATTTAAAAAGTAAAAAAAAAATGGAGACAGGCCACATTATTTTGATAAATGGTAACATAATCATAATTCAATCTGAACTTTAAATAAATGGCCATTTGTATAATATTTTCTTTTTTTTATGAAAAAGCCACACAATTGAAAAAAAAAAAAAAAGAAACACAACTGACCATAACATGTCTTTCTAGGCAAATTCCAGAAGTTAGAGTATCATAGCACAATGTGTGACCCACGGGTCTTCTACCCCTTCTAGAGCTTCAATATTTTAAGGTCTATCATTATAACCAAACATAGTGTGAGATGGTCAGAGCTTTCTGAACTGCTGCTATATTAGGAATCATTTTAGTTTAGCTGTATTTAATTGTTTTCTAATGGTTCTTAGCCAGATCCCACATAAATAAATGCTCGTTTGCTGTATGAAAGTTTATAGAACTACTTTATAATTCTAATGAGGTAGAATACTACTTGCATGCTAACTGACAACCTACAGAACAATTATCAGAATGTGCATCATCATAAAAAAGAAAATAAAAATAAAAGAGAGTCAAGATGCCAGAAAGGGGAGTATTCAAGCCCTCACACTCCTAAACTTCAGATTCCAGAAGGAAGGTACCTTACATTTTCCATCAGTAAGAACTCTACTTTACTATATCCATAAGGAGTAGAAAATATTTTCTCCTTGCCCAACAACAGTCCAGCCAATGAGAAACTGCCACAACTCAGCCAATAAGAAATCATCACCGCTATAAAGTCTCATCCTCTCTCAGTGGACTTTCATAAAAGCAGTCCCTCCCAACTTCTTCATTTTTCTGTATAAAGTAATGGTTTCTTTCCTTTGTCCGTCAGACTTGCCTTTAGTTTGGCCATAGCCTGCATGTCCCAAATTGCAATTCCTCTGCCATTCTCAAATAAATCTATTTTGCTGGTAAAATAATCAGCTGTCTTATTTTCAAGCTGGACAATTCCTAACCTATGTGCTCACACAATTGCATAAACAGATCTTTGTATTTTGCATGTCAATAAAAGAGACAAAAAAAAATGTTGGAAAGCAAAAAAAAAAAAAAAAAAAAGGCTAGATCCAAATCAGCTTTGCCACTAATTTCTGTGTAAAGCTGGAGAAGTTATTAGACATACAAGGACATGAAACTTCCAGTTTTTTTTTCTCACCTTTCCCTTCTATGTCTTCAGTAAAATTACTGGGGAAAGACAGAATTGAACCAAATTCCTAAGACCTATAATTCACTTCGTAATAACTAACCCGCAGAATGTACAATATTGGTGCTATTAACCTGTGCCCCAGTTTCTGACTATGAACCTAACAGAGCATCACACTTTAGAATATACTTTTGAGAAATAATTTAACATGCTAAGAATTTATATTGATATTGGAAAATAAGTGAGAAGCTATGGAAGAATCTACACAGTAAAAAGATGGTTTTAGATCATTTGCTGTTGAGAAAGGGTTCCAATTTTCATTTATCTGTGATCTAAAGACCCACTATGCAGAAAGCACATCATTTGAATATTTTACTTTTCAGTATTTGTGTCAGATCATATTTTCCAAAAGTGGACATAACAGTATTTTCCATCCCACAATTATTTCACAATGTGTCCTTGGTGCTTCTGTCATTGGGAGGTGGGGAACCTGTCCCCTTCCCTGAACCTAGACAGGCTTGTAACTCACATGTAATTAATGAGTGTGGCAGGAGAGTCATTACGTGACTCCTGAGGCTATGTCAGAAAAGTGTTTGTGGCTTGTGTCTTCTGCCTGAAAACTCTCTGGACCTCTGAGCAGTCATTGAGGAAGCCCAATACTTCAAGGCTGCCATGCTTCAAGGAAGCCCAATGCAACCCACATGAAAAGGCCACATGGAGAGTTCCTGAGGTTTAATAGAGCTTCCTAGCTGATGTCCAGCTGCCCAAATTCCCTAATCTTCCAGCTCTAGATACCCTCTGACTGCACCCTAAAAACAGACCAGATTTGGACATACCCAGATGCCAACTCTCCAAACTGCCAACTCTCAGAATGTGAGTATTCTATGCTAGAAAGTTTTGGGGCAACCTATAAGTAGCAATAGGGAGCCACAGCTGTCTGTGACTTAATCTTACTGTCTACAGTTTCCCATCCAGTCTTCCAGATTCCAGTAAACACCATTGTTTCAGATCAGGTTCTGAGGCCCTGAAGAAATGCCATATCTGAACTTTGATCCTTATCCTGAACTCTGCCTAGAAGAGTCCTTCTTTCTACTTCTTCTCTGGTCTAACCCTTCCATCTTTTGAGTCCTGGCTGAACCTTGCCACAACACCCCACCCCTTGCTCTGATTGAGGTCTCTCCAGGTCCCACAGCTCCTGTACCCACTGTATCATCCTGCTTGCTCACATGCAGAGAAAGTGAAGCCCCTTAACATCAGATAAGCCCTTGAGGGTACAGTGAAGATCCCCAGGTTTTCCTCTTATCTCTGACATCTAACACAAATAGAGCACATGGTAGGCTCTGAGGTCTCTCCAAGCCGCACAGCCCCTGTACCCGCCTGTAACACCTTGCTTGCATGAATGCAGAGCAAGTGAAGCCCCTTCCCATCAAACAAGCCCCTGAGGGTACAGTGCATGTCCCAGTGAAGGTTCTCTTGGAAGAGGGAGAAGACAGGACCCTGGGGAGAGTAGCAGACAGGATGCCAATGACGTGAAGTAAGACAAAGGAACCAGCACTCTGTCTAGCATCACAGGACCATATAAATGTCATATGCAATAAAGCCTGTTTTCAGAAAAAGGCGGGGGGGGCGCCTCAGTGGCTCAATCAGTTAAGTGTCTGCATTTGACTCAGGTTGTGATCCCAGGGTCCTGGGATCAAGCCCCACTCCTGCTGGGGACCTGCTTTCCCTCTCCCTCTCCCTCTGCTCCTATTCCTGCTCTCGCTATCTCTCTCTGTCAAATAAATAAATAAAATATTAATAAAAAATTTTCGTTATTTTTGACATCTAACAAAAGATAGAGCACATGGTAGGTACTTGAGATATGTTGAATGAATTACTTCTAAGGAGTCTCCACAGTTGTAGGTTTTAGAGTCATGGGAGAGGGCTTGCATGAGTGTGTGCAGACAAGAGGGTGAGAACTCACTCAAGCTGGGGATGCTGGGAAGGAAGGGAAGAAAGACTTTTTCCAGAGGAAGAGAAGTCAAGAGAGGGCAAACATTGACCGAGCACCTCCTACTGTGTGCAAGGCTCTAGGCACGAGACATAAGAATACAAAATAGAGCAAGGACAAAATGACATCTTTTCTAAATTTTTTTGCTTGCTTTAACTCAAATGGAAATAATTGATCAATTAGAACATTAGAAAAGTACATAAGGAAAGAAATAAAATCTGCATATAAGGTATTTTCCAAGCACACATGAATTTTTCTCCCTCTGCATGTAAGTACATGCAGTTTTGAGTTCTGCATCACTGCAACCTGAGTGTGCATTACTCACTTTGCATGAACACCCTTTACTCCCTTTTTAGAAGGTTCCAGGTTTCCCACTTCCCCCAAAGCATGTATGAACATGTAACCAAAAAATTTTATCTAGAACTCTGATTATTTCCATAGGGTAGATTTTTATTTTTTATTGCAAAAGCAGCATATGTTTATTTTTATAAATTTATTTTTTTCCAGCTCATTTATTTGCCTTATTTCAGAGTTAGTCAGATGTCATGGGACTCACAGTTCTAGTGTTTTAAACTTTTGGAAGTTTGTACCCCACTGCTTGCACAGAGAAGGGAGAGGGACTGTTTAGATCCATGGGCACTCTTTGGGCTCTCCCTCCAGGGGGTTCTTCTGATGTGTCATTTTTTTGCAGCTGTTCTTCTTGCTCCTGACATTTTGCCTCTTTAAATATCTATCTATCTTTTTGAAGGTAGGAAGTTTGTTTATTCTCATGACCAAAGAGATTTCTATATCCCCTTTTTTCTTTCTTTGCGGTCCTTTATGATAATCATACAGAAAATACTGTCCACCAAAAATATAAATTTAAACCATAGTAGTGTGTATAAAGTAAAAAACAAACAAAAAACATGAAAGTTCCTACTCTTGCCCTATTCCTCATAGCTACTATTGATAATTTAGAAAACAGTCTTCCAAAATGTTTTGAATGAATATAAGAATCACAACCCCCACACACAGAATAATGCATCCACACAATTTTTAACATATTTCTTTCTAGATTCCTATCTTTATTATCTTGTTATGGATATGCATCTGTTTAAATACATACCAGGCATTGTCCTGGTCAATGGACCAAGTATTGAGTCTGTCTTTTTATTTATTAGAAGAACTTCATTGTTTTACATATTTAATCTTTTCATGTCAGACATTTAGGGTTTTTTCCCTAATTTTTCATTATTTCAAGTCTAAATATACATATTTTGCAGGTATCTTAGAATTGCTACCTAGTGGATTAATGTATGGGATCCAGGAGGTAACAAAGGACCTGTATGAACATTTCACGATAGCTTTTAAGGCAAGGGCTGACTCAACTGCCGCACAGAGAACTCATGTCTGCCTCAGGTGTCCTTACTGACATGAGCAGCACCATCTTGGAGCCTATGCAATTGTTTTGGAAGGAAGATGTATCATCCCAAACTAATTTTTTTTTTAATTTTCACAAGTGAGGATAAACACTTTTATATATATTTATATATTAGTCCTTTCCATTTCTTCGCAACTTCTTCTCTATGGCACATGCTCAGTTTTTTTGATGAGATTGTTTGGGTTCTTATTACTTGTTCTACAAGGATGAAGCATTTGTTACATTTGTCACAAATGTTTGATTCCAGGTTATTTTATGCTTTTTAATTTTGCTCAGTGTTTGTTGCACAGAATGAATAACATATATTTGGTTAATCTTTATCAATATTCTCCTCATTTAGAAATGCTGCTAAGACATTCAATTGCAGGCTGAATTTATTTATGCTTTTTGTATTTATTTATCAATACTTCTCTTTTTATATTCATTCAGAAATTTTTTATGATGTGGAGAGAATAATTCAACTTTATACCCAACTATCTAACTTCCTACATTTTAGTTGTTGACCAGTCTTGGTCTTCCCTTGATTGTCATGCTGCCTTTGCCAATACAATAACCTCTGGGGGCTTGGAATCTATTCCAGAGTTCTCTATCTTAAGTATCATGGCAGACTGAATGTGATCACAAATTCTTTGACATGGCTCCCTTCAGCAAGTTGGCTCTACTTTGCCTCTTCTTTAATATGGGCTGGCTTAGAGACTTGCCTCTAACCAACAAAATGGGGTTGGGCTGAATAGGCGTGTACACTGTGCCTCATTCATGCTCATTCTTGGAGTGCCAACCAGGGCACATGAAGTCTGTCTACCTTGAATCCAACATGCTGTGAGAAAGTTTCAGGGAGAGGCAAGGTGTGAGCACTGCAAGTGACATTCCCAGCTAGGTCCAGTATTCAAGTGAGCCCAGCCCAGGCACCTAAGCTATGGAGTGAAGAAGCCCTCAGTGAGTATAGACCCAGCCATCAGAGTCTTCAAGGCTGAAACCCCAAACGTTACAGAGCAGAGACAAGGCATCTCTGCTTTGCCTTCTTGGAATTTATGACCCACATATCCATGAGCACTAAGTTCTGGGGGCAATTTATTATGAACAATAGATAGCCAGGACAATCTGTCAATTATTTACTAGTAATTAGAACCTTAGAACTCCAATGAATGTGAGGTTTGTCTTTATTGTGATAAAAAGACACAACATAAAATTTGCCATCTTAACCATTTTCATGTGCATAGTTCAGTAGTGTTAAGTAATATTCACATTGTAAATAAGATTTCTAGAATTTATTTTTTAGCCCTGATAAATAGTAATAAAGGATGGATCCTTTATTTGCATTTCACAATAACTCTGTGAAGGAGGTAGGTAGGTATCTTTTCCAATTTATAGATGAGAAATCACCAGAGTCAGTGGTGTCATCTTGTCTCCTGGATCTTAAGCAGAGGGCATCTGGATCATCTGGTATCCATCCCACAGTTCTTGTCCAGAAATGGGGTAATTGTGAACATGAAAAGCAACCAAGCAACTGGTCTCACCATTTTGTTTCTTTTAATTAGGATATAACTGATATATAACATTATATTAGTTTCAAGTGTACAACTATTCAAAATTTGAATATATTGTAAAATAATTACCACAATAAGGTTGTTAACATCCATCACCATGCATAGTAACACCTCTTTTTTCTTGTAATGAGAACTTTTAAGATCTACTCTCTAAGCAACTTTCAAATATTCAACATAATATTATTGACTATAGTCACCATGCTGCATATTACATTCCCTAGGACTTAATTAATTTTATAACTGGAACTTTATACTTTTTGAACATCTTCACCCATTTACCCCTCCTACCCACCTCCCCAACAATCACCAATGTGTTTTCAGTACCTATTGAGTTCAGGGTTTGTTTAGTGAGTTTAGTATTTTTCTGTGTGTGTGTTTTAGATTTCAAAAATAAGTGAGATCATATGGTATTTTTCTATGTCTTATTTCACCTAACATAATTCCCTCAAGTTTCACCCACATAGTGACAAATGTCAGGATTCCCTTCTCTTTTATGGCAAAATAATATTCCTGCGTGCGCATGCGCGCGCGTGCGTGCGTGTGTGTGTGTGTCTATACAATTTCTTTATACATTCATGCATTGATGGACAATTAGGTTGCTTTCCATGTTCTGGAAATGTTCTTTTCATGTTCTGTAAATAATGCTTCAGTGAACATGGGGATGCAGATATCTTTTTGAGCTATAGCCTAATTCATTTTCTTTGGGCAAATACCCAGAAGTAGAATTTCTAGATTACATTGTAGTTCTATTTTTTTTTTTTTTTTGAGGGATATCTATACTGCTTCCTATAGTAGTTGCCCAATTTACATGCCCACCAATAGTGCACAGGGGTTCTCTTTTCTCTACATGCTATTTCTTGTCTTTCTGATAACAGCCATTCTAACAGGTGTGAGGTGATATCTCATTATGGATTTGATTTCTATTTCCCTGATGATCAGTGATGTTGAGCACCTTTTCATGTACCATGTGTATGTCTTCTTTGGAAAAATGTCTGTTCAGATCTTGTGCTCATTTTTAATCAGATTTCTTTTATTATTGAGATCTATGAGTCCTTTACATATTTTGGATATAACCCCCATCAAATATATGATTTGCAAATATTTTGTCCCATTTGTTAGGTTTCTTTTCCATTTCGTGATTTCCTTTACTGTGCAGAAACTATCGAGTTTGATATAGTTCCACTTATTGTTTGCTTTTGTTTTAGTTTTATTTTTGTTGACTTTGCTTTTGGTGTCAAATACAAAAATCATTGCCAAAACCAGTGTCAAAGAGGTTACTACTTATTTTTTCTTCTAGGAATTTTATTGTTCTAGGTCTTATGTTCAAATCAGTGGCCCATTTGAGTTAATTCCTATGTATGATATAAGATGGTGGTCCAGTTTTACTAATAATAAAAATTAATCTTTTTTTTTAAGATTTTATTTATTTATTTGACACAGAGAGAGAGAGATCACAAGTAGGCAGAGAGGCAGGCACAGAGAGAGGGGGAAGCAGGCTCTCCACTGAGCAGAGAGCCCGATGCGGGACTCGATCCCAGGACCCTGAGATCATGACCTGAGCCGAAGGCAGAGGCTTAACCCACTGAGCCACACAGGTGCCCAAAAAATTAATCTTTAATAAATGGTGGTCCATTTATTAAAGAAACAGTTTTTTGCCATTATATATTTTTGGGTCCTTTGTCATAAGTTACTGGACCAAACATGCATTGGTTCATTTCTGGGTTTTCTATTCTGTTCTATTGATCTATGCATCTTTTTGTGTCAAAATCATACTGTTTTAATTATTATAGCTTTATAACCATTTGAAATCAGGAAGTATGATGCTTCCAGCTTTGTTCCTTTCTCAAGATTGCTTTGGCTATTCAAGGTCTTTTGTAGTTTCATACACATTTTGGGATTGTTTGTTCTCTATGTGAAAAACACCATTGGAATTTGATGGGGATTTCATTGAATCTGTAAATTGCTTGAGGTAGTATGGATATTTAAACAATACTAAGTCTGTAAATCCATTTGCACAGAGTAACCTTCCATTTATTTGTGTCTTCTTCAATTTTTATCATCAGTGTCTTACAGTACAGTGTACAGGCCTTTCACTTGGTTAAATTTATTCCTAGGTATTTTATTATTTTTAGTGCAATTGTAAATCAATTTTTTTCTTAATTTCTCTTTCTGATAGTTTGTCATTAGTGTATAGAGAAGCAACAAATTTTTGTATTTTGATTTTTGTATCCTACAACTTTACTGATTTTGAGTGTGTGTATGTGGAGTCTTTAGTGTTTTCTCTATATGGTATCATGCCATCTGCAAGTAGGGACAATTAACTTCTTTTCAATTTGGATGACTTTTATTTCTTTTTCTTACCTAATTGCTCTTGTTAGGACATCCACTACTATGTTGAATAAAAGTAGTGAGAATGGGAATCCCTGTCTTGCATCTGGTCTTAGAGGAAAAGCTTTCAGCTTTTCACTGTTAAAGATGATGTCAGAAGTGGACTCATCTTGTATTGGCCTTTAACACGTTGAAATGCATTCCCCTTATACCCAATTTGTTGAGTTTTTATCATAAGTGGAAGTTGAATTTTGCCAAATGCATTTGTCTTTTTCTGCATCTGTTGAGATTATCACATATTTTTTTCTCCTTCATTTCATTAACGTGATGTATCACACTGATTTGAAGATGCTGAACCATCCTTGCATCCATGGCTAAATCCCACTTAGTCATGGTGTGTGATCCTTTTAATGTATTGTTGATTTTGGTTTGCTAATATTTTGTTGAGGATTTTTGCCTCTAAGTTCATCAAGGATATTGTGATTTTCTTCTCTTGTGTCATCCTTGTCTAGTTTTGGCATCAGGGTAGTGCTGGTATTGTACAATTTGTTTCGAAGTGTTCCCTCCTCTTCTTCTTCTTCTTCTTCTTCTTCTTTTTTTTTTTTTTGAAGAGTTTGGGAAGAACAGGCATTATTTCTTCCTTAAATGTTTGGTAAAATTATCAGTGAAGTTATCTGGTCCTAGACTTCTGCTTGCTGGGAGATTCTAGAATCTTTTCATTTTTGCAAATCTGAAACTCTATACCTATTAAAAATCTCCCCCCTTTCCTCTACCATCTATTAGTAACTACTCATCTATATTTTTTATCTATGCATTTGACTCCTCTAGGAACCTCATATAAGTAGAATCATACAGTATTTGTTTTCTTATGATTGGTTTATTTCACTTAGTAAAATTCTTCAAGGTTTATCCATGTTGCAGCATGGATCGGAATTTTCTTCCTTCTTAAGGCTGAGTAATATTCCATTGTATGTAGATACCACATCCTTTTAAATCAATTCATCCTTCAGTAGACATTTGGGCTTCATCTTTGGATTCCACCTCTTGGCCCTCATGAACAATGCTGCTATTAACATGAGTGTGCAAATATCTCTTCAAGATTCCACTTTCAGTTCTTTTAGATATATATTTAAAAATGGGATTACTGGGTCATATTGTAATTCTATGTTTATTTTTTTAGGAAACTCCCTACTATTTTCCTAACAATCGCACCATTTATAGTCCCATCAAAAGTGTACAAGAGTTCCAATTTCTTCACATGCTCCCCAACACTCTTTGTTGTTGTTGTTTTTAATTTTATAGTAGCCATCCTAATGGGTAGTTTTGATGCTCTGTTTCATTATCTGAGAGGCAAGCCCTCCTTCATTCCTCTTCACTTAAAACAAAATAAAACAAACCAAAAAAAACCTTAACATCACAGCCTGATTATTCTTTCATGAAGTTTTTAATAATTGTATCAAGTTCAAAAGAAATTATAACATCAGGATTCTGACTTAAATGACATTAAATTTATAAATTAACTTGGTGAATATGATGTCATCTTATTATTAGTGAGTGTTCTTATCCAAGAAAATAGTATTTCTTTCCACTTATTCAAGTTTTTTTCTTATTCCATGAGTAAAATTTTACAGTTTGTTTTGTATTGACCTATATAAATTTCTTGCCAAAATTATTTCTAGATATCTCTTACTTCAGTTGTTTTGCTAATAGCACACCAGAATGAGGTGGGCCCAGGTAACAAGGAAGCCCAGGGGGCAGGGACACTGAACTTTGACAGAAGGGCACCAGTAATGGCCAAGCTGAGCCTTGAAGGAGATTAGCAAGAGGTGTCAACAAAGACAGGGAGAGGCATGCAAGCATGTAGCATGTGTGTGTATGTGTGTGTGAGTGTGTGTTGGGAGCAGGAACGACCCAGTGTTCTGGGAACCTAGACAGGTGGGCATAACACTGGAGGGTGGATAGGGTGTGAGGGACAACTTGCTATCCTCCCAGGCAGACTGTCTTATTTCACCGAAGATGAGAAGCAGATGATGGGCTTCAAGATGAGGACCATTAAGGCAGAGATGTGTTTTAAATGGTCACTCTTCCAATAGTCCTGGAGGCTGGACATGAGAAGTACATGGAATTTGGTAAAGAGACCTTGCAGGAAGCTGCTGAGAGAACTTGGAAGGATGTGAGTGTCTAGATGGAGCTAAGGTAGAAGAGATGCAAAGGAGAGGTTAAAAAAAAATACTGAGAAGAAAAGAAATCTGGTTATGAGAAAGAGGAAGAGGGCTAAGAAGTAAGCTGTTTTCTGGTGTGGATATCTTGGTCACTGTGTGTCATCACCAGGAATGGCATGGGCAGGGAGTGAGAGGTCCTGGGTAATGCCGAGGGGGTATTCTCTGAAGCGGTTGCCCCAAGGGAAATGCTAGCAGGCATGCGGATAGACAAAGCTGAGCCTTGGGAGGGCTTAAGGATAAAGAAATCTGGGAGCCAGTTGCCCATAAACTGCAGCCAAAAGTTTGACCACAGGATTGTCTGGTTAGTAGGAATATAGGTGGTATTAAAAACAGTGGCCTCCTGCCAGGGCTCAGGCCATTCTGTCAGAAAAGTCCTGGTCAGTGAAATCAAGGAGGGCCAAGGAGGGGAAGGAAGAGTCAAGAGAAGAGAGAAGGGCATGGTCAAGATGGTGCTCCCAAGACATCCTCTGCGGCTAAGTCACACTGCAGTGGATACAGAGAGCCTTTGATTTTTGCCCCAAGAAACAAAGAAGTTCATCTGTGTTTTACTCTCTAAAAAGGCATCAACTTAGTCTTAAGAAGAGAGACATAAGCAATGGGCAGAGTCCAATTCCCTAAAATACACTTTTGAAATATATAAAGTTCTGAATACAAATTCCAGGAAGACCAGCATTTTTTGGTAGTGTTGAAAATGCCCAGGATATTTGCATCTTCTGGGAAAAGCCTCATGCTGAGAGCAACAAGAGAGCAGAGTGTCCACAAAGTCTCACTGGGTGACCCGCTGTCCTATTTAGTTTATTTTGATGCTCTCTATAAATGTCTGGGGCCCATGGCATTTAGAGGGAACAGGTTTTCCAATGCTATATGTTGTGCAGGAGATTTCTGTTCTGGTCTTTTCTAGGTACACAACTCCCTGGCCTGGCCTAACCCAGCGTTCCCTTCCCCACACTATGGGTCACAGTTTGCTGACTTGCTGTGGGCACTATCCTCTAAGGAAGCCACCAAACAGCACAGATGGAGAAATGATCTAATTACATTTTGTACTCCTTGGGCTTTGTTGCAAAGTAGAAGTGTCTGCATCTGTTTGTCCAATCATTACACAGGATTTTTTATCGTCCTAAGCATTAAGCCAGATATTAGCAATGTCAGGAAAACTGGGTGTCACGGGTGAGAAAGCATGAACTTTAGAGACAAATACAGGAAAAAACCCTAAAGATTTGAGTCCATGCACAGAGGCCCTACAACTAGCAGTAAAATGTCACAGAGCAGGTTGAATAAACCTTCTGGGTCTCAGCCCACCAAGAATATTACGGGGGCATCCCAGGAGGTTACCCAGGAATTAAAATCTAGTAATACACACATTTCAAATCTTCATCCCTCCCCTTCCTTTCTCTTCCCTTCCTCTTCTTTTCTGGGAGAGAGATATAGATCATATAATAAGACACAAGCAGTAGAAGGCATCCATTTGTTATCCTGGTAACCCTCATGACAAGCTACAAACAAGCTCTGCAATCTTGAATGTGGCCTCCAGAATTCAGCTCACTCTGCTTCTCCAAATTCTTTTACTCCCTCTGTTTCATCCAGACACCAGAATGGTGAGGCTGCCCCTTTCAATGCAGCCAGCCCAGCTTGCTGTGAGGTGCCAGTGGGTGCAACACCTTCCCTCAGAGAGAGTGGAAAGTAGAGGTCTACAACTCAGGGAGTGGTGCCATATCCAGCCCTGAGAGCCAAATCTTGAGATCAGGAAGGCTAGAAGACTGCATTGGTGCCATAGGTCCAGATGGGCCAGCCCCTGGCATCTGGAATATCTGTAACTGTGCAGAAGTGAGGTCATTCCTCAGCCTGGATATGGGCTCAGGCTTGTCTCTCCATGAGCCCCTGCATCACTCACCTCTCACCCCCTCCCCCAAACACTTCAATTTCCACTGAAGTGAAAGTGAAAGGGTCTGGAAACTCATGGTCATCACTATGCACTTCTTTTGTTCCTAAAGTACGCCAGTTTCACCTTAACACTGGCACTACTCACTCCTTGGTATGCAGTCAGCTCACATGCATAGGCCTCTGGGTCTTCACCTGAAAGATGGAGAGAACCTTTCTAGGTCTGAAGATGGTGTTCCAGAGAGATCACATGGCTTTCTCCCAGGAGTGCAAAAGACAAGCCCAGGAGCATAAATCCTGAGTTTGGGGAAATCTGTCAGCTGTGGAAGCTGAGTTCCCATTCTGCAGAAGCAGAGAAGTTCAAGGCTGTGGGGCCTGGGGCTAGAGTCAGGAACTGTGCTATGGGAAGGCCCTCAGAAGCTACCAGGAGGATCTACTACTTCATGTGGGTGCCTGAGGACCTGAGGTCCCTCCCACAAGGCAAAGTTTCTCCAGCCCAAAAGTAAGCCTAAAACTGGACATAACTTGCAATTCAAAATTGGAGTAGAAATTTTCAAAGGTCACCAGAAACCTCTGCAGGTACCAAGGGACATTAGAATAGTCAGAGCACAAGCTATGGGGAGGTAGGGCCATTCCAGATGGATTACAGCTCAGCTAACTCATCCTTATCAAGGGGTTCCCAGGAAGCCCTTTGTTCACACCATCTGTGAGTTTGGTTGCTATAGTTCTGGGTGCACAGAGCAGCTGGAGACAGGCAGTGCTAAACTCTGAATGGGATGGAATGGCAGTAGACCATCAATGGGAGGTAGCCTTTGCTTGCAGAGGAGATTCCAACTGGAGAAATGCAAAAAGGAAAATAGGAAGGGAGAAGGAAGGTGCCAGCCAGGTGTGACATTCCAAAGCATGAACTTTCCAAAATAGAATCCTGGTGTCATAAAGTTCTTGAATATGGAAAAATATCTCTGCTCTGGCAAAGAAAGTGGGTGCTTGAGGCTGGGCCATGGTCAAACACCAATAGAGAAATAGTGCCACCATGCTGGCCACACCTTATCCAAGGGCCACACCTTACACAAGAGCCACACAAGAGGTGATGTGTGCTGCGTGGCCCTGTTGGCCTGCAGTGCACAACCTCAGAGCAATTGCTGGAATCTGGAATGAAAGTATATGTTTGGGACCCAAAAGTCTGAAAGATATGTTATTCCTGGAAAGATACTTGCCAAATCAGCTACTCGAGGTCTAGTATCAGGAAAGGAAACTACATTATTCTGCAGACTTTGAGTCAACAAATACATTTTTCCACTTGCTTTAGAATAAACTGTGATGTTCCAAAATGCTCCTATTCATAGTTAATATATCTATACCAAGAAATACTCAGATGAGCCATCGTGCCAATGGATATTATGCAAGAGGACCCCAACAAGTAGGGTCAAAGGGAATGACTGAAGGATCAATGGCCATCAAATCAGTGGCCCCCCTCACTCTGAGTCACTGAGTGGGATGCTGTTGCAGGTTGCATGTCCATTCCCTCCCAGAGGCAGTTAGAAGAGGATTCCAACAAGAGCCTTGATGATCTAATTCTGAAAAAAAGAACAACAATGTGGTTGCCCCATGTCCACAGCTAAAAAAAAAAAAAAAAAAAAAAAAGGAAATCAATATAAGAGTAAAAGGAGGGAATGAATTTGGAAACAACAAAACAGATGATTCCCCTTTACTTAAAATCAGCTTCTACCAGGAATCCACGTTTGTGAGGGAGTTTAATGCACTGTACTACACTGGAGTGCTGATAAGGAATGTGCTGTGTCTCTGGGTTTAGTGTAGAAAGAAGAGCTGTGAAATAGTATGCATATTAATTAATCTGCTCAAAGCTCTTTGTGGAGGAACTGTTTGTGCCCAACGGCACTATGGGAAAGGAAAGAGACTGGGGGAGAAAAGTGAAAAAAGATTGCATGCAAGCAAGAGACACTGGCATGCATTTCAGGACTGGGCTGGGAAGTGGTGGGACTGGCGAGTGCAGGGTCCTGACCACGGGCTATGTGCATGCAGAGGCTATAGGAGATCTGGAGCAGCTGGGTGGCTCTTAAAATACATCTATGAATGTCTGAGCTACTAGCACAGGACAGACCCTGTGCTTAGTAGGTGTCCAGACTCAGTGTGCACTGTTTATCTGTCACATCTCAACTTTCCTGACTGCCCTACAGGACACGGTCCCTGTACACCAACTGGTAAGAACAAGGTCCCTTCTAAAGGAAACACACAGGGGCAAGTGTCAAGGCTGAGATTTCAGATATTAAGGTTGCCTACAGAAATGTTCTCCCTTATCTGTGGTTTCGGTTTCCACAGTTTAAGTAACACACAGTCAGCTGAGGTCCACGAGCAGATGCTCCTCCCCTGACATGCAGTAAGAAGGTCAACAACAGCCTACATGGCAACACCGACCCATTCACCTCACTTAAGCTCATCACGTGGGCATTTTATCATCTCACATCATCACTGGAAGGGTTAGTACAGTTCAGTAAGATATTTTAAGAGACGGGGGAGACCATAGCCACACAACTATTAATAAAGTGTATTGTTTTAGTTATTTTATTTTATTATTAGCTATTGTTGTTAATCTCTTATTGTGACTAACTGATTAATTAAACTTTACCACAGATATGCATGTGTAGGAAAAAATATAGTTTATATAGGGTTTCAGGCATCCACTGGGAATGCTGGAACACATTCTCTACAGATAAAGGGGAACTACTGTACTTTATTTAAAGGCAAGTTTAGGCATGGCAAATAACAAAATGATTGGTAGCAATCTATAGCAGGTGGAGTTGGGCAACTTCAGGGTCCTCTCTAAAGCTAAATATAGCCTGAGCCCCCCCCACCCCGCAATGCTACTGGTTTCCTAGCCCTGTCCCAGGACTTAAACCCATTAGGACCCCAAAAGCAAATCCTCTTATTTCAAATACCTACACCAACTGAGAAGCTATGCCACCAAGGTCTGAGGATAAGTGTATAAGAATAAGTTAAAATTGGCATACTGTATGAATGCCTGGGTGGCTCAGTTTGTTAAGTGTCTGACTCTTGATTTCAGCTCAGGTCACGATCTCAGGGTTGTGAGATCCAGCCCTGTTCTGGGCTCCATGCTGGGTGTGAAACCTGGTGGAGAGTCTCTCTCTCTGTCTCCTTCTGTTCCAGCCACCTCCCGTTCACACTTGTGCACACTCTCAAAAAACAAAACAAAACAAACAAACAAACAACCCCCCCCACACACACACACAAAAACCCCTGCATATTGTACACAGGGCAGAAAGGTGCATTTATGTAACATATTTTTTGTTTGCTTCCCTGAGCAGAGGTGAAGCTCCAGAATATTTGAGGTAAAATATTTTTTTCTCTTTCAGAGTATCTTTAGCTTAAAGTTGAGACAATGGAATAAAATATTTGTAGTTCTAATTGTCTGAAATGTTTATTTGCTTCTTTGTTTTGTTTTGGATACCGACATTCCCCAATCAAGAAGAAGATTAAAGAGGGAATAGATGGGAGGTGTGTTTGAAAGTGGCTACCCAGTGAGGCTGAAGGTTTGAGAACCAATGATTTTCCCGAATATGAATTTAAACTAAGCAGGCCCTTTCTGAAAGACTCACAGTGCAACCAGGAAATACCTCCCTTTCCTTTTCCACGGAGTCACACCCCCTAAATGCCACCACATTATAGCATTATCAAGACCTAAGTTCCAAATGATTGTGAACAACACAAGAATTGACTGAGAACTAAAAACTCAAAACATTTCACACCAACTAAACATTGATTTGAACCTCCAGGGCAAAACTCCCATCTCTCTGGAATAAAGTTAATTGAACTCCTAGATAAATTCTTCTCACAGGAGTAAATATGCAAAACTGTCCCCTGGGTGGGTCTGAAGTATGCTTCCAGAAGCAGCTTCTATCTCCTGTATTTTCTACACATCTATACTATTTCCTGTTCATGTTATGCTTGGTTCTGACCGTTACCTCGGATCCCAATGCTTATTTGTTGCTGTTGGTCTTCAGTATTTTATGTAATACAATTTAACAGGTTATTTATCATGAAATGATTTAAGATGACTTGGACTTCTGATCTGAGCAAAGTTTGTAATTTAAATCACCATGTGCTTTGGTGCTTTGTGGCTTGCTGATAATCTCTTGTTAAGATGTTTTCTCCTAGAGAACATGTATCATGCAATTTTTATAATGTGATATGAGTCAAAATTGATTTGTGCTAAGGATATATTTCTGCTCACATGCTTTTCCTGTATATTCCCTGTAAGCTCCACCTGACATGAATGTCTGCACCACTCAGGCATGTTCCTACATGAGAACACATGCCCAGAGGAATGAGCGCACACTGTCGTCACTGACACTTGCTGAAGAACTAAGGGCAGAGCAGGGTCTTTTCTGAGCTCTCAGAGGGCCCTGGGGATGCAACTACACCAGAAAAGACTTGCAGTTAAGGCACTAAAATGTTCTCAATACCAAGTCTTCCTTGTTTAAAAAACTGTGCCAACCATAACCATTTTATTTTCATAATCCTGGAAAGAACAGAGATGAAAAGAAACAGAAGCTTGGCAAAGCTAAGTGAGCAGTCTAAGATCAACAAAAAGCAAGTGGCAGAACCCAGAGTTTGAAACCTGTCTCCTCACAGGCCCTCCATAGAGGCAGTGGGGTGGGTGGCCGCAGACTGGGGAAAATCCCAATGTGTATCCCCTACTCGCTCCCCCTGCACACTCAGCTAAAATCCAGTATACTGGCTGGCAAATAAAACCACTGTGGAGTTGATTGTAGCCCAGTGCCTGAAAGAGTTACCCGCCCTTTCTAAAGACACATTTATGAACTCAGGAAACCTGGAAATGTCTACGCATCTTGCAAGGAGAATGCTGAAAAATCACATTCGTTAAAGCATCTTGCTACTGCCTTCATTATTTCAATTCTGGTGACATTGGCAGGAACCTGGTCAGCCTATCTTTAATGTTCGGAATTTTTAATGTATGCATATTTTCAATGCGCTGTTCTTTTGACATGTTGGTGCCACATCTCCAGTGTAGTGATGCTGGGTCAAAAGCTCTGACTCCATATCACCTCACATCAGCCTGTTTCAGCAAAATAACCTCAGGACTTCCCATTGAATGAACAGGTTGTTTTGCTACTGATTTAGCCTCACTGCTTTGCTGATGCTGACAAATGAACACTCCACCCTTCAATCCTTGCCACCTCCACCCACTCACTCAAAGAATCTTACTGGTAAGATGAAGTCTGCTCAAGCTACAGGTCACAGTACTGCAATTAGTCCGTGTTGGTCATGAGACTTTCCAATGTGCATGGGGGTGGGGGCTGCAAAGGCCAAAATGAGGCATTCAAGGCCATGCTGGTATCATGGAAAGACAAGATTTTACTTAAAACTGCTCACTTATAGGATGGTTATTCATATTGCAAAAGGTTAACTAAGGATGCCTTTAAATAATGCACTTGATAAAGGTATTCAAAAGTCTGCCTGAATCCTCCAAGAACATTGACAATTTTTAGGAGCAGCTTTTATATAAAAGAAGGCATAGAGGTGGCAGGGTGGGAGGGAGGCATATAAGAATGTGGGGGTGGGGGGATCACCCTCCCATTGTCTATGGAGGTCTCACCATGCTAGTCCTCTCCAGCCAACAGAAAAAACATTTGGACTCACAGCTTTGCAAACAGAGCAAACAGGGTGCATCAGATGTGACTGGTGTGATGACCAAACATTTTCTAATTGAGAGATGAAGTATTCAGTACTGCTCATGAACCCCAGAATAGCACCGACTAGTGTCTTGGATAGAAAACTTACATAAGAAAATACCTTTTTATTCTCTTATAATAGAAATAACTCCCTAGAAAAATACAGGTCAGAGTTAATGAGAAAGATGAATCAAGTCCAGTGTGTAGCACTTTTAATTTATGTCACGCTAAATGTGGAATAAATTAATTGCTTCCGATTTATGGATTGAGTTTAAAGTTTTTACCAAAAAAAAAAAAAAATCTTTCGCCTCTCATGGTTCAGCTGGAATCCTGTTTATTCCTTGCACAACTAGTATAAGTCAAATCTAATGGTTTCAAATGTCTTTTTCTCAGGATCTGGATTTCTCTTTCCTTCTTCAATCCCACTGTCACAAGGAACATCAGCAGATTTTCTTCTACTACCCCAAAACAAAAATGGAGGTGCCTTCATTTCCTTTTTAACATCACCTAGGTTCTAACAGAATCATTTAAAGCAGGTTTTGTGGGGTTTTTGTTTTGTTTTGTTTTGATAATAGGTGAAAATGGAACAAAATGCCATTAGCTGGAGATACACAGGGATACATTTAGAGATGAGATGGGCTTGGAAAGGGTTTTTAAACCCATCATCAAACATGGCCTCCAAAACTCTGAGGAGGGGTGATTAAAAAGAGGTCAGGACAAAGGGTCAGTGAATGTGGTGCTGGATGAAGGGTACACTGGGGGTTCAATGTATTATTCTTTCAACTTTGGTGTACCATTGAGACTTTCTAACATAAAACAAAACAAAACAAAACAAAACAAAAACTTTAAACACAGATTTTCCCATTTCTCCCCTTTATTTAACAAGACCCTCTTGGCTATGGAGATTTCATTTTCATGCAGTAGGTGGGGCAGGGTGGGAGAGAGCACCAGACCAGCTACAAACCAATATTTGATTCTTGTAAAGGAAACAAGGATGTTGGAGAGAGGGAGGGAAGGAAGGAGGTGGAGGGCTCTTTCTCACATCCTCTCACAGGCTTGGCACCTGTGGTCTGATTTCCAAAGACACTCCACACAACAACCAGGCACACAGTATGCAATAATTCATCCGAAAATTTGGCTCCCATTACTTCCTGTCCTAGCCAGAAGGGACATCTGACTGCCGCGGGGCCACCTCGGAGGCTCATCTTCAGTTCTGTGAGGATTTTGGAGTCGGACCCCTCTCGCAGGACCACGTCCTGCACCAACACAGACTGTCCTGGCAATCACACCTCAGCAAGGAAAAGTTGGCTCGTTCTGGGGTTTGTTACCAGGCTGCTCACCCCACAGGCTGCGGGTCTGCGCAGCACGCCTCTCCCTTTCGGCTCTGACTAAACACGCTGGCCAGTAGGAGGGAGACGGACAGATACACAGATACGCGCGCACGCACCACCGCCTGAGCCCAATTCTAACTAGAAAACGGAGCCACCCACCCACCCTCTATCCCTCAAATCAGCTAAGCCCTCAGCTGGTGTCTGCTGTACTGAGCACCGGGACAGGGCCAGGGAAGGCGCAGACCTGAGTCCCGGCCACTAGCCCAGCGGCGCCCGCGCATCTGACGCCGCAGAAGGACCGCGCTCATTTGAGGTCTGGGTGCCAGAAGCCCAAGCCTCTGCGTGCAAGGGGACAACCCCCCCCCACACACACACACTAAGGAAATGAAGGCGACCAGATGAAGCTTTCCTCTGATCTTTCAGAAAAGCCAAGAGACCCCACTGGCATCCTCCCCAAAGCAAGACTGGAAGCGCCCACTCTATTGGAGTCTTGCAGAAAACGCACAAGCTATCAAAGCCCCTTCCCTTAGAAAAGTGCCTAACTCTGCCGGTAATCCATCCCTCTCTGTCCGCAGCGCGGAGAGCACACACCGAGAGGCAGAAATCATGCCTAGGGAAATCGAGACTAGAACTTGATCCCTAAAAGCGTGTCCACTCGGTCCCCTCTCTGACCAGGGGCTGGCGACTCCTAGGGCTGTGGGCTGTCCTGGCTGCCAAGGACCAGAGAGCTCTCGGAAGCAGGGGGCTCCAGGAGTCCCCGCCTTCGCCCTGGTTCGAGGTTGGGAGTCCCCATCCCAGCGCGCTCGCGCCCTCGCCTTCCTTTTTCCCTTTGCTTGGCGAAGGCAATCCAAGCCGGTTTCCCTTCCCGGTCCCATTTGGACCTCGGTCCCCAGCTCCGCGGCTGCCCCGCTCACCAGCCCCAGCCGGTCTCCTTTGGGTCGCTTCAGAGGGTCGCCCGAAACCGCAGAGTCAATGCCTGCCGCGCGCCGTCAGGGCCTAGGGCAGTTCCGCTCCTCTGCGCTCCCAGGTCTGGGTCGCACTAGCTCCCAGCGACTTTGCACAACAGCCCCTCCGTGTCGCTGGGGCGCCTGGGGTGGCGAGGCGCCAAGCTGCAGCCGGGGCTGACAGCACCCGGCCCCTTCCTCCGCATCTTCCTCGCCCGCTCTGCTCTCCCCTCGCTCTTGGCGACCCCGCTCCTCCCAGGTCCCGCCGCCGCGACCACCCAGACTCACCGCGGGCAACGCGCCGCCGCTGGCTCTGCGCGCTCCCAGGCGGAGACAGGGCGCCCTCCCGCGCGAGGGCCGCCTCCTGCTCCCGCCCGCAGCCCCCGCCCAGCTCCTGCGGGCCCCTCTGCTCGCCCGCGCTGCCGGGGCGGTCGGGACTTACCTCCCGGACAAGGTGACCCGGCCGGTGCGCCCAGGCGGCCGCCCGCGCGTCTCCGGAGCCGGCGAGCGTGCGGGGCGCCGAGCGGAGCGGCGCCCGCCTCTGCTCCCCAGCTCCCCAGCTCTCTCCTTCTCTGCCCTCCCCCCTTCCCGCCTCCCCTCCGCGCCGCTCCCCGCCCTGCGCTAGCCTTCCGCGCCCCCAGCTGCCCCGCGCGTGCTGGAGCGCCGGGCTAGGGGCAGCGGCGGCAGCCCAGGGCGGCGGGGAGCTCGCGCGGGGCGGCAACCGGGCGGAGCCCGGCCCTCCAGCCCCTGGGAAAGGAAAGGGTGCGGGGAGACGCCCCCGGCGCGCGCCTACCCCGTGGGTTGGGTGAGGGGCGTCCCGGGACGCGCCATTGGGTTTGGCAAGCCTGGCGACACACGTGCTGAAGGCGGTGGCCAACAGGCTCTGGGGGAGGATGGCAGCGAGGAAAAGGGAACGGCCCCGTGGAAGGCGGCCACCAACTTTGCACCAAGCTGACCGGGCCCCCGGGGGTGATCAAGTCTGGCGGGTGGCCCTGGTCCGGTGTCTGGGAATGTGAAAGCGACAGAGTCTGGGGGAAAGGGTTAGCTGCTGGGCACTCGGAGGACAGGGATTTGCAGCTTGGCTCTGAGAAATGACGGTTCCTCTTGGTCCTAAAGGCCTCCCCAAAGCTCCTGTATGGTTTTGAGGTTCAAAAGGACCCATCTTCAGGGTCTGGCATCTGTTCAATCCCTGAGCAGCCAGCTATCCAGGGGAAACAGGTGCTGGCCCAGATTCGGAGACACCTTGCTCAACCCCAAACCAGTCTGTTTTCTTCCAAAGTTTGCACTTTGGCATTTGGAATTAAAAGAAAACTAAGGCTGTGGGGGTGGGCAGGCTGGGGAGCATAATCCTGGTGAGGAAAATGGGAATAAGGTAGCAGAGCTGAGTGAGGGCCACCTCCCAAGATATCCTGCATTTGAACTGTTGGGGGAAGGGGAGAATAGCGTCTTTAGTTTGAATTCTATAAAGACAGAACCTGAATGAAACATCTATCAGAAAGGGGGTCACAGGTTATTTAGGAAAACATTCTGTTGAGCCCATTTCTACCTCAGGCACAGTCTTGCTAGCTGAGGCCCTCATGGTCAAAGCTGGTTACACCCTCTGAAACCCTCCCTAGCACGGAGCCCTCCCTCCTGCACACCAACCCTTTGCCCCTGAGAAGGCACTGCTTCACTTGGCAGGCTGCCTCTAGTAGTTTCCAAAGGGCAGGAGTTGAAGGTGGTACAAGAACCACAGGTGTCTCCTTATGCCCCCTTTGTGGGGGGCTTGCCACCCGTGGAACATCAGCAACCTAAAGAGAATGCTGAAGTCCGAGTGCCAGTGTAATAGGCATTTGGATGGAGGAACAGGTCATCAGAATCAGCACCATCTGTGGTTTGCCTTTACCCACCTGAATTGCATCCCATCTCTGTCTCTTCAGCCTGGCAAAGGCAACTGCGGTTTCTTCCTCTAGATACGCAGAGCTATAAAGTCATGATTTGGTACATCTCTTCCATCTAGGAGAACTTCTCAAATGGGAAGAACCTGCTTTCCCCACCTTACATTAGCAAAGTTGCTCCTTGTTCCTAGAGTCCTTTCCAGAACAAAAAAATTCTCTCTTCTGAACCACTGGGTTGAAAAGACGCAGTTAGACTCATTTGATGTGGAGAATCATTCCCTTTTATCAGATAAAGAAGCTGAAGTCTTTCTTTGCAAAGGTTAACTAAGATTTTTATAGCTACCCATTATACAAAAGTAGGCTGTAACTTTGACTCTAGGTATTGTTTAAATTTTGAATTAGGTTTTTCCTAATAGAGTATGTAGACACCTTCTTTTTTGCTGTGTGAGAGATGATCACTAGTTACCACTGGTTGCCTGTGGAGTGTTCCCTCCAGAAGGGAGGACTGTAGAAGTTATGGGAAGAAAACACCTTTTGACTGAGTTTTGTGGACTGTCTTTATGTCGTAGGTACTTTGAAATTTTTCAGGGTGATACTTTGGAACTGTATACCCTGGCTCATCTGGATGATGTGTTGAGAAAGGATATATTGGTGGGGGATGGGGGTAGGATTGCATTTCTTAATATTTTCTAAGAGTTGGTTTTCATAACGTGCCTCATTCAGTTTCACACCTAAATATTCACATTTTCTTTTGTTGTAGAATGCATATGTAACTTCTCTCTGACAGTTATATGGGTAGACAACATTAAGGCACTGTGTGTTATATTTGTAAAGCCGACACTTTGCAGGTACTGAAGAAATACTCAGTGATTGATAGTTATTGAAAAGACCACATTGGATTGTGAGGTCAAAAAACAGATGTCTCTGGAAAAAAAAAAAAAAAAAGAGGGTAATTTGAAAGAAATGAAACAGTTCACAATGTGGTGTAAACTCTCCTCTTCTTAGTCCTCCTCCTCTCTTTCTTATTGATTTCTCCCATGCCACTTATATAGCTTCAAGATCCCTGGATATATATTGTCTTTTTTTTTTTTTTTTTACACTATCTCACTGCCATGTACCCCTTTTAGTGTTTCTACAATACTAATTGACCTTACACTTCACTGCAAAATAAACTTACCAGGACCAGGAATCTAAAACTTGAAGAGAGGAATGTCACTGCTCCCAGCCAATGCGGCAACTCAGGAAGGGATCCAGGGTTCCTAGAGCCTGAAATGATAGCAGGGGCAGTTTGTCTTAAGTGTGGTTCCCTGTTTGTTGATGGGAGTGCTATCATAACTATTACACATGATATAACATTGAAATGAAAAAGTAAATTAGGGGGTTGCTGCATGTTGGGCAGTGGGACACAGTAGAAACTGGGCAACCTTCTCAACAATGCTTATCTCTTATGGGAGATTATGGAACTATTCAGAGCTAGGAGAGGCCCTGGGGGCCAATTCATGTGTTGTGGAAAACTGTCACTAAAGGAACAAGCCAGCTGTTGAAGTTCTCAGCAACTTTCAGGAGAGGCTGTTACCTGCCCAGAGGTAGGTGGACTTGATGAGAAGAAATACAGTTTCTTCAAATAAGAAATATTGAGTTTTTCAAGTAAGAAATATTCCTTAAAATGTCTTGAACTGAAAGGCTTTAGCCCAGGGGCTGTGATTCTGTGTAGTATCTGGAGGTCAACCGTGCTCATTCAGAAACCACCTTTAGATCAAATGTATAAAATCCTCTGCTCCAAATGTTGACTGTAGTATTAATGATGATGAATGGTATATGCAATTTTAAGGCAATCCAATTAAAATAATACAGTGTTCGCTTTTCTCTACCTCAAATTTATTACTAAATTATTTATCTTAAGTTGATGACATCCAGGAATTGAAAAGCTGCAATGTCTTATGACAGTAGAATCCTTTTTATTTAGAAGGACGGGTGAGTATTCAGATGTTCAATGTAGAGATGATAGGCAAGTTTCTAAGAAAAAAACATGCATTGTATCAGAAATACAGGGAGAAAAAGCCAAAACTGAGGGAAGTTTCTGAGGCCATGTTGACATGAGAATTTTGTCCATGAAAAAAGATGCAGTAGAATGTCATAATGTTGGAGTGGAGGAATTCTTGGTGACCACCTAGGCCTAGCCTCTGATTCTCTGGACACAATTCCAGAAGGGTTCCTGACTTCCAGATTAGTGGTGCTGCCTCTGTATCATTACATCACTTTGGAAAGAATCAAAGAAGAGAGAAAGTTAACAGGTTATAAGCAACTTCAATAGTGCCAGAGTATCCCTTATCTATTATTACATAACAAGCTTCCCCCAAACTCAGTGGTTTAAAATGATAACCCCTTATTTGCTCACAATTCTGAGGGTTGGCAAAAAGGGGTAAACCCACTGGAATGGATTGCCTCTGTTTCACATGATGTTACTAAGCTCACTCAGACATCTGTGGTCAGCTGGCAGTCAAAGCCTTACTCACCTGTCTGGGGAGTTGGTTGTAGACTTAGTGATGAGCTGACAGGGCCATAAGTCTGCCATCTAGAAGGCTGGTCCATCATTCCTTACAAAACTGTGACCGCAGGGTGCCCAGTGGCAATGGCTTCAATGCAGATTTCAAGCTGACTTCACATTAACTAAGGTCTTGTTGACCAAAGCAGGTCAAGGTGCCTGGCTTCAAGGCAGGAGATGGAGAAAATAGCTTTCCCTTTTTGATGGATGGTGCCATAAAGTTACATTGTAAATGGGCATGTATGTGATAAAATGTGGGAGGAATTGGGGGTCATTTTTGTTATTGACTGCATCTAGAAATGAAATCGGTTCTTTATACACGTAACCTCATTGAATTCTGATGTGAACTCAGTGGGGCTGGTAGAAGTGATCTCCAGAGCTGAAGAGGCTGAAGGTTGGGGACCGAACAGCTCACCTGTCATCATATAGCTAGTGAGAGGAGGAGTGAGGTGCAGATCCAGCCTGTCTCCTATTTCCCTATTAGCCAACATTAACAGAGGGAGTCCGTTCAGAGTTGGCAGAAGGCTTACCATTGAAGTTAGATACTCAGATGTTTACCTGGGCTCCAAGAAAACATCTGCCACTTCCTATCACTCTCTATCCTCACTTACAGAACCTGGATTTCTACCTATATAAAATGAGTATAATAATATCTGCTACCTGGCATTGTATGAGGCTTGAATGTGTTCAATGCACTCAGCCTGCTTTCCTGACCAGAGTTGGCTAGTTATTGTTCTTAAAGACAGTTCACAAGACAAGGTTACAGGGTACTTTTTCCAGGTAGTTGAGAGGAATGGTAAATTCTGCATTTGGGGCACAAAACTGGTGTGGTGCTTGGAAGGACCCCAGAATGCTGCATAAGAGTGGTGATTAATTTATCTCTCTCATTTAAGTGCTTGTTTTGAGGGGGCAGAGGCTGGGTGTGGCCAACACCATTGTGTCCCTTCAGATCCCCCTAGATCCCTTGGGCTGATTCCATCTGCCCACTCTCCAGCTTCTGTAGAACTTAGTGCTTATGACTCATACCTACATAATTCTTCGACATTATGCTAATTCCTGGGACAGCCTTAATTTCTCTTATAAGAGCATGAAAACATGAGTTTCCTGCTCCACCCTGCCCCAGGCCTTTAAAGCCAGAGACTGAGAGACATAAGAGCATGTTTCATATGACACATAGGACCACGGGATATACCATGGTACAATGGACATTTCCCCACCTCCTCAGCATCTCAAAATATATCAGTTTCTCCATCTGCAGCATGGGTATAGCAACATTTGCCATGGACTGTTAGTCTGGGAGACTTATAGGAGTAGAGATGGCAAGGAAGATTTGTGGTTGTTAGGGGTTGGGTGAGATGTGCTGGCAAGTTTTGCTGCAGAGTTCTCCTTTATTCCCTTAAGACCCACTGAAACCAAATAGCAGGTTTTGCTACCTATTCTCTTGATGTCCTGATGCTCATCCTCTCTTGGCAGGCTTTTGCTCAGTGGAGCTCATGATTGTGCATACTTCATTAGAAAAGCCGTCACACCTCAATAAACAGAGGCTTCAATATTCAGAATGGTAGTTTGGCCTGGGTCTCCTTTTCTGAGACCAGAGCCTGAAGGCGCAGTCAGGCTTTTATTGGGGGAACTAATCCCAGGGACAGGACGTGAAGGACCACCTGCATGGTCCATGGTGAGGCAGGTGGAGCCAGTCCAAGGAGAAACTCCTAAGCTGGTCACAGCGTGTGACAACCAGCTCTCCATCTCATGAGACCACTTGAAGAATGAAGAGTGTTTCTCAGAATCACCCAGGGGAAGGATGAAGAGGATATTCATGTCTCGGAGTCATCATCCTCCACTGGACCAGGAGGTACTGGCACCCCACATTTCTGGGCAGTGTCTGAATGTGTGTCAAACAAGCTTCCTCTGGTACAAGAGAGTCATCTAAGTAGGATCCTGGAAAATTTTGCTGCATAATTTACTGTGCAAAATTCCTGTATCCTTCATGTCTACTTTAAGGATCTGCCTTTCACGTCAAGATGTTAGGTGTCAAATTGCTCTTTCTTTGAATGTGGTCCTGTGTTAAGACTCAGCTACAGGCTGCTCATTTTTGTGGGTTACAGATAAACACAGAAGTAGGTTTGGCTATGCTATCCAGTTGAGGTAGATCCCATACCTCTCTCAGCAAATAAGCCATATACACCATGCAGCCAGAGATCAGTCAATAAAGAGAGGTCAAGTTCAAGTGCGCCCTCTGTCCTCATTGCAAAAATTGTGGCTCCTTCCCGCTATTATCTGCTTGTCTCCCACCCTGAATTTATTCCCTTTCCTGACCTCCACAATTCACTTCTTCTTCCTAGACTGTCACACATTGTCTTGGCATTTCTGGAGATTTCAGTTAACAACACAGCCTGTTCACACCAGAGCCTCCAGCCCCTGCTCCCCGTGTCCCTGACGTGGCTGGTCCTCATATCCCCCAATACCACCTCACCCCTGTCCTGCCTTGGCAGATGGCTCCTATTTGAATTTTATCTAGTTACTAATTTCTGTGATCTACCTAATGATCCATGACACAAATCTATTATTATGACAGAATGCAGTATCAGAATAATCAGTATCTTTGAGAAAATGCAGTTGCCAAACATTGGAAAATATGGCCGTTTCCAGGACTGTTAAAGAGCAGGAAAATTAGCAAAAGCTTAGCTTTACAAAACCTTGATATCAGGATTGACTGTGAGGCAAGAATTTGCAGCAGTGCTCAGAACACTAGAGTCAAAAAATAGATTCAGATGTCCACTTCAATCTCCGTGCTGAAGTGGACAGGGCAATGTACTTTCTTCACTGAAATGGAAGGAAAGCATGTTTTCATTGCTGTGAAAAGAACTATATGTACTAGTGTAGCTCTAACATAATGACAAACTAAGAGGCTGGGATCATTGAAAATATTGCTGTTGCAGAACTAAGCATTTAAACATGTCATTAATTATTAGTATAATTTCTGGCATTTTCTAAAAGGCCTAACAACTTGTTTTTTGGCACAAGAAAAAAATATATATATATTTGCTGCATGTGCTCTTTTTTTCCCTCAAAAAGAAAGAAAAAAGATTCTATTGTAAAAATAACCACTTCTGTAATTTTGCAGGATGTGGAAGTAGAGGGAAAAAGCACAAAGGTAAGCAATTTTCACTTTTGTGATTCCTCGTTTATCACTCATATTTCAGGAAAAGAATGTCTCTTAAACAAAGAACCTCAGTCAGGCACATGCCAGAACCAAACCACCCAGCATTCTCCTCTGTACTCTAGACATGTTCTCTGGATGATTGTCATTCATGTAAGTATGGGCCCAGAGAAGAGGGGTTTGGCAGTGCCACAGCTGTCCCATCAGTCGGTCCTTCCCACTTAAATGTGGTTGGCTTGTAGTTAGGGACCAGGATACCAAGAGGATCTCCTCCCATAACAGGGGTGAACATGGCCATACAGAATCTATTTCATTTGGGGGTGCAGGACTAATAAGCCCGGGTTGGCAACAAGAAGGAAAGAGTTCCCTTGGTCCAAGGACCACCTGACAATCCCAAATATATCCAAAAGATTTTTGTCAGCTAAGGTATAACTTTTCAAATAAACTTAAATTATGTCCCCACAGACATGGAAGGAATAATAAAATGTTTGACAAATAATGGAAAACAGGACTATTGAAATAGTAGACTGCTTTGGGCAGCCAAGTGAATGGGTGGGTCTTTCCTGGCCTGTGTGCTTGTCATGGTTCAGCAATGTTTGCTGGTGTCTACTACTGGGAAGGTATGAGCAATGGTGGTGGGGAGACATGATAGGTGGGTCCTTCCCTTAAGGACAATGGGCAATGGCTCTATAGATCCAGAGTTGCTTTTTTGGGGAAACAACAGGGGATCAGTGGAGCCAAGAGGAAGGGCAGCCCAAGGAAGCTGGAAGTAATCAGGACAGCTGAGTCCTGAGTGATAAGCAGGAATTAAAGGCCTCTGTATGGGTGCTTGTGCACACTGGGTACCAGGGAAGGGGTGCTCTGGGGGCTGAGTTGCCTTTATAGGTTTTCAGGTCAGAAGAAGTATGGAGCACTAGTGTAAGCTGGGTGAGTTCAGGAGATCAGTTTGGGGAGGGAGGCAATGGCCTGATCACTAAAGGCCTCATACTAGGTTTAAGGAGGTTAGACCTCATCCTGGGGCCACAAGCAACATTCCACTAGAAGAATGACAAAATCAGATTTGTGTATGTAAGCTGTGGGTGGATCTTTCAAGCCAGTATAGGAGGATAGTAAGCTTTGAAGAATCTTCAGATGGCTTTGAAATCATCACATAGGATTTTCTCATACTTTCATCATTTCTTTTAGAAAAATATCTTAAGGCAAATGTCATGAAATTCTTGTTCAATGTCATAGCAGGAATTCCCATCACCTTGTACTTTGGGCCAGGCATGCATCTCCATTTGCTCCCTCAACTGCCTCACCACTGGCTGCATGGCCGTCCCACCCAAAAGCAGGCTTGTCTCCAACATTTCCACTTCCAGAGCACAAATTGGGGCCACGGCCTTCTTTTAAGAAGGGAATTCTGTCTCCCTTAGCTGGATCACTTCCTGCCTGGAGTCCTGTACTTTCTGTCTCCCTTGGCTGGACCACTTTCCTCTTGGAGTCCTGTACTTTATTTGCCTTATTACACTTATTAGACAGGAAACTTCACAGGTGAGGACTGCATGTGTGTGTGCACACATCTGCACGTGCTTGTGTGAATGTGGGCATGAGTAGGGGGAGTTGTTTTGGACACTGTGCTATGCTTCTGCACATTCCTAGCAGAAGCTTCCCTGAACGCTGTTTATGGTAAGAGCTAAAGTGCATTAGAGACTGAGTGCAGACCATTTGAAAACCGTGGGACATTCTGACTGCAAACAAACAAATACACTTATTTCCCGGAATCTATATACATTATGTGTTTTTTCCTTTCCTTATAACTATATTTGATAATTAAATAATTGCCTTACCTCTAACAATAATGTAACTTTTTTTTTTGGTCAAGGTTTTCATTGCTGTGGGCTTTCAGTAGGGGCACATGGGTCTCCCACTAAGCAGGCAGCAAGTAGCTCATGGTTGGAGACACAGCACTGGAATAGTCAGGAGGGTCTGCTGAGGTCAGGCCTACCCCTCCCACTCACACTCACAGACTAACTGTGTCCACAGCGGTGCATTCTGTCTTGTCAAGAAATCCTATCTAACAAAGGAAATAGTCAACAAAACAAAGAGACATCCCACAGAATGGGAGAAGATATCTGCAAATGACAATCTGAGGGTTTTGAAGGGGCGGGGGGTGGG
This sequence comes from Lontra canadensis, assembly GCF_010015895.1. Classification (NCBI taxonomy): domain Eukaryota; kingdom Metazoa; phylum Chordata; class Mammalia; order Carnivora; family Mustelidae; genus Lontra; species Lontra canadensis. The sequence continues at coordinate 25,925,820 of NW_022631010.1, read as the reverse complement.
AGGTTGGGGGAGCCTGGTGGTGGGTATTATGGAGGGCATGTATTGCATGGAGCACTGGGTGTGGTGCATAAACAATGAATTCTGTTGCACTGAAAAGAAATTAAATAAAGCAAAAAAAAAAAAAAAAAAAAGAAAGAAAAAAAATGACACTATAGACGAAGGGCTCATATCCAAGATCTATAAAGAACTCCTCAAACTCAACACCCAAAAACCAGATAACTATGTCAAAAAATGGGCAGAAGACATGAACAGACACTTCTCCAAAGAAAACATATAAATGGTTAACAGACCATGAAAAAATGTTCATCATCATTAGCCATCAGGGAGATTCAAATCAAAACCTCATTGAGATAACACCTTATACCAGTTAGAATGGCCAAAATTATCAGGACAGGAAATAGCAAGTATTGGAGGGGATGTGGAGAAATGGGGAAGCCTCTTAAGCTGTTGGTGGGAATGCAAGTTGGTGCACCACTTTGAAAAACAGTGTGGAGATTCCTTAAAAAAAAAAAAAATAGAGCTACACTATGACCCTGCAATTGCACTACTGGGAATTTGTCCCAAAGATACAGGTGCAGTGAAAAGAAGGGCTGGCCATATGTACCCCAATGTTCATAGCAGCAATGTCCACAATAGCCAGACTGTAGAAAGAGCCGAGATACCCTTCAACAGAGGAATGGATAAAGAAGATATGGTCCATATATATAAAGGAATACTACTCAGCCATCAGGAAGGATGAATACCCAATATTTTGTCAACATGGATGGGACTAGAGGAGATTTTGTTGAGTGAAATAAATCAAGCAGAGAAGGTCAATTATATGGTTTCACCTACTTGTGGAACATAAGGAATAACATAGAGGACATTAGGAGAAGGAAAGGAAAAGTGAATTGGGGTAAATCAGAGGGGGAGACGAACCGTGAGAGACTATGGACTCCGAGAAACAAACTGAGGGTTTTGGAAGGGATAGGGGTGAGGGGAAGGGTGAACCTGGTGATGGGTATTAAGGAGGGCACAGATTGCATGGAGCACTGGGTGTGGTGCATAGACAATGCATCTTGGAACACTGAAAAAATAAAATTAAATTTAAAAAAAGAAAAAAAAAAGAAAAAAAAGAAATCCTGTCTAGGCACCAAAAATATCAACGTGTAGAAAAACATGTTTTATTGCTTCACTAAAGACACTGAAAATACACTTTTCAATAGAAGTATGTCTTTTTCCTGCCAGTCAAGGTCTCCCTAATTATCAAGACAAAAGCAAACTCTGGAGGAGCAGCAGAGATGCCAAGACTGCAAGGTTGTGGCACCTGTAAGCCTGCATCCCTTGGCTGCCCTCTCCTTTGGGCCTCTTCTCAGGACTGTGTATGGATGGGAGCCATGCAGGGCGCAGGCTGCAGGCTGGCACCCATGATGGTCTCATGGCACAGAAACCGCACCACAGCATGTGGTGGCCAGTGGCCTGGGTGACATCATGCAGACAGAAAGCAGCTGTGCCACTCCTCAGGCTGGCAGACCTCCCCACTTCTTCCAAATCTAGCAGCAGTCTGTGCTTAGACAGGGCGTTCTCCTGTCTGTCTCCCTCCAGAATCTAGTCTGATTATTTCAGCTCTGGTGCTCTCTCCCTCTAGCCCCTCAGCGTCACCTCCCATCCTCTCACTGCTCTTCTGATCAGTTCCAGGAGGAAAAGAAAGTAAAACTCCTGATATGTCAAGGGACCTTGATGTCCCCTGCCCACAACCTGGGGGGCACCATAGGCAAAACTGACAAGGCTTGTTTGCCTGAGAAGCAAAGGATGTTTGCATTTTTCCTTGACACAGTCTTCAGACCCCTGACCTCTCAGTCACAGAAATAGCTGCTACCCCAAAACTAAAATAGTAACAGGAGAGTCAGCCAGTGTCTTCAGACTCAAATGCCCACGAAAACTTCCACTGTAATTTAAATGGCAGGCTCTAATGGGGATCCCCTTGCAGCTTGGCCACGTCCTCCTCCTTGCAGGGGACAGAAAGGGCCATGAAGGGAAGAGCTGCCTGGTGGCCAGAGCAGGGCCGCCTGCAGCAGAGATATCTTGGGCCAGCCGGCTCCTTCCCTTCCCTCATTCTGCATTGTTGTGAAGAGTGGGTGAGTCCACAGATAATAAGAAAAGTAGGAAAGCCCACAGCAAGTAGTTGAGAACATCTGCAGTTTATCAGAGAGGCTGGGAGGAGACAGGGGAGTCTCTGCCTTCTCCAAGGCACCCAGAACTTCCCTGTCCCCTGGCACTTAGAAGGGGCTCTTCATACCTGTTCTCTCCACTCCTCTGGGATGGACCCTTTAATCACGGGTGTCATTAGCTCTGTTTTGCAGAAGAGGCCTGGGTCCTGGCAGCTGCCCTGTTCTGTGAGAAGCTTCACTCTGAACCACACTTCAAAACCTGTTTTTGCCCCTGGCTCGCATCTGTGTTTACTTCCCTAGCTACTGATCTAGCTCCTTACTTCCATTCCCCTTATTGGGAAGTCTCAGAACTTAATGCCAATTTTTCTCTGCAGACCTCAGCTTCTCCCAGCCACCGTTCTGATGCTGGACACTCGCTGTCCTGCTTTGGCTAACTCCTCTCACGTAAGAGCCGGAACTCTATTGCCCCAGTCCCTGTGAGCAGGGGAGGGGGCAGCACTCAGACCTTGCCCTAGCCATGGCCCAGGAACCCAGAGCTGGGGACGGCAAATGTTGCATTTGGAAAGTGGCAGGGATGGTATTTGCATCAAGGCCTCCTAACTGGTTTTCTCCCGCCCTCATCCTGCACCCATGTACTCAAGACTGAGAATTCCCTTCAGGTGACACCTAGACTTGCACCCAGGGTGTGTGATAATGTGCCCTACCTACCCTATGCCATTTGTTTCCTGCTCATGGGGCAGTGCCTGAGGTGTAGATCAGGGCACAGTGTCAGATTCCATATGCCAGGACTCTGGCCTGAGTTCTGAGATTTCCGTACCTCTCCTCTGTGCTCATTTGTCACCCCTTCCCAAGAAACACTCTTTCATTTTTATGAAGACAGGAAGAAAGAAAAATACATTTCAGAGCAGGCTGAGGAACAAAGTGCTTTGCAGACTTGGCTCATGGAGTGGAAACTAGAGATTTAAGGAAGGAAACCAGCAGCAAAGCCTCCATTTCTCAGTTTCTGTATCTGCAAAATGGAGATGCTAATTTACCGGTTTTAGCTCACACCCCAGGGCTCTGGGAGGATGAATGAGCTTTCATTTCCACATGGCACTGATGTGATAGAAGGTGCTATGTCAATAGCTGGAAGAAATATAAATAGTATGAACCGGATATTCAGGATGCTGGGGAGTCCCTTGATGATGAATCAAAATAAATTCTGCTCCAACAAATGAGTGTTTTAAGCAGTGAAAGTCCTGTTTCAACCAGGCATGGGCCTGGATTCATGGTTAAAGAACCCTCCTAGTTATTTTGTTATTTGTTTGCAGCTCTGAGTGTGTCTGTGCCCACTGGTGGCACCTGGCAGGAGCCTGATGAGGCGGGGACCATAGCCACTGCCATCCTTCGCATGGGAGAGGGCGTTGAGGACCACAGACGTTAAGTAATGTCCTGAAGTCACTCAGTTGACAAGGGCCATGAGCTGGAGCATCCTGACGCTGGGCCATGCTTGGAAGGATGAAACTTCTTCTGCTCCCCTCATTCAGGGCTGATGGGGTGTGAAAGGTCGACTCTTCCTGGCTTTGTTGCATCCCTGTCTTCATGTACCTCTGCTCCCAAATATGCCTCTTCTCCGAGAAGCTCAGAAATGTTCTTTGCTGTCATGCTTCCCATGTTTGGAGCCAGTCACTTCAAGAGGGACCCCGTGCAAACCTGCCCAGCAGATCCCAGGCGTCATGAATGCCCCTCTCTGAGACTGGTTGTTCTGTCACACATTTTCTTTCTTTCTTTCTTTCTTTCTTTCTTTCTTTCTTTCTTTCTCTCTCTCTCTCTCTCTCTCTCTCTCCTTCCTTCCTTCCTTCCTTCCTTCCTTCCTTCCTTCCTTTGTTTCTTTCGTTTTACTTGATTTAGAGAGAGATCACAAGTAGGCAGAGCAGCACGCAGAGAGAGAGGGGGAACCAGGCTCCCTACCAAGCAAAGGGCCTGATGCAGAACTTGATCCCTGGACCCTGAGACCATGACCTGAGCCGAAGGCAGAGGTTTAACGCACTGAGCCACCCAGGTGCTCCCTGTCATACATTCTCTTGTAATATCCAGCTATGCATCCTGGTTGTTGAATCAGCTGTTCTCCTTGTAGTAAGCCTGTTTACCCACATGTCACTCTTACTCTGTTCTTGGGGCTATTAAATATTCAAATTCTGCGAACTTTCTTTCGGAATCTATTTCCAATCTTCTTTTCATTAAGTTTTTTTTTTCTAAGATTTTATTTATTTATTTGACAGAAAGAATAAGAGAGCATAAGTAGGGAGCCTGGCGTGGGGCTCAATCCCAGGAACCTGGGACCATGACCTGAGCTGAAGGCAGACACTTCACCGACTGAGCCACCCAGGCACTCTTGTACTTCAAATCTTCTCAACCAGTTTATCTGCATGCTTTCAGACATCCTTCCAGATCCTCCCCACTCCCTCATGAGGTTGTGGAGTTGTATAGTAACAGGGTCTGCTTCCAGCTTTGTGTGGAAGTACTGTACTATCCACCAGGAGCCAGTGCCATGGAGATTGGCAGTCTCCACCTGGATAAACCCTCACTCCTTTCTCTGACCTGTGCACCCACCCTGCGGTTTCTGTATGCTTTTCTCCTAACTCCAGCATGTGCACTGACTTCAGAGGACTTGGATCACAGACTCAGAGAGCTGGGGACACCTGTGGATTGACGTCCCTGGTAGCCTGTAACCAGTGATGGACTGGTAGGGGTATAAAAGTCCAGCTTCCTGGCTTCAAGTCAGGGTAAACTCAAAGGCATTCCTTATCCTCCAGAGACCTCTTTGGAGTCAGGCTGAAGCTCCCCTCTGGGATTTCCCTGATGTCCCACCCGGGTTTGCATTCTTCCCTTCCTGTCCTCCCTTCCTGCCACACCAGCCCTCCCCCTGGGGATGGGGTGGTAAATCTTCTATAATCAGTCACTGCCCCATGGGTCCTCACCTTGGGATCTGATTCTAGGAGAACCTGTGTAAGACACTTGAGTTTCAAGACTAGCTAGAGGTCCAGAAGACTGCCTGGATAACCTCATCTGTGTGACCATGGGCCTGTTGTTCAATGGTCCTGTGTTCAGAATTCTCACTCGAAATAGGGTCTGCCAGTTCTAACTTTCTGAGACTTCACACCTAAGGCCCATAAAGGGAGGTTGCTTTAAGGAGGTATCATGACATCATGGAGCTAGATCTCCAGGACAAATGTTGCCTTGCCACTTATTAATGCTGTGTGTGCAAGCGTGCACACATGTGTACATACACATGTGTGCTTATGAAAGTGAGAGACAGACCTTGGGCAAGCTGCTTAATCTCTTCAGGCCTGTGGTCTAAACTGTACAATGGGGACAATAATAGCATCTTCATCATTTGGGAGGATAGCATGGCATCACCCTTGTAATATGTGTGTGGCATGGAGCCTCATGCTTGCATTCAAGATGCACGAAACAGTGTGTCTTTTACACTTTTCCCATTGAAGCCATAACCCTGAAGGCATCTGGGAACGTTTCTAGGGGAATTCTCTCCCAATCATGGATCTCAGAGGCCCTCTCCTGTTCCCTGACATTGGAAAAAGTGGAAAGAATTTTACGTCAAGAGGATGCTCTCCTTGGTATTATGCAAAGGTACACAGGGAGCTGGGAGATGCATAGCCAGTTTCCAAGGTGAAGGAAGCAGACACCACAACTCATGGGCTGTGGGGTGGGCACAAGCATCTGGCACTGGCCTTTGCAAAGAGTCAGAAGAAGGATGGCTTCAGCTCTGTGAGGGACAAGAAGATATTCATCTCTGGGATAACAGTAAAAAAAAAATAAATAAAAAGTGAAACAATTTACCCTTGCCTTTGGCTCATGCAGCAAGCACTGCTTTATAATTAGAGGATTTTGCCAGGGAAGGAATGTCAGAAATTTATGGCACCAGTGCCTGCTCATTGGATGCCCGCACATGAGAGGAAAAGGACAAAACACTCAGGAAAATTAGAAACCATTTAGAAAATAAATCCCTAGGGTATCTGTTGAATTTCAATTGGTGGAGAAACACTGCTATTTTCCTACTATACTTTCTGGTCTCTTTTCTCTGCCCCAATCAGGCCACACTTTTGAAGGGATGGCTGAATCCTTGGCTCTTGATCAGCAGGAACTCCTGAGTTGTCATAAAACCATGCCTTGAGAAGGTGGGTTCTGAATCTACAGAAAGCTTCCTGTCTTCAGATCAATAGGTAGGCAAGAGATTCATTTCACTTGAACATGTAATGAGTGCAAGATGTCTTAGATGTTACAGAGCATATGAAGATGATTGTAATAGAGCCTCTGCCTGTAAGGGCTTATAATCTAGGAGTAGGGAAGAAAGAAAACCAAAAACATCCAAAGCCAAGAGAAAAAAGTTCTGTGAAGGAATTGCAAAATGGGAGAACTGGGGTCAAAGAAAAAAAATTGTTTCTGACCTGAAGGCTGGGGCTGTAATGGCCCCTGCCTCACCACCCCCTCACCACCAACCCCCACCCCCAACCAGATGGTTTCCAAGTGGCTGGAAGGAGCCCCTGAAGTCATACTGCTTATCTCCTTACAGAACTTTTTAATTAAACATATGGCCTGAAAACTTTAAAAGCATGCATACTTGCAGAGATAGCATTTTATTTTATTTTCATGTAGCTTTGTGATCAATTTAAATATTTTCATGATATAAATGTTCTTCCCAGAAAGAAGATTCCATTTTATTGCATCATGAATATGGAAAGCAATGGTCTGAATCAAGATGACTTGATTTTGAGCTCCGACCAATAAGGGTGGTTAGTTAGCTGTTGTTGTAGCTTGATTTGGAGAAAGCATTTATCAACATTTTCCCATCAGCCTCTGAGCCACAGTGTCACATGCTGGTCTTTCTGGACATAACACAGGTGACTGGCAATCTCCCTTTCCTCAGCGTGTTCTCTGTGGGCAGACCTGAGCGTGTTCTCTGTGGGCAGACCACTAAGCAAGTAACTGTATATTCTTCCAGCCACCAACTTCTTCCCACATATTTAACAAAGTCAATATATTTTTATGATTTTTTTCTAATCAGTTTTCTGATTTCAATTTCTAATTGGATATAGCATCATTATGTTGCATTCTTTAGAACAAATCATTTGATTCATTAATACATTCATATTCTTAATATGTTTCACTCATTGCAAAAACATTAGATTGATTCATTAAACTAGGCTTAATAGTTTGAGTAATATCATTAATCATGCAATGTTTTACATTAAAATAAAAATTAGTAGCTAACCGAGAGAAGCGGGAAGTCTTTCAGGTCTGCTCCCCTGAGGACTGTGGATTCAGCATCTGCTGAACCTCCAAAACTTTCTTTCCATTTACACTTTTCTGAATAGACTTCTTTTCCCACCCATTCAAACTTTCCTTCCTTGTGATTAATGTTAAGAAGTGAAAGCAGAATGATTTCCAGTCCCTGTGTTAGAGCACTGGGGGCACCCAAGCAAATGTGCAGACACAGTGACAACAAGGCTGCATGCTCCAGGAAACCCCTCTTTCTGGAATGTAAGACCCCACACAGATTCTATTCTAACATTTTCCATTTGCTGTGCCCACAATCCAAATCTCTTGTGTCTACTCTGCCCAATTCCAGTCAATTACTGGACCTGCCTAAGAATCACTGAGCTCAGGCCCTCTCACCGATACCTACTGTCCCAGCTTTGCCTTTCTGAGAACTGCCAATACCATGTAGGTGGGCCTTCCTTTCTGTGGTAGGTCCTCTCTTGGAGTCCTTTTGAGAAGCTGGAATCGACAGTATTGGGGACCGAGGGGTGAAACCTTCGTTCAAGGTGATTATCAGCCTTGGATGAACAATTGATTCACATTTGCAGTTTTAATAGCTACTAATGCCTGAGCCCTTCCCCTGAATAATTAAATCAACAATTCTGAGTTTGGGACCCTGGTGTTTATATATTTTTTAAAGCTCTTATTTGATTGTTTTGTGCCTCCAGTGTTGATAAACACGGATACAGAAGGTTAACATTTGTCACTCGATTATTTAACTATTCATTTAACAAAAATATTGGCTGCCTTATATGTGCCTGGTCACTTTCTGGGCACTGGAAATAAAATATGCAAAAAAATCAACTTGGTCTCTGCACTCAAGGAACTTATATTCCATTGAAGGAAGAAAGAACACAATCCCATGATTAATGTGTTGGGGTGCCTGGATGACTCAGTTGGTTGAGCATCTGCCTTCAGCTCAGGTCATGATCTCGAGGTCCTCAGATTGGGTCCCTGTCTGGCTCTGAGTTCCTGTCTGTTTCTCCCTTACAATCTACAACCCCCTCCTACTCCTGCTTGTGCATGCCCTCTTTCTAACAAACAAATACAATCTTTAAAAAAATAAGGTAAATGCCTACATAGATGATAAAAACAGGGTGATGAGTGAGGGGTAACCAGGTTGATGAATGGTCAGAAACCTCTATGAGGAGACACCCTAGGAGCTGAGCCCTCTCATTAGAAGCCACAGCCATGTACAAGGGAAGCAAGGGCAAAAATGAACTATCAGGACTTCATCAAAATCAAAAGCTTTTGCACAGCAAAGGAAACAGTCAACAAAACCAAAAGATAACTGACTGAATGGGAGAAGATACTTACAAATGACATATTAGATAAAGGGCTAGTATCCAAAATCTATAAAGAACTTATCAATACCCAAAGAACAAATAATCCAATCAAGAAATGGGCAGAAGACATGAACAGACATTTCTGCAAAGAATACATCCAGATGGCCAAGAGACACAAGAAAAAGTCCTCCACATCACTCGGCATCAGGGAAATACAAATCAAAACCACAATGAGATACCACCTCACACCAGTCAGAATGGCTAAAATTAACAAGTCAGGAAATGACAGATGCTGGCAAGGATGTGGAGAAAGGGGAACCCTCCTACACTGTTGGTGGGAATGCAAGCCGGTGCAACCACTCTGGAAAACAGCATGGAGGTTCCTCAAAAAGTTGAAAATAGGGGCACCTGGGTGGCTCAGTGGGTTAAAGCCTCTGCCTTCAGCTCAGGTCATGATCCCAGGGTCCTGGGATCAAGCCCCGTGTCGGGCTCCCTGCTGAGCAGGGAGCCTGGCTCCCCCACACCCCCACCTGCCTCTCTGCCTACTTGTGATTGATCTCTGTCTGTCAAATAAATAAATAAAATCTTAAAAAAAAAGTTGAAAATAGAGCTACTCTACAACCCAGCAATCACACTACTGAGTATTTACCCTAAAGATACAAATGTAGTGATCCAAAGGGGCATGTGCACCCGAATGCTTATAGCAGCAATGTCCACAATAGCCAAACTATGGAAAGAGCCTAGATGTCCATCAACAGGTGAATGGATAAAGAAGATGTTTTATATATATATAGATATCTATATCTATATCTATATATATATATACAAATACATACATACATACATACATATAGTGGAATACTATGCAGCCATCAAAAGAAATGAAATCTTGCCACTTGTGATGATGTGGATGGAACTAGGGGGTATTATGCTGAGCTAAATAAGTCAATCAGAGAAAGACAATTATCATATTATCTCTCTGATATGAGGAATTTGAGCGTCAGTGCAGGGGGTTGTGGGGGGTAGGGAAGGAAAAGATGAAACAAGATGGGATCAGGAGGGAGACAAACCATAAGAGACTCTTAATCTCGTGAAACAAACTGAGAGTTGCTGGGGGATGGGGAGGTAGGGATAGGGTGGCTGGGTGATGAACTTTGGGGAGGGTATGTGCTATGGTGAGTGCTGTGAAATGTGTAAGCCTGATGATTCACAGACCTGTATTTCTGAGGCAAATAATACATAATATGTTAATTTTTCAAAAGTTAAAAAAAAAAAAAAGCAATAGCCATGTCATCATCTGGGGAGAACAAACAGGAGCAGGAAGGACACATGCACAAACCCCAAATCAGGTGTGAGCCTGGATTATTTAAAGAGCAGGAGAACAGGTCATTGCAGCTAGACTGCACTGGACCAGGAGGAGAGAGGTCCATGAAAGCCTCACAGGACATCATAAGAAGCCTGGATGTTACGGCAAGTTCAGTAAGAGCCTCCGCAGAGATGCGGGGTTAGGGAGGGTTATCAACAGGACCGTGCCCTGATCTGACTTCTCCAACACAATCACACAAGTTGCTGCTCAGAGGATGGATGGGAGGGAGCAGGGGAGGGTACTGGGAAAGTAGCCATGAGGCTACTATAAAGGCCCAGAGTGGGATGATGGGGAAATTGAGCAACGCAGGGCAGTGGAGGTAGTAGGGAGACTGGACCTGTCCGACAGGTATGTGCAGGCAGAGCCATGAAGCATGCTTATGGTAAGACCAGGGCATGATGGAAGGAGAAAAATCAGGAGTGATTCCTCGGTTTGTGGTGGCGTTCGGAACTGGAAACTGGAATTTGGGAGGTATAGGAGTCGTCATCAGCATTTCAATGCATCAACACCCATATCGCTTGATAACATCACCTTGTTTAAGAATGAAGATGGGGGACTGGACAGTCCTGGGACCAAGAGCTAGAACATACAGGCTCATCAATGGAGGGACAATGAAGGAGAGATCCACAAAAGAGGTGGAGAGTGAGTGACCACAGGGATGTGGGGGAGGCAGGGGTCAACTGTTGTCACAACCAAAAGGACAGAGGGTTTCTGCATACAGGAAGTGTTGATTAAGCAGAAAGGAGACCCTTGGATGAAGTAAGATGCAGCCTGCCAATTCCAGTCTTGCCCCAACTACATAGGGCACCAATACACCATTTAGTCACACCCCAGAGTGCAGCGTGTGAGATGCTTCCCGGACATGAGGAGCTCTGAGCTGAATCTCACAGAGGTCACTGTGGCCTGGATGACAGTGGGGTCAGTGCAGGGATGAGGCTGGAACACCAGTGCAGTGGGGTGTCAGACAGTGGCCTCTATCTAAAACGAGGGCATCTCCTGAGTGCAAACAGAGCCATGTCCTATATAAAAGCAATTATTTCCACCTAGGTCTGCCCTTGGAAAGTGGGTTATATGTTGGACTCTTTTCAAGACAAATCTGGAGTGAGGCTGGCAGAGGATCTGGAGCAGCAGACAGAGCAGAGGTGGCAGAAAGAATCAAGGAGTGAATGTCTTCAGGAGGGGCACACAGAGAATGTGGGGAGACATTGCTAAGGGTGAAGCGTTGGAGGTGTGTATGAGTGTTTGTGAGAATGTGGGTGGCCGTGGATGATTGCCACAGTGTTAGGAAAGAGATCTTTGACTCAGTCCTTGGTCTGTCCAGTCTACCATCTTTACAAGCAACTGGCATGAGACAAACTTTGCATATTTAGTCACAAACACACATTCTGGGAATAGAAGTATAGAAATGCATTGCTGATTTTCTCTACCAACCTGCAGTATTCAAAGTGGACTTCAAAAGCCAGAAGTTAGCTCTAAATTGAAAAGAACAAATTTAAGGGGATAACCCTGCCTGCTCTATGTAGACAGGGACACAGATAAATCAGACCCTGCTAGTGCCACGTGGAAAGGATGCATAAACATGTGCCCTGGGGAGCAGGGACATGACCTGCGGTGTTGAGTCCACAAAAGAGACATGGTAAAGAGAGCAAGGAAGCAGTGTCCTCATGTGTGCTGGGCTTGGGTGCTGGACCTGCTCTGCCTCCAGCAGAGTTAGAAGTGCTGGTGACAGCAGTGTCAGAACCTCCTGAGGGAAGGGTTGCACCAGCACATTGGATTCTGAGCAAGCCACAGAGGTGGTCCCTGTGCTGAGGGGCTGAGCATCCTCAGGCCCTTTCAACTCAAAGATTTTATTGTTGCACAAATACAGTGAGAAAACCAGAATTTCGTAAATGGGCCATGTGACAACACCCTTATACTGGAGGTAGTAGAAGGTCATGTTCAGATCCAAGGCTGTGTGAATCTGGACAAGCCACTTAACCACTTTGCCATTCCATTTCCTCATCCGTGGTATGATTCCAAAGATTCCAGTGATTTCCAACACCTTGGGGAACTCTTGCAGGGAAAGGGTGAAGGGTAGGATACCCGTGCAAGAAGAGAAACAAAACCTTGGTAGCTGCACAGTGTGGCTTAGTTGCTCACCAAGCACAGTATAGTGAGCAAGTGAAAGGTGGTGAACAGAGCCTGTGTCATGTCTCTCCTTTGGGTAATTAAGGTTTCGTTGATGGGGCTGTCCAACTTGTCCTAACCTTGTTTCATACTGGTGGTTGTAAGACCAACGTTGATGAAGAGGACTCAGTCTTCTGTCTTCTGGACCATCTGACAGATGCCAAACAGGGGCCAGGTAGACAGCAACATTTCAGTTTTTTATTGGTAAAAGCTAACCCAGAGAACAAGGGTTGAAATAGAGGCCAAAGCAAGGTTTCATACATCTTGTCTACTAAAAGGAACTTACACCCAAGCAGGGAAAACTAGCTGGAGCCCTTGTCTTCAGGTCATTTTTATAAGATCTAACACCCATCTTCTCTTCCTAAATGAAGTATAGGTAATATAACTTACATGCATACATCATTTCAAATACTTCAAAACTGAGGTTCTTTAATGCCCTAATTGTAATATGAAGGAGAGGTGAAAAAAAGTAAGTTGTGGTGAGCTCCTATCATATAAATTATTGGGCACAAACATGCATGGTATGGAAACGAAAACCCAGGATGGGGTGAACACCAGATTAAAAACCAGTTCCTGGGAAAAGCAACAAGAGGCCAGAACTGTTTGTATTTGCTTGGAGGACAAGGGGTCCCACGTTCCGTGAGGTGAGGATAATGGGGTGGGAGGAGGTGAAGCGGTATGGTGCTTGGTCTATGCATAAGTGCAAAGTCAATGGGATTCCTCACACCATGTGTATTGTGGAAATTCTTCCCCATAGTATCACCTCAGATAGGGGTGAGGATGATATGGAGCCTAGGAAACATATCTTCGGACTTAAGTCCCCACACCTCTAAGCATTTATTCCATCTCTAGTAGTTATAGACCTTGGATGGTATATTTCTTTCATGACTGGCATAAATGTAAATTGGATGTTTTCCACTAGACCCATAAGAAAACAACTGTGGCCCCAGAAGAAAGAAATACATTTAGTATGTTATCCTCACAACCTAGATTTTCTAGCTGTGGTTACATGCTTGCACATCCACACATATGCAAACATACATTTTATGGGAATTATATAAACATTTAAAAAATAACTTGTTGATAAAAATCAAGCAAGATCCTTGCATTGCATGTATCTATGCCAACTTGAAAGTACCTGCTTATAGGGCTGTATGAAGGGTCTTCATTCTCTACCTTACACAGTGGCCACCAAGACCCCATAGGTCCTACATGAATGTCCTAACCTATAAGGTATGGGAGGGAGAGGACAGGAAGAAGGGCAGGAGAGGGCTGTGTGCTTAAACATTTATGAGCCATGTTTTTGATATAAAAATCAATGCATATATTTTTAAATTTTCTCTAGAAATATGGAAAATTACCCAAAAAAAAATTAAATTCACCCCAATGACCAGATAGAGCCACATTTAACATATTTACAAATTTTTGTCTTTGTATTTCTCCTTTAATGAAATTGGATTCATACCCCATAGTTTTGTTTTTTCTCAAAACATTGTATTATCACAATTTGATCACATTATTTTTTTAAATTTTATTTATTTGAGAGAGAGAGAGAGAGAGCATGAGAGAGGAGGGCTCAGAAGGAGACACAGACTACCTGCTGAACAGGGATCCCAATGTGGGACTCGATCTGGGGACTCCAGGATCATGACTTGAGCCAAAAGCAGACACTTAACCAACTGAGCCACCCAGATGTCCTGACCACATTATTATGCCTTGTTTACTTTATTCTTAGACTATACCGTATTGTGTTATCTGATCTTACCATATGCTTTACCTACCACCTCCCCCCTTCTTTATGGACACTTCTGTCTAAACAGTGTTCTAATGCTTATAAAAAAATGCCCTTTAAAGGAACTTTCAAGCACATTATTTAAAGATATCATCACATTTGCTGCAGCAGAGCTACCTGGCCTGGGTACGTCATCTGGAGCTCCAGGATGACATTTTTAGCTGGACTGCCCCACTTTACTCTAAGGAATGTAAGCCTCATGGAACTTCAACTAATATTTTTTTTTCTATTTGATTCCCATTAAAAGCATCACAAAGCACAATAAAGATAAATAAAAGTATCAATTTTTCCAATTAGAAACAGTTCAACAAAACATACTGAGATCTAGGATGCCTCCCAGGAAGTGACACAGAGAAATTTGAAAATTTGCTTGTACTTCCCAGAGACATGCCACTGCTAGAAGGGCAAATAAGACATATAATAAGAAGAAAGTTACATGACTAAGAAATGCTAAAAATTGGGGGCGCCTGGGTGGCTCAGTGGGTTAAAGTTTCTGCCTTTGGCTCAGGTCATGATCCCAGGGCTCGGGGATTGAGCCACGTGTTGGCCTCTCTGCTCGGTGGGAAGCCTGTTTTCCCCCTCCTCTCTGCCTGCCTCTCTGCCTACTTGTGATTTCTGTCTGTCAAATAAATAAATAAACTCATAAAAAAAAATAAAAAAGAAATACTAAAAACTGTAACTTAACTAGATGGTTAAGAAAGTCCAAAGGCCTAAGTATGTGTGCTACAAACACAGAAGGTGGGGGCAGGGCTTTATAAATCCTTTTGGCAGGCATAGAAATGCACTAGAATCCAAGGTTCTAAAATGCATGGAAGCTATGACACCAAAAGCACAGACAACAAAAGAACAAACAGATAAACTAGGCCTCATCAAAATTAAATACTTTCTTCATCCAATGACATTATCAAATAATGAAAATGCAACCAACCAACTAAAGGAGAGAGAATATTTTCAAATCATAGATCTGATAAGAGGTTGATATTTGGAATACATAATGGCTCTTACAAATCAACAACAAAACAATCCAATTTAAAAATGGGCAAACCAAGACATTTCTCCAAAAAAGATAAATGACCAATAAGCATATGTCTTTGACAGCACTAATGATTAGGGAAATACAAATCAAAACCACTTGTCATGCATCAGGATGGCTATTAAAACAAAGCAAATCTCAAATCCAGAAAATAATAAGTCTCGGCAAGGATGTGACGAAATTGAAATTGGAAGCCTTATACAATGTTGTGGGGAATCTAAAACAATAGAGCTACTATGGAACAGTACAGAAGTTCCTCAAAAATTAAAAAATTACCATATGATGTAGCAGTTTCATCTCTGTTGTATATACTTGAAAGAATTAAAAGCTGAAACTTGATCAGTGTTTGTATGTCCATAGTGATAACATCGTTATTCACAATAGCCAAAAGACAGAATCCAAGTGTCTGTTGATAGAAAAATGGATCAACAAATTGTGGTGATGCATATGAAGGAATATTGTTCAGCCATAAAAGTAAATTTTGATGCATATTATAACATGGATGGACCTTGAAGACATTACACTGAGTGAAATAACCCTGTCACAAAGATACAAATACTGTATGATTCTTCCTATATGAGATACCAAGGGTAGTCATACTCATAGAGACAGAACATTAGAATGGTGGTTCCAGGGGCTAGGAGGAGTGGGAACCAGGAGTCATCGTTTAATGGGGACAGAGTCCCAATCTGAGATGTTGAAAATGTTCTGGAGTTGGATGGTGGTGTTAGTTGTACAAAAATGTGAATGTACTTAATACCATTGAACTGTCCACTTTAAAATAGGTAGAATGTTCAATTTTGTGTTTATGTATATTTTACTATAATAAAAACTTCTTATGGGGTGGGTGGTGTAATGTGCTATATTAGTGGTACAACAGAGACACAGGCCGGGAAGCTGTGGGGCAGGGGTGTGAGGATGCAGTCCCATACAGGGGGTCTCTAAGCCACAACTTCCAGGGGAGCCATAGTCCCTGGGAGAAAGAGATGTACAGAAGCTAACATTTGACTTGAATAGAAGGAGCTGAACTAATGGATTTGGGATAAGAAATGAGAAAGAGTTGGTGCTATAGGCAACAAGTTGAGTGAGGGTGATAAGAGGCTAGTGTGGGGCTGCTGAGACAAGGACAGGGGTGTCACAGGATGGCAGAAGAGACAGCCTAAGGACAACCCACCTCCACATCAGCTTGACAAAGGTCACCTTGTCCTGTGGGAATCCTGCCAGAAACCTAGGTTTGCCCTCTTATATTGGATATTAATTTTCTCAAAGTCTGTGTTGACCTTCTACAAGGTCAATCCTATCACAGGGATACAGTTCTATTGGAAAAGGGATTAATTGCATGATTTAACATGCTTTCTTTTTAATCCTTCCAGATAGAGTAAAATAAAGAATGAAAAAGATAATCATTAAATGTAATAGAAATTCACTTTTGAGATTCACGGTCTATGGAAATCCACATGGAAAATGCATGGCTGAACAGCAATAATCTTTCTTAGGCTTTAGTCATTTTAAGACAATTTTGCTGACTTCCCTACTGGAATTTCTTTCTTTTTCATTGCAACTGAGAACAATAACTTGACAATCTGGTGTGACTCCAAGGGCAGTTCATATTTACTTTCAACAAGTGTTTTGGCTTCCTCCTTACTAGTGCATGTGTGTTTCTTTGGTGTGTGTGTCAGAGGTTGTTAATGTTATGTGAGTGTGCATGGCAAGGTAAGGCTTTCCAAGTCCCACACTTGCTTCAAGGGGCTTGAGATGGGAACAGAGTAAAGAATGGGAGATACGGTGGGAGGCTGAGTTGGGGCAAAGGCTCCCTGACAGCTGAGGGCCTCCCCTTCCTCTCATGCTGTTGTTGGTGCTGATGGTCCAGAGGTTTTACTTCTTGGAGGCTATGAGGACCATGGGGCCACACAGTGGTTGCTATAGCCAAACTTGTTACCATAACAGGACAGGAACCTGACCAAAAGGTCATCCAGAGTAATGTTAGACTCAGCACCAAAGTTGGAGGGATGGATGTCACTGTTCAAGTCTCAGAAGATAACTTGGTCCTTATTGAAGCCAAAATGGCCTGTTGGGGTCCCTCTGACTCTTCACTTGTCAATGTCATTGTATTTAGCGTATTTCTATAAATAAGCAAATCAGCTCAATGGAAGACCTACTGGGTGTAGAGGCAGGGAAGACTGCGCAGTGAGTGCCCATTTCAACTCAGGCATGGCACGGACATGCCAGTGGATGCTGAGAAGGTGCTTGAGCAGCTTCATGTCCACCTTGTCACAGTTATTCGGTTTTGGGTGGCAGGATGATGTCAACCCCAGTATTGGGTGTCTCTATGATGCTGAAGTTGCCTGGGGGAAGGGAGGGCAAGGGTTCATGTTGGGGAAGCATTGCTGAGTCTGGAGAGAGTTGTGCACATATTTGTGGACCTCCATCACAAGCAAGAGCATCTGCAGAAGGGGTTGAGATGATGAAACTTTGGCTTCACCATTTGGGTGAGTCCCACATTCTCTAAGGAGGTGATGGTACAAGTAGACTCCACAGTGCTTCCCTCACCCATTGCATGTTGGCAGGATCCTTGCCCTTGACTTTGAAGGTTTCCTGGAACTTTTCATGGAGTGTGGGGACCATGGGGTCAGAGTCAACACAGAAGTGATCAGTCACTTCTGTGATTTCACTTCACTGTGACTGCACTGTGACAGTGACTTCACTGCATTCTGTCAGTGTTGGAAGCAGGCCTGGTTACTGAGTGCCTAGTCTGAGCCTCACAAACAATGGTAATCTTTTCAGCTCCAAACATCACTCTGATCTGATCTCTTCCACACAGGCCACTAACCTCAGCAACAAAAGGAAATGATGGTTGTCTTTTGGGTGCCTGGTGACTACTGCTTCAGCTCAGTAATGGAAATCCTTCCCCTTTTGTACTTATCACCATATGAAGAACACGAAGTTTGGCCACCTGCTTGGGAGAGGCTAGGGAGAGAGCAGGGGTCATCAGCAATGAGAACAAAATACTATTTCAGTAAATCTTGTGGTTGCTTTGAGTCTTTATTAAGTCTTATGAGTGGACAGAATTCTTAGTGGTGACCTTACTTCACTCAGCCATAGGAAACCCCACTTCTGCCACTGTTAAATAGCTAGGTATGGTTTTGCCCCATGAGAGTTCCTAGATATGGGCCACAGGTTTCACACTGGGGGTCAAAATGTTAGCTGCCAGCAAGTATGTGTCTTGTCTAGGCTGGAGAAGTGGAAAACTTCTGGAGGAAAAAAAAAACTAGCTGGAGAAATGGAAAACTGGGCCTTAAGCACAACCTTCCATGTACAGCTTTCCAGGTTCTCTCTGGCTACAGCAAGACCATGCCCTGCCTTAGCCCTCAGTCTGCACAACCGCTAGTGTTTACTGACTCTCCATGGCCTTTGTGTACCTGTCTGTCTCTACCACAAGAACCTAGCTTAGTCAATGTTAGCTAAATGAATATATGCAGTTCCAGCTGATGACTCCGATTTCCTCCTTCAACTGACCTGTGGATTGCCATGATGTGCACTATCATACTGCCATTTTTTACAAATCATTGTCTGCACTTGTTAATGAGATGTAAAAAT
Organism: Lontra canadensis; assembly: GCF_010015895.1. Taxonomy (NCBI): domain Eukaryota; kingdom Metazoa; phylum Chordata; class Mammalia; order Carnivora; family Mustelidae; genus Lontra; species Lontra canadensis. The sequence continues at coordinate 25,907,111 of NW_022631010.1, read as the reverse complement.
TGGTTGTTGTTACTTAGCCTTCTGGTTGGCTTTTTAATTTCCACATTTCTCATCCTGGACCCCAGGACTTGTGTTTTGTTTTGTTTATTATTCCTTTGGCAGCATCCTAAATCCATGACAAGCCATGGGCCCAGGTTGCTCTGCTGTGTGGTCCCTGGATTTCTCCCAGGGGGACCTCCTGGGTGAATGCTTTTTTAATTGCCCACCTGGCAAGTTTCCTAGTTGTAATGGCTGACTCAGGTCATTTTCAGATGTGGCCTAGAGGAGAAAAGTACTCCAAGGATCACCCACCAGAATCTCCTGAGGAGGAAGCTTTAGAAGGTAGTTGGACCATACTCCATCCTCAAACACCCACATCAGAAACCCTGGGGCCTAGGACCTTCATCTGAAAGGGGCCAGCTGGTATCAGTGGAGCCAGACCTGTGTTAGAATACATTTGCAAACCCTGGTTTATGGCAAAGACACAACATGACAATTTGTTTCACTTGGGAGAAAATATGACTTCATCCTGCTTGGTCATGTTATAAATATTTGTTGAACTGATTTGTTCAACAAACTATTTAAATATTTGTTGAACTGGCAGGCAGAATTCTAGGATGGTCCCAAAGATCCTGTTCCCAAGTGATCCCTGTGTCCCACTCAGCAAAACATGACTCTAGGGAGTGCTGAGAAGGAATCCCACAGATGTAATTAGGGTTTCACAGCTGTCTACTTTAAGATGGGGAGATACTCAACAGGCCTGATCTGATGACTGCAGGATCCTGGCAATCCCACCTAGAGTCAGGAAATAAGCAGGAGAGTTTCCCCACTGAGGACTCAGTGGCCAGGTGGTGAGCACCCGAGCATGGCCTTTAGAAGCTGAGCATGGTCCCTGGGACCACTTAAAAAACAACCCAGGCCTGTAGCTCAAGCAACCTGAATGAGCCTAGAAGCAGTTTCTTCCAGCGATAGCCTCAGGTGAAAACTCAGGAGGCCTGGATGCCACTTTGGCCTCAGTCCTGAGAGACTCTGAGTAGAGAATCCCACCCAGCACACTGTGCCTAGGCTCCAACCCACAGAACTGGGCTGTAATACACGGGTGCTGCTTTAGTGCCTCAGCCCATGGCAATTTGTCACACAGCAAGAGAAAGCTGGTACATGTACCGCTCACAATGTTCCACCCAGAGCTGCAAAGACAAATGAGCAATGCATCCTGCATGGAGAGTTGGAAGATCTAGGGGAGTAACACTCGACCCCACAATGTTGGAAGCTGCTGTAACAATGAGGCCTATGTGCATGAGAGGCCCGTTAAAGCACTTAGAAAACAAAGTCAGGAAGAGGCCATGCAAACTTTCCAGGTTACCGATAAGCTTGATGAGAGATGAGTACAGTATCCAGGTATCCTGTTTGGTATGGTTGTGGCTGGGAGGGGCTCTTGGGGGGGCAGGTCCCTGGACGTGCTCTCTCATGCTGTAACTTTCAGTGTTTAATGAAAGAAGCAGATGGGACTTTCCAGGAAGGTCTGTCATATCCAGGCCTGGCTCTCTAGGAAAACCGCTTTATATTGAGCAAGTACAGCTCTGGTCCTCGAAGGAAAGAGGCTGCTCACTGACCACGCAGCACTTAAGAGGGTTTACCAAATGTGCCTAGATGATAAAGCTGAAACCAGCCATTAGCGATGCCAGGTTTATATCACACTTATAATCACAACCAGTTTCCCAAAGCACCCCTCACACATACGATCGTATTCACACCTCCAGATGCCCCCTAAGGGAGTTATTATTGAAACCACATTTGTCATTAAGGAACTGAGGTTCAGAGAGGTCACTGCTCACCCACGCTTGCTCAGCTGCTGTGGTGGAAAAATAAGCCCCATTCTAGTGACCCCCCATGTCATACTCTGGCTCTTTCTTCTCTCCAGTCAGCTCCTCCAGCAGGACTGGGCCAGTTTGGAAGCTGAGAGCTTCCCTTTGCTGTTGTCCATGCCCTGTGCCAGACAGGACAGTCTATCTCTTCACTAACAGGACATGGCACACAGCATGTGGGCAGAGAGGAAGCAGTCATTGCTAAGCTTCTTAACAGATGGAAAGGGCCCACGGCCTTCCCACATGGAGCTGAGACAGCCACCCAGATGCACTTTGATGTGTGCCCTGATTAAGGGGAAGCAGCCGCTGTATGTTTACCTGTCACTGAGGCTTTCTCTGCAGTGAGTGTCAGATGGCAGCCCTCTCTCAGAGCCCATGGTGGGGAGCACCTGTCAGCTGCCCTTACAGAAGTTGCTCTGTGACCAGCCCAGGTCTGGCAACAGGGAAAGAAGAGATTAGGAAGGCACTGTTCTGATTCACAGGTACCAACTCCGACCTGAACTCCATGGCTAGGTGGGAGGAGCTCAGGCCAGGACTAGGATGCTTCAACAACAGGAACATCGAAGGATTTCAGAACTTACTTTCTCATAGACATCCTTATGGTTACTCCTTTACTCACACTCAGGTGCCTCTGCTATCCGGAGGGGAATTCTCAACTATTTGGTCCTTACCTACTGAATGAATGCTGCTTAGCATATATCTCTAAGCTGTCACAGAGAGCAACTTTTAATAACCTCAAGCTCTTAACACTTGTAAATTTTCAGGGTGACACCTTGGGCCCTGTTTTCATTGTGCTAAGTGGGAAGAGGTAGATAAAACAGTGGCTCCTCTCTTAGGTGAGAAGATGTGGTCAGGGACACTCCACCATCCTGGACTAAGATTATCATAGAGCTGGTGACCCAGGGTGGATGTGGGAGACACCGTCGAATGTTCGTCCCTTGGGGAAGCCTTGTTGAGTCCCTTGCTGGGGAAGTATGAAGACAGAGAGATGTTGAAACTCTCAGTGAAGAGCACTGCACTGGCCAGATGGTCTACCCAGATTAGCAACAGGGGAGCCTTTCCTGATAAGGGAGACATGGCATTTTCTTTCTTGGGTTGTTCCTTATGCTCTTCAGCCTAGCTCATTGGAAAGACTACATGTTTAACTCCCAGCTGAAATGAAGTGGAGTCCTGGTGCTCTCTGCCTCAGTAATGCATGGCCAATCTTTCTCAGTCTCAGTCCCTACACCCACATAGCAGGGACACTACTTCAAGGTTGTCATGAGAATAATCAAGGCAGTCACGAAGCCAGCAACCACATATGAGTGCACGACACATGGTTTATTGATTATATAATAGATTATCGATGATCGTAGTGCATGATAAAATATTAATACCTCTGCATCCTGCCTTTATGGTTGCACTACACTTTTCCTCTTGGCTAGGTGAGGAGAGAAAAATAAACATGAATCAGTCTAAATTACAAACGACATTGCGTTTAAGGGCTATGTGTAGAGAGGCTTTGCCTCTGCAAATGTCTTTGGACGTATAAGTGGTCTGGCCTTCCTCTGGAGTTTGGGTTCCAGTCTCCCACCTGGACTGTGTAAATGACCAGGGGACCTTCCTGCTCCCCAGGATCCTGTGTACATGGCACACAGAACAAACTGTTACTGCTGTTAGAGACAGCACCAGCATTGTCTCCCTGGTGAACTCCACAACCACGCATTAGCTCTTCTCTGGCTCAAGCCCTCTGGCATACCTCCACAGCACTGCTGATGAGCAGACACAACTCTGTGCAGTGGGGCTTTGAGGAACACTGTTTGAGTTTCTGCGACAGATTGTATTTTCCAAAGATGAAGCTTATGGCTTACTATGTGATGCTCATAGTACTCAATGGGCAGGACTTTGACTATGCGCAAGGAATGCTGCAGAACTTAACAGACAAAAGTATCAGAGGCGGCACAACCTGTTTCTGAGCACTTAGAATTCACTCTTGAAGCAGCCACTATGCAGTGAGGAAGCCAAGCAGCCCCACAGAGAGGCTGTGTACCCCAGCCGCAGCCTCGCTCTACCACCAGACAGGTAAGGGACAAGCTGGCAGGTGATTCCATGTCCCAGCCTTGCAGCTGTCCTCACTGATGTGCTATGGAAGCAAACTGACCCTCTGCACCCTGCACAAATTACAGATTTGTGAACAACCTGAATAGAGTCATTTTGCTAAACTGCTTAATTTTGAGGAAGTATAATCTTCAGCAACAGGTGGCTGGAACACCTGCCCTTGATACGTTAGAGCAAACTATGAGCCACAGAGGCATTAACCTTCTCACATTTTTGAAAGACTGTGCCAGTCTTAGAAGAGATGCTTAGCTTGTTGAATGAATGAATGAACGAACTATTCATAAGTGCTATCCCTCAGAGTCACAACTAAGCAGATGGATGTTACACCCTGTCTCCCAACCTCCCTATCACAGAACAACATCTGTAGTATGGATGGGATGGAGGTAGTATCCACTCCAAGTAAGTTGGGTTATACAGCAAAGAATCCCCCCTGACTATTACTAAACACATTGTCATTTAACCAAAATTGTTATGATTGCTATTGTGCTGTTTTCTCAAGACCCACTTTGCAGGTTGGGGAGAGAATGGGGGATGTGGTAGTCACTCTTCTAGAAGAGGCATAAATATTTGAGCTGAATCATCCACAAGCTGGTGGTCAGTTACTTCACCTCAGATGCCCAATTCCCTCCTTCATAAAATGCAGAGGAATGTGGATGAAGGGTTAAGTATCCCCAAGCATGAGGTCGGTTCTCAGCAAATTATATATATATATATATATAGAACTGTAGGTGGTTGCAATAAAAACTGACCATGGCTCAGACTTCTTGATGTTAATATAGGTAGAGATGGCATTTAGCTTCAGCTGCTCTGACATGATAACTGTTGTACAAGGAAAACCAGAGACCTTTCGCTCTTGGGCAGAAGTAATTTCCTTTGGACCATGGAGTGAACCAAGACTTTCTAGTTTTTACTTTAATTTCATTCCAGAGGTAGTGTAGCTCAAAATTTTTCTCTTCCATACAGTATTATTTTTCTCCTGAATGTGGGTAATACCAATTTATAAGATCTGTCCTACTTGATTCCTGTCCTATCTGGGATGCCAGAGAGCATCTTGTGTTGGCTGCCATCACTTTATCCATGAACCATTTAATATTTATTATTCAAAATAAAGGAAAACTTTAAGATTTAAAAAAAAATACAACAACAACAGGGAAAATGGGCAAATGAATAATCTCAGATGGTGATTTTCCAAGGTGTGCTTTGGATATCCTATCTCAGGTTATTGAAAAGCTCAACTGCTCCCCAGGACAAAATAGAGGAACTGAGTGTTCAAGTAGAAGGAATGACCTTCTTCTATGATTGTTCCAAGTCAGGGACCTCAACTCCAAGAGGAGAGATTTGGACATTGTCACCTCACTCTCTTCAAAAGCAAATGACCTCTCTTGTTGTTTATGCCAAACCCTTCTTGTTATACAATGGGGAAAAATGATCTGGTTCAGATGTTGAATAAAAAAGTAGGGGTACTAAATACGTACACAAGATATGTGCATACGATGTCTTTAAAAAACAAATGGGGTGGCTGGGTGATGGACATTGGAGAGGGTATGTGCTATCGTGAGTGCTGTGAATTGTGTAAGAGTGATGATTCACAGACCTCTACCCCAAAACAAATAATACATTATATGTTAATAAAAACAAAACAAAACAAAGCAAATGGCTTGGAAGAGAAGAAAAAGATCAGAAGGGGCTCATATTTAATAGTGGTTATTTGGCAGTATGAAGACTCTGGTGAATTTTTTCTTTAACCTGTTTTCTAAGTTGTTTTTTGTTATTTTGTTTCATTGTCCTAAGGTGGGAAGAAGTTAGTCTTCTCTCACATTCCATCAGGTTCCCCACACGTTTAAGTTTGCACTGGGGGAATGCCTGTACCCTAAAATCACCTGTGTTGGTTTCCTCTTAGCTCTGCGGGTCTAGATACGCCACAGGCATGTCTACATTGTCAGAAAGGAACTGTTCTTTCAATCTGACAGTGACTGCATCAGACCTCAGGCCTCAAGCAGGAGTGGGAAATTATCACACCAGCCTGCCACTGCAAAGGCTTTGTCTCGTGGCCTCATGGTTTCTTCCTAAGGAGTGACTTCACCTCTGTGGTGACAGACAATTCCGGGCTCTGGAATTCCAACTCTGAAGATGGCACAGAGCCACTAACTAGTTCCCTTATCAATCTTGCAATAGGCCTTTGGCCAGAAGAAATGAAAGTCTCATTTACAGATGGGACCACTGCCCAAAGGAAAGGGGAAACATAGGCTCTAAGGTAATCATGGTTAGGGGTGTGGTTAAAGAGGACACTTGAGGCTGGGGTTGAGGATAGGACACAGCGCGGCAGCTTCCTCAATGGCAAACAGGACACAGAGGCTTTTGCTTGGGAGCCCATCCTCTGGTGATGAGTTCTGTCATTCCCTGGGAATGGACAGAGAAGAAAAGCACTGGGCTGGGGAGCCAAGCACAATGAAGACGCTGCTGAAGCTAGCTTCCCACACCCTCCTGAATAGTTTTCAATGTGGATGACACAGCAGGAGCAGACAGCAAAGACCCACCCAGAAGAATAGCAGATTCTAAAGCCAGAGCCTGCTTCCACCTGTATGGTGGTATCGTGACATATGTTTGTGGCAGCTGGTGCTGGTTCGTCTCCCAAAAGACAAAACCCCTTCCAGTTTGGCGTCTTTATCTCTGTAAACCCAGATACCCATCTAAACTCAGGTAAAGTCCTATATAAAAAGATAAACAACTATCTGAAGCCAGAAGTTAATTTCCCTCCTTGGCAGCTAGGAGGGATCTTATAACTCAGTTCTGGCCAATGAGAGGTAAGATGAAGATTGGCTGCAGAATTTCTATGGGTAAAAATCCTCCTTAATTAAAGGAGAAAGAGGGAGCAGGAAATCCCTTTCCTTTTTCTGACGCTCCTACCTCTCCCCTCACTCCAACCCTACTAGCATGTTTGGGTATGGTTGTCTGGAGTTGACTATGTTTGGACGAGAATTCTGAACCCTGACGATGGCATAGTAGAAGAATAAAAAGAACTGGGATAGTTGATGAGTCCTGGACAACCAGGCAACACTTTACTTCTTATAAAGTGAGATGAATCAGCTTGGTTATCATTTAAACTACTTTCAGTTCTGTCAGTGAAGAATCAGATTCTTGATTTTGGCTCAGGTCCTGATCTCAACATCCTGAGATCAAACCCTGCATCTGTTCTGCACTGGCCATGGAACCTGTTTAGAGTTCTCTCTCCTTCTGCCTCTCCCTCCACTGCTTGCGTGCACTCGCGGTACTCTCTCTCTCTCTCTCTCTCTCTCTCTCAAATAAATAAATAAATAAATGTCTCTCTTTTGGTTGTGGGGTAGGTAGAGGTCAGGCTCTTGTGTTTTACTTTGAGTGCTTTTATTAGACTCAGATTCTGTGCTCCTGGACAGAGAATCTCACAAACAATATTTCAAATTAATAACCTTTAGTTTTATTTTCTCCCACCCACAAAGCCATTCAGAGCTCCCTAGAGAAGGGAAAAAGGCAAAAGCAATGCGTTACAACCAGCAGCAGGGAGATCTTGCCAGCCATAGGGTCAAGGACAGGAAGGCCTTGCAAGAAATTGCAGTAGTTCTGCCCCTCAGATGCTCTCCTGCATCTGCCCAGGTGGGCTGGGGTTGCACAGCCTTACAGCAATGGCAGAATTAAGCAACTGATTTATTGTCCCTGAGATTTTAACTCCTCCAGCATCAGCTCACCTGCTCTGACCCTTGTGTGTGAGTGTGTGTGTGCATGTGTGTGCACGCATATGTTTATCTTGTGTATAGAAGAAAAGAAAAAGGTTTAGGATTGACTCAATCATGGCATGAGCTAGATACAAAAACATTTTACTTAATTTTATTTCATTTTTGTATATTCATAATTTACACACTATAGAAGAGTAAGATTTTATATAATATTCAATCAATGTCTATTATTAATAATTGAACGTTTTGCAAATCTGATGGGTGAAGTATTATTAGTTTCACGGCCATTCCCCAGATCTCATTTATTTGTTTTTCATTTGCTGGCCATTTGAATTGCTTATTCTGGGAATTACTGGGTCTCATACTGTATAATTGTTTTTTTATCCATTTATATTACTTTTCTTAAGTATTGTAGTATTTGTTTTCTATAATAAAGACACTATTCCTTTGCTAACATATGTTAGGTATATTCTTCCCCAGGCTATTTTTGCTTTTAATTTTATTTTTTTGCATTTTTTTTTTCCTCCAGAACATTTTTATTTTTTGAAATAAAATTTATCCATCATTTCATTTTCTTGCTTGTAGATTTTATGTGTTGCTTAGAGAGCTTTCCTCTACCTCAAATGCATGCACACATTCTACCAAAGCTTCTCTTATTCCTCTCTCCCCCAATATCTTACAGGTGTGTGTGTGTGTGTGTGTGCGCGCGTGCACACGCGTGTGTGTAACTAACCAAATGTTTTGTTGTATTTGGCCTGTTAATTAACCAGAATTTATTTTTTATGCAATATGAGACAGAAATCTTACTTTTCAAAGTTGTTTATCAATTTCTGATTGCTGCGTAAGAAATTATCAAAGATTTGTGGCTTAAATTAGTACTAAGTTTTTATATTACGATTCTGGAAACTGGAAGTCCAGCAGAGGCCTCAATGGACCAAAATCAAGATGCTGGCAGGGCAGCATCCCTTCCTGGAGGCTCTAGGAGGGATGCATTTCTTTGCCTTTCTCAACCTATAGAGGCAACCTGTATTCCTTTCATCTCCTGACCCCTTCCTTCATCATCAGAGCCAGTGGCAGCTCATTTCCCTGACCTTCTTCAATGGTCACTGACTACAGCCAGGAAAGCTCAGGTTTTAAGGGCTCATGTGATTCAGTTGGGCCCATCAGGATAGTCCAGGTTAATCTCCCTATTTCAAGGTCTATAAACTTAATCACGTCTGTGAAGTTCCTTCTGTAATGGAAGTTAATAGAGTTTAGGGAGTAGGATAGGGGCATTTGGGGGTCTATTATTCTGCTTACCACATATTGGAGTGGGTTTTCCAAATAAAATGTATGGAACAATCCATCATTCCCCCACTGTTCCAGATACCATGGGTATATCATATATGGGTCTGTTCCTGTGCTATCTATTCTCATTCATCTATTTGTTTGACTCTGTGTCACTACTACACAGTTTTAACTACTATAACTTTATACCCTGCTTTATATCTGGTAGTGCAATTATCTCACTAATATTAATTTGATAAAATCTTATTATTCTTCTTTTTAAAATATTTTATTTATTTATTTGACAGAGAGAGAGAGATCACAAGTAGGCAGAGCAGTAGGAAGAGACAGAGAGGGAAGCAGGCTCCCGGCTGAGCAGAGAGCCTGATGCGGGGCTCGGTCCCAGAACCCTGAGATCATGACCTGAAGTGAAGGCAGAGGCTTAACCCACTGAGCCATCTAGGGGCCCCTTATTATTCATTAATATTATATTTTTGTATTAATTTGTAGAACCTTACCAAGGTTCATTAAAATTATCACAGGATTTTGATAAAGATTATCAGTTTACTGATTAATTTAAGAGTATTTGCATTTTTATAGTACTGGGATTTCCCTTATAGGAACATGGCAGATTCTACATCTATTCCTCTTTTATATGCTGCTCTGCAAAAGTATTTGTAGATATGTGTGGATATGGATTTTTGTAACCAACAGTCTATGCATTTCTTAATTTGTTTATTCTTAGGCACTTCATCATGTTTTCACTCTTTTGAATGCAATCTCTCTCTCTCTCTTTTTTTTTTCCCTGATCATTGCCAGCAAACAGAGCAGCTCGTTTTTATATGCTGAGCTGTTGTCAAGCAGCCTCGTTCAATCTCCTTATTAGTTCCACCACTTGGTCAGTTGATTCTACTGGAGTTTTTAAGTAGACAAATATTTGGAGTTCGAATTTCAGAAACAAAAATTAAGGTTGTTAATCATTTCCTTTCCACTAAACAGTTTTGCCTTAGGGCTTTTTCAGAGTCAGGGGAAAAGGCAGAGTTGAATAATTTCTTTAAAAGAACGTGCTTCTCCGCATCCCCAATGTATTCAGGAAAACAAAAGACTGGAAATAAGGAAAATAACTTTTTAAGTTAGAGCAGGGCAGACATTCCTGCTCCTTAGGGAACCCCAAGGTGGGTGGTCTGCTCCTGGTGGTTATCCCTTCTGATTTCCCAGTGCTCTTGTTAGAACCCTGCCTAGGACTCAGACTCACTGGGGAGATTCCTCCTTTTTTTTTTGCTCTCTACACATCATAGTTCTCTCCTCACTGGTCCTGGATATAGTTAGAAGACACATGTATGCTATTACCATGCTGTATGCTGTCATGGAGTGACAAGAATCCATGTATTCTGGGCTCCTTGGTGCTTTTACACCTGGTAGCTTCCCTGTATCTCAGCACCTTCTAAATTATGGTTCTAGTTAGTGGCTCAGCAGCGGGTGGTCAGAACTGTTTGTTGCTTTTGCTTTCAGCAAACCTGCAAAGATGAAAAGTCAGCCAGTGATTGAGAGGAAAGAATAAGATGGATTTCTTAGGACGTGGCTGGACGTAAGAGGATAGGTCTATGTTCTCAGTTGAGCACCTCTACTGATTGTGGAAAATATATAATTTCTTTTCCTTTGTGCTCTTCTTTTTGGAAGAATCCTTCCTGGTTGTGTTTATATGACTCTGTTAATTATTGTCCATTCTGCTCTTACACAAATACATCCATACCTATGTATGTACATGCATATAAATTATTAGCAATAATGTTTTAAATTTTGTCAGCCTCTTTCTTGTTCTCTGATTGCTCTTTTTTTTTTTAATTTCAGCTTGTTCTTGTTTTATGGGGTGTGATGTCTTTATTGTTCTGACTACTGATCACCAATGAGAAGATTTTTTAGGTTGATTTGCTCCTTACATTTAATATCGTTTCAGTGGGTTCATTTGATTAGGCTTGATTCCACTCTGAGAAATAAGGTGTTATGTCTCATACACTCTCGTATGCATAATATATATTTATATATAAGTACATATATACATATAACTATATGACATATGCTATTGTATTTATGTGGATATATAACTTCTAATAACAACTATAGATATATAAGTATATTATACTTATCTATTACATCTAATTTTACTAATTGGTTCATTTTACTATTTGCTTTTAAATTTTTTATTTCTCTCTTCTTTCTGGGCAGCGTCCTTTGAGCTAATCAAACTGTTAGCATTTCATTTTAGTTGTCCTCTGTAATTCTATTTTTTAGTGGTTGTTCTAGGAAATTCAGAATGCATTTTCATTAGCCACAGTTTACATATAATTATCAATGTATCACTTCATATACAATGTTCAAATATTTCAACAGAATAATTATATTTACTCCACATAATTCATGCTTAGTATCATATATTTTCTTGTAAATGTGTTATAGCCCTCACCATCATGTTATTATATATTCCTTAAACATTCAAGTATCTTTTAAGAAAGTTATAAGAAGAAAAATATATAATCTTTTTTACTTAATCATTTATTTAATATTTCCAGTGCTTCCATGCCTTTCTTTGTATTCATTTATCAATCTGATGTCATTTCCCTTCAGCCTAAAGAATGTCATTACCATTTACTACTGTTGAGGTCTGCTCGTGACAACTTTATTTATCTGCATATTTCACCTTCCTATTTAAGGATGTTTTGCTGTGTATAGACTATGGATTTACATGTACTTTTTTTTTTATCACCTTAAAGCTGTTTTCCCATTGTCTTTGATCCATTGCTTAAGAAAGGAAGTCATCATCATTTCTTTCACTGGTTCCCAATGGATAATGAATCTTTTCCCTCTGGATACTTTTTTTCCACCCTATTTTATTTTATTTTATTTTATTTTATTTTATTTTATTTCTTTTCAGTATTCCAAAATTCATTGTTTATGCACAACACCCAGTGCTCCATGCAGTACGTGCCCTCCATAATACCCACCACCTAGGTCACCCAACCCTCCACACCCCTCCCCTCCCAAACCCTCAGTTTTTTCTCAAAGTCTGCTGTCTCTCATGATTTGTCTCCTCCTCCAATTTCCCCCAACTTCTCCACTCTGTCTCCCAATATCCTCCATGCTATTCCTTATGCTCCACAAGTAAGTGAAACCATATGATAATTGACTTTCTCTGCTTGACTTATTTAACTCAGCATAATCTCCTCCAGTCCCATCCATATTAATACAAAAGTTGGGTATACATCCTTTCTGATGGAGGCATAATACTCCATTGTATATATATGCTTCTAAGATGTACTTATGGCTGATGGTTTTCTTGTATTCCTTCTGATTGGGTTTGCTGAGATTCTTTCATCTACAGGTTGATGAAGTTTTTTTCATGATTTTTTCAAATATGTTTCTACCTCTTCTCATTATCCTCTCTTTCTGGAATTCTAGTTACTGAAATGTTATACTTGACTTGTTTCAGTATTTTCTTCAGTTTTAGAGCATGGAGCAGACATAGTTCTGTTATACATATGTCTTTCTAGGTTTTCACTTGAATGCCTCTTTAACCAAATGCAAAAATCTGGAATGGTTCTAGCTGGTTCTAGGAGGTGACTTTTAATTTATTACATTTCTGTATATTTTAACCATATTAATATATACTTTTATAATTAAAAAAAACACAAGAAAATGTCATAGTTAATTTTATTTAAAGATTGAACTATTTAGTAGGGAAGGAAAAAATGAAACAAGATAGGATCAGGAGGGAGACAAACCATAAGAGACTCTTAATCTCACAAAACAAACGGAGGGTTGCTGGGGGGGACGTTGTGTGGAAAGGGTGGTTGGGTTATGGACATTGGGGAGGGTATGTGATATAGTGAGTACTGTGAAGAATGTAAGCCTGAAGATTCACAGACCTATACTCCTGGGGCAAATGATACATTATATGTTAATAAAAATAATTAATAACTTAAAAAGAAAAAAAGCTTTAACTATTTAATGTGTCATTTTCTTAACATGCTTTATGGCTTTCCAGAGAAAATAGCTTTCTTTAAAATATCAAGAAATATTGGTTTTTAGGTTATTTAACAAAATCCTGAGTAACTCAGTGCCTGACAAGCCATAGGAAATTAATTAATTTATGGAAAAAAGTGTCAATATGCTTGCCTTAAAGTCTTCAAATAAAGTGTCATACATATTTGTTTTATACTTTGTTTATGAACATGGAAAATCTGTATTTGAAATAAGATAGGCACCTTGATATCTACCTTTAAAAAATATTTATTCTATAAAACATTGTCTTGAAGCAATCCCTGTAGACGATGATTTTCTGAGGGCCTAGAAGGCCTTTCATCTGGAAATCTGGTGTGATTGGATAGCACTAGAGCTTAAGGGGCAGAAACTTGTTTCCTGGCTTGGTTCTGCTGCAGCAGATAGAGAAAATGCCTGTTGATTTGGCTTCCTGTGTGTGTGTGTGCATGCGTGTGTTTGTTTATGTAATCAAATGTAAGATTAAATATGATAGCAAATATAGGAAAGTGTTTGAAACTTCAAAATTGATTAAATGTAATTTACTAACTTATGCCTCGGAATTATCCCTTCAACAAGAACATTTCAGATAAGACACTATGAGGATTCCTGGGACACCTGGGTGGCTCAGTCCATTAAGCATCTGCTTTGGGCTCTGGTCACGATCTCACTGTCCTGGGATTAAGTCCCGCATCAGGCTTCTTGCTCAGCGGAGAGCCTGCTTCTCCCTCTGCCTGCCTCTCCTCCTGTTTGTGCTCTCTCTCTCTCTGACAAATAAATAAAAATCTAAAAAAAAAAAAAGACACTATGAGGATTTAAGCAACCAAATCTTCTCAGTGGACTACCATATGCTTTATGTTCAGAGTGACCTATGTTCTGGTTTGCCTGAGACAGTCTGAATTCACATCTGCTGTTGGCAAATTACTAAAAGCATCCCCTTCATTTATAGTGTTGTCCTGGTTAGGGATCTTGTGAAATCCCCACACTTACTGCTATATGTACCCCACATTGCAGTAATAAACCAGTACAAAATACAAGAAGACTTTTTCTTCAAGACTGTACAATTTGGGGCACCTGGGTGGCTCAGTCATTAAGCGTCCGCCTTTGGCTCAGGTCATGATCCCAGGGTCCTGAGATCAAGCCCCGAATTGAGCTCCCTGCTCTGCAGGAACCCTGCTTCTCCCTTTCCCACTGCCTCTGCTTCTGTGTCCTCTCTCACTGTCTCTTTCTCTGTGTCAAATAAATAAATAAAATCTTTAAAAAAGTGTATAATTTCTTGAATACTTTTTATGCATAAAAAACTTTCACATTTCTTAATACAGAATTTAGACAAGCTCACAAGACCTGGTTATTTTGCATGCTTATTAATTGAACTCTAGTACATAAAAGGGAACAACAGCTCCACCCTTAGCATACATATGATCAAATGCACCATAAAGGGAAAACATATGACCTTGAAAATTAAGATGACTTGTTTCACTGTTGACACTGTTTTCTGTTCTTTGAAGTCCATGAAACTATTATACCTGTGAATAAAGATATCAAAGCATTCTCTAAAGTAGGAATGAAGGGCAGGAGTGATTGGAAACTTTCTCTATAAAACACAGGACCAAGAAGTCCTATAAATCCAATAAGCAAAAAGTAGCCCCAGGCAAATAGTGGTACTTATGGTATATTTGTTTATACCCACTGTCATGTCTGGGAACAGTAACAATAAAAGGTGAAGCAACACAGACAGCAGAAAATGGCATTTGCAAATGTCACCAATGTGCCAGAAGGAGTGATATCTAACACAGTAGTACTCTCTACCTCAAGTTAAAGGGAGCCTTGCTGACTGGAAATATCATGGACTGCAAATGAATCACTCTTCCAGAAAGTGACCTACAGAATATAGTTATGTATTATATAGATATGTATATAATATAACCATATCACAAATAAAGAAATTACCTTAACACTCTTTCCACCATCTGATTTCTAGAGAGGCCAACACCGTATTTAGTAGTCCCTTTGCTGTCATACATAGAAGTCAGCATAAAAACAAGGACAAGTATTCATTACAAACATTCTCATCATAGGATTAAAGACTGTCAGGTCAGAAAAACTTCTAAGGAAATCTCTTCACCTGTGCCAAGAAACCAATTAAAACTAAAAGAGGATGGACAAAATGGAAAAAAAAAAATTGAGATCGAAGTCTCCAATTTACTCATAATACAGTTTTGAGAAAGTCACATACCAGTTCTGAGACTCATTTTTCTACCTGTTTAAAAAAAATACTATCCTTAAAACCCAACACTTTGCCTGGGACATAGGAGACGCTCAATAAAAGTCCACTGAAATAAATATTGGTTAAGACATAGTACTGTGTAGACTCCACACATTTCCTCTTTCTGGACACAGAGGAGGCTCTGCTTCCCTACTTCCTGAGTTGGCTTGGGTGATGCTACTGATTTCTAGCTAAGAGAACATGAGCTGAAGTAATGTGAACCCTTCCAGAACCAGCCCATAAAAATTTATCTAGTGTAATTCTCTAGCCCTTACCTTCTGTGGTGTCCTGAGAGGTCATGTGTTCTAGATCATGTAGCTACAAGATGGAGGGAGACTCCCCAAACTACATTAGACTATGACAATGGTTAAATCTTTGAAATATTGGGGTTCATTTGTTATGGAAAAAAGCCTTGCCTATCCTGCCTAATAGAACTATCCATCAAGTTGTTCTGAGAATTAAAAGAACAATGTTATTTGGAAACTACCCAACATTATTAAAAGACAAAGTCGTTAAATCAGTTTATTTATATTAATTTATATTCACTTGGAGGGCATTCTGCTTTGAAAAAAACTAACCTATCACAACATAAAAGAGTTGGCTTATGGGGAACTTTTCATTGAGAACACAATGAATCCAGAACTTGATTTACATTTCATGCCAGAGCTATCCCAGTGGGAGACCTTGCAAATTCTAACCTCACCTGACTTAAGGTGGACCTTGACAAAGGACAGCAGGTCTGTTAAAGATAAAGGACTCTGCCCTGGATCCCCAGTGTAAACACAGCTTGTACTTGGCATGGACCACCTGCCTTGAAATATAGGAATCCTTAATGATTGTTAATGTTAGTCATTTACATTATTTCAAAATTTGGACACAAAATGAATGACTTCATTAATATTTATATTAATCCAGGGCAGCACAATTAAAATTTGTGTAACATATAACCACACAATACTGTAACAACATGAAAATGAGGGGGTGGGAAAAAGGAATATAAGGAGAGGGGAAAGAATGTGCAGTTCTAACACATTCACACTGTTGGAGTCTAAGTACTGGGCAGTGTCATTGCAGGATCCCTGTCACAGACCGGGTGATGCTGGTTCTGCCTTGGAGAGAGCTTTGGGCCCTCCAATGGGGGATGAATTTCCTAGAAAGCATTCACAGTTAATTACTCATTAATTACTAATTAGTTGCCCACAAAGGGGTGGAGGTGGAGGGAGGTATCCCCAAGGGCAGGGTGGTGATTTTCCAATTTTACTGTTGGAGAAAACTTCAGTGAAGAGGTAGAGAGCTGGTCACCAGCCCTTGGGTCTGCTGGAAGCCCTCCGTTCCTCCATACGCTGACCAGCTCAGGTTCCAAGGAGAATGGCCTTGTGAGAAGATGTCTGAGATTCTTCGGCTCTGTATATGTCTTTATTGTGAAAAAGAGTTTGCTTGATTTCGGAAATCCTACCTTTTCTAAATCTGAGAAGGTTATTTATGAGAGTGTATTCAGACTTGTATACACTCGGCAACTTCTCCCTCTTCCTCTTTCTTGTAGCCTCTCTCCCATGCTTTCACCATCCCAAGTAGGGGAAGAAACTTGCCCATAGGTAGAATGTGTACTGAAATTGACAGTAGAGACTAATTCTAGCAGGAGAATTATCTCCCTTGAGGGGAATACCAATGGCAATCGTATACTGTGCCTGATTTCTAATCCTGGTTGTTCTCCTGTGCCTGTGACCTCTGCAGCACTACAGAGAGGGGACTTGTGTATTCTATGTACCTGATGTGACTCCAGCCCCTAAAACCATAAGGAGAGCACAGCACAGCAGTATACTTGCAATGCATGCATTTGGCACTGTATTAAGGAGGGCTAAATTCTTATTTTTTATTTTGCAACAAGAAAAAAAAAAAGAAAGGAAAGGAGGGAAGGGTGGGAAGGAAAAAAGAAACAACTATCTGAAAAGAGGGAAATACATTTTCAATTTACATCATGCTTTCGGTCACTGTTACTGGTACTTAGAACTCCGTTTACTTTAAAACTTCATGTCAGAGATGGAAATTTTATTAATTTAATTCACATTTCGAAGTAGCAAAATGAAGGCCCAGATAGCAGGCAGTGCCTCACAGAGCCTGTTACAGAGTCCAAGCTCCTGCCCCTGCCGGGGGCTGAAGAAAGGTCACCACCCTCAGCTGCAAGCAGAGATATGGGCAGCTCTGGCAAGTCTCTCTCTCTCTCTTTTACATTTATTATTTTAATTCAATTTAATTTTTTTTCAGCATTCCAAAATTCATTGATAATGCACCACACTCAGTGCTCCATGAAATACGTGCCTCCTTAATACCCACCAGCAGGCTCACCCCACCCCCCACTGCCCACCCCAAAACCTTCAGTTTGTTTCTGAGTCCACAGTCTCTCATGGTTCAGCTCCCCCTCCAGCTTCCCATATCTTGAGGCTTGAGAAGAGTTCTCACTCCCTAATAATCTGACACACATCACAATGCACAGCAAACAATGAGAATTTGACAGAGGTCACTCTGTGGGATTTCAGGCTTTGATTTTTGGATTGGAAACACAGCTTCTTTCCTAAGCAGAATGATTTATTTACCAGCCATGCTCCCTCTCTTGGCCAGGCTCTAGCAGAAACTGAGGCAGAAGTACTTGGCTCCAACCCATTTCAAAGGACACACTGGCTATATTGCTGGTCAGTCCTCTGCAGAGAAATGATGAGCATGGCTGTCCATTTGACATCAGCAATTCCAATTAACATTCTTGAGTCCCCAAAGAAGCCAAGATTTCTCCCCTGTTTGGGAAGCCAGTTGCCAACCAGGTCAATGGAGACCCTGGGTGTGGCTTAAGGATATTCCTGCTCACAGCCCAGATTCCTCTCATCTCCCCAGCTGGCCACTTCCACTTCCCCATTGGCTCTTTCCTGCTAGATTCCATCATAATTCAGTTCAATGTTGGGCATGGAACCAACATGCAGCTTTGAATTCATGGTTCAGCTCCTGCCCTGCATCTGCGTTCTGTTCTACAGTCAGTACCTGCCATTATTGCCTGGTTGCTGCTCAGCACAGAGCCACCTCTGATGGGGGCATTCCATCTGTGATCTTGTAAAGTCCAGAATATGCAACCATTGTCTTTGGCTCCCTGTATGCAGTGTGGTCAGCTACTGGTATGGGAGTGAGGTCTCTGTTGGAAGGAGGTTGGCAGTCCTTGAATGCCCCTTGTGACATGCCCATTGCTCATGCTCAGGTGCTATTTGCTAGCTGCTGGGAGCCCTTCGGAGGAAGAAGTCAGTGCGAGACTCCAGAGAGGGCACAGGGGTGTGCCCGCAATCTTGGCCCCTCTCTGCTGACTCTGTCCCTGCCCACCTCTGGGTGGGGGTGGGGGAAGAGCCAGTACAGCTGGGTGAAGCTCAGGTGCAGGGCCTTCTTCTGGGCTGCTCTTGGAGAGCCTTCTTGCCTCCCTCCTCAGTGGGCTTTACTGGGCCAGTGAGGAGCCCAGGATGAGAACCAGAGAAATACCTGCTACTCCTGACCTGGGAAGCCCAGGGATTCTGAGGTCAGCTGTCCCATTGCCAACAGCATTATTCTGCTGCCATTAAATAGAAATCAAAGGAACCATGTCCTTCCTGAGCTCCCCCAGACTCCAGAGTCTGATCTAGGACTGGCTAGGTCCTCATCTGAGAATCCATGAGCAAAGTTGTAAGAGTCACATGGGTCTTGATACATGTGGAGTCCCTACTATCTTCCCTTGTTTGTAGTTGTTCATGGCTCCCTATGGCTGATAGGTTCATGGACCAAGTTTCTGATCAGGCTCTGGATAACCTGGACCTGCCACTTAACAGTGTTCTGTCACAACAGGGGCCACCAGGACTTCTGCCGTTCTCTGAGTAGTTCCACTCTTCTTCTTGCCTCAGGGCCTTTGTGCACATCATCATCTACCTCTGGTCTCACCCACCTCCCTCTGTGGATTCTACTTGATTCTGTGTCTGGATCCAACTCTATATGAAAGCTTCTTTACTCCTACCCCTGCCTCCCCCAAACCAGGTTAGGATGCTATGTTCTATTCTTGGCATGATTTTTGGCATGGCATGTCACAGTTTATGTGTGTGTTTCTTAGTGCCCTGGTTAGTGTCTACTTCCCCTTTTAGATTATAAACTCCATGAAGGCTGGGTTTTATTTGTTCACACTTCATCCTAGTAACTAACAGAGATGTGACCCATAGAGGAGGTTTAATAAAGGTGTATTAAATGAAAACAACAACAACTAAGAAATGTACTATTCTGATTCTAAAGATTAACTGTAAAGTGAGTGCTGCAGTCCCCAAAACTTTCTTTCAGGGCAAAGTCCTTACCATGGGAGCTGACTGCCACTTGTGATAGCCCCCCATGGAGTTGTCATGGGCTCAGACCAGCTTCAAAGCCAGATGTAGGTTTCATACCCGAAACTTTAAACTCTCGAAAGAACACGCAGATTAAGGACTCCACCCATCTTGCCAGGGGTCCCTCCCGAGGAGGAAACAGTGGGATGTCTCTAAGGGCAATGGGGCCCTGGACCAGAACCAGTTCCTGCTGCTGCAGTCACTTTGACCAAGTGTGGACTCCATCTAGCGGCTGGAGTTACTTGCGGATATTTGGACACAATCCACGATGAGTGACGTCAGGATAATTGGGTCAAAGCTTGCCGACCAGGCCTGAGCAAAAGAGAGGAACACTTTGTCTCAGTTTTATTTTTTTAAACTTTTATTTATTAAGTAATCTTTGCACCCAATGTGGGGTTTGAACTCACAACCCTGAGATCAGGAGCCACATGCTCCACCAACTAAGCCAGCCAGGTACCCCCACTTAGTGTGGATGCTTATCATTAAAGTTTGCTTAAATATAAACTTCAGAAATCTATTTCCCTGACAGATAGAGATACTTTTTTTTCCCCTCACTTGCAAAGCCTAAAGCATGGGGCTTCAGAGATCTGAAAGAAGGGGTTTGATTCAGTTCAGCTCTCCTTGAGATGAGCATTATGGCACTCGTGTGATTCATGGCCAAACAAAGGCTAAGGAGGTTCAGCAGTTTCCTATAATAACATAGCCAGAGGAGGAGCGAGTGGAACCCCGTGGCCCTGCCCTCTGTACATAGTTTTGCTATCTGTTGGACCACTTTCAGCCAAGATCCCATGCTGCACCCTGGAGAAGAAGAGACAAGATATGTTTTCAATCTAAAATGCAAGATCCCTGTCTCTGTAACAGGCACCTTCTCAATACGATGTTAAAAAATCAAAACTTTCCACTAGAGCGGTAGTGTGCCCGTTCAGGATGTCCAAGCACCGCTAGGACGGCTTGGCAGAGATGCAGTTTCCTAGGGCCCAGCCTCACAAAGCGGCTGTGAGGGAGCCCACATGCAGATGAGGTATTTATGACAAATAGAAACTGCAAACACACTGTTCCATTGTCGTCTCCAGGCACATAAATCAGCGCCGAGTGCTGCTCCAGAAAACCCTCCACACACTGTCCCTGGGTTGGAAGACAAATGTGCTTGGGCTCCAATGCCCGAGACAGAAAATAAAAGACTGAAGCTGTTAGAACTCTGGCTTCTGATAATTCTCAGAGTATACCATGACGGCAATGTTTTATGGGTGGAAAATCCCCACAGCTTGCATGTAGGCTTTCAATGTCCGCATCTGCAATTTTGTGTCCTGAATGATTGCCTTTTTTGTAAATCTGACCTCAGGGAGTGGTGGACATCCTGACTTTTCTCTCTGAGCCCTAGAAAACTTGAGTTATTTTGGGGCAGGCTCAATTGCTCTACTATTTACTATGCAGTGGTGTCATTTTTGTATTTCTGTTAATATATGATGGGATTGTAAATAATGGATACTTTAAAGGATGATCAGTTTTGATGTGTAATCAGCTACCTCCTAAAGAGTTAACAGTGAAAACTGGGAGGGACTGTGTCATGTGGTGAGCTGAATGCACATTCCAGCTCCAACACCTGCTATTTGCAGGAATTGGGGATAATGATTCCATCTGCAATAATGTGTACCTTGTCTATACGCATGCATTTCACTGTAATGGTGAAATGAGGTCTTACAGTAAACTGTTTAAGACTATCTGAGGTCAGTTCTATAGAAGCAGAGTCTAAGCACATGATTTACTGAGAGAGGGCACTCAAGAGAAACCTGTAGAGAATTGAGGGAAGCAGGGGAGGGTCGGGGAAGAAGATGGGCAAAGATGTGGTTTAGGGAAAGTCCAACCCCATCCTGGTTCCAAAGGATTCTTTGGACTGAGAATTGCCCCAAAGTTGTTATCCACCTGAAAGCATGGTTCTGAACTGCACACCCCACATCACTAGTCAGGGGTGGTGGGCCGCTCCTGGGTAAGGCCTAGGGCAACCTTCCAGCTCTCTGGGTGCAGGGGATTGCATGAGCCAAGGGCAGTCCCACAAGGAGGCTTCTATCCCTGAGAGCAGTTGGGCTGGAATGCCTAAGCCCAGTAAAATGTTACCAACTGCATCTGCTGATAGTCAGTGGTACAGAGTAAATGTTCTGTGTCTGCTAGCTTGAGAATGAGAACAATAGCAACACAACGATTATTCACCCTAGGCTGCTGAGTTAATCTCAGGTCCTTAGTTAACTTTATTAGCAAGAACAAGTACAGATTTTTCTAAATGCATTTCCATGTGACCTACCTGCTAGTGAGTACAAATAGCTTGGTTATATGCAGGTAAATAAAAATTGCTCTACTTTGTATTTATATCATATTTTAAAGTTTATTAAATACTTTCTTACCTCATTTATTATCAAAGAGAAGCCATTTTTTCCCCCTAAGAAACATGAACCCAAAGATGGCTGGGATGGTGGAACTCAAATCTGAAATATGAATAGGTCATAATGGGCTACACCTTATTTCTGGTTTCTTCCTTGGGAAGAACTCCCATGTCCCTCAAGACCCAGTTCTCATCTTCTCACTTGTCAAGGCCTCACCACTGTTTGTATAGATTCAGCCATCCTCTTCCTAAGCTTCTGTGAAGCTTTGTGCACATCTCTACTTGACCTCTGACACTCTGTCTTGCCTGGATTTTGGAATAAGCCCTTGATGCATTTTCCAAGGACCTTTCCTGGCCCTGATTCCCCAGCTAATAACACAGGCACCATCAAAGACAAGGTGGAAAAATCCACAGCTCCCCTCTAGGTCAAAGCTCTCATACAGGACCAGCTAGAAACTTTTCTATGACATCCCCAGTGCCCAGGGCCCAGAGTTCTCCTGAAACTTATTGGCCTTGGTGGAGGTCTGTACTAAACCCTAAAGGGTTCAGATCATTCCAAGGGCTAGATGCAGCTCTAACAGATCTTTCTATGTGAGCTAACCTTCAAATTCTACTAAGTATGTTTTTTATATATATATATAACATAACATATATATAAATAACATATATAAATAAAATATATATATAAATAACATACATATAAATAACACATATATAAATAACATACTTAGTAGAATTTGTAAAACATACTTAGTAGAATATATATATATGTGTGTGTGTGTATATATATATATATATATATATATATATATATTCATTCTTATCAGTCTTCAAGTTTGTAAGATCTCCCAGGACCTTCCTTCCAGAGTTTCCTTATAACTTCAGTCATAATAAGTTCTCATCAATCTTGGCTTCTGGAGCCCCTGGAACCTTGCTTTTGCTAGTGCAGTCCCCAGACCAGCAGCATTGGCAACATCTGGGACCTTATTATGGAACCAGACTCAGCTTCACCCTAGACCTGCATCTGAACATGCATTTGAACCAGAACCTGTACCTTAAAACAACAACAAAAAAACCTATTAGTGATGCACACTGTCGGAGCCCTTCCTTCCTTCCTTCCTTTATTTATTTATTATTTTATTTATTTATTTGACAGAGAGAGAGAGGGAGGAGAGAGAGAGAGAGAGGAGAGAGCAAGCACAAACAGGGGAAACAGCAAGCAAAGCAGAAGCACTCTCCCTGCTCAGCAAGGAGCCCAATGTGGGGGTTGATCCCAGGACCTGGGATCTTGACCTGAGCTGAAGACAACTGCTTAACCGACTGAGCCATCCAGGTGCCACATCTTCCATTTTATTTATTAACATCTATTTATAAATTAACATACATGGGCACATAGCACTTTCTTTAAATAGCATCTAAATATGCAGATGGAGAGAAGAGTATGTAGAATGCATGAAAGCAGTTGGGACTCTCATGCCCTCCTGCTTCCCATAGACCTCTGTAGAACCTCTGTAGGATGTTTAGGTTCCAGGAGGACTTGGTTTTATTTCCCTAGATTTCCCAAAGTGCATGAAAGCTGTCATCCAATCCATGTCTGCGGCAGCACCAGCAGGCTGGACACAGAGATAGAGGTCTTGGGATCCTTTTCTTTGGAATTGGATGTTAGCACTACAAAAACAAAAACAAAAACAAAAACAAAACAAAACAAAACAAAAAACAAAAACAGTGGACTTGTCTTCATCCTCCTGAGATCAGCCTTGTACAGGATGGGGCTGGAGTTCAGCTTAAAGACATAATCAAGCAAGCCTTGTCCTCCCACTTGATTCTTGTGTTTGCAGGAGCCCCATGCTCTAAAGCTGATGAGAACTGGTCCTGAGACTGTTGTGTTCTTGGTGACTAATGTCATTACACTCCAGACATGCCTGGTATTTTGCCACCAACATTATAGGTCACCTTTCATCTAATCCTCATAACCACCCAATGAAGTAATTTCCATTGTCCTCTCCATTTGCCAATGAGGACACTGCAGCTTGAATAGGGTATGTCACCTGCCCTGGGTTGTACAGGTTATATATGCCAGGGTCAGCCTTCAAACTTAGGGCCAACCCCAGAACCCAGACTCTTAGCCATCTTTCATATGTGTTGTTTTAGATATAGATACAGTCAATGACTTACATTTTTAAATGCACATTTTAAAGGGTGGTAGCAGTCCTCCATTCTTATGCTATAATACACAATGGGTTGGAGAAATTCCAAAGTTTTGCACTGGCTGGAAACAGAATGAAGGAGCCTCAGAATGGAGCTTCTATCATGATATTCTGGAGTGAGGTCAAGCAGTCAAAAGAGATAGGGTGTCCTCTGAGCTGGGATGTGGGTAGATCTTGACACCAGTAACCACAGGTGGACTTACTATTCTGTCTGAGTTAGGTTGTCCAGAACCCTCCCAAACACCCAAGTAACTTGTGACTTAGGGTGAAAAGCAGACAACTGGAAAACTGTTCATCACAGGCAGCCTCAGCAGCAGGGGAGAGTTCAGTCTCGTGCTCTGGAGTCACTCAGGAACCCACTTCAGCCACAGATAGGACCATACTCTCCACATCTCCAGCAAGTCACAAGTAGCTCTTCCCTAAGTTGTCGTAAGTAGTAGAGGCAAAAGGGACTTTTGTGAACATCTTGTCCAATGTTTGTATTTTGAAGATGAAGTGAGAGAAAGCACAGATGTTAAGGCATGTCTGAGATTCCATGCTGACCAGTGGCAGAGCTGGTCTTGAACTCAGATTTCTTGAACTCAGATTTCCCCATGTGCCTCCCAGAGCACCGGAGAGACCTTCAAAAAAGGAGGTGAAAGAAACAATAACAGGGCTCAGCCCTCGTCCTTGTGGCTCTTTTGGTAAGAAGTGTCCTGGGAAGTAACAGGAGGTAATTTCCCATCACCCTAGAATATGAGCATAGTGTGATGTCAAGTGAGAAATGGAGGGTGGCGGGGAAGGCCCCCAAATTCTTGACCCTTATGCTTGTCTTGGGCAGTGGTTCTCAGTCTTGACTCCACATTAAAATCACTTGAGGAGCTTTTCAATTCCCAGGCCCATCAAACCGGAAACTCTCCGGTTGAGACCCAAGCAAAGGGAGCTTTGAAAGGTCTCCAGGTGATTTCACTCCAGGTGGTCTCCACCTGATTCCAGGTGATTCCTTGTGGGCCCCAAGGTTGAAATCAGCAAGCTCTGGAGAATTTACCTTTCCACTCCATTTCTGTGCAGTGATGCCAATGTGGTGTTAGGTGAACATTCATATTTGTGCCACACTGCTGACTCTGGGTGGCCTTCTTATTTCATTCTTGGCCAGGCAATGCCAGGGCATGAGGTTGCCATCCCAGCTAAACTGGCAGATAGGCCTTGGGGAAGAAGACCAGAAGGTGATATGGTAACATTGTTAGTAAATGCGATACTGAAGGTCATCATGCAAGAAGTACATACATAGGCCAAGGTAGATACAGGTCAGTGCATTCAGGGCAGGGTCCTGAGACCTTGCATACCAGGTCAGTGCAAGAGCCTAGGGTCTGGATGAATCAAGGGCAATTCCCTGATAGGGACAGTAGGCACTGAGCTGTGTTCAGTGCGGCTCAGCTCTGTCCTGCCTGCCTGGCTTCCTCCTATTCCGACAAAGAGGCATCTCTTGAGACAGTTCTGACCTTGGGACAGTTCTGACCTTGGAGCAGTTCTGAAGCCAAGCTCACACCAAAACCACTCTTTCTTCCTCCACAGGTATCCTCATAGCTGAGGACTTGGCTAGGGCCTTGGTGTCTCTTAGCTTCTCTAACACTAATACAGGTTTAGGTTTGCCTATCACTTCCAACTTAAAAGTCACTTTTAGCCAATCATGTCTGAAGAAGTAGATTTCAACAGGAAAAGCTTGGGCTCCTTGTGCATGCATTTATTCCTCTAAATAGATAGTTAATGTTTCAATTTTAAAAATGAGAAAAACAGCCAAAGAGAACTGCCAAAATTCATGAATAATCTGGTTCTAAGACTAGTAGGAAAATCCCATACTGCACAGCAAAGGTACTCAAATTAATTATTTTGGCATTAAACGTTATTTTTCAGCTCCAGAGAGTCCAGCTGAGGGCAGAATTCTCTTTTGTCACCTGTCGTATATAAACATGAGGACAGTTCCTGCTTCCTGGCACAGACTTCAAAGCTCCTACTTTTTCTGGGTGTGATGTTTAATGTTGGTAACTGAAATGAAGGGTAGATTTGGGTGCTGTCTGGGGGTCCAGATGCTTTCTGAACAAATATATACATGATGAGTAAAGGCTTGGGAAACAGTGTGCCAGCTTTCTTTATTTGTTCCTGAGTAATTTGGTTCATTCAGTGGGATGTGTGAGTGTGGATGCTTTTTCTTCACCATATGGCATCAGCAGCTTAAATGGCATTTTCTACTCCAAGCTGTGTACGTGAATCAGGTGTGAATGTGTGTGTGGATGTTAGCATCGGCTGTGTTCAGACAAGAAGCTATGGCAGGTGTATTGAGGCCTGACCTGTATCCCACTGGCTCATGCCCAGACTCATCTATGGCAGTGATGGTGAACTGCATGTGTATTGATCGCACCCCACCTTACACACCTGCATGCATCTGTATCCCTGCCTGAGACTTTCTGCTGCATTATGGCAGTTTGCCCAGACTCTTGCAGGAAATCCTGGAAATACCAAAGATTTAATACCCCTAAGGGTAGCCCTCAACCAGTGAGGGACAAGAGTCATTGGATAAATATCCCAGGTTCCTTATCCCTTAGAAAGAAAATTCGGAGGCTTTCAAGGATGGTCCCCAACAGGATGGAACCTCGTCATCTCTCTAGGTAACTCATTAACTCCCTTTCTTGGCTTTCAAATATTCCTCCTCCCTCACTCTTCTCCCTTATCAAGCTTTTTGAGATCATCTCCCAAATAAACAACCTGCACCTAAATTATTCTCCCAAGGTTTGCTTTTGGGGGGAATCTGAACTAAGAGAAAGATTGATCTGAAACTGAGAATAATGAGAAGCCTTGTTCACCTATTGTGTTAGGACCAGTTGCAAAGCTCAGGCTCAAATCCCCAGTGGAATGTATAATCCAATCAATTTATAATTGAGAATGGAGAAAGCTGGTTACATTCCATGTATCCCTAGCAAAGAGGCAAAAGGAGGGAAGTCAGATCTGTTCTTTCTTGGGAATTAAAGGAGAAAGAGGGTAATCTCGGGTTTTTTAAAAGATAATCAAGCTGGGCCAATAAACAAAATAATAGAAATAATGTGGTTGAGAAAAAGCTGGTTTAATATCCTTTTTCTAATATGTTTGCTCTCTCATATGATATATTAGGAAAAATGCTGAAGGATACCCACTTGGTGCTAAAAACTACAAGTTTGAGGGCTTAACATGATGGTAGTTATTAGAGGCATTCTCAAACCTTCCAATGCATGTTCTAGACTGCTGTCTCAAGGTATTGGATGTATGAGAATCTCTTACCCACCCAGGAGTTGGCCAGATCATCGCTTACAGTATTTGGGTATGGAACGTGGGAGTCATTACACCTCAGACACTGTTATAGGTGGTAAATAAGTCACCATTATATGGCTTTTTTGGTGATGTTCCTTGTATCATGAAATGAATCAAGGAGAGTAAGGACTATGTCCTTAAGGCCAAAGGAAACAGCAGTAATCACCCAAGTTCAGGTAAAGACCAAAGAGTTAAGTTGGCAAATTAAAAAAGGAAAAGAGATGCTGAGATTTAAGACAAGTTGTGATTCTGAAAATCACCATAATTTATAAATTTCAAAATAGCTGAGTATCATGTCTGGCTTTGCCAAAAATAAGAAGTGGTGTTCATGTGTATGTGTGTGAAGGGTTGGCACTGGTTTATAGTAGGACAAGGGGAGGTTGTGAGGACCTCAGGAAGTTGCCTTCTAGCAAAATAAAAAAAAGACTGACTGTTTTGTGAACTGCAACAAAAATCATGCCCCCTGGATTTTTTTTTAGGACAATTATTTTATCTTCTTGAAAAAATAATTATTAAATTCATGGTTAAATGTGATTTAATGGTTATAATTTCACAAGTATTTTACTAATATTCATTTAATGCATTACTAATAATAATATACCAATGTCTTCACTAAAAATTATCAAAGTACATGTTCTCTTAAAACTTTTTTATATGAAATATAGATGCAGAATGTACACAAGTATAAACATGTAGCTTGATGAATCTTCAGAAGCAGCACACTGTAGAACCAGCACCCAAGTCAAGAAACAGAACTCCAGCAATACCCCAGAAGCCCTTTATGTGTCTTCTTCCTATCATATCCCTGCTTCCTGAAAGTGGACCACTATCCTGATTTGGGCAGCATAAATTAGTTTTTATTTAAATGAAATCATACAGCATGTACTTTGCAATCTTACCCTGTTTACTTATCTCTATTTAAATTCTTTTTGCTCAACATTTAGTATTTATTGGTTTAGAAAATATGTTTACTGCCTGTAAATCCTACTAATTCTTACCAAGTGTTGCCTGACTTCTTCCCTCCATAACCTGGAATCATAAGGGTGAAGGAAAGCTAGATCTGGGATCTTTTCTTTTGGGTCAGTAAGTATCAAGAGGGTCACTGGTGAGGATTTTGGTTCCCTGCTTGTAAGGACAGAAAGAAGCAAAACCTTGTGCAGGTTTGAAGAAGACTCTCTTTGCTGACTTCCTCTTGGTTGTTCCAATGACAGAACCCACAGGTTGTCCGGGAGTATTTATCTAGTACTTCCTCTAAACTCTGCTGTGTGGGACTCTGGAAACATGACCAACGAGAAATAATTATGTCACAAGTCTTTACCTGCAATGCTAATAATAATAATAATAACCTAAGTAAATAATCAATGTAACCACCACATACTGAGCAAATGTGAGATCCTGTGTTAGCACTTTCCATAGCTTGCTTTATTCAGTCTTCATCAGAGCTCTGAGAGAAAATAGTTCTTATCTCACACTGTATTAATCAGAATAAATAGACTGCTGTAACAAGCAGCCCCACTTTCAGGGGCATAGTACAGGGGTTCACTGGGTACACACTTCACACTTGAGTGCAATCAGCAGGGAGGCTTGGGATGTTGCTGTCTTGTAAACCTGCCCTCTTTCTTGCATGCTGTTATAGTAGATTGTAAAAATGAACATGATTCTTTGTAGCTTGTCCTATCAGCAGGGGAAAACTATTTTCCTACCCCTTGAACTTGGGTTTGCCTTGAGACTTGATTTGGCCAGCATGTGGTGTGGAAGCTATGTTGTTGGGATTCTGGGTTGGGACTTAAGAGTCCTCGCTATCATTCTTCATAATTCAAACCCTGTCACTTCCATGTGAACAGACATAGGCTCACTGGCTGGATGATCAGAGATACATGGTCCTGTCATCTCTGTTGCCTCCAGCTGACAGCAAAACAACCACCAGTCAGTTGAGGGAGACCATCCTAGGTCATTGGGACCTAGGCTGAGCCAGTAGCAGACTCCGGAAACATGGGCAAGCCCAGCCAGGGACCAAGGCTGGCCATATCAGCAGAACTACCCAGGGAACACACAGATAGATAAGCAAAAATTAATGGCTCTTGTTTTATGCCACTGAGTTTGAGGTGATTTGTTATTCTGTAAAAGCTAACTGATGCAGTTGCTATGGGAGGGGAAGAGCTAATGTAGAGATCTTGAAGGAGAATTTATAGTAAGGGCTGGAAGTAGCAGAACCCAGCAGAACCCAGTCCCACGCCCCCAAGAGAACTGCAGAGGGACAGGGTAGGAAATGGCAGCTTTATCATGAGTCTCAAAGGAAAAGGGAACTTTGGTGAATTTTAGCTTCTCCACAGCCACACCAACTTTATAGATGAGTACAGTGAAGATCAGATAAGTCAAATAAGTTGTGTAGGACCACATAGCAAGACGTGGAAGGCATAGGATTTGAGCCATTTCTATATGACCCTGAAACCTGAGCCCTTTGTATGGTACATATCCTTCCCACCCTAGCCTTCCCCCTCCTCTTAGCTCCCCATCACTGCGTGTAAAATGAGGAAATTCACTGTGCAACTAATTTGTTTCAAATAAGATTAGATGTTATACAGACATTTAATGAAGCCACGGGACTCTGACCTGTTATCAGAACACTGACCTGTTCTCTACAATGTAATCAGACGAATCAATGATCATATTTATGTTATCCATTACAGTGCATAAAGATCTTTTATAGACATTGTCTTCTTTGATCTTAACAATAGTCATGGAAAGTTTTTATTGTTTTCTCACCAAACTAATGAGAAAACTGAAGCTCGGAAAAGCCCCAGTAAGTAAGGGATGTAAGTGACTTTCAAACTCATGCTTTTCAAGTAAAAGTTCCAGTCCTCTTTCCATTAAACACAAATGTAACTCTGGAGTAAACTCTTGATCAAATGACAGCTTTGAGAAGTGGGAAACTGTCCCAAGTGTTTTATGTTTTATATATAATCTACACATGGATTATATATCTGTCTGCAGGGCTATCTTTATCTACTGTCTTTGAGCAAGGAGAGTATATTGCATAGTGAAATAATTTCTGTTGCTATTTTGAGGGCTATAAATGTTATACACATTTAGAAAAAAAATGTCAGACTAATTAACTTCAGGGAAGACTTCTTGACTAAGAGGGGTTTGATGTGTGTCTCAAAAGGGAAGTCAAGTCAGATGGTTAGAGAGATTAAGCCAGACACAACTGGCAGGGATTTCAGGGGAAAACACAGTGGTTAGACATAGTCTAGCAAGCTGGAGAGGCAGGAAGAGCCTTCATTTATGATCGTGACAAATGCAGGTGAGCAGCAGGGATATGGTTCAGTCCAGGAATGGATTGTGTGATGCTCTTATCCCATCACAGATTCCTGACTTACTTGTGTGTGGTGCAAAAGTCTCTGTCTTTCTCTATCTTCTCTCCCTCTCTTTCCTTCCACCTCAAACTCTGGTCCTCAGTGAAATTGAAGGAAGAGGGAGGAGAGGAGAATGAAAACTCTCATCGTTATTATGTTTTGTTATCACAGTGAAAACCAATGTAATAGAGAGCAACTCAGTTCAACTACTAAACAGAGATAATAGGGAAAATAAGCAAATGAGTCTTATAAATGTAATGAATTAATAATCGATGTGCTTACTAAAACTCCAGCTGCCTCTTGCATAAAACTTGAGATGTCCCATAACAGGAATGAATAGTTTTTACCACTGAAGCTTGGTTATTGAATTATATTCATAATATATTTCCATATGTCAATGGACAGGTCTTAAAAAGAAAAGAAAGCAGACCCATCACAAATAGAATAATGTACCTAAACTAAGGAAGAGGCATCAGTCAAAGAAATTTTGCAATAATCTGGAGAATTCCTACATACATGTCCTATGTATGCCCTACACTCATCTGCATAGAAACTTCAGGAAAGAGTGATTTGTTTGATAAAAGTTTGAAAGAAACAAACTATCATGTTTCCCAAAAACCATCATTTATTAATCTCATGCTGTTTCTGAATATTTAATCTTCAACAAGCCCGTTTATAATGGAAAATTTAATCATTTTATGACACCCTTCTCTGGAAATTTAGTTGAGGCTTACTGAATTAAATTGACAGGGATTCTGAGAATCTCATCCTGTTGTCCATTCTTTTACACAGGGTTTTGCAGTAAGTGGGCTGGTCAAAAATGAGGCAAATATTTTCAGAGCTGAGCAAGTCATGACTCCTTAGATCAAAAGTGTTGTATGTGGAAAATGAAATAGGGCACTGTGTAGAGGGTCTTAGAAAACTAAGAATGGGGAGATGCTCTAAAGGCTCTGGGTGGTGGGAATGAGAAAGAGAGACAGAGAATCTGATCAATATCAGGAAAATTCTCAAAAGAAAACAATGCAGAAATATGCTCAAACAATCTCAAGGTGGAAAAAAAGAAAGAAGACTATGAACCTAAAATTGTAAAACCAGATAAAGTATTATTCTAGTAGAAGTTCTAAATAAAGATTGTTTTAAGAGAAAGAAATTCAGAAAAATCACCACCTCTTTAAAGAAAATCTCCTTTAAAAGAACTTATAAAAAAGAATCTTTAAAATTATTGAAGGATGTACTCTGAAAGAAGGACATTAAACTCAACACTTAAAAATGGGACACAAAATTTAGTAACAAGAAACATAAAAAAACCTCTTCTATTGGTACAATTGAAGTTAATCTCATTCATATATATATTTACATAATATAATTAATATTTCTATCTATACATATATTTCTTACAGAAATAAGGAAAGACAAAGAATAATTCTGTGATTAAACACTACCAGCAAAACAGAGAAGGAAATTTTCTCAATCTGATAGAGGACACTTACAGAAAACCTACAGTTAACAACATGTTTGATGATGAAAAACTGAACACAAGACTTCCGACACAAAATGTGTTTTCTTTCCCACACACTAACCAATTCTCCAACTCTCTGGACACCAGCTGGGCATCCTACAAGTGAATTCAGTTCAGACACTGACTACTGAGAATCAGTGCAGACCCCACAGGATAAATGCTCAGCCCCCACTACAGACACCAATCAGGTTAAGCTCTATAATTTCTAGAACAGCTCACAGAACTTGGAAGCCCATTTACTTACTATTACTAGTTTATTATAAATGATCTAGATGGAGCAGCCAGCTGATGAGTTACATAGGGTGAAGTTCAGAAAAGTCCCAAGGACAGGAGCTTCTGTCCACAGTGCTGGACCCCCCAACCTCCTGATATGTGGATCAGACTATGACCTGGAGGCTCTCTCAAACCCTGTGGCTTAAGGGTTTTTATGACGCTGTCATTTCACAGGCACAGTTGATTAGATTATTGGCATTGGCAATTTGACTCAACTTCTAGGCTTTCTTTCCTTGGAGGTTGGGTGGGACTGGAAGCTCCAACCTTGGAATCATGCCTTGGTCTTTCTGGTGACCCTGTTCTGGAACTATATGAGCACCTTCTAAAAGTTATCTCATTAGAACAAAAGATGTTCCTATTACTCCTATGACTCAGGAAATTGCAAAGGATTTAGGAGGGCTCTCTCTCTCTCTTACTTATTATTGTATCACAGCCCCTAAGATCAAGAATAAGGCAAAGATGTTCACCCTCACCACCTTTCCATCATTGTAATGGGGGTTCTCAGCAATGCAGTCAGAGAAGAAAGAGAAATAAAAGACACACAAAATGGAAAAGAAACAAAACTCTATTTATTCACAGACAGGATCATCACATTATTCTCTGTGTAGCAAATCCTAGGAACTTCACACATTTAAAATCTTATTAGAACTGATAAGTGAATTTAGCAAATTTGTAGGACACAAGATCAATATAGAAAACTCAATTGTATTTCTATACACTAGTCATGAACAATTCAAAATGAAGGCAAGCACAATGAGATATTACTTTACACCTGTCAGAATAGTTTGTATTAAAAAGACAAGAAATAACAAATGTTGACAAGGATGTGGAGAAAAGACAACTCTTGTGCACTACTGGTGGTAAATTGGTGCTGCTAATATTAAAAAGTATGGAGGTTCCTTGAAAAATTAAAAATGGAATTACCATATGATCTAGGAATCTCATTTCGGGGAATTTATTGAAAGAAAATGAAAACACTGATTTGAAAAAAAAAAACATATATGCAGCTCTATGTTCATTGCAACATTGTTTTTAATAGCCAAGATATGGAAGCAATCTAAGTGTCTACCAATAGATGAATGGATAAAGGGGGGTATGGTACACACACACACACACACACACACACACACAATGGAATATTCCTGAGCCATAAACATCATGGAATCTTGCCATTTGCAATAACATGCATGGATTTGGAGGGTATAATGCTAAGTTGAAATAAATTTGTCAGAGAAAGGCAAATACCATGACTTCATTCTTATGTGGAATTTAAGAAACAAAACAAATGAGCAAAAGAAAAAAAGAGATAAAAATAGATTCTAAAATACAGAAAACAAACTGGTGGTTGTCAGAGGGAAGTGGGTGAGGAATGGGTGAAGATGATGAAGGGGATTAAGAGTACAGTTATCATGATGAGCACTGAGAGATGTATAAAATTTTTGAATCATTATATTGTAGACCTAAAACAACTATATATATATGCATATATATATGTATATCTAAACTAAACTTGAATAAAATTACTATAGAACGTCAGAAGAAAATATGGGAGAAGATCTTCATGACATTTTGTTTAGCAACAAATGCTTAGCTATGACATTAAAGGCTAATCCATAAATAAATTACTGATGAATTAGACTTTCTGCCTAATTAAAAACTATTTCCCTTCAAAAGATACCATAAAGAAAATAAAAAGACAAGACTGGATTATCTTTCTGACAAATCATATGTCTTATAAAAGATCTATATCCAGGTAATATAAAGAACTCTTACAACTTATTTTGAATACAACAGAATAAAAATGAGTAAAATATTTGAACATTCTTACTAAAGAAGATGTGTGGATGGCTAATAAACACATGAAAAGATGTGTTAGACATCATTAGGCATTGGGGAAATCCATTTTAAAGCCACAACTAGATGGCTGTCATAAGAAACAAGTGTTGACAAGGATATGGAGCAACTAGACACTTCATACATTGTTGGCAGGAATATGAAATGGCACAGCCACTTTAGAAAAAGATTCATAAGATGTTTCACATTAATTTTCCATATGCATCAATAATTTTCTAAGTTAGTAGGAATATATTCAAGAGTTAGTAGTTCTAAGTAAGTTCTAAGTTAGTAGGAATATATTCATATTCTAAGTTAGTAGGAATATATTCAAGAGAAATGAAAAGATATGTCTGCCCAAAGATATGTGTGAAAATGTTTATAGCAGCATTAATCACAATAGACAAAAGTTGGAAATAATTCAAATATCTATTACTTGGTGAATAAATAAAAATTTGGCTAGCCATACATTGGAATACTATTTGACAATAAAAAAGAAATGAAATATTGATACATGCTGCAATATGTAGATGAACCTTCGATCATTACACTAAGAAGTCAGATGTAAAAGATTACATGTATGAATCCACTGCATGTGAAATGTCCAAAAAAGGCAAATAAGTGTTCTCCTTGGCTGGGAATGGGAATAGGATGGACTGAAAATAATCGTGATGATTCTTCTCATGGTGATAGAAGTGTCCTAAAACTGGATTGTGGTGATGGAGGCACAACTCTGAAAACTTACTAAACATCACTGAGTTGTAGTCTTATCAACAGCAAATTTCATGGTACATAAACTATATCTCCATAAATCTGTTAAAAATAAAGACAAAAAATTTGGAACACTTAAAAAATAAAATACAATGAAATTAAAAAATAAATATAAAAAATAAAGACAACATGCTATCCGAAGAAAAGTAACTACAGTGCATATATTAAATAAGTAAAATATAAATATCTAAATATTGTAAAAGAAAGGCAGTCAGCACAATGAAAACATGTGCAAAGGATATCCATAGTCAAAACACAGAAGAACTAATACCCAATGGCTGAGAAACACATTGGAAACATCCTCAATTTCACAATAATCAGACAATGATAGCAGCAAGGAGGTGTCATGAGATGGGTAAAAAAGGAAGAGATTAATGAGGATTTATGTTGGCAGTTGGTTCTGAGAATTATTTGTCCTTACCCATTGCCAGTGGGACTGTGCTTCTGCTTACACACACACACACACACACACACACACACACTTAAAAGAGGAGCCCATTTTAGAGGCGAGAAAGTGCCAGAAGATCCATGGAAGAAACAACATTCTTCCTGGGTGTCCCTTCTCTGTCACAGAGTCCTGTCAGAGGGTGGTGAGCACTGGAGCCCCCATGGCGTGGTTCTGGGCCCAACACAAACCGGCTGGGCCCAAGTGTGCAGGCTGTTGGAGCAATTGTGTTTATATGTTTATTTTTTTGACAGAGAGATCACAAGTAGGCAGAGAGGCAGGCAGAGACAGAGGGGGAAGCAGGCTCCCTGCTGAGCAGAGATCCCCATGCGGGGCTCGATCCCAAGACCCTGAGGTCATGACCTAGGCCGAAGGCAGAGGCTTAACCCACTGAGCCACCCAGATGCCCCTCATAATAGACGTTAAAACCATGAGTGGAGGACTCACTGTAGGACTCTTCCTACACCAGAGTTGACTGAAAGGCCAAGTAGATATATGAATATAAAATTGTTGGTTAATTGGTTCACTGGATTCCAACTATTAGAATTACTCCAAATATAAGTAGAGCTATTCAAATGACAACACTCGGTCCACACTAGTTGCCTTGGAAGTTTGTCTAGAAGGCCCTAGGGCAAATGCATGTGCTGTATTTGTCCTCTTCTCCTTATTACAGTAATCACACTCTTTTATCTTCTCCAATGTGAATTACTTTATTATTAAAAAAACTAATAGAAAAAATTAAAAGACAATACAAAAAGGATTGCATTTATAAAAGTAACAAAATTATAAAATGCTAGTACTAAAGCAAGAAATAATATGTAAATATTATGTCTCTAGAACTACTAAACTTAGCTGGAGAATATTAAAGAAGGCCCCCCAAAATGAAGTTATTTACCATGTTCTTGGATAAAAAGACTCAATTTTTCATGAGGCCATTTCTCCCAGAATTAGTTTATAGATTTACTGCAATCCTAATTAAAATTGCATCTGTAATTATCATGACCTTGGCAAGCTAATTCTAGAATTCATACGGAAAAGGAAATGAATAAGAATATTCAGAATAATTTTCAAATCATATATAATGAATGCAGACTTGACCTACTAACCATTGCAAAAACAATGCCAGGATAATTAGCTTCTGTTTTGTTAAAGTCCTACTCAACACCATTCATAAAAACAAATCCAAGGTGTACTAAATAGTTACATGTATAAACAAATAAAATGAATCCAAATTTATCTCGAAACAAACAAACAAAAAAAGGAGTAAATACAAAAGTAAGAAACTATTTATATCATTGGGAATAAAGAATGCTTTCTTAAAAAATACACAACTGTTACAAAGAAAATAAAGATTAATACATTTGACAGCATCAAAATAAATGCTTTCTCTATACCTAAATCAGCCTGAAAGATCCTAGAGACAGAATCCTTATGAATGCGCCACAAAATGTTAATGTTGGGCTGTAGAATCAGATCGTACAAATTCCTTCGAAAAAGATAACTCTTAATTATCTTTTTAACAAAGTTTAATAAAGATACTTATAGACAATTCAAAGAAAAAAAGTGGGAAACAAATGGATCTACCAACTACCAACAGACACAGAGAGTGTCTGTATGGATTGGTGAAGGTAATTCTAAGAAACAACATGTCGTAGTTTTAAAGACTGTGGTAAATCTTTATATACTTATGTGGACAATGTCTCTAAGATAAATAGTTAAATTAAAAAGACCAATGGGAAGTAGTAAGACAATGGTCATAATATCAATTACCAGAACTAAACCAACCAAACAAAAAACAGGCAAATAAACTGAGGGTTTTGGAGAGGAGGGGGGTAGGGGGATGGGTGAGCCCAGTGGTGGGTATTAGGGAAGACCTGTATTGCATGGAGCGCTAGGTGTGGTGCATAAACAATGAATCTTGGAACACTGAAAAAATAAAATAAACCTCAAAATTCCTAAAAAGAATATGTGTGAATATATAGAAAAATGTCTAGGAGAATAGTCAACAAATTGGTTACAGTAATGTATTCCTAGTCTTTCCATTTGTAATTTCACAAACCTAAAATCATTACTGTTTTAAGCTCCTGAGTATGAGGAGTGGATGCGGCTGTCAGCCACCTGCTTCTGTTTTCCCACCCGTTCCAGGCAGATGTCACACTCTGTCCTCATCAGGGAAGTATTGTGAGAAGCCATTCTAAAGAAATTTCTCAAGAGGCAGCCCCCATGATCATCACACCAGCTGGTTTAGAGCCTGTGAATGCTTCATTTTCTTGCTAGGAGTGAGAAATAAAAGTGTCACCTCCCCAGGTTGGAGCAGTTTGCTACAATGCTGACCTCATTACCAAACCCACAGGCTCATTGTTGGCACTTCCAGACCATCCTGTTGGCCAAAAAAAAAAAAAAAAAAAGAAGAGATTTACAGGACTTTATCCTCATACACAAATTGGTATGTTCCCAGCAGGAATTGACTTCAACCGGAGGCAACAGCTTCCCACGAACAAGAGTTATTCTTTCTACTATTCCCAAACCCACAAGAATATAAACAGCAAATGTGATTTAACCTACTAAACTCACAGCAAATAAAACGCCTCCTCAGATGTCAGGAATGAAGCCATCACCAGCCTCCTGACTACATTAATAAATAAAAAGATAACCATGCACTTTGGCCCAAATCGAATGAAGACATTCCTCCAAATTCCAATGAGACATTTACTTCATCAATGTATAAAACTGTTTTTTTCTTTCCAGTCAGCTCCCATCAACAAAAACAAAGAAATACGAAGTCTCAAACTAAGGGCAGAAACCATTTGCCTTCCTAGAGCATGTCAGAATTCACCAAGCATTTGTCACACACCCTTGTCTTTGAAACTGAAAATGTTCCTGAGAGGTGGGAAGCCTCAGAAGAAGAAACTATGATTTACAAACCTGTGGAGATTTGCTCAAAGGCACAAAGCTTGGGAGCACCATATCAGGAACTTCAACCCTGGCCTGTGACTCCCTTACCTTCCAGGGCCCCTCATGTTGCACAGGAACTGTCCCTTACTTGCTTCTTTTGGATGTCTGGGAGGATACACTGGTAACATAAAGAAGAGTGGAAATAGAGCCTGGGTGTGACTCCTCTGTGCCTTCCATGCGCTATAAACACATGAGGTTGCCAGGCAGCATGGCACCCCTGCCTGCAGCTGGGCCTAAGATTGGCATTGCCAGAGCTGTGATGACCTGGCCACATGCCCTCTGCCATCTCTTTGTGCCCCAGTACTGATGTGGGCATCTCTGGCACCCAACAGATGCCACCCCAGGCACCAGGGGCTCTTTGCTTTTTCTGGCCCTACAAAAGTCTGCTCAGCATACTGTAGTGATTCATGCCCCTAGAGGGAGACCCCCAACTAATGAGGGCTCAGAGTGCCCCTCCCCCTGTCCTTGACAGGACCATCTTAAGGTATATTCTGCATGCTCCTTAGTAGGTCCTGGTGGAATTGAACACTGAGGCCCATCACAGCAACTATTCTTTATTTTTTTTTATTTTTTTAAAATTTTTTATAAACATACAGTATATTATTAGCCCCAGGGGTACAGGTCTGTGAATCGCCAGGTTTACACACTCCACAGCACTCAGCAACTATTCTTTAAATCATCGTTTATTTTGGCTAGTATCCTTTCTCTATCTCCAGCTGCTTGCCATCTTCTTCTAAATAAATGATCTGCACCCAAATCTTGTCTCAAAGTCTGCTTTGGGAGCAGAAATAAAACAGTTGTTATGTTTTTATCTTGCTCTTGTTTATTCTCCAAATGCCTGGAGTAGAGTGGATATTTGTCGAATGACTAATTGTCAGCTCCACTTCCTTTAATATGTGTGTTTCTAAGTAGCAGGCAAAGTCAAGTTAGACAAAATGACAATAAGAACAAAAGAAATGAATGATAATATCCATGCATTTCCCCCTCTCATATTTTAGCTTGACAAAAGCAGGAGAGAGAGCCAGATCTTGAAATTTTTGTTCCGATTATTTTGGTTAAGTAGTTACTCACATCCATACTTATGCCTGAAAGCAGTACATTAAAACTGGTGTCTAAGTTTGTGTTTTCTTTTTGCAGGTGGGGATGACATAGACCTCCTGAATTTCCATCATAAAGATCATTTTTTCTTTCCAAAGTCAGCTCTGTTGCAACTTCTTTCCCTTCCTCGAGGACATAGTTCTGTGGCTGTGGGATTCCATCTAGGGTGGAAGGAAGCTGGTGGCCAAGGAAAGGAGTATGTATTTGTGCATTAAGAACTGCCCTATACTAGTACTGGGAAGGTATACCCTGTACTTAGGGAAAGCTGTGCTCAAGCACTCTAACATTTTATAGAGATAGTAGGCTATAGTAGAAAATCACAAGCAAAACACAAGAAGCGAAAATGCACTTGGTTCATAGGAGTCAGAAGAGCTGAATAGTGCTTCTAGGGCTGTCACTATCATTGCTGCTGCTGCATTGCTACCACTATAAATAATCACTGGGACATTGCTGGAACATCGGGTTCTCCACTAAGTGTTTTACGTACCTTTTCTCATTTTACTTTCAGAAAATTCTTGCACTGTTGTAATATAATAGGGATTTTTTTTTTTCCCCTGTTCTGGAATCAGCAACGAGTTCCCAAAGAAGAGTCCGTCATGTACCCAACATCCTAAAGATAATTTTGGGGACTGATCTGGTTAATCTTGAGGTTTTAAAGAGGGGCTTTAGCTGACAACTCTGGGCAGTCATTGCCTCTGTTCTTACTGACTGAAAGTGAGTTCAGAGGGGAGGGAAAGAAGGGGTCAGGGTCCTCAACCCCCGTGTGGTTTAGGGACTATAAAGCCACCCTCCTCCCCACCAGGGTCCAGGTGGCATCGTCATGAGATAGCCTCTCTTTGTGAGCCTTTACAGAATGAGGCACCTATGTGAGAAGGAAAGGGAACACTGGCAACTAGAGGCAGGGCTGACAGAGGCAGCAGTCAGGTAACTTGAGCTGTGGCCAGTTGTCATCAGCTGTGAAGGCAAGGATGAGGTGAGGGGCTTCCTGGGGAGAGAGCCAGGCTGGAGCCAGCCAGCTATACTCCAGCCAGGGACAGGAGCAGGAGACAGAGGGCATAGGGGTGGAGAACCCTGATAAGGTGTAATGAGTTGTTATTCTTGCCTAAGGTCTCCATGATGAAATAGTCTCCTATTTGCTGGCACATGGTACTCCTTTTATTAGAACCTTTAAACTATGCAGTATGTGCATTTTAAATTCAATTCTCTATTGTCATCTATTTTACAATTAAGTTTTAAAAAGAAATTTAAAAGAAAAAAAAAAAGTCCTCCTGAAACTAATATTGCACTATATGTTAACTAGCTGGAATTGAAAAACTTGGAAAAAAAAGAATTTTTTTTTTAAGATTTTATTTTTTTACTTGACAGAGAGCATAAACAAGAGGAGTGGCAGGCAGAGGGAGAGGGAGAAACAGTCTCCCCCACTGAGGTCCTTGGGATCATGATCTGACCCAAAAGCAGTTGGCTCGACCAACTTAGCTACGCATGCACCCCAGTCCTTATATTGTTTTTATTTTGTTTTGTTTTGTTTTGTTTTTAAGCTGTCCTGGGTAACTTCCCTCTGCTCTCCCTCCTGCTCTGCTGTCTCCCCTCCATTTCTTCCTCTTTCTCCCCTCCTATTGTCTCTTTCCTTCTCCCTTCTCTCCTCTTCTTCCTCCCCATCATCCCCTCATGCCCACTTGGGTGTTTCTGGAGCATTATGCTGCTAGCCCCATCTGAAACAGCTTGAAGTCCGGGGCATGTGCTAGGGCTGACAAGAAAGGGACATTTTGTTTCCATATGCCATCAGCCCTACGTGTCCATCCTCCAGACTTCATGGCAGGTATGGCTTGGAGCTATGCTCAGGACAGAACTGAGGCATTTGAGCGTTTCTTGGCCATAGTGTCACTATATCCAAGACGACTAAAGAGTTGGGACAACAAAGAACAATGAAGGACAGTGGATTACAGGATTCCTGATGTCGGGTCCCCAAGAAAGTCTTGTCCTTTCTCCTCTGTGGACCTTCATTGGCCCCCATCCTGGCACAGATGCTTCACTAAGAATTTGCCATCTAAATGTCTGGATGACAAAGGTGAAGCTTCTGGAAAGACAAAAGATGCCTCCACTCCAAGACTACCTTTGTGTCTAGGCTCCCCATGATTGACCCAAGAGCCCTATCTTTTCAGGGGCATTTGTACCTTGCCCAACAGCCAGGAACATAGCTAACCATCCAGCTGTGAGGGTGTGTATAGCCCTGCAGGGCCAGAAGGCTACTGCTAAGCACAGGAAGAGAGGAGAGGTAAAAGAGAGGTAAATGCCTCAGTTTTCCCTTTCTTCAGTAGCACATTCTGTCATGTTAGAGACCATCTACTAAGGACAAAGCTGGGATGGACATGTGCCAGCCACTGTAACATGTGTTACAAGGAAGTTTGAGGACCCAGATGGTCAGGCAGCTTGCAGGTCTTGCTGAGTTACCCTAGAAAGATCTCCAGGCAGCAGGTTCCTGGGGAACCATACTGTGGGCTACTTGAAACACAAAGTAAAACAAGCAATTCCTCAAGCAGGATTGTGTCTGTGTGGCTCAAACTGTCATGACTTTCAGTGCCTTTGAAGTCCCAATAAGAAGGAAGACTTATTAACTGTACAGACCTAGTTCTGGGTGTCAGAAACAGAAGTGGAAATGACTTTACACTGTCCTCTGCCTGGACATCACCTGCTGAGGCAAATCTGAGCAAAGTATTGTCACAGCCAGCGATTCCTTCCTCTTCTTAGTAGGCCCTATGTTAATGCTTTGTTCCTAACAAAGCTCTCCCATTTGGCTTCCAGAAGAGAAATTGTTGGCTAACTTTGAACTAGGAGAAGTGCAACAAATGTAGGGACAGTTTTGGAGGAGTCTGATAGACACAATACCAATGGAGAATATCTGGGTTGTTCTTTTACCCCTCGTAGTAAATGTCAAAGCAAACTTTTCTGTTAGGTAGATAGTCATTTCTACTTTCCAAGTACAAGGTGGTTCAGGAACGTTAGGATCAGCTTGTAAGAGGCAGAGGTAGGACCACATTGACCAGGGTTCCCTTGTCAGTCCTAATTCACTGTTAGGCTTTTGAGGAGCAAGAGTGTGTGTAGGTGACTGAGACACTGAGGTGGCTCAGGAGTCTACAGGAGCAGGGCTAGAAGAACAAAATGCCCTTTGAATGAAAGATGGTCTGATGCTAGAGCAGATTTCAGGATAAAATGGAGCATGATTAAAACATTTCCAAGATGAGTTCTTAGTGGGCAACAATGTAACAACAAAAACAACAGGCATGGAACTGTGGCCCAGAGACCCCCACTCCTTTCCACGTTTCTCCAGTTGGAATGGGACAGTCTCTAAAGTGGGGTTTTCAGGAGGAATGGAGCAGACCTGCAAATCCAATGCATGATCCCCCACCATGCCTTACTATAGGGCTTATCCCTATTAGCTGAGGCAGAGTGGCCAGGCTGTTTCTAACTGGGAGAGAGTCTGCCCAGCTGGAGCCACCATGAGAGCCT
The DNA here is from genome assembly GCF_010015895.1 of Lontra canadensis. Lineage (NCBI taxonomy): Eukaryota > Metazoa > Chordata > Mammalia > Carnivora > Mustelidae > Lontra > Lontra canadensis. The sequence continues at coordinate 25,863,858 of NW_022631010.1, read as the reverse complement.
CCCTGACTCCAACAAGTCAGGGTCAGAATCACTAGTGGGATGGGTTCTAGTCCTCTCTAGGTACATTATGGGTACTCGTGGGTTTTCCTGGCATCTTGTGTGTTCTGACTAGCCCTGAGTTCAGGATGCCCATTGAGTAGTTCGGTGCTTCCACAAATGTCCCCTTGAGCCTGTCTATTTGGAGACAATGTGTACACCCATGTCTCTGACTCACCCACCACACTGGGATTCTGGTGTCTCCTGGGAGTGAACACAGTGAGCTTTGGCATTATTTTTTATATTTGCTATTTTTTTTTCTAATTGTGTTGTGATATTATTTCCAAGGTCCAAAGTGACTCACTAGCTGTGCAGTGAGTTGGAAAATACTGAGTTAGTTGAGGTTATGAGAGTGGCTGGTGAATGGGCATCTGTGGCCAGTGCGAGCAACAGAAGAAATGGGAATGGGAATACATCTGATGAATAACTATAATCACAGGGCTCATGATTATTTCAGATGCTTTACAAATATTAAGTTAATTATCCCCCAAACTCTATGGTGTGGGTACATTACTGGCCTTCTTGTTTAGATGAGGAAACTAAGGCACAGAGAGGTTAAGTAGTTTTTCCAAGCTCTCATAGCTCAGAAGTGGTAGATCTTGGATTTGAAGCAAAGCAGTCTGTCCCCAGTCTAAGCTGCTTCCCTAGAGGAACAAAAACACACTAAGAAGAGCTGTTTGAGGGGAGCTTGATCATGGATGCCTGAGAGGATTTTATAGTATAAAATATATACTATATTTTATATATAGTATATATATACTTACATAGTGTATAGTATATAGTATATAGTATAAGCAATGCTTCTACTTCCATGGTTTTCTTGTCAAAAAAGGACACAAAGCTGACAAGACTATTGGGTCAGAATTTTTTCTTTCTTTCTTTCTTTTTTTTTTTTTTTAAGATTTTATTATTTATTAGAAAGATGGAGAGAGACCACAAATAGGCAGAGAAGCAGGCAGAGGGAGAGGGAGAAGCAGGCTCTCTGCTGAGCAGGGAGCCCGATGCGGGGCTCGATCCCAGGACCCCGGGATCTTGACCCGAGCCGAAGGCAGCCACTCAACTGACGGAGCCACCCAGGTGACCCAGGTCAGATTTTTTTCTTAAAATGATTATTAATAATTATAAGGTAGCACTGCAGTCTTGCAAAGAATTCAAATAATAGAAGGAAAGCTAGTCTTAGGGATGGACACACCTAATCCCCATCCTTCCCACTAGACAAATACTATCATCTTCCTCAGGATTAACTTCCAGACCTTCTTCTTTACCTTTAGATATAATAATTGGTAACTTGGTGTAGTTTATTTATCACAATCCCACTGTGACTGTTTTGCAGGGATTTTTTTGTAGTTTCCTCTTCATTTCTTTTCCTTCTTTTTTTTTTTTTTTTTTTTTTATCATTTCTAGGGAGGTGATTAGTAGAAGAAGGGGCAACAGCAGATAAGCCATCTTGTCTGGCATTTTGATCCTAGGTGTCCTTTTTCTTGGGGTCACACACAGTGGCATTTGTCTAAATCAAGCAAGAGTCTCCAGGTTCAGCTCAAAATAAGGCAAGGTAGCAAAAAAAAGGAGAACAGAACAAAGCACTTACCATTCAAACCTCTACTCTTTAGAGTGATCAGTCAGCCAGCCAATCAGTCATCTCACTATTGTGAAAATGCCTTAAAACCAGTCACAAAATTCATGACTAATAAGAAAATAGCTAATTACCAGATTCTAAGAAAATAGCTAATTACAAGATTCTATTATCAAATAGCACTGCTGTGTATCACATGGCAACAGAGGTTTCGAATGGGGAAGAGAAAACACAAACACACATGCATCTTGGCAAATATTCCATATTGCTGTGAATAGATCTAATCAGCTTTTGCTTATGGGACATGCATATTTAGAATAGAATTACTTGGCATATTTTGCTCCATTTATCACTCAAAACACACACTGAAATAAAGAAGTTATAGGTGAGCTCTGTTGTCTACTAGAAGCTGCACCTCTCAGGATCAATTCTCAGGGGTTCCAGCTACTTGGGGAGAAGCAAGGGCATAGCCAGTAAAAAGAACAAGATTCTGTAGTGATGGCCAACCACAGACTTACTTACTCACAAAAAAAATGCTAGTTGTCAATGGGTAAAACTTAATCTGGATTCTAGATGAAAGGAATAGCTAAAAATAGGTACACTATTCTACCTCAACCATGAGAACCCACCTATCAGAGTGTCATGTGAAGCCAGCTCCTGGTCTGTCCTCACATCCATCCTCATTCTCCCCTGCTCTGTCCTATAGAAAACTACATTTCTCATGCTCTTCTGAAAACCAGCTACTGGGCCAGTTTGGATGATGGGAGGTGCTGGTGGAAGAGTGGAGAGGAAAGGAGAAACCAGGATATTTCTCATTTTTTCTTTTTGCTTTCTGTGTGATCCTTGGTGGTGGCTCCATAACTCAAGAATCTCTAGATCCTCCTGGTCACCCTCTTCAGTAGGAAGTAGACCCACTGTCGCTCTGGCTCCTACAAGGATCCCTGACATCTGTGCTTTGGTCATATCACCAGCTTTCTATGTCTCTCAATCCCATGGGTGATAATGATTTCCTTGTGTGGCCAGTCACTGGGATTTTTCACTATCCACCATCTGGCTTCTCATCTCTACCATATTCATGTAAACAAATTCCTCTACTGCAACATTCAGGGAAGTTTCTTTTTTCTTGGCAGCCCCTGAAAGACAGGCAATGGTGACACATCTACCGTTTTTACTCTACAGTAGGTCATCCTCAAAGTTAAGATTCTTACATGGGTTTTTGAAATGATGAAGGTGAAAAACATTCCTTCATAGTATGTAGTGCCAGTAAGGGTGATCTTATTTTTTCAAGTGCCTTGCTTCTGTGGTATCACTCCAGTTATATATTCAATTTCTTGAGTAGCTGAAAAATCAATGCTTTATAGCTGAATTATGCAGATTTTAGTATTAAAGATAAGGACTTCTTAAGAAGATTGCATGGCTTAAACACCAAGATTTTAAGTCTTTTCCACCATCAGAAAATCTCTTCCTTTACTGAAGAAATAAGTTAATACATAAAAACATTGCAAGAGTTCATGAGGAAATACTTCCCCAGGCTAAATATGATCAAAGAGTAGATTAGGTTGCATTTGTTGATCTCTTTCAAAGTGAAACATTCACGTGTCCACATTTAAATGTGAAATGCTTTTTACCTTTTGAGTCTACCTGAGTTCTTGAAGTAGACTTAGTACAGAAGCTTTCTAAATTTCTGGTCCATATTTTTGCTGAAAGATTAGTACTTGTGGCAGAACCAGACATTTTCAATTGCCTATAAATGTAATTTAATAAGAGTAATGAGTAACAATTTGATTTGGGATTTGATCTTTGACTCAAATTATCTATCATTAAACTGGATATTTATGCCTTGGTAAAATAATACAAATAATACCATTTTGCTTAGGTGCAATAATTGTTTTGTTGATTGTAAACTAATATACTTTATTTTTAAAGAATCATGATAAATCTGTAAAGTGTATGTATTTATTTAGCCTAATTTGGTGTTCCCCTGGGTTCTAGATATACATTCAATGATATGTGTTGAGAAACCTTTAAGACATTTTATTTCATCCAAGCAACATAGAATGGTAGGGGCTGAGAGGAACCAAGAGGCTGGGAAAAGAGAGAGAGCCAGAGCCTCAGTCCTTCCCAAGGACTTGGGTCTTTAGCAGGTGGATGCTGGAAATTATGCTAAATTTGTTTTGAAAGACCCCATTGACTGTAGTATAAAGGTTCTACTGGAAGAGGATAAGAGTAGAATCACAGAGAAGATGGGACATACCTCAGTAAATATCCCAATAGGAAAGATTCCCATTGGCCAAACCCAACTGGAAACCAGCATGCAAAAGATGGCACAGGTTGGCCCCCTGAGAATGAGGACTTGGAGAAGGTAAAGGTTTGAACAGAAGATCTCTGCATAGAAGACCACAGATCTGGCCTGGGAGCAAAGGACTTGAGAGATATGGATGGTAAACAACAGCAAGAGTAAGGCAAGGGTAAGGAAGGGAGTGTAGGTTAACTTCCAAGTTTCTAGTTGGCTCCATGGATAGATGGCGACACCATTCATTGAGATTGGAGACACCTACTAACAGCAGGAACTTCTTAAATATGCTTTACATTATTTCCAGAAAAAAAAAATGAAATAGGTATTATGTTCCTCATTTTAAAGATGGGGAAAAGGAAGTTGATAAATTAATGTACCAGAATCAAACAGCTAAAGAGTGATGGAATCAACATTACTACTCATTTATTATAGAATCCCAAAGCAATGCTTTTAATCACCTTGATATTCTACCTCCTTGGCTATATTAGTGAAGAAAAGAATGGGCTAATATTTTGGTTAAAACATAAAGCTCCATGAAAGTCCCAAGTTGACAAATCCATTTTGAGCCCTCAGAAGCCATGGCTAAGATTGAACACAATGCCAAGAGAAGGCTCAGAGGGTGGGTGACTTCAGCACAGGAACTGACAGCCTTGCTAAGCGTGGAAATTACTCTGCATAAAACAACTCATCACAGTCAGATTTTGGATTCCCCTCTTGTGAAATTCTGGAATTAGATGCTGAGAAACCAGGCTTCAAAATTTTACCAGTTTCTAGAACTTTCTAGAATTGTTCAGGTCTCTGTGATCATTTTGGCTGAAGCCCCTCATTGGCCTTGATTGTTCCATAATAAAGCCCAAGTGAGTTGAACTGGTTTTTAGCCGCTCTGGTATATACTCCCAACCTGCCTTCTCAGTGTGACTTTCCATCATTCTCTTTGCTCCATGACACTCCGAATCACACCAACTGTGGCTTTTCCTGCACCTTGCATATTTTCTCACCTCCAAGCCTCAATTCTCCAACCCCTACTTCACTTAGCTCTTCTCTCTGGAATGTTTCTCTTCCCAGTCCCACGTTTACAACTTGTTGACAAGCCTTCCCTTAGTCTTCCTGCTGAATTTATTCCCTTCTGATTCACTGAAAGCTCTATTGTCTGGAAGAGTGGTGTGTTGGCAAATGTCTGGCAATCAGCTCTCCAGATGGGAGGGAGGTAGAACAACTGATTTGTAGTATTTGCCAATTTCTTTGGTATAAATACTTTACCATGGCCAATTTCAAGCTACCAGCAGTTTAATAATGGGCTTACAGAATTTCTGAAAATTTAATAGTTGGCTCTTACTAAACTTCAGCACATCACTGCCCGAGACTCACCCCTAGAGATTTAATTCCTGTGGGGTTGGCTGGCACAGGGGTTTTACAAATCTCCCCAAGTGGTTTCAGCATGCAGTCATGGTGAGAACCTCTGCATTTAACAGTCTAGACTGTGTATTAACGTCTCTGGAAGCTTAAGATCTTTCCAGTCCCATGCACACTCCCAGAGATTCTGATTTAACTAATCTCAGAGGCTTGAGTCTGGATATTTCCAGAACTTCCAGATGATGCTCAGCTATGCCCAAGGTAGAGAGTGAATGTCACTGCAAATTTTCTTTACCTCTGTCACCAGTGCTTCCTTTTCATTGTCGCTGGTTATACACAGGTCTCATCTTCCCTGTCAGATTATAAACACCTGAACCATGTGCCCCTGAGGGTTTCAGAAATGAAGTAAATATCACAATAAAAGTTTATTTTAAAATGAGTCACGTTGGAAGCACAAAGCATCCTGTTTGCATTTGCTGGATGCATGCAGTAGCAGAAATCTTATCCACTTATTCACATGGCCTTCATACAGAGCTCAGAAGATCCCAGAGAAACTGACACAAGCTCAGGAGCTCCCTGCAGAGACCTTCTTCTTGCTCATGCTAATCCCCTACATTCCAGGCCTCCCTCTGCCCTCCAGCATCTGCTGTCTTTGTCCACAATTTGGTAGTAAAGGTCACCTGAGGAAGCCTTCAAAATATAGGGCAGTCCTGCCTTCCGTCTGTCAGCAATGAAGCTCATTCACACTGGCTTCCCTGAACTTGAAATTCACCCCATGCTTTGCCTCCAGCTAAGTCATCAAGCTGCAAGACAACCTCTTCAGGTAAGTCTCTGATTATCAAAGCTCTGCTCTTCCCTAATGTGGACAAGCCCTGCCCAGAAGAACCTGGGCACAGTCTAAACCTGCAGGCAACTCAGAGAAATGTAGTTCTAACCTTCACAAATGACCATTTGTGGTCTTATGGGGGTCAGAATTGGAGAAAAAATGAAAGATGGTATCCATTTTCCTGGAAATTTTACATGATAGCAATGGGGAATTGCTCAAGATAGTTACAACTGATACTGTAATTCTTTAATCAAGGAGCTTTAACTCTTTCTTTTTTAATAGATTGATAGTCTTTTTTAAAAATTATTTTTATTAACACATAAAGCACTATTTGCCCTGGGGGTACAGGTCTGTGAATCATCAGGCTTACACACTTCACAGCACTCACCATATTACATATCCTCCCCAATGTCCATAACCCAACCACCCTCTCCACACTCCCTCCCCCCAGCAACTCTCAGTTTGTTTTGTGAGATTAAGAGTCTCATGGTTTGTCTCCCTCCAGATCCCATCTTGGTTTTTTTTCCTTCCCTACCCCTCAAGCCCCCCACTCTGCCTCTCAAATTCCTCATATAGGGGAGATCATATGATAATTGTCTTTCTCTGATTGACTTATTTCAAGGAGCTTTAACTTCTTGTAGTAAAAATGTGTTCTCTATTCTAGTCTATTCATTTTATGTGTTAACTGCTCTTCCATCCACCACACTGTGGGAATGTTCCGTCACTGTTTCATAGCCCTTTGGATCTGTTTAAAAGCCATGTGGGGATAGGGATGTTTCAGGTGCCGTGCTGGAAATCCACATAACTTTCCCCCAGAGACACTTCTCCAAGGATCCTAAGGGAAGAGACCAGTGTTTATTGATTACCTGCTCTATGCTAAGTAGTATCTATGTTTTAATTTCACTTGTACAACAAGGCTGTGAGTTAGATACAATTATCCCCATTTAATTGGAAAGAAAAGAAAGGCTCAAAATTAGCATAAATTTCTGAACAGATTTGCATCCAGATTTCTCTGGCTTTGGTCCTCTTTGCCATATATCAGTGCTTGGTTAAAAAAAAAAAAAAGGTGCAGGTTATGATGACCCAGAGCAGTATGAATTTCTCAACTCACATTAAGAAATGTGAATTTCTCAAAGTGTGGTCCTTGAGCATGCATTGGAGCTGCCTGCCTTGTTTGTGTTGTAAACATGCAGGTTCCTGAGCCCCATCCTGGCTTCATACTCAATAAGTCTGGAGGTGGCTCAGGAATCTCTATTTCTAACAAGCAGTCCCCTCCTTATTTTTTCTGAACATTGGACTTTAAAACCCCTGGCTTAGAGGATATTTGTGAGAAAATTCTTCACTGAAAGTTACCAAAATTGAAAAGCTCTTACAATGAGATTCATTTGGGGAGTTAAACCAAAGTGAATACATCCTCTGAGCTATTCAAAAAATCATGTTTGTTTAGAACTGAACTGAATGCAATTTCAAAAATCCAATCATGAACCACTAGGGCAATCTTGTGTCTGTTGCTATGAAATCCAAAGAACTTGGGAAATAAGAAGAATTGAAAGGGGTCCCAACACTTCCCCTGGATCCTCTAAGAAAGGAGGTACATAGAGTAGTTTCTGCACCAGAGTTGTTTCAAAATTCCTGCAAGTGAAGCAAGATGGGATTGGGAGGGAGATAAACCATAAGTGACTCTTAATCTCACAAAACAAACAGGGTTGCTGGGGGGAGGGGGGTTGGGAGAGGGGGGGTGGGGTTACGGACATTGGGGAGGGCCTGTGCTATGGTGAGTGCTGTGAAGTGTGTAAACCTGGCGATTCACAGACCTGTACCCCTGGGGGAAAAAATATATGTTTATAAAAAATAAAATAAAAAAATATTATCATGTAAAAAAAAAAGAATAAGTTCTATTTAGAGCAATTTATATATAGTTAACAACATTGTATATTGGAAATTTTCTGTTACTGTAGATCTCACCAGTTGGTAGTATTTGTACACGCACACACACACACACACACACACAAAAGCTAAGTGAATTGGTGGATATGCACTTGTAGCGATTATTGTAAAGTGTAAGTATCTTAAATGAAGTTGTGCACCTTAAATATAAAATTTGTGTCAATTATACCTAAATAAATCTGAAGAAAAAACAAAACAAAACAAAACAAAACAAAACAAAAATCCTGCAAGTGGAGGAGCTAGCGAAGGAGTGATATTGTTATGTCAAATGTTTGTAAATCAAGAGCTGTGGTTTGAGAATGTGCTCCATCAAACACCACTTTGGTGCTGGGGACTCCCTTTGAAACCACAAATCCCTTTTTGATTTTGAGATAAGAGGCTAAAATTAACATCTGGAAAATTCTGTTTAAAGGACAGGTTGTGCAGTTCCATTTCCAAAAGCATCTGTGGATTGCTATTGAAAACTCAAGCACTGGGGCACCTGGCTGGCTCAGTCAGTTAAGCGTTTGCCTTTGGTTCAGGTCATGATCCAAGAGTCCTGGGATGGAGCCCCATGTTGGGCTCCCTGCCCTTTCTCCTCCCAGCTCCTTCCTCTTTCTTAAATAAATAAACAAAACTTTAAGAAAAGAAAACTCAAACATCATGGTGGAGCTGTCTCATAATAACTGTGTGCCACCAGAAGGTCACTGAGTGGGTCACCATCTGAAGACAGGTTAGAAATATACTTGATGCCTTACTGAAGAATCTTTGTATGTGAAAGACCAAGAGGGCCTTCCCCACCTCTTGAGCAGGGCGGGCTGATTGGAAATGGAAACACTTTAATGGGAGAGTGAGGAAGTGGCCACCAGGATAGCCCTTTCACTGATGCCTTACAAAGAACAAATATGGACTCTCTTTGGGATGATTTTACTAGGGATGTGACTAGAGAAGAGATGAGATAGTAGGAAAAAGTCTGAGCACCTGAGAAGATGGTAGACTAACATCTCAAGGACCATCTTCCCCAAGCAGTGGAAGAATAAGGCATGGGAGAAGGGATGGGGGCTACATGTAGGAGAAACAGCTGCCCAGACAGTTAGTCCTATGACTACATGACCCTGAGCAGACTTGCTGGCATCTAATATTCTCTACAACATGAGTTCTTCTTATATTTGCTAGGGGCTTTGGAGATTGCTCATTACTACGTTTTATATGTGAGAGGACTAGCTTCATTTGTAGTGGTGAGGAAAACCAAACAAGCTTTAAAACAGTTTAGCTGAGGCAATACCAAAGGCATGAAGATCAATAAGAAAGTCCCATACAAAGATGACTGCCAAGTGGCAAACAATTCCAACCTTCAGCCCAACTGATCCAAGTGGGGGTTTTGTTGTGTTATATACTGTTTGGATTTGGGCAAGTAGATTGGTCCCACTGAGGTTTAAAATGTGGAAAGTAGAGAGTTCTATTGGAAAGTTTCTCTTTCATGGGATAGTTGTAAGGCTTAAATGAAGTAATGCATGTAAACTACTTAGCATAGTGCCTGGAATGAAGTAACACTTAATAATCATTAAGGGTTGTGGGTGATGAAATATATGACTGATGGATTCATAAATGCCCTGCTCAGTTTTCCCAAATATAATAGACCTGAGTGGGACATCCCTTGCCAAGTGGGATGCCTTGCCAATACTCTTTGACAGAGGCGAACAAAAGAATACAGTCCCAAGGAGTGGGGAAAGATGGCATTTGGATGGGATGGGGAGAAATGTCAGCTTCAGATACTGCTACAGATGCAAGTGTCTCCTGGGGTGTCAGCAATGAAATGTTCTACATTTTTAGGTAAGCGAAGTAAGATTTCCCTCTGAGAGTTGATGAATAGAACCAGCACAAAATGAGTGATGTTCAAAGACAAATACAACATCTATAAAGAGAGGACAAGATTAACCCATATCAGTGCAAAATTTGCCTCAAGATATTCATAAAATTTTAAATAAGATGTGTTAATCAGTAAAGAAAGAAAAGGGTTGGTCAGCAGAAAATATGCAGTCAACACTGAATCAAGAGTCACAGAAGCAAATGTAGAAAGTGTCTGTCTATGAACAGCGCAAGACCTATAAGAGGACTCTGGGTTATTGACTTTGTTTTAATGATCTAAATAACATTTTCTTCTTATTTCATTTCCCAAACAGGCTTCACACATTGATTTTGTTCCCTTTTGTCTATAGGAATAGAGTGGGCTAGAGATGTCAAGGCGAGCCATCTGGTCAAACTGAGGAATAAGGTGTGTTTTTTTTTTTTTTTCTTTTTATTATATTTTCCCCGATAGTATCCTTATTTACGTACATCTGTAACTTGGGATGTTGGCAAATGTGACTCTAGGTTAACAATCTAGTTGTTGATAAGATCAGATTTCTGAGCCTACAAAGCAGATGGACATGAGGCTCAATGAAATGCCATATGACAGACTTTTTGGCAGCTGGCTGGCTGGGGAAGGCAGATTCACCCTATTTTCATACAAATTATAGGTCAAGATTGAGTCCCATCACAGAGGGTCAAAGTATGCTCTGGAATCATTACCAAAAACCCACAATAAGTGATTCTCACTCTGTTTCGTCTTGCAGAGTACAGATTCTTCTTTTCTGTGTGTTAACTAGACTATCATAAACACTCCATCTTGCCCCAGCCCCACCCAAATGCCACAGCATCTGCAAGAAAATAGCTAATTGATCTTGCTTAAGAGTAATAGAAATCTCTCAGTCTGTAAATCACACAGAAATCTGGCAGACCAGAGCATATTCAAACCAAGAATGAAAACATAAATTACTCGGTAGAAGATGGCATGTATCTATTACTGCTCACCCGTGTGCTATGCTGTCAGATATAAAATTTTCTCAGTCCCACATAGCCACTATGTCATTCAGGCACTCATGCCAATATCCGGGCCACCTCTGTGGCTCTTCAGCATACAGGAGCAGCTGTCTCAGCCCCAGCAGATGGAGTTGCAGGAACCCAGAGCCCTGGCATGACTTATTCATCAGAGGAATCAGTGGGTCCTGTCCATGGTGATGGAGTGGGTGGGCCATATGGAGAGCTGCAAGATTAGCAATAGAAATGGGCCCAATTATTTTTAAGAAATTACTTATGTAGGTGCCTGAAAATGTTTTCAAAAGAAGGTACATAAGAATATTGTGTGGTTCTTTCTTCTCCTGTTGCTTGTCTTGGCAAGATGTATAGTCAGACTATTCAGGTTTAGGTAGAGCAGATAATCAGCTCCAGGGAAAGCCAGAAGCTGGAAACAGCTAAAGAAGGGGTCTCTGAGCCTGCAGGGAGCCCCCACTTTTTGTTTCCCAAGATCTAGAACTACTCAGCTGTTGTGGTCTCTATTTTATGGAGCTCAGTAATCTTTTGAGGTGCTTTACTTCAAGGATTTTTCTCCTCCTGAGTGTACCCAACCGTACAAGCATGCAGCAGGCTCTGCTTCTCTGCCTCAGAAGAGGAAGTCAGTACAGGCAGAGAGATTTCTTGGCTTTTGTGTCTAGTCATTGAGGATTTTTCAAGGCTGGTAAAAGAGATGGAGAGAGAGAACTTTTGTGGAGGAAACGAGATGCTTCAGAAGCCACAGGGAGGAGAGAGGACTTCAGGGTCTTTATAACATGCTGAGAAGAGGAAACCTGACCTCAGAGAGATACATCTAGGAAAATAAAACCATGAGAGAACCTCACAGAAGTTTCCTCTCCCCCATGTGGTAATGCACATGAATGGACACTTAAGAAAACTCCAGCTAGTCTTAAAGGTTAACTTGCTCTGAGCTTATGCACTCTTTGCTTGCTGACTTAAGTCCTTTGGTCTGTAGCAGAACTTACCTAATTTCCTTGAGATTTGTAGACCACTGGCCTTGAGGGATGAAGGACCAGACTTTCCCAGAAGATAAAGCCTGGCTATATTTGAAAACAGCTGTGGCTGATGTCAGCAAGTCTGCTCAGGGTCATGTAGACATAGGAATACCTGCCTGGGCACCTGCTTCTCCTGCACATAGCCCCACCCCCTTTTCCATGTCTTTCCCTTTACCCTGGACAGGGAAGATGGTTCTTGAGACATTAGTCCACCTTCATCCCGGATTGCTGGCTTTCCCAGAGAAAGGAAAGATTCCTTTCCCAGAATGACTTGTCTTTTGAGTGCTGATTTTTAGACAGCAAGCATCCAAGCCTGAGTTCAGAACTGGTTCTCTGCCGAGGAACAGATAACAAAGCCAGGGGAAAGGAACTATAAGTGGAAACCTGAAAAAGTAGGTAATCAATGCCCAAGAACCTTTCCCCACACATGAATCCTTTTCAGCCATTCGTAACTCATGACCCTAGAAACATGACACATTCCTATTGGCACCCCAAGATTAAATGAAGTACAGTTCTTGCCAAAGCATTGGAAGTTACAGATGGTTGATATTCTCCCTTACTTAAATTTAAGAGTTCACCTTTCTTGGGTCAAGAAGAGAACACTTCTTTCTGGTTTCTTTCTCTAGTAGGTGGGGAGGTATTGGGATGAATGCTGAGGGGGATTTACTTGAGGGGTTTTCAAGGAGTACCGCTGGATGCTGGGATGGAGTTCCTACTACAGAAAGTTATGAGGTATGTAGCCAGAGATCTAGAAAGATTTGGGGAATAACACTATATCAAAGTTTACCCTAGATGGTCCAGTGAAGAGACTTTAAGGAAGGAATCATTTAGAGGTGAGGATCAGGACCATGGGGCAAAACCAGACATGGTAAAGGTACCTGGAGCCAGCAGCAGCAGGAGGCTATATTGTTCTGGGAACCACATGCACAGAATGTTGAAGATAGTAAGGTATTAGCCATGGAGAAAGGTCCTTTCATAGGAGCTGTTGTTGCAGATAACACAGCTCTTCCCAGAACAAGTTATAGAACAAAGAGGTATTAGGGGGAAAATAGCTAGTTCCTCACTAGTCTAACCTCCAATCTCCTTCTGCTGTTTTCTATTGTTGGGAGATAATCAGAAACCCACCAGCCCGGTGAAAACCTTCTGGTCTCCTGGTATCAGCCCCATTTAAGGGGGACAGAGGTTGAGGTTAAGTCTGGGGTAGGAAACAAAGCACAGCAAAGACAGGTGCTAAGGTCTAAGGTAAGGTGTGCAGTCTAAGCCAAAATCTTCAGTTCGCATAGGTAGTTAGGGAAGAGAGGCACCAAACCACAGAACCAAGATGGTGTTCCATGGGGCAGGAAAGCAGGTGGGTAAGAAGGGTGTATGGAGACTTTTGAGGACTTCAGAGAGCTCTACTCTCAGATTGGGCTTGTTGGATGTCATTTTAATTGTGCAGTGGAGTCAGTGTATTTTCAGGGAGGTTGAACAGTCAGTTTCTCTTATGTGTTGCATTCAGAATAGTAACATTTAAATCTGCTAAACAAACCACTCATGTAACATGGAGTCAAAAACCGGCAGCCCTTGTCTTTGTTCTCAGCTAAACTGAGGTTTCTCTCCTGCACTCCATGGCCCAGATTAAAAAGCATTTTTTTTATTGAGGTCAAATTCACATATTATATTAAATTATATTGTTTTCAGATGTACAATTTATTCAATTTTTTTTATATATTGCAAAATGATCACCATGATAATTCTAGTTAACATACATAGTTGCAGAATCAACTCAGCGTCTGAGAACTTTTAATATCTACTCCCTTAGCTCTCAGCTTTTGCTTCTGATAAGCAGGAATGGTACAACTAATCTCCAGAAAGTCTTTACAATGCAAATAATATCTTGTCCAAAATTTGTTCTAGCCAAAAAATTTTGTAATCTCTAAAGCAATTCAGTCACAAACAAAAAAGTTTAGTTCTGACCTGACCTTTATTACCCGTGAAATACCAAATTTTATTGAAATAAGAAAGAAAGCAAGAGATTCAGTAGAAGAGAGGAATAGAGTGAGAGTGATACAGCCCCCAGCTGGAGGCATTCAGGAGCCTTGCTCTCACCCTCCTTCATGTTCCAAGGAGGTTAGGGGCCAAGGAGACATGCTGTTTGGATCCCCTTCTCCACCACAAAACATACACCTCTCCCATTAGTTTCCAACAGGGTTGTTGTCTTTCTCATTCCAACACTTAATATTCCAAGGGGCTCAAGTGAATATGCAGGCTTCTTATCACCTAGCCTCAGAAATCCCAGAACATCATCTCCTCCCCATTCTATTGATAAAGAAAGCTGCTAGGGTCAGCTCAGATTCAAGGGGAAGGGAGAAGTCCTGTTTCTTGAGATGGGCATGTGTATTGGGAAGGGATAGCTTAATGCTCCACCCTAGAGACAAGCTACCATTTCAGGGTTCCAGAATTTAGAGTTTAGAATCAAACAAGTCTGAGTTCAATCCCAGGCTCATTCACTTACCCCTGGGACTTGGGGCAAACTATACAATTCCCATTAGACTGTTTCATCATGTATAAACTGAGAGTAATGATACTACATCTTTCAAAGTGTTGCTGACAGGACTTTCTCTCTGTTTAACGGCTTCTTGTTGAAGATATCTGGCCAGTGGGTTCATGTGCCAGATCCTGTGAGAGGAGAGAGATTGCTTTACTGTGCCACAGTGACCAGTTATGGTTGGCAATTTCATTGTTTATAAGTTAATCTCCCTGTGCCTTAGTTTTTCTCAACTGTAAAATGGACATAATAATGGTGTTGACTTCACAGGAACATTATGAGATGAAGTCTACTTTTTGCACTGCTAGAATATCATTATTGCTCAATAGATGTTAGTACCTGTTATTATTCATATGAATTGTCTCTAATCCATGCAACAAAAATGCAAGATAGGTATTTTGTCCTCATTGAATGCATGAGGAAACTGGAGCTCATGGGAAAAATAAAATTATCTTCCCCAAGGTCACAATGTTAATAAGTTATGAAATTAAACTCTGGTCATGATGATAAGAGGAAAATGAACGAGAATGTGTGATTTGGGGGCAGAAAATAGAGCAAGAGTAACTGGGTGAAGGAAAGATAGGGAGTGTGGGAAGAGATGAGGAGGGAAGCAAGTAAGTCTCAGAGAATACTGGTGGACTGTATGTGACACAGAGACAGATGTGGACACAGGTAAGAGACAGCTGAAAATCTCAGAGGTTCACAACAGAGAAAAAGATTACAAACCTGAAAGGGAGGTCACAGGATAGAAAGAAAAAGAAGGGGAGGAAGATGCTAGAAAGAGTGCTAGAAAAGGCTGAGAGAGGCAGAAAAATCAGGAAAACTATTCATGATGCAGTGTTTCTGTGAAACATATTTGGCATGGGCTCCTTAAGAAAGTACATCCAAATGTAACTTTTATACTTGTTAAAATTCATTCACTTAAAAGTGTTACGGCTTGGGGATGAATAACTTTTCTTTGTAGAACTCAAGTAGCAAATACCTGGTCTCTCCAGGAAATAATTAGGACAATAATAAAAATTTTAGAAAGGTCATGCACTAAGATTGACTCAGAATTGGAATGCTAATGTGGGATCAGATGGCGCCACAGTTGGGATGTGACTTCAGCCTCATCTGTTTATCTGTCTGCCTGTGAGGCAGCTGGCAGCACACAGGGCTCTGAGCTCAGGGCACTAGCCTGAAGAGACACTAAGAGGAACTGATAAACAAAAGACTGAGTATGTCTTCAGGTTCCCAGAAAGATAGATATCTTTGCTGCTTGGGCAGAGAATTACCAATTCAAATATATACACGTGTACATGCATATAGTCGATCTATGCCTTATGTCCAAATTATGGACTAGAAGTTACTAAGATAAAGACAGGCTTCACAAAATTAAAAACTTTTTGCTCTGCAGAAGAATTTGTTGACGGGATTAAAAAACAAGATAAAGACTGGGAGAACATATTTGAAAACCACATATCTGACAAAAGATCTCAGGTCTATAAGATATGTAGCCCTTTTAAAACTCAATGGTTAAAACAAACAGCGGTGCCTGGGTGGCTCAGTGGGTTAAGCTTCTTCCTTTGGCTCAGGTCATGATCTCAGGGTCCTGGGATTGACCCCCGCATCGGGCTCTCTACTTGGCGGGGAGCCTGCTTCCCCTCTCTCTCTGCCTGCCCCTCTGCCTACTTGTGATCTCTCTCTCTTTGTCAAATAAATAAATAAAAATCTTAAAAAAAAAAAAGTAGCCCTTTTAAAACTCAATGATTAAAACAAACAATCCATTTGGAAAATGAGCAAAAGACACAAATACACATTTCACCAGAGATCACATACAGGTTTCAAATAAGCCTGTGAAGAAGTGCTTAACATCATTAACTATTAGGGAAAGGCAACTTAAAACCAGAGGATATATCGCTACACACCAATGAGAAAACTAAAAAAAAAACAAAAAACAAAACAAAAACAAAACAAAACAAAACAAACAAACAAAAAAAAAAACCAAAGCACTGCCAATACTAAGTGCTGTTGCAGATATAGAGAAACAGTATTGCTTTACTGTGCCACAGTATCTATTGCTGGTGTGAATGAAAATGGTAAAACACTCTTAGTTTGGCAGTTTCTTAAATAAAAAATAACAATAATAAACAAACACTAGCCATTGCATTCTTGAGCATTTATCCCAGAGACATGAAAACTTACATCAACAAAAATCTGGATACAATTCTTATAGGAGCTTATCTGTAATAGCCAAAAACTGAAAATAACCAAACTATTCCTAATAAATGATAGCTAAATAAACTGTGGTACATCCATACTGTGGGTTACGAAACAGCAAAGCAAAGAATTGAATACTGACACATACAGCACCTTGGAGCAATCTTTAGAGAATTATACCAAATAATAAAGCCAATATTGAAGTTTATATGCTGTTAGGGTACGGAGTTGACCACCCCTCAGTTAGACAGAGAACACTCTCGATAATGCAAGTCACACAGCGAGGTTTATCTCCAGCTTGCTGGGGTCCAAGTATCCGCCCGGCGCAGCAGGTTTCAACAAGGACCCCGAGCACTCAAAGCCAAGGGCTTATATAGCATTTTCAAGGCACTTTTCCATAGCTACATACATATCTTGTGCCCCACTTAAGCTTTGTTTAACCTTTTGCCACCCCGGCGTCACCCTGGCGCCATCCTGGCGGGTAAGTGAGATTTAGGTTTAGAAGAAATTTAACTTTGCCTCAGCCTCCCTCAGTTTTATGGTGGGGAGGGTGACCTTAGGCCTTGAGGAACTGAGCCACTTGTCTCTGGAAATTGGGCCATTGCAGAGATGGCCTTTTTGTTGTAAATCACCAGGACATTTGCAAACCAAGGGAGACTCCTGTCTTGTAGGATTGTGATCTCTGTAAGTTAACTATTTGTTTTCTTTAACATCTGGTCCTTGTGGCGCCATTGCCTAACTGCCCTGGTGGTATATGATTAAGTTGTTTCTTAGGTTTTAGCTACTTTCTCTTATCTCAAGTTACGTGCGCGTGTGGGCGGGTTAGGGACGCTCAGTAAAATGGCTTCCTGGCCTTCAGGATGGCCATTCTTAGGCTAACCCACTCTTACAGTGCAAGGTGCCAGTTTTTGCTTTGCCAAGATGGCTGTACTTATGTCAGGGCTAGACTCGAGGTGGGTACAGCCTTGTTTTTCTTGGCCTCCACACCTGAAGCTGGTTTTCCGGGATTTGTTTTTAAGTCCCCTGGAGGAAGGGGAGCAGGGACAGTTTAAGGGTTAAACAACAAAGTTATTGTTTAACCTCAATGGAAGCCTCTGGCTAAAATAAAAATATAAAATAGGTCCTTACAATGCTATATAATTTCACTTATATAATATTCTCAAAATAACAAAATTATAGACAGAAAACAGACTGTGGCTGTCACAGTTTAGGGATGGTACGGGGGGATGGGTAGGCATGATTATAAAGGAATAACACAAAGGGACCTTTGTGGTGATGGAGCAGTTCTGTATCTTGATTCAGATGGTGATTACACAAATCTACACATTGAATAAATAAAATAAGTTAGCATACACTTTGTACCAATGTTGGTTTTCTGGTTTTGATTTTGTACTATAATTATTTATGATGTAATCACTAGGGATGGCTGGGTCATGGGTACATGGGACCTCTCTTTACTGTCTTTGCAACTTCTATAAATCTATAATTATTTCAAGTAGAATTTTTTTAAAGATAAAAGTAGTCCATGGAATATAAAAATGGACAAAAGCCTTGAGAATGTATCTCATAAAAGAATATTTGAGTGGCTACTAAGCATATGAAAAGATAAATTTCTACATTGATCATCAAGGAAATGCACATGCATATTTTAACATATACAGTAAAAAATCATTTCATATATATTTGCATTTCCTTGATGATTAACATGGCAATATTTCAACCAATTGTTGAAAAGGATGCAAAGCAAATTGAATTCTGACACATTCCTAATGTAAATTTAAATTTGCAAAAATAAATAAGAAATAAATTTGTGCAACCACTTGAAAATGTGTTTGGGAGTGTCTACTAAAATAGAACATTCACATAATCTATGACTGAGCATTTCTATTCCAGAATTTCGCCATTTATTCTGGTGATATGTACAAGAATACCTATAGTAGCAATTTTGAAATAATAAAAATTGGAAACAGCTCAAAAACCCATCAATATTAAAACTGATAATACAGTTCAGTATATTTTTACAGTAGAACACTACATAGCAATAATGAAACAGATTTCTATTACATGCAACTATGTGAATGAATCTCACAAAATATTAATATAAAGGAACAGATACAACATAATGTATATTCTATGATTCCACTTATATAACGCAACCAAGATACAAAACTAATTTCTGATCATTCAATCCAGGGTAATGTTTACCCTTGGAGAGAGGGGTTACTGAGCAGAAGGTGAATGTGGGGATACTGAGGTTCTGGAAATGTTCCATATCTTGATCAAGGTCAAGTTACATCACACGGGAACTTCATCCAACTGTGTTCATGTTTTTTCCTTTTTGTGTGTTATTTTTTTGATACAATGTTAACTTAAAATGAAAGCAGGAGAATTGATGAACTGATTTTTATGTGAGGTATTCTAATTAGGTTATGCACTTTTTTGTGAAGGACACCATTGAAGTATGTAACTTTCTCAGTACCTCCTATCTGTATGTGTGGGTGTGTGTGAACACTCTATTAATGTCTTATGTGAGCTTTGACCATCAATTGGTTAAGATGGATCTTTCAGATTCTTCCACTATAAAGTTATTATTTTCTTCTTTGTAATTAATAAAATATCTTCCGGGGTAATACTTTGAGACTATGAAAATATCCTGTTTATCATCATATTGTTTCCTATTTATTTATTCATTTAAGAGTTTATTATTTATTTATTTATTTGACACAGAGAGAGAGAACACAAGCAGAGGGAGCAGGAGTCAGAGGGAGAGGGAAAGGCAGGCTCACCAAGCAAGGAGTTCAATGAGGGGCTCCATCTCAAGACCTGGGATTATGATCTGAGCTGAAGACAGACACTTAAGGACTAAGCCACTCAGGCACCCCTTATATTTAAATTGTGTTTTTGTACTAAAAAATCATGATACCTATATTACCACTTTATGATTATTATGCCTGAATTGATATAATTACAACAAAATAAGCAAAAGAAACAGACATTTTAGTTAGTCTATGCGGCTTTATGATGGTGAGTATTTCATATATTTAAAATAGCTCACAGATATCCTCCTTCCATTTCAGGGCCCCTGGAATCTTCAGGTAGGAAAGCACTGAATTTGTTTCAAACTCCATCTCTAATTTAATCTTAAATAAAGAAAAAACACTTTTAAAGCCTGTTATGAACTGACTTCATACATAGGCCTCAAAATGACCAACTAGTTTTCTTTGGGCCACGGGATCCCAGATTTTTTTTTTTTTTTTAATGTTAAGTATTCTTTTGAAAGGCAGATTTTAACAGTGATGGCTTTTTTTTTTTCTTTTCAGTGTAACAGTATTCATTGTTTTTGCACCACACCCAGTGCTCCATGCAATACATGCCCTCCCTAATACCCACCCTGGCTCCCCCAACCTCCCACTCCCCGCCCCTTCAAAACCCTCAGGTTGTTTTTCAGAGTCCATAGTCTCTCATGGTTCACCTCCCCTTCCAATTTCCCTCAACTCCCTTCTCCTCTCCATCTCCCCATATCCTCCATGTTATTTGTTATGCTCCACAAATAAGTGAAACCATATGATAATTGACTCTCTCTGCTTGACGTATTTCACTCAGCATAATCTCTTCCAGTCCTGTCCATGTTGCTACAAAAGTGATCCCAGATATTTTTTAAAATGGTGTTTGTTCCATAGACCCTGTCTTCCAAGCATTCAGAGTCTCAAGAAATGTCATTCCTTTAACTGTTGACCTATAAATTCCCTCACTGTGACTTCTCTCCATGGGCCCAGTTCCAACATGAGCAACAAGATATCAGTATTTGGAAGCATTTAGAAATTAAAAAAAAATGTTAATTGGAAAACAAAAATAATTTTAACTTTCATTTGTATCCTAGATAAACTGAAGCATTTTAAGAATGATTCTCTATGTTCCATACTTGTCAATGATCTTAAGTAAAAATCTTCCCTTCTGGGATGTGAGAAACAGGTACAAATAAATCTGTAATTACAAATAAATCAACAAATAAATATAATCAGGCCAAATGCATCAGTGATAGTGATGAAGTTCTAAAACCTAGGTGAGGTTTGGTGGGCTGAGGTCTGGAGCCGATAACCAAGAAAGAATTCTTGAGACATCTTTGGTGCAAAATGGTGATTTATTAAAGCACGGGGACAAGACCCGTGGGCAGGAAGAGCTGCTGCCCCGGGTTGTGAGAGATGGCAGGTTGTGTACCTTGCGGTTGGGGGAAGGTGAGGGGAAGGGAGGTTTCAAGGGAACTTTCATATGCTAAAGAGGGCCTACATGGTGATAATGGAGGCCTTGTGGCTTGATCAATGTTGTCTTTTGGCAAGCCATTCACATTTCTGCTATCAAGCGTCTTTGTTAGTGAGATTTGGGTTTAGAAGAAATTTAACTTTATTTAGGGCTTGAGGAACTGAGTTATTTGCCCCTGGAAATTGTGCTATTGATAAAGTAACTTCTTTGTTTGTAGATCTCTAGGACATTTGTAAACCAAGGGAGACTCTGTCTTGCAGGATTGTGATCTCTGCAAGTTAACTATTTGTTTCTGGTTTATGGCAGTCAGGGGTTCCTGAGGAATGTCACACACATTACCGAGGGGAGCGGATGGAGAAGGGGTGCAAGGTGCCAGCTTTTGTCTGCAGCCAGCCTCCTGCTCCCTCATCAATAGGACAGACATTTTCAAATTAAATGATAAAATAAAGTCCAGATCTATCCTGTTTGCAAGAGACACACCTAGAATACAATTATATAAAAGAGTTGAAAGCAAGATAATGAGAAAGTCATATCAAGCAATTACTAACAAAAAAAATACAGAATCAATTACATCAAAATCAGAAAGAATATACTCTAAGACAAAAGTATTAATAAGAAGAGAGAGGGCGGGCGCCTGGGTGGCTCAGTGGGTTAAGCCTCTGCCTTCAGCTCAGGTCATGATCTCAGGGTCCTGGGATTGAGCCCAGCATTGTGCTCTCTGCTTAGCAGGGAGCCTGCTTCCCCCTCTCTCTCTCTGCTTGTCTCCAGCCTACTTGTGATCTCTCTGTCAAATAAGTAAAATCTTAAAAAAAAAAAAAAAAGAAAAAGAGAGAGGGCCCCTACAAAATGGTAAGACTCAATTCATCAGAAAGACTCAATGATTCTAAATATGTATATGCCTAATAAGAGAACCTAAAATTATATAAAGAAAATTGATAGAACATCAAAGATAAATCCACTCTTATTCTGTAAGGTATCGGTGTATCTCTTTGCATTATTATAGGTTAAGCAGATAATCTAATTAGCAAATATAGAGAATTTAAACAAAGGGATTAGCAACCTTAACCTACCAGCCCTGGTAAAATCTCACTTTTCATTTCTATTATTTCATTTTCTTATACCACAAATCTGTCTCTTATTATGACTGTAGTTGCAAAAATTTAAAACAAAATATGAGCAAATTGAACCTAATGGTTTATAAAAAAGAAATTAAATTGACTTTATCCCATCTATGGAAGATTTAATATTTGACAATGTATAAAAATGATTTTAGCATATTAACAAATTAAAAGAAAATAATGAGTGCAGAAAATTGAAAAAAATAATAATGAAAACTCTTTTAAAAGTAGGAATAGAAGATAAAACTTTAACCCGATAATGACTTTCTATTAGAAAAGAAAAATAGAGTGAATATTATCGTCCTAAATGGGGAAATACAAAAATAACACACTTGAACATCAGGACAAAAACAAGAATGTCTTAATAAGACAGCATTTTTGACAAAACAAAAACCTAGCTAATAAACTAGCTAATCCACACTATCAAAAACATGGGCAAATAGACCATATTTTTTTTCCATATTATTTTCCATATTATTATTTCCGTATTGAAATATCAAGATGAATGAACTACAGTGTCATGCTACAATACAGATAAATTACAAAATGTAACAATGAGTAAAACAGAATAAATGATAGGTGTAGATATGAACATATGGAACCTTTTGGAGAATATATATATAAATACAAACATTTCCAAATGGTGACATGAAGAGTTCTATGTAACTGTTCCTCACTGAAACAAACATGACTGGTAAAAATTATTAAAGAAACAACCATTTGAAGTGTCTGGAAACTGTCCCAAGAACATACAGTAAATATAGAAATATTTATTCAAGAAAACCTATTAAAACTAGGTAAGAATGGTGAGTCTGTGACACTTGATGTAACACTGGTTCCCTACTGCCTCTCTCCCCAACTTAGAGTGAGAGACACTCCTATTTGGAAGGATGTAGCCAAGAACATAGGGTTTTCTCTCCCTCTCAACCCCAGGATCCAATTGAGGAATATATTGTCTCCCCAAGAGGGCATGCTAGCAACTTCTCATTCGTTTCCTCTCTACTCCTTGTTATAGTCTAAATCCCAGATGACTGAAGACAAAATGTCCAGGATTCCATTCCAACACTCGGCCTCAATGCAGAGAACAGAGATTCCACCTCAGGTGTTTGAGGCCAAGAGTTCTGTGTCCCAATTTCCCTCTTCTCAGTTCAGTTTTTGGGCAGATATGCTATGCCAATAGACGTTTGGGAAGTAGGGTATCATTTCTGGAGAAGTGGGATACTGTTCCTTCCTCCAGCTCTGGACCAGTGGCTCAGAGAGTTTTCCCAGGAGGAGAGGCAGACCTCAAGAAAACTCTTTACTATTCCCAGAGGAAGTGTCTCTATTTGAAACAGGGTGTGGGGAAGTTCAAACCAAAAAGCATTCCCCAAAGCATTTTCACGGTAAACAATTGAGAGGAGGCTGGTAACTCCATGAAAGTAACAATCTCAACTGTAAACCAGTTAATTTAACAAAAAGAATCAGGGAAAAAGTTAAGATGAGCCCTCTTGCAGTCTGAATGAACTTCAAAATCTGGCTGCAAAAACTACCTCTGCAAAGAGCTCCAAATTTAATTGTATTTGACTTTTGAGCAAGGGCATTCTAAAAAACAATAGAGCAAAGCAGAAATCTGTGAACTCTAATAGCCAAGTATGATGCCAATATTCCACTGCCATCCACGATTACATGTGTGCCCGAGGCTGTGCCTTCTGAAGAGTGACTTCACAAGTTTCACACTGTGGGGAAATATATTTCACCAAAATAATTGTGCCAAGTTATTAAAATAATAAATAGAAAAATAACAACAAACTCAGCTCAGAGAAGAAAGGGTCAGTATTATAGAATTGTTGCAAAATACTATCTAAAGTGTTCAATTTTCAACAACAACAACGACAAAACATAAGACTTGGAAAGTATAGTTCATATACCAGGGAAAACTATAGTCAATACGAACTGCCTGAGAGAGTAAATAGATATCAGATCTAACAGAAAAATACTTCTTTTCATTATAAGAATGCTCACAGAAGTAAAGGAAAGCATAATTAGAGAAATAAGGTAAGGTATATTAACATTTCATCAAATACAGAATATCAATGAAGATATAGGAATTCTAAAAAAAAGCAAACAGAAATTCTGGGGTGGAAAAGTACTGAAATGAAAAATTCCCTAGAGGGTGTCAATAGTAGATTTGAATTGTCTGAAGAAAAAAGAAATAGTGAATTAGAAAATAGATCTATAGGGATTATGCAATCCAAAGAGCAGATTTTTAAAAAGGAGAGTGAACAGAACTTCAGAGAAATGTGACACCATTAAATATATCAATATACACGTAATGAGAGTATCAAAAGGAGAAAAGAGAGAGAACAAGAAAAAAAAATATTCAAAGAAGTAATGACTAAAAACCACTAATGTACACATTCAAGAAGCTAATAACCTATAAGAAGGGTAAGTGCAAGAAAGATACCCACCTAGACACATCAGAGTGAAAATGTTGAAAGACAAAGAGGAATCTCAAAACAACAGCAGAAAAATGACACCTCATAAGCATTGAGGACCCTAATACTATTAATAGCTGACTTTTTATTAAAAACAATTGAGGCAGGAAGGCAGTGGGATGACATATTCAAAGTGCTAGGAGAAAAATCATTAACCAAGAATATTTTAACCAGCAAAACTGTCAAAATATGAAGGTAAAATAAAAATAGTCCTAGATAAAAAGAAAGTGAAAGAATTCATTGCTTATAGATCCACCTCACAAGAAATAGAAGTTCATGCTGATAACAGATAACCTCATAGCAGTAATTCAAATCCATATTTAAAAAAAAATAAAGAGCACTGGTAAAAGGAAGTATAAAAGGCTATAATTCCATATTTCTTCTATATTTTATTAACCTATTTAAAAATAAATTGTATTAAAATATTATATAATTTATATACCAATAAATGGTTGTATTTGAATGTATGTAACATGTGAATCAAAAAGAATTTATTGGGGTGCCTGGGTGGCTCAGTGGGTTAAGCCTGTGCCTTCAGCTCAGGTCATGATCTCAAGGTCCTGGGACCGAGCCCCACATCAGGCTTTCTGCTCAGCAGGGAGCCTGTGTCTCCCCCCACCACTTGCTTCTCTGCCTACTTGTGATCTCTCTCTGTGTGTCAAATAAATAAATAAAATCTTAAAAAAAAAAAGAATTTATCAGGATACTTGCTTACTCAGGTAAGGGCATCACTTATTATAGTGTAGCAGAGTAGGGTTCACTGTAGATATGTATACTTGGAAGGAGAGACTGGGTATGGTGTACCATTTGCCTTACCACTTCCTTCCTAAAGCCATCCTTATTAGTGACATCTTCATTGTCTCAGTAACTCAAGCTCAAAACATTGGAGCTTCTTTCAACATGTCCTTTTGGGGGACATACCGTATGTCATAGTATTATTAATTAAGGGCAAAGAACTGGGAGTAAGAAAGGTATGGAGTTGGATCCCACACACTAGTGTATATCTAACTCTACCACATAATGGTCACCATCTGTGACCTTGCACATATGTCTCTGAATCTCAGTTTAAACAACTGAAAACAAACATCGGTTATACTTACCTATAAGAGAGGCATTGCAGACTGTGAGGCAGTATTGAGTGCCCTGCACAGATGATGTAAAATGACCGTCTTACTGGTACCTGTGAAAAGTAACAAATTAACCTCTGAGAAGCAGATAAAATAGTACCTGGCACAAGGGCAGCACTTAAAGAAGTTATCTATAGTCCGTTTCCTTCTTCTGAATCTTCCTTAGTATTTTGCATAGTTGTATTTGGTCAGTGCATCTACATGGTTAGAGTTAGAAGGAATCTTGAAGGTCACCTAAGTCAAGCTTGGCAGCCATTTGGTAGATGTGTCCATGACAGACATTAATAATCAATTCCAGTACTTTTTCCTAAATTGCTGCAAGGTCAGAGTCCTTGTCAACACAGGATTTCAAGCAGCTTTACTAATGCATTAGAGTTCACTTTAGGGTAAAATCTGTTTACTCTTCTTGCCATTGGCTGAATTTCACCCTTGGTCCTTTGTCCTGTGTGTTGTCTTCCAAGAGACAGACCCTATACCTGGGTCTCTTCTAGGGAAGCCTCTCCTCTAGCCTTGCCTGGAATGATTTGCAATGCAAATTATGGGACGCCCTCAGCTGTCAGCTCTGACAGATAAGTAAAACTAAATAGTCTTGGTGGCCTTGACATAGCCAATCTTTCCACAAACCAAGTGACTGCCATTTCCTCATGCCCCCAGGTGTTATTATGCTATAAGGAAACAAATTTACCTTTAATTTTCTTTATTCTGAACTTATTCTAAACTACCTGTTTAACAATAACACTGTTTTACACAGCTTAATGAAGTATAATTGACATATAATAAGTTGCATAAAGTTAAAGTGTACAAGTTGATGAGTTTTTACATATGTATAACCCCATGAGACCATCACCACAATCAGGATAATGAACTTGTCACTCCCATGCCCCTTGGTAATCCCTCCTGTCTACCCTTCTCCCTCCACAAGCAACAGCTTATCTGCTTTCTGTCACTATTGATTATTGCACATTTCCCAGAGTTTTACATAAATGAATCATAGGGTATATAAGCTTTTGTTTTTGGTCTGGCTTCTTTCACTCGGAACAGTTATTTTGAGATACACCTGTGTTCTAGTCTGCATCAATAATTTCTTTTTTTTTTTTAATTTTTTAATTGCTGAGTAGTATTTCTTTGTATGAACTTATCACAATTTCAGTCCCAACATTTTATTGGACATATCTTAACTGGACACGTGCCCCTAGGTGGATATTTTAGATGAAAGCCTGTTCAGAGCCATATGTGCTCAAAGCTGGGGCTGGTGTTGGACTGAGAGGATAGTAAATTATAGTCCATGAAGAGTAATGGTTCCTGGCATGGCTCTCTCAGCTGCCAATATGAAGCACAATGTTTATTCTGAATTTCATTAGTTAAAATGTTTTTAAATATTTGTCAAAAGATTATTATGTTCTGCAGAGGTGTGACAGCTATCTTCACCACCATGGTGGAATGAGTGATTCAGAAAGGTATAGCTTGGTCTAAGTGAAGTTGGGCCATGTTAATGGGCTTCTGTTTTCTGTTACAGATCAACCTCAAGTTACTTGTGTTCTAAAGAAAAACAACTGAGAAGTCTCTGCAGAAATATAATTAATGCAAGTATTGCACCTGCTGAAATAATACATTTACTATGTTTTCTCAACTAATTGCAGACTATCCTTATTAAGCAATTATAGCAATTTACTGAACATCAGATTTCCAGCAGTACCTACACAGTACCAAGGACTTGCACAAAGCTTTTTCGTGTTTCTAACAGAATGATTGTGCGCTTTGGGGGGCTTTGTTCTCTAGTTAGGATTTGTCACTTTATGTTTCCCTGCAAAAATTAGAACATATATCAAGTCTGCAAGTTCTTCACCAGCTTTAAATGTTTTTGATTACAATGTTCCTTAGCTTTGAGGTAATTGGAGAGGGGGGGAAACTGTGAAAGGCCTAAATTTGGGCATGTTCAGAGAAGTACCCTTGAGAAGTGAGTGCACTTTCCAGACACATTGTCTCCCCCAGCTCTCCTGGGACTCCAACCATCAGAACACTGACTTCAAAGAGGAAAACAAGAAAATAGAAGAAAAACCCATACCTTCTGGGTGATCATTTCACAGTGATGAACTGGCTAATGAGGTCATCAATTCATTTAAGATTAGTTACTGAATAAAAAAATTAAAATACTGTGAATTGTACAGCTCATACATGAAAGAACTTGACAGATGCCTTCCAAGACTTGTCAATAATTCTAAAAATATGTATTATATTACTAATTATGAGCTATAAAGCTAAAAGATGTTTAAAATTAATAATACAACAAATTTTAATCAATCATGTTAGGAAAACAACTGGCTTGTCATCCTATTTTGGTTATAAGAAATGCTATTATGAAATCATTATCAGGGGAAGAGGAAACCAACCAGCATGCACCAAAAGAAATTATAATATAAAGGTTACCAGGCAGTGAGTTAATAGCAAAATTAAGCTGTTTTCCTGAAACTCATGATATTCATGGTACCTGTCAGGTTTTAAGATACATGATTTGTTGTTAGTTTCTTCTCTCATCAAAATAGATCTTTTATTTATTAAGGAAAATGCTCAAATTGGAGAAATTTCAGATCCCACAAAATCTGTACCACTGCTGGCTTTCAATCTCTTATTTTGCTAAAAGTAATGACATTAAATACTAAATTACACTCAAACAATGTAAACAATCTACTTGCACCAATTCATATAAGTATATTCTAACATGAATAGGAAAAAGATACCAGGAAGAAAGAACAATCCTTAACATAAGATTCATGAAAACAAAACAAAAATAAATGTACACTGCCCTCGTTTTCTCCTCATTGTGCTGGGAAACTACAACATAGATGATGTCTTCACATTCTGGGCAAATTTTCTCATGAGCATTATTGCTCATAAAGCAGAAGGCAAACACGGCACCCTACGCCTGGGGTGATCTGTCCTTATACCTGCCAACAGGCTTCAGGACCAGAGTCCCATCTGGCCCCAGCATGGCGCCAACTCAAGTCTGGTCTTGCATCCCTCCTTTTTAGGGGGACCCAGATGCAAGACCTTAGTGTTGGCATCCAGATCTTGCATTTTGGGCTTACAGAACAATAGCTCTTTCCTTCTGGTAAGGTACTTTTATGATCAAATAAGGACCCAGATCATCTCCAGGATTCCCAGCTGAAGAACTGAACTCTGCATCTAGCCCCATTTTAGTTTAGTACACAAGCTGATCAGTCAGTGTCCTTAGGGAGCCTCAGGAACTGATATGAGGCTATTATTTGCTTTAAATTCTTGGGTGCTGACAGTATGATCTAAGGGAGTGTGTACCCCAGTTACCATGTCTACTGTAGGGGCAGCTACAATAATTTGCCCTGGTCAGGGCTTTGTGTGGGAGATCAACTACCATGGGACCAGAATCCACCCTTTACAGGAAGCTCCCAGAGGTGGCTGGTTTTGCTAACCAGTGCAATGGATGAAAGGAAGGATCTCTGATTGGTGCTCTTGGTGCTTCTCAAGATGTTTGGGTTGTTTAGTGTATTGTGGACACCATGGCTTTGGTGGTTATGGTTTGCAAACCTATAGCCCTGGGGCTTCATAGATGGTCCTTAACCACCCTGATCCAGCGACTAGATAAGGAATTCTTAGTAGACATCCTGTAGATGATGCTCCAGATTCTCCATTTGGGAGCTGTATTTGCCTCGGATGAACTTTTATCCAAGGCATTTTCAGAACACTAGAAAAATCAGAAGTTGAGACACTCCTGGGTCCACTTACTCATAAGAATATGAGTAGGCAACCCTTAACTATCTTTAACAATAAGTCAGCATCTTTCAGTTCATAGTGAAATCTTGCTTATTCTTATAATATGGGAACTGTACTTGATTCTCCCCACTAGGACATTGTGGGCTATGGGCAGAGAAACTCAAAAGGTCCTGGTGGCTGTGCTGTTCCTACCAGCTGGGATGACACTTGTACTGTCATATGAGACATGGTCTCCAGAATGCTGAAATGTGACTATGCTGCTTACACCTATGAGCTACCTACCTGGCTGGATCCTCTTTGGCATCCAAGGCTGATGAGTATTTTGACAGAGTATTTTGCCCCAGGGGTAGGTATAGCCTCTGGTAATCCAATAGCTGCACACAGAACACCAAAGCTGAATGGATTAACCAGAACTACACACCTAGGTTGACAGTGTGCCCTCCCTAGGCCCAGTCACTAAAGGAAGGATGGATGGCAACAGACACCCTCTGTCTGGGATGCATGGGGTCTAGTCCTATGTCATGGCATTCATCTTTAGTAGGAAAATTTAAAAATAGTAACAGAGGTAATGACATTAGCTGTGATTTATTGAATATGGCATGTGGCCTTATTTAAGAGGTTCTCAGTGCAGTCTGAGAATCCGGGGACCCTTTCACGTGTCCATAAGATCTTTCTTTTCCCACCCACATACTTTGTAATGGCTGGCTTTGTGCACAGACTTCAACCAAAGCAACATCATTACTTTTTTTCTTTTTTTGAAAATGAAGCGATTTTTCATAAAAAATATGATATTTATATTATCACATAATGGGTTAGTATGACTATTTTAAGATAGATTGATATATCTTTAAAACATTTCTCAATGCAATTGTGAATCTGGGAAATATTGACAGATATAACCTATATAAGCAAAGCTCTTAGAGGTCCTCAAAGATTTTTAAGAATGAAAAAGGATCTTAAGCTGGACATATCTGTGTACTGAATGCTGTAGAGAGCTCCCTATGCTCCAAGATTTCTGCATATCTCCTTTCCCTGTGAGGTTTCTGAAGCTCTCAGCACAGAGTCTACTGAATAGTGACATTCAATATATAGATCAGGTGTCATTATTTGTTGCTGTTTCTTCACACTATTCACTGATGAGGTGGTTCCCATCAGAGTGAGCAGAATAAGAAACAGTCACAGAGAACCCAACTAACATCCAAAGTCATTCATGGTGTGTCCTTGAATGTCATTCATTCCATTCAAGGGATGGAACTGAGATTCCAACCTCAGCTTGTCTTACTCTAAAGGTGATATAGAACCACTATTTTATAATTGGACAAATCTCTCTAATCCATGAAGCTTTTAGCCCAGAAATGTAGAATTATCTACATACTGTAGTGGCATGTTTTAACACATAAACATATACACAATAAGTAACAAGGATGTGAACTCTAATTAAAGAGACTAAACTTATAATTTGTCCTGGGAACGCAAACATATGCTAGGTGCTATTTTTGTACAATACACACTTCATGTGGCTTTTGGTAAGATATTTAAGGTCAGGGCTGAATGGTGAAGAATTATGGATGTGAACTGAGGGCAGGAGATTAGGTTTTTGTTCTATCAAGTGAAATATGAAATTGAAAAGTTCTTTAAGGATACAACAGCTTTACTGGGTAGAATATTATAGAACAAAAAGGTCAACACCAGGTATGGATATTGATTTCTTGCATCCAACATGTGGAGGGATGGGAAATAATTCATAGAGCGAAATATCTACATTCATCTCTAAGGGCATAGCAGTTGATTAAAAAAATAAGTCAAGATGGCCCGATTATTTGTATTACCGGGAGTCACTTAAAGGATGGGTGAACCCAGGAAAAACCTGGCTAGAAATTTCTTAGTTTCAGTAGTAGCAGCAGTAATTTTGTCCTGTCTTTGTCTCTTGGCCTCTTTAGAAGAATGATAAGTCAGGAGAAAAACAAACTTGTCATAGCGCTTATTTTTATGGGAGTAGGGATATGATGCCCAACACCTCCACCTCCAAGGGCAGATTGTATGCCAAAGGGTAAAGAATAAAACAGAGATGAAGAGGCAGCGGTATGGGTCTAGAAGTTGCCTAAGATACTCCGTTCATCTGGGAGTGAGTTTACTCAAAACTGGGGCCCATGGTCATGGAGGAGCTGAGGTAGGCAGTTAGTGTAAAGGCATGTGTTGCTCCTCCCTAAGAAATGGTCATGTGTGAGGCCAATTGCCTTCAGGCAGAGTGGGGGTCTCTATACATAATTAGTGGGTTTGTCGTGTGTTCAAACGTACATATATACATACATGTATACTTGCATACACACATACACAATTGAAAGAGAAAAGAATTTCAGAGCAAAGTATCCCCCAGGAGAGGTCTGGAAGGAAAAACACTCTTCCTGGGTTGTCTGTTCTCTTCACAGTGTTCAAAGAAAGGGTGAACACTGAGCATATATCATCCTCCACAGCCTGACTCTGGTCCCAAAGCAAACCTGTCATGACTATGCCAGACCCCAGATCTGGGGATCCAAGCGTATAGACTGTTGGCACAACTGTGTGTATGTTCTTGTGACATATATAA
Source organism: Lontra canadensis (assembly GCF_010015895.1). Classification (NCBI taxonomy): domain Eukaryota; kingdom Metazoa; phylum Chordata; class Mammalia; order Carnivora; family Mustelidae; genus Lontra; species Lontra canadensis. The sequence goes on along the minus strand of NW_022631010.1, from coordinate 25,831,922 downwards.
CAAAGACTCTTCCTGCTTCTGTATTGACTGACACATTCAAATGGATCCATCAGACATAAAATTCATGTGAAACTTACAGAGGAAACTTACAGAACTTTCTGGAACCCTTCAGTGGAGAGAGGATTAAAAGGCAGTTAATAGTAACTGTTAGATTGTTCTCAATAATTAAGAGTCTCTCTCTCTCTTTTTTCCCCTTTGCTTGTTTTGTTTCTTAAATTCCATATATGAGTAAAATCATATGGCATTTGTTTTACTTAGCATTATACTCTCAAGTTCCAACCATGTCATTGAAATGGCAAGATTTCATTCTTTTTTAATGGCTGAATAACATCCCATTTTGTGTGTGTGTGTGTGTGTGTGTGTGTGTGTGTGTGTGTGTATCACATACTCTTTATCCATTCATCAGTCGATGGACAGCAGAGCACCAGGTGTTGCATGGAACTTTTGAATCATGATATTGTACACCTGAAATTAATATAACACTCTGTGAACAAACTGTGCTTAAAATAAAAACTTAAAAAAAAAATAAAGCAATCAATGTGTGGCGTGTGGGTGAAGCGCCTCTATGGAGATACTTCTTTGGAGAGGTTGGCTGACCATCAACTGCCACTACTGTGTCCCCACCCCCAGGAAACCACTGGAGAGTTTGAAATATGTTTCTTGCTGCCTAGTGACACCAGTGGTCTGTCTGGAAAATCCACCAGGTTTTAGATGGCTCATAGCTTTTGTGACAAGGGCCAGGAGCCAGATGCCTCATGGGACATCATCTGAGATTGTTGTGGCAAAGGGTAGGGTGTGTGTGCTTCCTGAGATCCAGCCAAGGGCTCTGCATGAGAGGGAGTAAACATGGAGCATTGAGGGTCTTGTCTGGAGGGTTCCCACCTGAGTCCAGGTGGGAACATGCAGGACCCAAGAGGACATGCAGGACCACATGCAGGACCAAGAGGAAATGCAGGATCAAGAGGACAACACCCTGGGAACACATGAAGACATCAGAAGCAGCCAGCCAAGAAAAATGCCTCCGTTTCATCTTGGGGACTCCAGAGGAAACAGGGCCAGCAAAAGAAAGAAATACTTGAGGGGTGCCTGGGTGGCTCAGTTGTTGAGCATCTGCCTTTGGCTTGGGTCATGATCCCAGGGTCCTGGGATCAACCCCAGTCGATCCCTGCTCAGCAGAAAGCCTGTTTCTCCCTCTCCCATTCACCTGCTTGAGTTCCCTCTTTCACTGTGTCTCTCTTTATCAAATGAATAAATAAAATCTTAAAAAAAAAAAAAAAAGAAAGAAAGAAAGAAAGAAAGAAAGAAAGAAAGAAAGAAAGAAAGAAAATAAAAGAAAAAGAATTCCTGAAATATCTGCCAGGACCAGAAAGCTTGAAATCAGCTAAATTTGATAAAAATCAATGGGGAGTTTTGACTTCTACCTTGGACTGAATGTTCTAATTTCTGAAATGAGCTTTGTTTGTGGCTAAAATAACCCTAGACTTTATAATACAAAGGGTCAGCTGAAAATCCCTGGACTGGTGAGAGGTTTTACCTAAGAGTAAATGAATATTACCCCTACTGAGAAGAATCTGAGAAGACAGGGGGATGGGGAGAAGTATGGTTTGGATTACAGCTCCTTCAAGGCTTCCAGCTTGTTCAAAATCCTGGTTTTACTTTAATTTCTAAAACAACCAACAGACAAACCAGCAAATCTGGGCACTCAAAGATGTGTTTACTGCTTTAATTTAGGTTATTTTTCATTAACCTTCTGATATTTTAGGCATCTGTTTTTAACCTTCTTTCTGTACTTTTATTATTATTATTATTAAAATATTAAAAAATCATGTCCTTTTAATCTCTTCTGACTTTGGCTTAATCACTTTTATTTTTCATACCTCAGTTTTCTATCTTTTTAAGTTATCTTTTAAAACCATAATTATATACATATGTGTGTGTGTATATATAATTTTAATTTCTTTTCAATCCCAGAATTCATTGTTTATGTACCACAACCAGTGCTCCATGCAATACGTACCCTCCATAATACCCATCACCTGGGTCCCCCAACATCCCACCTCCCACCCCTCCAAAACCCTCAGGTTGTTTTTCAGAGTCCGTAGTCTCTCATGGTTCATCTCACCTCCAATTTCCCCCAACTCACTTCTCCTATCCATCTCCCCATGTCCTCCATGTTATTTCTTATGCTCCACAATAAGTGAAACCATATGATAATTGACTCTCTTTGCTTGACTTATTTCACTCAGCATAATCTCTTCCAGTCTTGTCCATCTTGATACAAAAGTTGGGTATTCATCCTCTCTGATGGAGGCATAATACTCCATAGTGTATATGGACCACAACTTCCTTATCCATTCATCCGTTGAAGGGCATCTTGGTTCTTTCCACAGTTTGGTGACTATGGGCATTGCTATCAACATTGGGGTACAGATGGCCCTTCTTTTCACTACATTTGTATCTTTAGGGTAAATACCCAGTAGTGCAAGTAGGGTCATAGGGAAGCTCTATTTTTAATTTCTTAAGGAATCTCCATACTGTTCTCCAAAGTGGCTGCACCAACCTGCATTCCCACCAACAGTGTTACCTTTTAGTTTTATTTATAATTTTCGTCTATGGTTTGCTTTTATTTTATTTGCAAGCTATGGGCTTTGCTGTGAAGTGCCAGGCAGAGGATGGGGGGCAGAGTTTGAAGAGACAGGACTTCAGAGAAAAGAGAGTGGGCCTATTTTTTTTCCTGTTAGCCACTCCTAAAGAGAGCCTGCTGGGATACTTAGCGGTAATGTGACCCCTGGATGAGTTTTTTTTACAATCCCAATGTGTCCAGCTTAAAGGATGATGAGAGAAGATCTGCAGGTCTTAGAACTCTGCCTCTGCCAGTTATTAACTGAGCAGCACTGGGTGGTAATTGAGACATAGTGAAGCTAAGCTTAATTTTCTTATACAGAAATTGAAGGACGTAACACCCACTTCACAGGGATGTTGTGAAGCACAGGACTGTTGTGGGCATAGGCTAAACAATCAATTATTATATGTCTGAACAATAGTGGCAACATTGTGAAAGTGCAAAGCTCTACATACATGCTTACCTGAATATATTTCTTCTAATCTCTGTAGAAATGCAAACAAGAGCTTCAACACATTTACTCTATATATTAACCTTTAACTGAGACTTTGGGTGAGATTAAGGGCACCACCTTGGACTGACAGGGAAGGTGTAAAATTAAAATGAGATCCCTGGGGCACCTGGGTGGCTCAGTCAGTTAAATATCTGACTCTTGATTTCTGCTCAGGTCATGATCTCAGGGTTGTGAGATTAAGCCCCACATCAGGCTCTGTGCTGGGTGTGGACCCTGCTTAAGATTCTCCCTCTCTCTCCTTCCCTCTCATTAATTAATTAATTAGTTAGTTAATTAATCCCTACAAGCAGTGACCTGGTGAACCTATTTATTCAATCATTAAAGAAAACAGTCTACATGACAAGGTCTGATCTACCTTGTGCTGAGAATTTACTCTTGAAAGAGCAGGCATGATCTTGGTTTCTGCTCTTGTGGAACCTGTGGGTCACAGAGTATGATCAGCTCTGGGAGAAGGAAATGGTGGGATTAGCAGACAGTCATCCTACATTTAAGGACTCTTTCTTTCCTTTTTATAACTTTGTGCTGTCTGCTTCAAGGGCACTTACACCAAATGAAGGGACAATTCCATAGCATGATACATCATACTTGGCCTGGAAGTGCTATTCCTGCACATTTTCCTAGACTGTCATGACTTTCCTGGTGGTCTACCTCCTCTGGTCATGATGGATCAGGAAGGATATGGGGCCCCACTTAGATATCCTTGCCTCCCCCCCTCAATCCCTCACCCACCCAACTTTCTCTCTTTCTGTGTACTTAGGGGCAACTCAAGTTTAGGGAGGGTGCCTGACCTACCTGGGTCTCTGCACTTACCTTTGACCTGCAGTGCATCCTTTCCTTTTCATCCTCATCAGCAAGGAGGGTTACTAATGCCTCAGGCCACTGGAACATCTCCAATGTCATATTTTAAGTTCTCTCTACCAGTGGTTCATCACAAATTCCCCTGCTTGATATATAAGAAATCCCTTTTCTCTTTCTATAGTTGGCCTTCAAGTCTATGATTTCAGTAGACTAGAGACTTCAAAAAAATCTAATTGCATAACCAACACTGATCAATGACTATATTGTTTTTTTGATTAATATCCACTCTTATGCTGAAACTATGAAATTCATTCATTCAGTGGTGGAGGAGCCATAGTGCATTTATACAATAAAGCATATGAAAAACACATAGGTGTTTACAATTTCGACAATACTGTATCCATTGCATAACATAAAAGCTAAAATAGCAGAAAATGGAATTGTTAGCTGAAACTCAGAGATTGAAAATATGTAAATACAGATTCAGTATGTGAGGGAAGAAAAATAGATTAAAAAAAACTCTCCAGAAATAGCTTTGAAAATCTTAGGGAATAAATGTAATAATAGTTTTAGAAAAATATCAAACAAAAGCAATAAACTGAAAAAAATAAACAACACAATAAATCTTCAAAAAAGATATGGTTAAAGATGTTGTGCCTAGAACAACACCTTTGAAGAATTGAGAAGTTGAAGAAGTTGAGAAGTTCAAAAAGAGAAAGACACATCTACCAGGATTTTGACACCCAGGAAAGACTGAAGGAATCAGTGTCTTTGTGGTTGATAAAACAGCACCTTCCTTGTCATAGTAAGGTCAAGTTGATAAGAGAACCAAGTGTTCCAGGAGGTTGCACACCTACAGATTAGAGAATTTTTGCAAGACTCCTGCTGTTAAACAGCAGAGTGCGAGCTGTGTCTATACAGAGACCAGATAGCTGGATATGGCAGAAAGGCTAAGCCCTCCAAAGCCTTGAGTTCTTGACCAGGTTTCCCCTAAAAAGAGCTGAGTAATGCTGGTATAGTCTTCCTGTCTCTGAGTCAACCTGTTCCTATCTGCGCATCTATTGATGGGCATGATAAGTCTGCCAAACTAACAGTGCTAACAGTGTTTAATGAGGATTAACTGGGATCATGAGGAAATGCTTTGCAAAATCCATGTACATGGAGTTAATTGGAGCACCGGGACCCAGGCACGTCAGTAAAGAGGGAAATGTCTTTATACTTGGATCAAGAAATGGTATTTGGTTACTCCTGCCCTGATTTTCCCTTTAGGACCAAGCAGCGAGGAACACCCAGTATTGCTGCTGAGATAGGCAGGGCAGGGTGCACTGATAGGAGGTGACCAGGCAGATGGAGAGGCTGGGTGTGTCACTACCAGCTATTAATGGCTGACAGAGGGGTGAAGCCTGCAAAGGAGGAATATATATCTTAAAAATAATAAGGGGAAGCTAATAAATACTAAGACTGTGGCTACTTGAAACCAAGAAATGGTGTGAGAAAGATTAGAGCCTCCTGATGATGATTGAAAAGGTTCTCTGCCAGAGCATTAGTCTGGATGACCAGGTACAGAGCTGACATGAGGCTGGAACCCACTATGTGGCAAATAGTCAAAGGTCCAAAAAAATGCAAAGATAGGAATGTACCTGTTTCACAAGAAGTTCATATGCAATGCTCAGCAATATTGGTGATTTTGGTGGTAGCAGTAGTACATAAGGAAATACATGTTAGAAAAAGACAACGGGCCTAAAATGTATTCACTTATGGTCAGCTCATTACCAAACCAAGAATTAATTACAGCTTTGCCTTTCCTAGCAATGGACTCTTAAAACAGTCCATCAGGAATTGCCTGATCAGCACTAGCTAGGTAATCTGCCTTACAGAACCCTGCCATCCCCTAAAGGAAAATGACCAAGCAATAACCAATCCACTTTTTTGCCCAGTGTAACTTCCTTGTTCCTGCTCACCTCTGCTTATTAAAACCTTTTATATCTTACAACTCATCAGGGCTCCTTTCTATCTGCTTGATTATATGCTGCTTGATTCATGAATCATTGAATAAAGCCAATGAGATCCTTAGAATTTACTCAGCAATTTTTTTAACAGATTTAATATGCAAAAGCCTTTATTTTTGAAACTTTGCAATTCAGTCAAAAGCATAAATGTGAAAAAAAAAAACAACTAAAAAAGGCTATAAAAAACAAGAACTCCAACATTATTGTTAGTGCTTCTGCTAACAAATTTTGAACCTGTTTGTGGATAAGTTGTATTCAAGGTTCTCAGTGTAGCTGAGTAGGTATGAGATATTCATGGTATATTCCAGTTTGTTTTTATTTAAGCTGGGCTACCTTCCTACTTACTCATTTATAACCAACACTCTTGGCATCTGGGTAATACCATGCTTTCTACAAAATCAGTGAGACTGTTAGGCATGAATAAAATGCAACCTATGTATACATTTTTGTAGAATTTCAGAAAATTTGGGCTGTGAGGGAGGAAAAAAAATTACTCAGCCCTTCAAGATTCTTCTAACTGGACTAAGAATCAAATTGACATGAAACAAATTAACAGGAAAAAAAAAACCTTAATTTTGTATGCATGGGAAATCCACACAGACATGGGAATTCCAAAGATAAGCAAACTGAGGTATATATGTCATCCTGAATTAAGGAGAAGAGAGTAGAAAGGTTTAGAGCTTCAAAAGAAAATACTGCAATTCATAGGAAGATGAGAGTAGATGTTTGATAAACACATGTTTGCTGCACAGAAGCAATAGGACAAAGAGAGACTTTGATCAAACAAGCCTTGCTAGGTTCCTCCGTTTACCATGCCTGGTTCATAGTATAATGTAGTTGTCTGTGGTGCTAGCTCTCTTCCTGGAGCAGGTCAGTCTAAATTCTTTTATGCAGTTGTGGGGATGAGGTTGCAGCTTCTTTCTGAGTCTTTGAGCCTGATTGTTTTTTAGCTCAGCACAATCTGCATGTCAAAGTGGAGAGGTCTGCCCTTGGCCTTTATAGGGACAATGAGGAATCCAGGGCTATGTTCTTCTATCATTTTTCCATTTCACAAGTCAAGTCAATCCTTCAAAATGCACCCAGAGGCCTTGTGCTCTTTTCATTTCTTTAAGGCTATTTTCTGTCAAGAGCTAATTCCCAAGGATGTTTTTAACATGCCAAAAATACAGCAGTTTTATTAGCCATTGAATATATGTGCTTGCTGTGGAAAATTGTTAACAGAGCAATTATTCCTTCACATAGTTGTTTTCACTCTTCCGGTGTCTAATGTGAGTCTCAGAACCCCTATGATGTCCAGGACAAGCCTCATATGTCATCACTATTCGGCATCTGGTCAACTTTTCCTCATTTACATTTCCCCCAGGGGAGTCTGAGTGGTCATCTCCTTATGGAGTCTATGGCAAAACTCCTTCATGCCTCCCCACATGGTTCTGATTCATTAAAGTCCTGTCCAGCTTCAGAAAGTCCTTTTTTATTGAAAGGATATGGCTAAGCTCTCTTTGTGTCACAATCCGTTTTTCAATTTATTTCAGTAAGGCAGTACAGTTAAAATGTATTTGTGTCATGGCTTGTTAGCAAGTACAAAAGGATACATCTTAGCCGAAGTGGTGAATTAAAGACTTAACACAAAGGCTAAAATTTGATATGTTTCAAGCTGTACAGTAGAATACATTTGCTAACATTGTATAGTAAAGAATTTTGTAAAGAAGACAGAAAAAGAGCACACCATAAGACAAAACCAAGAAACAGACTCTTAACTATAGAGCACAAACTGATGGTTACCAGAGAGGAGGGGAGTAGGGGATGACTCAAGCAGGCAGTGGGGATTAAAGAGTCCACTTGTCTTGAGCACTAGGTGATGTAATGTGATGTTCCTTACATCAGTATATTGTATACCTGAGACTAATATTACACCACATGTTAACTAACTGGAATGAAAAATAAAAGAGCAAACCATAGAAAAACCATTGTTAAGTTAGACTGCATTAAAATTAAGAACATCTATTCTTCTAATGACCCCATAAACAAAGACATAATCTCTCTTTTCAGGAAGTTTATATTCTACAGGGCAGGAGATAAACATAAACCAACAAACAAAAATAGGAATCATCTATATGCAGAAAATGACTTGTGCTGTAAGGATATCTAATGGGAAGGTGGCATAGGGAAACATCAAAGGGATACAGGATGGGGTGAGTTTTCTCTCATATACCCTTCTAGGTTATCTTTTCTGCTTGAATCAATCTGGGACTTCAGGCTTTCTCTGAATGTTGACATTGAGTCAGAAACCTTCCTAGGTTACTTTTATTTGGTAATCTCATCACTGTAACCTAGAGCAGCTGCTTCATAAGCATTTGTCTTTTGGATTATTATTTTGCCTTCCTTTCCTGATTCAGTTTCCTTGTTGGTTTGCTAAGTTTCTAGATGAAAACAAGGAAAATGCTACCCATCCACTCTCCACATTTTTTTCCCTCCACAAAGAAAATCAATATCCTGACTCCTTTGACTATAGCCCAGTGTTTGTAAACTTTCTATACATGGGATTATTTGATGTGTATTTTTTGTAAGATTTTATTTATTTGAAAGAGAGAGGGAGAAAGAGAAAGAGAAAGAGAAAGAGAAAGATAACAGTGGGAGGATCAGAGGGAGAGGGAGAGAGGATCCCAAGCAGTCTTGCCTTTGAGCTCAGAGCCTGACATTGGGCTTGATCTCATAACCTTGGGATCATGACCTGAGCCAAACTAGGAATCAAACACTTAACTGACGGAGACACCCAGTGATGAATCTGGCTTCATTATATCTGTGAAGTTTATCTAGTTGTTGCATATATTGCTAATATATTCTATTAGCTATGCCAGCATTCTTCTGTATGAATAAACCATATTTTTAAATTAATTCCACTCTTGATGTATAAGTGCATTTTCCCCAATTTCTTGTTATTAAGAATACTGCTATAAACATTATTTTTCAAGTCATAAAGACCTAACAAATAAATCTCTGTGCTATGAGGTATATGCAAGTTTAGAGTAAATAAATACTGTTCACCAGTTTTCCAAAATGTTGACCAATTTGCATTCACAAGCGGTATGAGTTCTTGATCTGCACCTTCTCACAAACACATGGTGTGATTCAGATATTAGCTGTGTTTCATTTTGGCTATTCTTGTATATGTCTAATGACATCTCATTTTTCTTTAGGTCTGCATTTCCCTTAGGACTATCGTTATCAGCATTCTGGATAATTTCTTTTATCAAGTGCTTGCTCAAGTCTTTCAATCATTTTTTGTCTGTCTTTTTTATTAATTTATAGAAGTTTTTAGTCCACTTTCTTGGCCTCATTCTTCCACTCTGCAGTTTGCCTTTTCACCCATTTTATGGTGTTTTGATGAACAAACTGCTAAAGAAACAGTCTAATTTAATGATCCTTTCTTTTATTGCTGGTAAAGGTTTTTGTTCATGTTTTAAAAATCCTTCCCTCACTCAAGTGATCAAAATATTCTTTTACATTAACTTCTAGAAGCTTTCTGTTTTTCCAGGTTATTTTTTAAAGAGAGGGAATATTATTTTTTTCCTTTCTGTAAGTATGTGTATCTATCTTGAACATAAGAAGACAGAAAATGGAAAAGAAATGTTTATGCTCTATATGCTGCGCACTCCTGGAAACAACAGCTAAGATTAGAGCTCAACTGAAACCATTGCATAAACTATTGTTCAGGCACATTTTGAAAACCAAAGTGGAAATATGTTAAGAAGTAGAGAGCTCTCAGTATTTTACAAAAAGAGCAGTGAAATAAGTTACTTCAGAAATAGAAAGACCAGTCAGCATATCATCAAGATAATCTCTAGGCAACCAAAATCAGTCAACTTAAAGCATGCCTTACGTTAGAAAAGCTGAGAGCTTTGCTTATCAAAACTGAACAGAGCCCTGACAAGTGTGCTGGCACTTGTGAAAAAAAATGCTTTTCAAAACATGTGTATATACACATACACCATGGTCTATTGTCAGAGTTTCTTCTAAGTTATTTTTTCTTTTTTGTTACACAAAACAAGGAGGTAGACCAGACAAAGAAGCTAGCTTTCCTGTCTCATTATTTCTGTCTACATTCTACATTTGACATACTGTGTCTATAAGTATCCAAGATTGTTTTCCTTCTGAAGTAAATATGTAGGCAAGGGTTTGGTTGTAAACAGATAACTTGGCTGGGGATCCCAAGAAGTTTTTGCAGGGATGAGGACAAGTGAGACAGGGATGGGAAGCCAACTGATAATGGTACATTATCCAGAAAGTTATAGCTGTGAGCCCCTGAAGCTTAATTCTTCTTGGAAAATTTAGGAATCAGTGTCGAACATGAGTTCCACATCTCAGAGTTATTTTCTCTGAGGGACATAAGGGCTGAGGCATCTATCCACCAAATCCCTCAGTCATGAGGGGAGGGCTGCTGAGGGGAAGGCATTGATTCTCCCACAGTTTTTGCTTGCCTTGGGCACAGGTGACTGGCTACCAGAGAAAGTCCTTTGACCTCTAGAAGTCTGGCTGCCATGCTCCTTAGTGGCAAATCCTGTGGGGACCTGGTGATACTAGATCATCTGCTGAAGGAAAGGGATCTGTGGAGAAATGGATGAGGCTACTAGAAGGACCGTTATCTACCTTAGAGCCCCTTTGTGATGACCCACAACAGAGGCAGATCATGAACTTGCCACACAAAGAAAGAGCATCATGGGTGGGGTGTTTTTCAGAGAGATTTCTGCTGGACTATGAATTTTGTCAGAGCCCAGGTGACAAGAGCCTCTTCAGGACAGCCTCCAGGCAAGCTCTCCAGGTGGGCTTCTGAGGTCACAGCTAGGTATAAGTCCTGAGAGATGGAGGGCTTCAGCTCTAAGTGGCCAAGGTATAAGCCTATAATAGGTAAAATCCTTTACAACAGAATAAACCACTGTCTGATGCACCAACTGGATTAACATGAGAGACAAAATGTTTGAGTGGAAAATAACCCTGCACATAAAGGACTACACAGTATATGACTCAATTTATTTTAAGTTCATAAGAATCAAGCAATATGGATAGAAGTCAGAATTACTTTAAAAGGACAAGGATAGTGTGCAGGAAGGGTCTTATTTAATTTGTATATTCAGCAAAAAAAAAAAAAAAAAAAAAGGAAGAAATAAAAATAAACCCAAAAACAAGTGTTTATGAAGTAAAATCATGGCCTTTCCATCCCTCTCCCCAGAGTGCCTGTTGCACTCGGGCAGTAAGGATCAAGGAAGCAAACAAACGTAAGTTGCAAGTGCATTGATCTGGGTGTGAAGGAGCTGGGACTCAGTCCCAAATCTCTCACAGTCTCCTTCTCTTCCCAGACAAGCACCACTACTTCCCTGGGAGCTGGCTATGAGTCAGGCAAACCAGGAGGGACACCCGGAGAATTCTCATGACTCTGTTCATGTATCAGATCCAAAGATGGCTTCTGTCAATCCCTTTAGTTCCTTCCACCAACAAGGAGGTCCTTTCCCCTCCCAATCCCACCACCAATGGAGGCTAGCCTGTGACTTGCCTTGACTAACAGAATCTCATAGAAAGGACACCTGCTTGCTCTGGCATCAGCCCTGAGAACCCTGGAAGCAATTACTTCCATCTCCATAATCTGTGGGGAAACCAACCACTGTGCTTGAAGTGTGCTCTGACTAGACTTCTGAGGGACGAGACACTTCGAGGAAAGAAAAAGACCCATGAAGGACCAGGAAGGTGGCAGTCACCTGAGTAGAGTCTTCTTGGGCCCTCTAGGCCAGACAGCTACTAAATACAACCAAGTGAGTGGTCCAAGCTGATGCCATAAGGAGAGAACTGCCAAGCCAAGTCCTGCCTGAGTTACTGACCCACTGAATTATGTGGAACAACACATTGTTCCTGTGTTAATCCTCCAAGTTCTATAGCGGATTGTGATACAGTACATAAATTGGAAAAATGACAAAATATAGAGGCAAAGTATATGTAGGCACACCCTAGAGATACTGTGGGCTTAGTTCCAGACTACTGTGTTGAAGTAAATACTGCAGTGGAGAGAGTCAGATGAACTGTTTGGTTTCCCAGTGCATATAAATGTTATATTGCACTATACTATAGTCCATTAAGTGTGCAATAAATAGCATTATGTCTAAAACTGAAATGTATATACCTTAATTAAAAAAATACTTTATTGCTAAAAACTGCTAACCATCATCTGGGTTTCCAGCAAGTTGTAATTGCTGATCACAGATCACCATAACAAATATAAGAATAAACTAAAAAGTTTAAAATACTCCGAGAATTAACAAAATGTGACACAAAGACAAAGTGAGTAATTGCTGTTGGAAAAATGATGTCAATGGACTTCCTCGATGCAGGGTTACCACAGACCTTCAATTTGTAAAAAACACAGTGTCTCTGAAGCACTGTAAAGCAAAATGCAAGAAAAAGAAGTATGCCTGTATCTACTATTCATTATACTCCTAATTTGCTTCTTCTAACACTGGTCATTCTAGCTCGCTTTTGGGGTACTCCCAGATGGGCCCATTTCTTTCCACTATTATCCTTCTGGTCTTTGAGGCTAATTCACCTCCAGTTCTGCCTCAGAAAAAAGGGCAATAGACTGTGCTCAGTGGTCTATTGGCCAAGACACATAGATTTTGTCTTTATTAAACCTCCCAGTGTCCTGGGGTCTCAGCTTCCATTCCTCTAATGCCTCTTCAGCCAACTTGCTGTGTAGAGCTGGCCCCTCCACCAGTTACACTCCATAACTCTTGAAAGGAGGGCCCTGAGTATCTTAACTCTGGAGGTCACTGGTTACACCTACATTTCCTTCTCCCACTGCTTCCCTCAGACAACTGGCAACTATTTCATAACAGGCACTGAGTAGACGTCTGTTAATTAAAAAAAATAAATGCTTAAGACACATAGAAGAGTTCCTTGCATATGGTTGTTGGCATATACATATGGAAAACATTAAAAATAAAACTTGTCCCTCAACAACACCAAAAAAATGTCCCTATTTCTCTCTATGAAGCTATGTTAATGTTACTCTCTGTCTTGAAATGTTTTTTCTTTCCACTATTTGCATATTTAAAAGCTTCTCATGCTTAAAACTAGACCTAAAATGACCCATTCTCATAAAACTATCTCAATTTTCTAGCTGGAAGTTATTTCTCTCCTTTTAACTTCCCTGAGCTTTGTATCTGCACGGTTTGAAAATCACCCATTTATGTTTTTCTACATTCAGGCAGTTCACTCATTAATTTACTTGTTCATTCATTCAACACATACTTATTAAGTGCTTAATATGTGCCAGGCACTTCCATTCACGGTTACTTTTCAATGCATGAAAACATTAAAGAGGCCTTTGTTATAACTTCAGAAGTATTAAAATTCACCAAATTGGCCAAGGAAAATGTCAGCAAGCTATAGTCCAACCACTCAAGGGCACCCTCTGTTCCCCAGACAACTTCAGCTCCTTTATTTCTACTGTTCTCTTAGCCCAGAATGTCCTTGCCCCACCATGCTTCCCGTCCCCCTCCTCTGTGCCCTGCTCTCCCTCCTCTGTGCCCTGCATTGCTTCCTGAGAAATTTTTCTTCTGGAGGACCACCTCTAATGCCATTTTCTCTCTGATGACTTTCTTAATACTAGTTGTTTTACAACTGAATACCTTGTTGGCATATCATATTTTGTACTGATATTTAGGAGGGCATCACTTTCTGTCTTGTGGGCCCTTCCCCAGGAATCTCTCAAGGTTTGCTACTTGGATTTTAGATTCTTATAGAGAAGTGCAAGGCTTTCAGCTTTCAGGTCTCCCTTCACACCTTTTCTTAACTAAATCTAAGATGTAGTATTTTTAAAAAGTAAAGCTAGAAGAGATAAGAGAATCAATACACACTCACTGGAAGGACACAAATGGAAAAGAGAGTAGTCCACATTAAAAGTTGGCAAGAAAGCAGAAGTTGGCAAGAATGGGACTCTCCTCCATTGCCAGTGAGAATGCAAAATGGTACAGCTGCTTTAGAAAAGAAATTGGTTATTTCTTATAAAACTAAATTTATGCCTACCATAAAACTCAGTCCTTCTACTCCTTGGTAATTACAGAAAGGAAATGAAAGAATATACTCAAATGTACTCAAATATACTCAAATAGTCCCAAACTGGAGACAACCCACAATTCATCAACTAGTGAATGAGTAAACAGATTGCACATCCATACAATGGAATCTTTCTTGGCAATAACAAGGGGTACAACTACTGACATGCACAACAACACAAGAATGCGCATGTCACATGATTCCATGTATATGAAATTGTGAGTTGGGGGAAACTGGAGGGGGAGATGAACCATGAGAGACTCTGAGAAACAAACTGAGGGTTTGGGAGGGGAAAGGGGGGGTTGGGTGAACCAGGTGGTCGGTATTATGGAGGGCATGTATTACAAGGCGCACTGGGTGTGGTGCATAAACAATGAATTCTGGAACATGGAAAAGAAATAAAAAAGAAAAAAAAGAATGATAAAAAATGTAAGTCTAATCTATAGTGGAAATAAAATGAGATATGTTGTTACCTGGGCTTGGGAGTAGGGAGGGAATTAACTGCAAAGTGGCAAAAAAACATTTTGGGATGATGAATAGGTCCTGTATCTTGACTGTGTGGTGGTGGGTACACAGATACCATTAGTTTAAACTCATCAAGCTATTTCTTTAAAATGAGGGCTTTTTATTCTGTGTAAATGTTACCTCAATACAGTTGATTTAAAGAAAGTGCCTTGGGTGGGGTTGCCATTTTGCAGACTCTCAGCTCAATTACCTGCAGACTCTCAGCTGAATAACCTGTGACTTAATGGAGCTCCAGAGAACCTGGGATTTGAGGGCAAAATAGAACTAAATATACTGTCCTGGTCTATGCTAGGTCCTCATTTAATTCTTACAACTGCCTTGTGAGGTGTTCCAGAGTAGAATCTGAAGTTAAGAGTTTCAGTATCTATTCTACATTGAATAAGTAGTATATTCAGCATTCTTTTTAGTATGTTTTACTTAAATTCAACTAATTAACATACAGTATATTACTAGTTTCAAAGGTAGAGGTCAGTGATTGCATATAACACCAGTGCTCTTTATATCATGTGCCTATCTTAATGCCCATCACCCAGTTACCCCAATCCCCACCCACCACCCCTCCAGCAAACTTCAGTTTGTTTCCTATAGTGAAGAGTCTTTTATGGTTTTTCTCCCTCTCTGATTTTGCCTTATTTCATTTTTCCTTCCCCTTTTCTATGATCCTGTTTTGTTCCTTAAATTCCACATATGAGGAAAATCATATGATAATTATCTTTCTCTGATTGACTTATAAGTGGATTTAAAAGATGTGATATGCCTGTCTATCTATTTATCACCTATCATCTGTCTATATATCTATCATCTATCATCTGTCTATATCTACATACACACAATGGGATATTACTCAGTCATCAAAAGAAATGAAATCTTACCATTTGCAACGATGTGGAAGGAGAGAGTATCATGCTAACTAAAATAAGCCAATAAGTGTATTCAGGTTTTATTTTTTTTTAAGATTTTATTTATTTATTTGACAGAGAGAGAGAGCACAAGTAGGCAGAGAGGCAGGCAGAGAGCGGGGAAGCAGACTCCCTGCTGAGAAGAGAGCCCAATGCGGGGCTCAATCCCAGGACCCTGAGAACATAACCTGAGCCGAAGGCAGAGGCTTAACCTACTGAGCCACCCAGGCGCCCCTATATTCAGGTTTTATACCAAGAGTTTGCTCCAACACAAATCTCTTGCTTTTACTTAGTTGAGTCCACTGTCTCTGGAAGAGGGTAGTATAGTGACAGGTGCAGAGGGAAAACATCCACCAGAGGGTGTCTTTACTGCTCTCCCCTGCAGTTAATTACATGGGAAGGAAGGTGCATGAAGAACAATGCTTACATGGGAAACTAACATTTTTGTTGGCTTTACCCCAGGCAACACAGGACCTAGAATCCAAGTGGGGTAATGTGAATGAAGCTAATGGAAAAGACCTCTTCGTCATGGATCCATTGCAAAACAACCCTGCATGGGAGACCTTGGACATATATTGGGTACGTAATAAACAGAATAAATGAATGATCAAACAAGCTGACTAGAATAGGAAAATAAGTACAGCCAGTAAGATCAGAGAATTTATAGAGGCTTACAGAAGTCACCACCCCATAGGACAATTCGGAGATTTGTGGGGCTGCCCTACACATGGACCACACAGTGGCCTGTGGCAGAGAGGTACAGCCTGGCCGAGATGGGAGAACACCCTGCCTCCATCCCATGGGGAAAAGAAAACATGTGCCAAAACTGAATGAGCAAATATGGAACAAAGTCCCCCACCCCAACCTAGTTCTTACTGTTTGAGTTAATCACAAATAAATTTCATAATAACTTTTTAGAAACAGGAAGTATTGGTTATCATTCAGTTTTAGAATCCTCTCCAAAAAAGGGCTGTGGAAGGCCTAGGGGGTTATTACACATTCTAACTGTCAGATACACAGGATGCCACATCCTTCCTTTTAACGACACATATCTCAAGAATTATACCCAAAAGTATAAAATAAAAGTTAGCTTCCTGTCCTAAGGAAATAGGTTATTCCCTGAGAAACAGGGATGGCAGCAAAGTAACTGTAAAATCCACACTGTCTGCTGGAAGAGCAATTAAAAATTACGTTGGAGATAGAAAAAGTAGCATGTGTCCAAAAAATTCTGAAGCATTCTTTTCCCTAGTATTTTACATTTGGGACATGCCTTATCATTGGCCTATGTATTTCTTTGGAGATTATCTTTTTTTCTTAGTTTATTCTCCTGAAAATCTATAAGTACATTACATTACATTACATTACATTACATTACATCACATTATATTACATCACATTACATTAGGAGGGAGCCCGAGAAATGAGGGAATAAGATCCACAACAACCATCAGGCACAATACTAGGGTTTCTGCCATGCTTTGTCCCCTTCACATCTGACATCTCCTCCTCTCCCCTTTCTGCAGCAAAATATAGGAAATCATGCTTGTAAAACAAGCTTCCTGAAAGACATTTCATCACAAGGCAAAAAAGGGAAATTAAATTTGGGACAAAAGACTTGACATTTAATTTTTTTCCTCTTGGAAAGCACTGCAAGGGGTCTGCTTTACAGGGTGGATCTAGGGCCTGCTTTGGTGAATAAGTTTGACCCCAAGCACAGCACCACTACCTTGTTAATTAGGTCACAGGGGAAGGTATTTCACTCATGTTTTACTGTCCCTGGTAGGGAAGGAGACCTTAGAGAAAGAGTGAGAGAAGCCATCTGGAAAAAAGCAGGGGAGTGCAGAGGACCCTAGCAACATAGTGACAGGTGGGTCTCAGGGAGAATGTAAGTGGTGGGAGCCTAAAGGCTGTGGTATTAGATAGTGGTTTTATTCATTAAAAATATTGCACTTTTTATTTTTTTTAAAGATTTTACTTATTTTTATTTATTTGTCAGAGAGAGAGAGCACAAGCAGGGGGAGAGAAGAGAGAGGGAGAAACAGGCTCTTCACTGAGCAGGGAGCCCGATGTAGTAATCAATCCCAGGGCCCCTAGTTCATGACCCAAGCTGAAGGCAGACACCCAACCGAGACACCCAGGCATCCCTACATTCTCTTTCAAACAATGTATGAATAAAGACATGCTTTATTTATTTATTTATTTATTTATTTTTGTAGGTCAGTTTGGGAAGTATTGTTATCTTTTTTATTTTAATTATGTTCACTTAGCCACTGTATAGTAGTACATCAATAGTTTTTTTTTTTTTAATTTCTTTTCAGCGTAAGAGTGTTCATTGTTTTTGCACCACACCCAGTGCTCCATGCAATCCGTGCCCTCTCTAATACCTACCACCTGGTTTCCCAAACCTCCCACCCCCCACCCCTTCAAGACCCTCAGGTTGTTTTTCAGAGTCCATAGTCTCTCATGGTTCACCTCCCCTTCCAATTTACCTCAACTCCCTTCTACTCTCCATCTCCCCATGTCCTCCATGTTATTTGTTATGCTCCACAAATAAGTGAAACCATATGATAATTGACTCTCTCTGCTTCACTTATTTCACTCAGCAAAATCTCTTCCAGTCCCATCCATGTTGCTACAAAAGTTGGGTATTCATCCTTTCTGATAGAGGCATAATACTCCATAGTATATACGGACCACATCTTCCTTATCCATTCGTCCATTGAAGGGCATCTTGGTTCTTTCCACAGTTTGGCGACCGTGGCCATTGCTGCTATAAACATTGGGGTACAGAAGGCCCTTCTTTTCACTCCATCTGTATCTTTGGGGTAAATACTCAGTAGTGTAATTGCAGGGTCATAGGGAAGCTCTATTTTTAATTTCTTGAGGAATCTCCACACTGTTCTCCAAAGTGGCTGCACCAACTTGCATTCCCACCAACAGTGTAAGAAGGTTCCCCTTTCTCCACATTCTCTCCAACACATGTTGTTTCCTGTCTTGCTAATTTTGGCCATTCTAACTGGTGTAAGTTGGTACCTCAATGTGGTTTTAATTTGAATCTCCCTGATGGCTAGTGATGATGGACATTTTTTCATGTGTCTGATAGCCATTTGCATGTCTTCATTGGAGAAGTGTCTGTTCATATCTTCTGCCCATTTTTTGATATGATTATCTGTTTTGTGTGTGTTGAGTTTGAGGAGTTCTTTATAGATCCTGGATATCAACCTTTTGTCTGTACTGTCATTTGCAAATATCTTCTCCCATTCCATGGGTTGCCTCTTTGTTTTGTTCACTGTTTCCTTTGCTGAGCAGAAGCTTTTGATCTTGATGAAGTCCCAAAAGTTCATCTTCACTTTTGTTTCCTTTGCCTTTGGAGACATATCTTGAAAGAAGTTGCTATGGCTGATATCGAAGAGGTTACTGCCTATGTTCTCCTCTAGGATTCTGATGGATTCCTGGCTCACTTAGACACTGTATAGTAGTACATCAATAGTTTTTGATGTAGTGTTCAATGATTCATTAGTTATAACACACAGTTCTCATCACAACACGTCCCCTCCTTAATACCCACCACCCTATAACCTCCTACTCCTCCCCCTTTCCCTCTGAAACCCTCAGTTATTTCTCGGGGCCCAGAGTCTCTCATGGTTTGTCTCCCTCTCTGATTTCTTGTGCTTCAGATTTCCTTCCCTTCCCCTGTGGTTCTCTGTGCTATTGCTTATGTTCCACACATGAGTGAAACCATATGATAATTGTCTTCCTCTGTTTGAATTACTTCACTTAGCATAATCCCCTCCAGTTCCATCCATGTCAATGCAAATGGTGGGTATTCACCATTTCTGAGGGCTGAATAATAGTCCATTATATATATGTACTATTCTTTATCTATTCATCTGTTGAAGGGCATCTTGTCTTCTTCCACAGTTTGGCTATTGTGGACATAGCTGCTATGAATATTGGGGTGCATATGCCCCTTCTTTTCACTACATCTGTATCTTTGGGGTAAATACCTAGTAGTGCAATTGCTGGGTCATAGGGTAGCTCTATTCTTAACATCTTGAGGAATCTCCATACTGTTTACTAGAGTGGCTGTACCAGCTTGCATTCCCACCAACAATGTAAGAGGGTTCTCCCTTTCTCCACAGCCTCTCTAACATTTGTTGTTTCCTGTTTTGTTAATTTTTCCCATTCTGACAGGTGTGAGGTGGTATCTCATTGTGGTTTTTGATTTGCATTTCCTTGATGGCTAGTGATGTTGAGCATATCATCATATGTCTGTTAGCCATTTGTACATCTTCTTTGGAGAAGTGTCTGTTCATGTCTTCCACCCATTTTTTTGACAGGGTTATTTGTTTTTTTGACTGTTGAATTTGAGAAGTTCTTTATAGATCTTGGATATCAGCCCTTTACTTTTAATGCCATTTGCAAATATCTTCTCCCATTCCCTGGGCTACTTCTTCATTTTGTTGACTGTTTCCTTTGCTGTGCAGAAGTTTTTATCTTAATGAAGTCTCAAAATTCTTTTGCTTTATGTTTCCTTTGCCTTTGGAGATGTGTCTTGAAAGAGGTTGCTGCGGCTGAGGTTACTGCCTATGTTTTCCTCTAGGATTTTGATAGATTTCTGTCTCACATTGAGGTCTCTCATCCATTTTGAGTCTATTTTTGTATATGACGTAAGAGAATGGTCCAGTTTCATTCTTCTATATGTAACTGTCCAATTTTCCCAGCACCACTTATTGAAGAGAATGTCTTTTTTTTCCACTGGGTATTTTTTTTTTTCCTGATTTGTCAAATATTAGTTGACTGTAGAGTTGAGGGTCCATTTTTGGAATCTCTATTCTGTTTCATTGATCTATGTGTCTGTTTTTGTGCCAATACCATACTGTCTTGATGATCCAGCTTTGTAATATACCTTGAAATCAGGCAGCATGATGCCCCTAGCTTTGTTTTTCTTTTCAACTTCTTCTTGGCAATTTGGGGTCTTTTCTGGTTCCATACAAATTTTAGGATTGTTTGTTCCAGCTCTGTGGAAAATGCCGAAGGTATTTTAATAGGGATGGCATTGAAAGTGTAAATAGCTCTGGGGAGGATAAACATTTTAACAATGTTTATTCTTGCAATTCATGAGCATGGAATGTTCTCCCTCCTTTTGTGTCTTCTTCAATTTCTTTCATAGGTTTTCTGTAGTTTTTAGAGTATAGATCATTCACATCTTTGGTTAGGCTTATTCCTAGATATCTTATGGTGTTTGTTGCTATTGTGAATTGAATCAATCACTTAATTTTTCTTTCTATAGCTACATTGTTAACATATAGAAAAACAACTGATTTCTGTGCATTGATTTTGTATACAGTCACATTGCTGAATTGTTACATGACTTCTAGTAATTTGAGGGAGGAGTCTTTTGGGTTTTCCATATAAAGTATCATATCATTTGCAAAAGGAAGAGTTTGACTTCTTCTTTGCCAATTTAGATACCTTTGTTGTTGTTGTTGTTGTTTTCTGATCACTGAGTTTAGGACTTTCTGGCATTATGTTGAACAATAGTGGTGATAGTGGGCATCCTGGTCATGTTCCTGACCTTAAGGGAAAAGCTCTCAGTTCCCCTATTGATAATGATATCTGCTGTGAGCTTTTTATAAATGGTTTGTATGACATTGAGGAATGTTCCATCTATCCCTATACTCTGAAGAGTTTTAAGCAAGAATGGATGTTGTAAAAGCTTTCAGTGTTTCTCCATTGAGAATGATATTTGCGGTGGGTTTTTCATAGATGGCTTTGATAATATTGAGGTACGTGCCCTCTATCCCTACACTTTGAAGAGTTTTGATCAGGAAGGGATGCTGTACTTTGTCAAATGCTTTTTCCGCATCTATTGAGATTATCATATGGTTCTTGTTCTTTCTTTTATTAATGTGTTGTATCACACTGATTGATTTGCGGATGTTGAACCAACCTTGCAGCCCTGGAATAAATCCCACTTGGTCGTGACATATAATCCTTTTAATGTACTGTTGAATCCTATTGGCTAGTATTTTGGTGAGAATTTTTGCATCTGTGTTCATCAAGGATATTGGTCTGTAGTTCTCTTTATTGATGGGATCCTTGTCTGGTTTTGGGATCAAGGTGATGCTGGCCTCATAAAATGAGTTTGGAAGTTTTCCTTCCATTTCTATTTTTTGGAGCAGTTTCAGGAGAATAGGAATTAGTTCTTCTTTAAATGTATGGTAGAATTCCCCTGGGAAGCCGTCTGGCCGTGGGCTTTTGTTTGTTTTTCCGCTAAGGTCAGGAACATGACAGGGATATCCATTATCACCACTGCTATTAAACATAGTACTAGAAGTCCTAGCCTCAGCAATCGGACAACAAAAGGAAATTAAAGGCATCCAAATCAGCAAAGAAGAAGTCAAACTATCACTCTTCACAGGTGATATGATACTATATGTGGAAAACCCAAAAGACTCCATTCCAAAACTGCTAGAACTTGTACAGGAATTCAGTAAAGTGTCAGGATATAAAATCAATGCACAGAAATCAGTTGCATTTCTCTACACCAACAACAAGACAGAAGAAAGAGAAATTAAGGAGTCAATCCCATTTACAATTGCACCCAAAACTATAAGATACCTAGGAATAAAACTAACCAAAGAGGCTAAGAATCTATACTCAGAAAACTATAAAGTATTCATGAAAGAAATTGAGGAAGACACAAAGAAGTGGAAAAATGTTCCACGCTCCTGGATTGGAAGAACAAATATTGTGAAAATGTCTATGCTACCTAAAGCAATCTATACATTTAATGCAATTCCTATCAAAATCCCATCCATTTTTTTCAAAGAAATGGAACAAATAATCCTAAAATTTATATGGAACCAGAAAAGACCACGAATAGCCAAAGGAATATTGAAAAAGAAAGCCAAAGTTGGTGGCATCACAATTCTGGACTTCAAGCTCTATTGCAAAGCTGTCATCATCAAGACAACATGGTACTGGCACAAAAACAGACACACAGATCAATGGAACAGAATAGAGAGCCCAGAAATAGACCCTCAACTCTATGGTCAACTAATCTTCGACAAAGCAGGAAAGAATGTCCAATGTTAAAGAGACAGTCTGTTCAACAAATGGTGTTGGGAAAATTGGACAACCACATGCAGAAAAATGAAATTGGACTATTTCCTTACACCACACACAAAAATAGATTCAAAATGGTTGAAGGGCCTCAATGTGAGGAAGGAATCCATCAAAATCCTTGAGGAGAACACAGGCAGCAACCTCTTCCACCTTAGCCGCAGCAACGTCTTCCTAGGAACATTGCCAAAGGCAAGGGAAGCAAGGGCAAAAATGAACTATTGGGATTTCATCAAGATAAAAAGTTTTTGCACAGCAAAGGAAACAGTTAACAGAACCAAAAGACAACTGACAGAATGGGAGAAGATATTTGCAAATGACATATCAGATAAAGGGCTAGTGTCCAAAATCTATAAAGAACTTAACAAACTCAACACCCAAAGAATAAATAATCCAATCAAGAAATGGGCAGAAGACATGAACAGACATTTCTGCAAAGAAGACATCCAGATGGCCAACAGACACATGAAAAAGTGCTCCACATCACTTGGCATCAGGGAAATACAAATCAAAACCACAATGAGATATCACCTCACAGCAGTCAGAATGGCTAAAATTAACAAGTCAGGAAATGACAGATGTTGGCGAGGATGCGGAGAAAGGGGAACCCTCCTACACTGTTGGTGGGAATGCAAGCTGGTGCAGCCACTCTGGAAAACAGCATGGAGGTTCCTCAAAAAGTTGAAAATAGAGCTACCCTATGACCCAGCAATTGCACTACTGGGTATTTACCCTAAGGATACAAACGTAGTGATCCAAAGGGGCACATGCACCCGAATGTTTATAGCAGCAATGTCTACAATAGCCAACCTATGGAAAGAACCTAGATGTCCATCAACAGATGAATGGATAAAGAAGATGTGGTATATATACACAATGGAATACTATGCAGCCATCAAAAGAAATGAAATCTTGCCATTTGCGACGACGTGGATGGAACTAGAGGGTATCATGCTTATCGAAATAAGTCAGTCGGAGAAAGACAACTATCATATGATCTCCCTGATATGAGGAAGTGGAGATGCAACATGGGGGGTGGGTTAAGGAGGTAGGAGAAGAATAAATGAAACAAGATGGGATTGGGAGGGAGACAAAGCATAAGTGACTCTTAATCTCACAAAACAAACTGAGGGTTGCTGGGGGGAGGGGGGTTGGGAGAAGGTTGGTGGGGTTATGGACATTGGGGAAGGTATGTGCTATGGTGAGTGCTGTGAAGTGTGTAAACCTGGCAATTCACAGACCTGTACCCCTGGGGATAAAAATACATTATATGTTTTTAAAAAATTAAAAAAAAAAAAAGAATGGATGTTGTATTTTGTCAAATGCTTTTTCTGCATCAATTGAGAAGATAATATGGTTCTTGTCTTTTCTTTTATTGATGTGTTCTATACATTGATTAATTTGCAAATGTTGAACCACCCTTGCATCCCAGGCATAAAACCTGCTTGGTTGTGGTGAATAATCCTTTTAATGTACTGTTGGATCCTACTAACTAGGATCTTGTTGAGTAGTTTGGCATCCATGTTCATCAGGGATATTGGTCTGTAATTCTCTTTTTGGATGGGGTCTTTGCATGGTTTTGGGATCAAGGCAATGCTGGCCTCATAGAAGGAGTTAGGAAGTTTTCCTTCCATTTCTATTTTTTGGGAACAGCTTTAGAAGAATAGGTATTATTTATTCTTTAAATGTTTGGCAGAATTCTCCTGGAAAACCATCTGGCCCTGGACATTTGTTCTTTTAGGAGGCTTTTGATTACTATTTCAATTTCGTTACTGGTAATTTATCTTTTAGACTGTCTATTTCTTCCTGTTTCAGTCTTGGTAGTTTCTAAGTTTCCAGGAAGGTATTCATTTCTTCCATGTTGCTTAATTTGTTGGCATGTAGTTGCTGGTAATAATTTCTAATAATTGCTTCTCTTTCCTTGATGTTAATCTTGATCTCTCCCCCTTCATTCATGATTTTATTAATTTGGATCCTTTCTTTTTTCTTTTGGATAAGTTTGGCTAGTGGTTTATTGATCTCATTATCAAGGCTTTTATCTTTGTTGATCTTCTGTTTAGATGATCTGTCCAATTCTGTGAGTGGAGTGTTAAACTCTCTTACTATTAATGTATAATTGTTGATCTGATTCTTTATTTTGGTTAATAGCTGGCTTATGTAGTTGGCTGTTCCCATGTTGGGGACATAAGTATTTATAATAATTAGATTTTCTTGTTGGATGGACCCTTTAAGAAATATATAGTGTCTCTCTGGATATCTTATTACTGTCTTTGGTTTAAATTCTAACTTGTTGTATATAAGAATTCTTACCCCAGCTTTCTTTTGAGATCCATTGGCATAATAAATGCTTCTTCGTCCCCTCACTTTCAGTTTGGAGGTGTCTTTGGTTCAAAATGAGACTCTTGCTTACAGCATATGGATGGGTTCTGTCTTTGTATCCAACCTGCAACCCTGTGCCCTTTCACAGGAACAGTTAGGCAATTTATGTTGTGAGTTACTACTGAAAGATATGTATTTATTGCCATCCTATTGTCAGTAGAGTTCCTGTTTCAATGAATTGTCTCTGTTAAAAAACCCAGAATCCATTACTCTAGGGGTTTTTCTTCTTTTATAGAATCCCCCTTAGTATTTCTTGCAGGGCTGTGGTCATGTAATCTTTCAGTTCCTGCCAGTCCTGGACCTCAATGTGGGCAAGGTAGGGTGTTTCAGCTCTTCCTGGGTGTATTTTGTTCTCTTTGTTAGATGACACTACTTCCCAGAGTTACAAGGAAATTATAACTGGTATATCATCTATCTATCTATCTATCTATCTATCTATCTATCTATATCTATCTATATGTATATAATTGAATAGGGAAAAAAGGACTACATTGAAGTTTATATCGATATAAATCTATCATCTAACTATGTGTGTGTGAAAAAGTACAAGTTAAAAAGTTACTATGGAAAATGTTATATTAAACATCTAGTTGATATGGGAAATAAGTTAAAATTTTTTTTTAAAAAGTAGAAACATAAGGAAGAATAAAAAGAAAAAAAAATTGTATCTGAGAAACACTCAAGACTTGAGGCAACACCTGGAGCTCAATATGCTGTTTTCCCCTGGTGTTGGTGTTTTACAATTTTATGGGGACCCTAGGGTTGTCGTACTCTTGTTCTTCCAGCTTGTCTTCTGGGAGAGAGGCCTGCCACACTATTTTTCAGGCAACCCTGCTTGAGCGGAGTTGCCCTGTCCCCTATTAGGGTATTGGACTCCTTGGAAACTAGTTTTTTGGGCTTTTGTTCTCTGGCTGCTTTTGTTCTATGGTAGCTTTTTGTGCCTTTTTGGAGGGTTGGAGGAATGGACAATGTCTCCACCCAGACCTTCACCCCAGGGCAGAGAAGACACAGTCTGTTCTCTGAAACCTCCATAACACATAGTTTCCCTTTCTGTAAGCACAGTGGAAAACCACAGCCTCCCTCAGGTGATGCATGCCCCCAGTGACTCTCAGCCATCCATTCAGGCCCCTGCTTGTCTCTTTCCTTAGTGTTTCTAAAACCATGAGTGGTCCCACTTTTGTGCTCTGATATTATATTGCTTTCCAGGTGTGGGCTTCTAGTGGCTCCCTGATCCTTCTGCTTATCCTCCAATATCTGTCTGTAGAATCACAACTCCATCCTTCATACTTCCTGACTGCTGACCCTCTGCCCATAGATATCCAGATATATATTCTTACATCTCAAGCTGACTTAATAGATGTTCTGAATGGCTTGGTAGATATTGAACTAAATTCAGGGGACTGGTTGAAACAGAGTTCCCCACTCCTCCACCATCTTGCCCAACTCTGTTTTATGCAATTTAAGTGACAATTTGAATGTCAGTTCAATATTCCAAAGCATTGTTTGTGGAATGTGGAATGAATAAATGGTCAAAGATAGGGGGACCACATGTCCATGGCAGGCTTAGGGAATGGATCAAGTCCTTGACAAGGCTGGAGGATACCTACAGGCAGATAGAGGCCTGTGGAAAGGTAAAGTCACCAAGATGCTGTCTGCAAATATAAGAATCATTTCTACCTCAGAGGAGGGTTGCTTGGCAATCTGGAAAAGGGAGTTCCACTTCAAAGTCACTAGCTGAATGTAAGTGAATGACAAGGTCAAATATAGAACCATGGACACCTATGGACAGCACTCATCTAAACAGGGAGGGTCACATTCAGATTGTTACCATGCAGCATGTTGACCAGTTTAATAAGTTTTGAAGATTTTCAAGAGACACTTTGTAAAATTCCAGTTTTGCTTGTTATAGTCTCAGGGGGCTAAGCAAATCATGTCTTCAGAGTGATACTGTGTCTGGAGGGTCATTTGTTACTAGTGTCTTCAAGGAGCATGCCCCAGATTGGGACAGTGTGACTGAGCAGTCACTGGAAAGGTAATCCATGGATCTAGCATATCTCATGGAGAGACAGCCCCAGGAGCTTCAGGTATCTCTCCTGAAGCACAGTCTACTCTGGGATGCTTCCAGAAGGAAGACTGCAAAGAAACAACACATCTAAGCGTGTTAATCAATTTATTTTCCCTTCTCCAAGTGGTTATGGCTCTAACAAAAGTCTGGAAATTTGATTAGCTATTGCATTCAAATGTGAGTTTTCCTGAGTAGCTCACACATGCCCTGTAATGGCAAACATTAGAGACCCCAGAAAATTGGCTGCTAAAATCTGTCCTTTACTCAGATTCAGTTCCATGGACAGAGGCCCAGGAGTGAGATTCAGATACCAGCAGCTGACCCTTGCCCTTGGGAGGATCCAGTGACTGGCCTTATTTCAGGCAGTGGTGGGCTTCCTGAAGAACTGTGTACACTGTAGAGAACAAAGCCTTTGAAATGATTCTCTTTAAAGAAATTGTAGGGGCACCTGGTGGCTGAATTGGTTAGCATTTGGCTTTGGCTCAGGTCATGATCATAGGAAATGATTCTCTTTAAATAAACTATAGGGGCACCTGGTGGCTGAATTGGTTAAGCATTTGGCTTTGGCTCAGGTTATGACCATAGAGTCCTGGGATCTGGCCTTGCATCAGGCTCCCTGCTTAGTGGAGAGTCTGCTTCTCCTTCTCCTTCTCACACTTCCCCCTCACTTGTGCTCACTCACACTCTCTATCTCTCTCAAATAAATAACTAAATTCAATCTTAAAAAAATAAAGAGATTGTATATGTTGGATGATTGCCTCTTACTTTATTGAATAAGTTGCAATCCCTCCTCTACTAGTTTTAAGCACTAGGTACCTCAGGACACCAATGTGCCCTGATGTTGGCCAATAGTTCTTGCCTATTGGAGGGTCATTTCTCCCCTCATCTCCCCTCATGTCCTTTCTGGACCAGCTCAAAAATGCTGCCTGGAAGCAAGACTCTCTTTCCATTTTTTCCTCCCAGGTTTGTCCTCAGGCCAGTATTCAGGCAAAGCCCTGTTTCACCATGAGTGAGAAATAGTTGACGTTAGGGCTTATGGTGTCAGGTGGGTGTGGCTGGCAGAGCAGTCAGTGCTAAAGGACTCCAAAGAACACACACACACACACACACACACACACACACACACACACGTCTCCATGTACTATTATCTCATTTCTGAAGAGAAGTGGAGCTTAAATCCCTGCTTGTGTTGATTGTATATGCCTCCTCCCAACAATGGCTGTGTTAGTCTGGGTTCTGCAGAGAAACAGAATCAGTAGGATGCACATAAGCAGGGTTTTCCAGTAAAGTGTTACATCAAATGTACAGTAACTTTAATTTCCTGTCTTCCTAATTCAAAGTCAGAAAACAGTGACAAGACTGAGTGTAGAGTACTGAGGGAAATGGGTACACCACACCACAGTTAGAATATTTTTGTGAATAAGGGGTAAGCAAAAGATATTTTTAAAAATATACCAAAAACACAAACTATAAGATGAAAACTTGATACATCTGACAACATGGAACTTCATGATTTTGGTTTAAAAATAAAACACCAGAAATAAAGTTACCATATGGTGACACAATAACAGAAGACATTTGCAAAGCCGAGAGAGAGGGAGAGAGAGAGGCTTTTATTTTTAAGTTAGAGGCATAAACTATGCATTTTCTTGTTTTATTTATGGAAAATCTCTGAAAAGCAGCCAGGAGAATGAGGAATGAAAACACAAACTCCACCTTCAGTAAACTGAGGAGGAGCCTAACCCTTTCTAAATGACAGGTGGTTAGAAATGCCACTGAGAATGGTGGATATGACAGAGGCGAGGGTATGCAGAGGCAGGATGCTTAGTAGCTGGACTCAAAATCAGCAAGGAAAGTACACTAAAAAAAAACCAAGAGGCACACCTTGGGGTTTAAAACACAAATTCCTTGGATATTGGAGCATAAACAGAGCATATTGCTGATTTCAGGAGAATTTCTGACTTCTATTTGATTCCAAGAGGCAGTGGAAGCAGAGCTAACTGAAAATCCCATGCAGGATCTTCTGCAGCTGGAGTACAAAGGAAGGGTTTGGTACTGTGACCCAGAACCTTCCATACTTTCTGTTCTACTCCTGTCCTGTCTGGGAATCCATATAATGAAATGCACATGACTATTTGAGCAATAGCCACTTTTTCAATTTAATTTAAATATCTTGCCAATAGATGGCCCAGAAAAAAAATTTATGTAAGCAAAAATCAATTTGAATAGGGCAGCATCCAGTCCAGCAGATAGAAGTAACTCAGAGGAGTTGCACAAAATGAAAGAGCAAGAGCAAGGAAGTTAAAGTGGGGGCAGGGGGAAGAGTTGGTTTTTGCAGTTACTTGTTTTGAGGAGATGGCAGGGGGTCTGTTAGGCAGATTACCTCAGTAGTGCAACACGGTGATTCCTGACTGACTGGTTTAGGATTCCATTTCTGGAAGAGCTGAAGCTAGGTCTCAGTTTGGTGACATGGGGCTAAGCATAAGTGGCTCCGTTGTTGGTCTGTTGTCTTGTTTTACCGGAAAGCAATCCAATATCTTTATCATTAGAGAAAAACATACAATGGAAATGACCACATAGGAATAAGAACTTACATTAAGCATATATGTCATTTCAATAAATTAGAAAAGGCTGAAGTCATCTACGAAAATGAAAGTAACAAGAGCCACAGATAAGACTGGTGATTAAAATCTGAATACAGAAGTACAGAGAAAGCAAACAATTCATCTTAACATCAGATAAAATTGAATCCATGCCAAAAGTCATTAATCAAAACAAATAGACCCTCTAAAATACTAAGAGGTTTAGGACACAGTTAGATAGTCATGGGATGGCATGAAACTGTGTTTATAAAATGTTGAGTTCCAGAGGTTTAATGAGCACTAGACCCAGTAAGACTCTCTAACTTACACCTGCAGTGTAAGGCAAACACAAAAGTCTCAAGTATAATGATTAATAAGGGTTATCTAATTACTAAATTTAAAAAATGTATTCTGAAAACGAGGAGCAAACCTTTCATCTGTTCACAGAACAGTCATAAAATATGATGATATGATGGATTAAAAAAAAAAACCAACTTCAGTAAATCCTAAAAATCAAGAGTAGCAATTATCCTATCTCCTGTAATAACAAAGAATTTAATAGAAGAACAAGAAAACCAATAGTCTTTACCACCTGGATTTTAAGGTGTTCTCAAACAATTATTGAGTATAAGGAAAAACCCATAAAAATGTTGAAAGTATAAGCAACAACAAAAACGTAACAAGAATACCAACTCCATATATCAAACTTTAGGTATGCTGCTAAAGCAGAAGTCAGAAGAAAAATCACAGATTTTATTACAGATTACTACAGGGAAGAAAGTTACAGGTGTACAAAATAGTGATCTAACAATTCTATACATTACTCAGTGCTCATTTTATTAAGTGTCGTCTAGATCACTTTACCTATTTCACCCATTCCTACCCACCTCCCCTCTGGTAACCATCAGTTTGTTCTCTATAGTTAAGAGTCTATTTCTTCACTTGTCTCTTTTTTTTCTTTGTTTGTTTCTTATATTCCACGTATGAGTGAAATCATAAGGTTTTTGTCTTTCCTTGACTGACTTATTCACTTAGCATAATACTCTACCTCCATCCATGTCATTGCAAATGGCAAGATTTCTTTCTTTTTTATGGCTGAATAATAAGCAGATAGATAAGATAGATAGATGATAGATGATTGATAGAGCTCACATCTTCTTTTATCATTTTATTATTTAAAAAATGTTGAAAAGCCATGTGATTTTTTTCCATTTTTTAAAAATTTCCATTAAAAATTCTTTGAAAAATAGAGTGTTGACAACTAATGAATTGTTGAACACTACATCAAAAACTAATGATGTGCCACTATATGTTGGCTAACTGAACATTATTAAAAAATAATGTGTTGATCCTCATAAGGGTCAATGCATTATCTTTAAGAAATTTTTAAAAACAGGAATGAAGATACACAAATGTGTACATGTGTATATATTTCAAAGCAAACACTGTGCTTTGTAGGGAAATACTAAAAGCATCACCACTGAAATAGTAGAAAATACAAAGCTGTCAAGTCTCATATATCTCTAATATTATTTTCTATTACTAATGTTACATTAGTCTAAAAAAACTTAGAAAAATAAATTAGAATGTACAGATGTTGAAGAAAAGTTGTAAAATGACTACTATATTTGATTACATAAATTTTTATCATTGAAACCAAAGATGATCAACTAAATATTTTAGCAATGATAAAAAACTTCAGATTCATGTATTTAGGAAAAAATAATATATAATAAACAGTAGCTTGTGTATATATATTATATACAAAATAAATTTTAGATTATTTAAATTAAAAAGTTCCTTTTATAATAGCACGATACAAAGTAAAATATTTGGGAATCCATATAATGAAATGCAGATGGCTATTTGAACAATAGCCACATTCTCAATTTAATTTAAAACACTCCTGAGGGCCAAAAGAATATTTAAACCAGCTGAACATGCAGCCATTGTCATTAGGAAGGAAAAATCAACATCAAACAGATTTCCATTCTCCCCTAGCTAATTTAAATATGATGAGAGTCCACCAATAGTTATTTTCAGTAGTCAAGGTTCACATGAAAGTATCAAGTTCTGAAAATAGAATAATCAAGGGCTAGTATTATAACAGGATAAAACTGCAATAAGTGAAGCAATGTGGAAAAGAAGCAAGAATAGGTGAGCAGATTAGTGGAACAGACTATAGGAAAAAGAAATATACTTAAACACAGAGACTAGTATAGGATAGAAGCCATCTGAAGGCAACAAGCAAAAAAAAAAAAGAGGCATTATTTAATAAATTGCAATGGGACAATTTGGCAGTAATCTGGAAAATGAAATAAGCCAGATGCATATCTCATTCTTTATCTGAGAATGAATTCCAAATGGTTCAAAAACTTAAATATAAAAGTGAAATGATAAAAAAGCTAGAAGTAACATGGAAGAGCTAGTGTGTACACACACACACAGGCACACATGCATAGCAAGAGTATGAGAGGATTTTCTAACTACCTACAAAGCTCAGACTAAGAAAACAATAATTAATAAATTTAGTTACATAAAATTAGAATTTTGGCATTGCACAGATAAGGCAATGAAGTCAAAAGATGAATAATTATTTAGGAGAAGTTAGGATACGCTGCCAATATCATAGAAATAGCTTACTGCCCTAGCATATTAAGCCTTCCTCCAAAACAAAAGACTAGCCTTCTGACAGAAAGACAGGAACAGCAGCTGAGGAGACAGAAGTGCAAGTGAGTGCTGTGTCAGTAAAGGACTTGCCCTGTCCCACAGGTGAGTGTGCTGGAGTGCCAAGCTTTCACCAAGCAGTGCGGCAACATGCAGAGTGATACCACCCAGCTTTGGCAGTGAGGAGTGAAAACAGATGCTCTCACACATCCCTGATGGACGTTCTCACTGGTACAGTCTCTAAAAAGGACAATTTGGAAATAAATTTCAGAATTAAAAATTTATGCACTCTTTGATCCAGCAATTTCACCTCCAGAACAGATAAAAGATTAGGAACAAACTAGCTGTCTCTCAATAGTAGATTGGTTAAATAAATTATGGAACATTGCATAAAGGGAATACTTCACAATCTCAAAATGAAATGAGGGCATTCTTTATGTATTAGATGTGGAATAACTTCCAGGATAGAGTATTAAGCAAATAGGCAAGGTACAGAAGAATCCTTAAATAATCCATCATTTGTGTAGAAGGAGAAAGGGAAGAATAGTTGTGTACGTGTGAATGCTCATATGATTCATTTGCATTCACATGCATAAAATATCTCAAGAGAGATACATAAGAAATGAGGTGACTGAGGAGATAGAGGTGAGATTTTACAGAAGACTCTCTTTAATTTTTGAAATTTGAACCTCATGAGTGCATTACCAGTTGCGAACATACATAAAAGTAAAATAAAAAGCCAAAGAAATCAATACATAGAAACTAAAAGGAAATCTGCAAGCCGATAAGATAGTGACAAAGAAATCAATAGAAAGATAAAAGTTTTATAAAATGAAAATTTTCACAAACTCGTTAGCTGAAGGGCTTAGTGAGTATGGAGAAAAGATGAACCTTTCTAGTAATCACAGGGCTAAGCTGTGACATCTGGAAAACCCACCAGGCAGGCAGAGAGGAACAGGGAGCTGCACATGGGGCAGGAGAGCACGAGGATATAGGGCCTTCCCGAAGGGTCAGTGGGGTAGTCTACCAGTGCATAGTTAAGGCTCAATCCAGAGCTTCCTCCCTGAGACCTAGCAGTACTACCCCGGTTTCACCATTTGCTATGAAACCCTGCATTTCCCTGAGTTATGTGTTAACTTCCCAGAGGCCTGGCTACTTTTTTGTTTTGCTTTTAGTTTACTTCTTTTGTCAATGTCCAGCATCTAGTAATTTAAAATGTAGGACTCAGGTTTGACAGTCATTCCCAAATTTGACATATTAACATGACCTGGAAATTAAAAAAAAAAAAAATCTGAAAACCAAGTCAAACTCAAGACAAATTATTCATATAGTCTTGGGGAGGGGGAGATTGCAGACAAGTGTGGAAACTACTGATGTAATCTCATGGGGCCAATAAAGCCTTCTCTGTTTCCTGTTCATGAGACAGTCTGCAAGCCTGATAACAGGCTCACACAGTGAGTGGGTGTATGCTTTTCCACTGGGAGATATGCAACAAGCCTTCGCATTTCTGTGGTCTCCCCTATCCTAAATAACCCATCCTACCGGGGAGTGGGGAACCACCCAAGAACAATAAATAGATGGAGAATTCAAATGTGGAACATTTCCACAGGGTTGGAAGAGTTGCTGTTGTGGTTTTGCATTGTGCTTTTTTGTTTTGAGTTGTTTTTTACATTATTTTTCACTTATGGGAAGTTAGAGGTCAGTTCTGTATCATCACTTATCTTGTAGAATGGCAACATTTTCAAGAACTTTCTATTTTCACCAAAACAAATGACCTGTCTTGAATAGATTTTTTATTATGAAGGAACTATCTCTGTGCATTCTGTTCAGACTGAAGAAAACCCATGGGAGACTTGGATAAGAGCCCAAGAGTACCTTGGAGTAATAGCTGCATCATGTATATATATTGGGGGCTAGACAGGTTCTGGGAGGTCACATCCCACAGACGGGGCTGTTACCTTAATCAGTTATTCGGGCATGAACACATATCTTCCTTTATCACCTGGGAAATAGGCTTTAGCTTCATCCCTTGTCCTTGTGAACTTGGCTGTGAATGATGTGTCTGCCAGGCTAGGATGGGAAATCACTCAGTGACCTGGAATGCCAACATATTCTGACTGACGCTGGCCTTGGGTCTGGCTTCTTGTAATGGCAATTTTGAAAAGATTTCACTCTGTCCTTGATTGGAAGATTCTCTTGGCTCAACTAAATTGCTTAGTCCTCATCTTCAAATTGGTGTTGTCCCAAAATTATGTCTCCTTTTGGGTCAGAATTTCAGATTACTCAGGCTTTTCTAGGTCTAGACTCTAGGTTAACTCTGCTTCTTGATTGTTCCGTACAACATGCTTGTTTTTCACACATTTGGTAGGATGTATAATGGGAGAGCAGGGGTAGGGTAAGGGCTAGGGAAACCATAGGAGAGACTCTTGGAACAGTAGGCACATTCTGGCTAACTTTCCATTTCACTGTGTTATGGTGTCCCCCAAATAATTCTTAACGATTCTGATACATGAATTGAACATTTCTTTTGAATCTTTCTGTATTTTCATAGTGTTTATTTCATGCATCCTCAATAAACAGATGGCTGGCTCCCACAGATTATGGGGTTCAGGGCAGTTAGTTTTGCTGGAGAGCTTGGCTCTATGTGTCTAGAAGTCTAGACCTGCCTTGGTGTGAAGAAACCGTGTTAGACTCACAAAGATCCAACATGCTTTTATGGCAGAGCCCTTGGGAAAGAATGTAATGTCCTCATGGGTCTTCTGATTACTGAGAACCTCCTCCATCTTGTCTCACACTCAGAGCCCATTGTACCAAGTCCATCCCAACCACTCAGTTTGATTTGAGGACCATTTACAATAGATTTCATTGAGTATTCTTGTTACAAATGTATGCTTCTTGATATTACCGAGTCATAAGCTCTGAGCCAAGAGCCAGGGAATCTGCATTTTCAGCAATATTTTATGCATTGTAGTCTAAGAATTGCTGATCTAAAGGGCATGTTCTCCAGATCACAATTTGGGAGATGTTGAAGCAATATCCTAGCGTTCCCCAAATCTATTGTTCATCGGAAGCCTCAGAAGAAATATTTAGAAATTCAGATCTCAGCTACAATAGAACCTTACTTAATCAGAATCTTTGAAAGTGAGGCCAAGACATTGGAATTTGAATAAGTTACAGATGATTCTTTGGTAGGACGTTGGTGCCTTGGTGAAGTCTCTCATTTCTGGCACTAAGTATCACCTTCACAATTTTTGTCACACTTGTCTTTTTTATTTATTGAATTATTTTATCATTTAAATTACTTTTTATTGGGGCACCTGGGTGGCTCAGTGGGTTAAGCCTCTGCCTTCGGCTCAAGTAATGGTCTCAAGGTCCTGGGATCAAGCCCCGCATTGGGCTCTTTTCAGTAGGGAGCCTGTTTCTCCCCCACCCCGCGACTGCCTCTCTGACTACTTGTTATCTCTGTCTGTCAAATAAATAAGATCTTAAAAAAAAATTAATTACTTTTTATTCCTCTTAATTTTTAAAATTGTAGTATATCTTAACTATAGTAAAATCTGTCATGGTAGATATATAGTTCTATGAGTTTTGATAAATACATGCTGTCATATATCCTCCACCACAATAAAAATACAGAACCATGGGGTGCCTGGGTGGCTCAGTGGGTTAAAGCCTCTACCTTTGGCTCAGGTCATGATCCCAGGGTCACGGAATCGAGCCCCACATCAGGATCTCTGGTCAGTAGGGAACTTACTTCCCTTCCTCTCTCTCTGCCTGCCTCTCTACTTACTTGTGGTCTCTGTCTGTCAAATAAATAAATAAAAATCCTTAAAAAGACACAGAACCATTTTTTCACTTTCCAACATTCCCTGATATACTTTATAGGTATCACATCCCCAAACCCTAGCTCCTGGTAGCTCTGACCTATTTACTTACCTGTATATAGTTTTGGTGTGTAATACATATAATATTGAACATCATATAAATTGAATTATAACATTTTGAGTCTAACTTTTTTCACTGAGAATATAGGTGTGTAACAGTAGTTTTCCTTCATATTTTTTTTTCCTTCATATTTTTGAGTAGTATTTCATGAAAAGCAAGTAAATGGATTTGCTTATCCATTCACTGACTGAAATACATGCAGGTTATTCCCAGTATTTTTTTGGCAACTATGAATAAAGCAGCTCTAAATATTTATGTACAAGTGTTGTGTGAGCATATGCTTTTATTTCTCTTGGAAAAATCTCCAAGAGCAGGGTTGATACATTGTATGGTAACTGTATGTTGAACTTTATAAGAAATCATCAAGTTTTTTTCCAAAGTAGTGACATCATTTTTGAATTCACAAAAATAATGTATGAAGCTTCCAGTTGCTCTGTTTTGTTCTTTAATTTTGTTTCGCTTTTTAGCCATTCTAACAAGTGTGTAGAGTTCATTGTACTTTTAATTTGCATTTACTAATTATTAGTGATGTTGGCCATCTTTTTGTACATCTTTTTTTTTAACTAAATTCAAATCTTCTTCGATGAGGTATCTATATAAATACCTTTCCATTTTAAAGAAGATTTTATTTATTTATTAGAGAGAGAGCGCATGAGCAGAGGCAGAGGCAGAGAGAGAAGCAGACTCTGGCTGAGCAAGGACCCCAATGTGGGACTCGATCCTAAGACTTCAAGATCATGACCTGAGCTGAAGGCAGATGCTTAATGGACTGAGCCACCCAGGGGATCATATTTTGCCATTTTCTAGTTGAACTTTTCTTTTCATTTCTTTTCTTTTTCCTCCAGTTTTATTGAGACATACTTGATGTACAGTATTATGTAAGTTTAAGTTGTATGTGCAATGACTTGACCTGCATATATTGTGAAATGATGACCACATTAAGTTTAGTTACATTGATCATCTTGTCACCACCTAGACCCCAAGACCTGGCCTTTACTGCCCACCTGCTTGTGCTCACTAACCTCTTACATTCCCTAAGCTCTTCTTTCAGGCTTTTCTGTTAATTCAGGCTAATGAAACCAGAAACCAGTCCTCCCCAAAGATGATGGTGACTGATAAGACCACCTGCTGGTCCAAACAACCCAGATTCTTTGAGTTTACCCCCACCCCTCAACTCACGTCTATGCAGATGGACCTCGGAATGTAGCTTGGAATGACCTACAGTTATGTTTACCTCATTATAATACTGAAATCTCCACCCAAGGAGGAACACAAGCCTCATTTACATAACCTACAGTATGTGTGTAGGCTATTTCCTTAAGGCACATGCAGGACCTTATGCCCACCTCTGCATACAATAAGAAGACATTCATCCAAACCCTAATCAAAAGGAACCCACCCATTCACCCTCTGGAAGAGTCAGGGCTTTGGAAGCCATTCCCTGTGATCTCCTTCACTGCAAATAAAATTTTCTTCTGGGGACAACTCACCTGGTTCAGTTTTTGACTGACCAAGGAGCAAACTCACGTGGGTTCAGTTAAGATTACACATAGATTTTAAGAAAAAGGAAAAAAAAAAGTTTTATCCTTGTGATGAGAACTTTATGATCAACTTTCTTAGTAACTTTCAAATGCACCAACAACAGTGTTACGTATAGTCTTCATGTTGTACATTACATTCCCAATACTTATTTATCTAATCACTGGAAACTTACACCTTTTGCCACTTTCATCCAGTAAAAATATGGAACATTACATGAATTTGTGAGTCATTCACGCAGGGGCCATGTTATTCTTCTCTGTATCTTTCTAGTTGTTAGTGCACATGCTACTGAAGCAAGCTCGTTTTTCTTTTTTGGAATTTTGTGAGTTTTTTAAAATATTCTGAAAGAATAACAAATCCCTCCTAAAATATATGTTTTGTAAATATTTTCTCTCAATTTTGGCTTCCTTCATTTTCTTTCCTATTTTAAAAAAGATTTTATTTATTTATTATAGGGAGAGAGAGATTGAGAGCACAAGCAGGGAGAGTGGCAGAGAGAGGGCGAAGGAGAAGTAGGCTCCCTGCTGAGTGGAGTGCCCACCTTGGGGCTAGATTGAAGGACACTGGGATCATGACCTGAGCCAAAGGAAGACACTTAACCAACAGGACCACCCAGCAGCCCCTGGCTTCCTTTGTTTTCTTAACAGTGTCTATATAGAGCAGAAGTTTTTAAATTGATAAAATGTTATTATCAAAGTTTTCCCTTTTATGTATTGGATTTTTGGGATCATAATCTAAGCAATTCTACCAAATATGCAGTTAGAAGTTCTGTATGTTTTCTTCTATACGTTTTCTCATTTTAGCTTTTACACAATTTATTTTGAGTTAGTTTTTTTTTTTAAAGATTTTATTCATTTATTTGACAGAGAGAGATCACAAGTAGGCATAGAGACAGGCAGACAGAGAGTGGGGAAGCAGGCTCCCTGCCAAGCAGAAAGCCTGATGTGGGCCTCGATCCCAGGACCCTGATGTCATGACCTGAGCTGAAGGCAGAGGCTTAACCCTCTGAGCCACCCAGGTGCCCGAGTTAGTTTTTGAATATAGTGCCAAGTGTGGGTCAAGGTTTATTTATTTTGCACTTGAATTACAACTGTTAGAACAACTTTTGTTGAAAAGACTGCCTTTCCCCTCTGAATTGTCTTTGT
This sequence comes from Lontra canadensis, assembly GCF_010015895.1. NCBI lineage: Eukaryota > Metazoa > Chordata > Mammalia > Carnivora > Mustelidae > Lontra > Lontra canadensis. The sequence goes on along the minus strand of NW_022631010.1, from coordinate 25,793,001 downwards.
ACTTCACCAAAGATCAATGGTCCATATATACATGGTGTAAATCTACTTCTGCACACTATTCTGTTCCTTTTGTTTTTGTGTCTATTCTTCATCAAAACCTACTGTAGCTTTATAGTAAGTCTTGAAATCAGATAGCATGAGTCCTCCACTTTGTTCTTCCTGCCCAAAATTCTTTGAGCTACTCTAGTTCTTTTTATTTTCAATGTAAGTTTTACAGTTTGTCAATATTAAGAATATGAATATATATATATACACATATATACCTATGTATATATATATGCATAGGTGTGTGTGTGTGTGTGTGTGTGTGTGTGTATATATATATATATATATATATATATATATATATATCTCCTTCAGGGATTTTCTTTGGGATTGCATTGAATCTATAGATCAGCTGGCAAAGAATTTGAGTACTTAACAACACTGACACTTCCTATTTATGAAGTGATTTGTAGTTTTCAGTACACAAGCACTGTACATATTTGGATGAATTTATACATAAATATTTCATGCTTGTTTTTAGTTCTATTATGAAGAGTATTGATTTTTAAATTAAAATTTGTCAATTGTTCATTTGCAATACAAAGAAATAGAATTTATTTTTGATTATTTACATTGTATCTTATCTCCTTATTAAATTTACTCATTAGTTCCAGTGGACTATTTTTAGATTCCTTGCGATTGTTGACATAAATATTTCTTCCTTCCAGTCTGTAGACCTTTTTTCTTTTTGTTTTCCTTCCCTTATTGTATTACCTAAGACTTCCAATGTGTTGTTGAATAGGGATGGTGAGAACGTAATTTTAAGGGGAAACATTCATTCCTTCTTTTATTATTAATTATGATGTTTCTTATAGATTTTAATTTTTTAAAGATATTCTTTATTGGGTTAACTAAGTTCACCTCTATTTTTAGTTCACTGAGATTTTATAATCATAAATGGGTGTGAAACTTTACATTTCCTGCATCTATTGAAATGATCATAGGTTTTATTTTCTTTAGTCTCTTGATATAATAACTGCTATAGATTGATATTCAAAAATTGACCCAACTTTGAATTCTGAAGGTGAATGGCATTTGGTCATAATTCATGATTCCTATTCTGTGTTACTGAATTTGATTTGTTGCTATGATATTAATGATGATGATAATGATGATGATGATGATATGAAGAATTATTTTTGAGGATTTTTGTGTCTCCTGTTGTGATAGGTATGGTCATATCTGGTTTTGACTTCAGGGTCATGATAGAATGATTAGGGAAGTATTTCCTTCTCTTCTGTTTTTTAGAACATTTTTATGTCAAATTATTATTATTTCTTCCTTAACTATTTGACAGAATTTTCCAGTAAAGCCATCCTGGGCCTGGAATTTTCATTGTTAGAAGAGTTTTAAGAAAGCATTTAATTTTTTTTAACAGAGACAGAATATTCAAATCATCTATTTCTTCCCAAGGGAGCTTTGGTAGTTTGTGTTTCTTAAAGATTTTGTCTCTTTTATTTATATTTTCACTTTTACTAGATGATGAATAATATTCCCTTATTAACATTTTAATGTCTCTAGAACATATTTCTTTCCAGATGTTGATAATTTATATAAATTTCCTAGTCAGAGTGACTAGAATCTGATCGATTTTAAAAGTCTTTTTGAAGGGCACATGGTGGCTCAGTCAATTAAGCGTCTGATTCTCGGTTTTGTTACAGGTCATGATTTCAGGATTGTGAGATTGAGCCCCATGTCGGGTTCTGCATTCAGTGTGGAGACTGCTTCAGATTCCCACTCCCTCTGTCCCTGCTCTCTTGCTCGCATCCTCTCTCTAAAATATATAAATATTTTTTAAAAAATCTTATCAAAGAACCTGTTTTCAATGTTATTTTCTTGTTTTAAATTTTAATGATTTCTGCTTTTATTGTTATTTTTCCCTCCTTCTGTTTGCTTTGAGGTTTGTTTTGTTTTTTAAGATTTTATTTATTTGTATGAGATAGAAAGAGTGAGACCAAATGAGAAAGAAAACATCAGCAGGGGGAAGGGGCAGAAGGAGAGGGAGACACAGGCTCTCCACTGAGCAGGGTGGTTGACTTGAGGCTCAATCCCAGGACCCTGGATCATGACCTGAGTTGAAGGCAGACTCTTAACCGACTTACCACCCAGGCATCCCTGTTTGCTTTGATTTTAATTTGCTTTTTTCTTTTCTTTCTTTTTTTTTTTTTCTTTTCCCTATTTTCTTAAGGTGCAAGCTTAGGTCATTGGAAACTTTTCTTCTCTTTTTAATGTAAACATTAATGTAATAAAGTTCCATCTGTGCGGTGCTTCAGCATATCCCAGTTTTTTATAATATTGTATTTTCAATTTCATTCAATTCAAAGTATTTTCTAATATTCCTGTAATTTTCTCTTTGAACCATGCATTATTTAAATGCATGTTTCAAAGATTCCTAGTATTGGGGTTTTCTGATTTTTTGCCTCTCCTTCTATGGGTTATCGTCTCAATATTGGTAGTTTCTGAAATCTTTGCTGTCCTGAATTTGGTCTGTTCTCTATGTGTGCCATTCAAGGTTAACATGAGTAAACCTATGTAATGGATTTGCCAACTTGCAGAGTCAGTCTTAGTAATGCAGACAAACTCAGAGTTGTAATGTTTCATTCAGAAAGAACCAAAACTTGGAAATGAAACAACAGTTTTGTTTTGTTTGTTTGTTTGTTTTAACCAAACTTTTGCATATGGAAGTGTTCCCTGGAGAAACTGCCAAAAGACAGGTTGTGGAGCTTCAGATTCTGATTCAGGAGGGTGGAGGTAGGCCCCAAGAACTTGCTCTTTTTTTCCCCCCATTTAATTTAATTTAATTTTTTTTCAGTGTTCCAAAATTCATTGTTTGTGCACCACACCCAGTGCCCCATGCAATATGTGCCCTCCATAATACCCACGACCAGGCTCTCCCAACCCCCTACCCCCTCCCCTCCAAAACCCTCAGTTTGTTTCTCAGAGTCTACAGTCTTTCATGGTTTGTCTCCCCCTCCGATTTCCCCCAACTCACTTCTCCTCTTCTTCTCCCAGTATCCTCCATGTTATTGCTTATGCTCCACAAGTAAGTGAGACCATATGATACTTGACTGTCTCTGCTTGACTTATTTCACTCAGCATAACTTGCACTTTTAACAGTCCCCTCCATGAGACTGCTATTGCAGGTCTGTGGGCCATACTGAGTAGTGCTGGTAGAGAAGGCTTCTTATGGTCTACCCTCTGCCAGACATGGAGTTTTATCCCTCTCAGTCTACTCTGCAGTTCAGTCATATCAAACTGTTTGTGCCCTGGACTAAACTGCATTTCCCACCATGTCTGCCTGTCCCATTCCTATCTCTAGAGTTGCTCATCTCTCAGAGGCAGGTAGGAATCTTAAGTGTGTGACCCACTCATCTAGAAGACTGTCCCCATGAAGCCAAGTACCTGCAGGAAGAAGCAGTAATCATTTCTGTAGTCACTTTTCTTTCCTTGGTCCTGGGAGAGACTTCAGCCCTGCAATCATGCATCCTCCTCCTCACTGAATCCCTCCTGCATCATTCCAGTCACACAACAGTCACTGAAGGGAGTGAGAGTATGGGACGCGGCTGGTACGTCAAGAGGATTTTCCCTAGGACCTTCCTTCTAAGTAGAGCATGTGGCTTCTGACAGCAACTGGTCTTGGTTTTCACTGACACAGTGACTTCTGTATTTTCTGCTTTCTACCATTAATTTCTTTATCTTTCAGTCAAATGGAGGCCAAGTGCACAGTTTGTTAGAGAGAGTACCTCATAATGATTGACCCTGCTTTGGTGAAAGGAAATAAATCACTTTTGTGATTGACTTTTAATCTGTGGGAATGTGAGTATGCTACTTAACCCTTCTGTATCTCTTCTTTATCATCATTAAAATGTGGGACATAATAATAACTGTGTTTCAGGACTAAGTTAGCTAACTGAGGTAAGATGCCTAACAGAAAGAAATCTAATTTTTCTGTATTATGATTAATATCACTGTTCTTTCCATATCTGTCTGTATATTATGACTTCAGCTTCTGGTGATGAGGGTCTACCCAGCAAGCTTTTATCAGCATGGACAGAGGGGATCACACATACTGAAAATACCAGTTAATTTCCTTCAGGAAAGCAGAAAGTTACTGTTCAAGCGGATCCAATCAAAATCAGGACCTTTCAGAGCTCCTCCCTCCCTCATGCCCAGAATTAAGCGATGTTCAGAGTTCAATCTTTGGTAATTCCTGGTACTGAGAGATGTTGGGACACCTATGAAGGCCCCAGGAACTGTGGTCTTTCCATGTCTTTACTACAGCCTTGAACACATATCCCCACACCTGTCTCGTCACAAGGTGTGGTTGCAGAGAATCTCATGTACTTAGTCCTAATAAAAGACCATACTCCATGAAATAACTCTACCAGATCCTAAACCCTGTAGCTGGAAATCTACCAAGAGACACTTCAGGCTAAAATTGAGACACATTTGATTACTGTTACCTCCTGGGCCATTATTCACTTTGCACACATAGTAACTACTAGAAGCATCCAACAGTTAGACCAGATTATGTTCTGTCTTTTCCAAACAGTTGTTTAATTATTAGAATTAAGTATCTGGAAACTTGGTAACAAATGTTTGGAAACAAGAAATTGCAATTCCATTTCTTTTTCAAGCATGAGTCATGAAGATTTTAAAAAATAATCATATCTTCCTTGATTCCTGCAAAATAAATTATAAGACAAATGGCACATTAGCTATGTCATGCTTGATCTAAACTCTGCTGCCTCCCTCAGTGGATTTTGAAGATTAATGAAGTGATTTTTTAAAGATGACAAAATCCCATGCATTAACAATGCAACCAAAAAAACCCACAACAAACAATGCCACCAAAATTTAGATTTCTTAAATCAATCTTGAAGAAGAATGTGAAGATATGAGAGCTATGCTACCAATAGAAATATAATGTAAGCTACATATATATATATATAGTAAGCTACATATATAACCAAGTTTGCTAATAGCTACGTTAAAAGAAGTAAAGAAAAAGTGAAATTAATTTAATATTTTATTTAACAGAATATTTCAAATCATGTTTCAACACGTAATCAATGTGCAATATTAATGAGTTTTTTGCATACTTTTTTCATATTGCCTTCAAATATATAATATATATAATATTTACATATAATATATAATATATTGGATATAATATATAATATGAATATATAATATATATACATGTGTTATATATTTATTATATATAATTACATATTTTATATAACAATATATTATAATTATATTAGTATATATAATAATTATATTATATATTATATATATAATAATGCATGGCATATATAATTAGATATATAAATAAATAGTTATAAATATATTTATATATTTAATGTATAAATCATATATAAATGTAGAATATGTATTATATAAAATAAATATATAAATAAGATATATTTTATATAAATATATAAACATATTTTATATAAACATGCATATATATATAATGGAATACTATTTAGCCATGAAAAAGAATGGACAAGGCAGTTTTACAAGACAAAAATAAGGAGAATCTCTTTGTCCCTTTCCTAGTCACTTTCTGGCTTTTTGTGTGCCCCCTAGCAGTTTCTCTAGACACATATCACTGTAAGTCTCTATGACTGCATTCTGTTCCACTGTTCTGGAGCATTCTGCCTACCATCACTGCCCACCTCTGGTCCTTCTGACTAATTCCTGTTCTTACTTCAAGGTCTTAATCAATTGTCCAAATCAACAGCCCTAGGAAGAGTTTTACACCCTGGCCTCCAGACATAATTAATTTGGTTTTCTCTTTGTGCCCTTAACATACTTATATTATGTACATTTACTTGCTTTCATGTTTTTCTCTTACTTTGAGGGTCTTGAAACCTTGAACTGCCTATATCCCAATGAATATAACTAGTAACATACAGTTGATGTTAAGTAAATGGCTCTAGATCTTAATTTTAAACTCAGGCCTAAGTAAGCTTCCAGGGGCTTTCCCTTGTCCTCATGTACTCTGTTTACAAAGAATGCTGGAAAGGCTAAGTTAGATGCTGATTGCACCTAGTGAAATATAAGCATACTGATAAATGTTAATAATTATTAATAATTCCATATTCTTAAATATTCCTGCCCAGTGGTCAATTAAATAGGAAGCAACATGAATTTGGCTAAAACTAAATTGAGTTTTCAGGATGTATAAGCAGATTCTGTCAAAAAAGAAGAAAAGAGAAGATGTATATAAGACACAATCTTATTTTGAATATGGAAGAAATTGGCCGATGGGATTTGATAAATAATGGAGTTAATATAGAATGGGACAAAGGGTCTAGCCTCATGTTGGGTAGAAAGTTCACAGGTTTTATTAATTACTTATAACTAACAAACAGTTCAGTAAATAAATATAAAAAAAGAGCATAAAAATAACCTATATCCAATTCATTGCACCTTAGTACTCATAGTGATGGCATATTTGCTTTGTTATTTTCCACACTGATGACATCCTGCAGGCGAGTCACATACTATCCTTTTATTAGATGAGCTCTACATGTACCATGAGGATTTTCTTCTCAATTCAAGTATTTTTATTCTTCATTCACTGTTTCCTTGTGGCTCCCTAGGCTTCCATTAGCATTTCTTCTGCAAGTTTTCCCACAATTCTTATACTTGTTTTAGCCAATTGTAAACTTCTTTGGTCTTTTAAAACTTTATTAAATATTTATAAAACTTTGCATAAACTCTCTATTGATACATAAGCACTCCAACACTTGGCAGCTGGGCATTTGTTTCTTATCTCTCAGAGCTCTGTGGTTTGACTGGGCTTAGCTGGGCAGTTCTTGCTGGGATCTGTCATGTGGTTATAGGCAAATGGTGGCTGAAACTCCAGTCATCTGACAGCTTGGCTGGCCTTGACATCTAAGGGGGCTGGACGTGATACTGGCTGTCAGCTGAGGGTGTTTAACCAAACATCTACCTGTGGCTTTTTCATCTGGCTTGGGTTTCTTAGAGCATGATGGTGGGACTCTAGGAGCAGAAGCTTCATGTCTTCTTATGACGTGTCTCAGAAAATCCAGAATATCCTTCTTGCTGTTTTCTACTGGACAAAGGAGTCACTAAGGTCAACCACACATGGGGCAGGGATTAGACCTCACCTCTCACTGGGAAGAGCAGCAGAGGGTGGTGTCCATTTTGATCTACCACACTTCTTCTTATATAACTTTTTATTTTTTGTATTTTTATTGTATTATATTAGTCACCATACAATACATCATTAGTTTTTTTTTTTTAAAGATTTTATTTATTTATTTGACAGAGAGAGATCACAAGTAGATGGAGAGGCAGGCAGAGAGAGAGAGAGAGAGGGAAGCAGACTCCCTGCGGAGCAGAGAGCCCGATGCGGGACTCGATCCCAGGGCCCTGAGATCATGACCTGAGCCGAAGGCAGTGGCTTAACCCACTGAGCCACCCAGGCGCCCCAATCATTAGTTTTTTGATGTAACATTCCAAGATTTATTGTTTATATTTAATACCCAGTGCTCTATACACTACATGTCCTCCTTAATACTCACCACCAGGCTCACCCATCCCACCACCCTTTATATAATTTTCTAAACACTACATCTGTTCTTTATAGAAATTCTAAGCTTAATTTAAAAGATTAGAATAAATGCTCAGAAATATATGTAGTTCTGAGGAAAAGACATTGCATACTCATCACATTTAAAATGTAACCTGTTTGGTTTTAATCTCATCACTGGACACTTACAACCATTGAATAAGCAATTAAGTTGTCCAACTTGCGAGGAATTTCTGGATATAGATAATACATGCAGTCATGAACTGGTTGCAAAATATGACCATAATGCATTTTAAAGTCAAAACCCAAATAACTGTTGGATTACCTTTTATTATTATTTAGTTACATTTCTGTTTTCCTTCATAGCTTTGGATAAATAAGTATTGACTCCATCTAGAGACTTCTTTATAGCCACTAAATTTACATACTCCCAATCTTTTCTTCAAGAATGTTATCAGCAACTACTTATGTGGCAGATTATTTTCCTAAAAAAGGTTACAACAATATTCCCTATCAAACATGTTCTTGTTTTTCTTTTTAAAAATGAACTTTATTTCTTAGAACAATTTTTGTCTATTTATAAAAATATTATGAAGATAGTGTAGAGAGTTTTCATTATACCCTATATGCAGTCTTCATATTATTAATATTTTACATTAGTATTGTATGTTTGTCCCAATTAATGAACAAATCTTGATATATTAGTATGAAATAATGCCCATACATTTTAAATATTTTTATTTTAATTTTTAATTTAAATTAGCAAATACATATAGTACATCATTAGTTTCAGTTGTAGTGTTCAATAATTTCAAAAACACCCAGTGCTCATTGAATCATGCACCCTCCTAATGTCCATACATTTTATCTTATTATCCATACATTCTATCTAATGTCCATTTCCTGTTCCAAGATCTCATCCACATTGTCCTTATGGCTCCTTAGCCTCTTCTGGGCTGTGACACTCATGTATGATCGACAATTCTCCCAAAGAGAAGTAAGGTCTTTTCCTTCTCATGAATCTGGCAGGTTTATGGCTACAGCACAAGGATTACTATGTGACTTTGGAGGGTAGGCCAAATAAAACAGACCTATTTCTTCAGGATGTTTGCTCTCACAACCCAGTACATTGTGAGGAAACCCAAACTGGCCATGAACGGGCCAAGTATAGTTATTTCTGCTAATAACCTGGCTGTTGTTCCAGCCAACATCCAGCATCATCCACCAGATGTGGCATTAATGATGCCTCCAGATAATTTCAGCCTCTAACTACTGAGTCACTACAGATATCAAGCCTTCAGTTGAAGGTCCAGACTTTATGGCACTGAGAAAAGCCAACTCCAGTATGCCCTGTCCAACCCCTGACACAATCCAAAATAATAATACAGTGATTGTCTTATGATACAAGTCTAGGTTGTTATATAGTCATAGTAACTGGGAACACTTGAAATTCACAAATTTCTATAAATCCAGATTACATGTTATAACTGGGAGGTAGTGGCCAGGAAGAAGTAGGAGCATTCCCTGGAGTAGCTGGTTGTAGCAGGAGTAAATTGCCATATGCGTGGCACTTTTCTTACTTCTTATTTAACTTAAGAATGAATAAATATCTATTGAGTGTCTATCATGTGCCAGGCACTGTTGTAGGTACCTGGGTTGCACCAATGAAGAAAACAAAGATCCCTGCTTTTACTGAACTACCATTTTAACAAAGGAAGACAGACATCAACAAATAATATTATAAAAAAAAATATATAGCAGGTTTGAAGGTGCTAAATGCAATTAAAAAAAAAGACAGCTTGCTGCTAGGCAAAGTGTCAATAGTGCTGTGGGGCTTCTCATAGCATTAAGCAGAAAGGTCAAAATGGACCTGTTTGACACAGCAAAGACTCTGGTGTACCACTGAGTCCAAGTCACCCAGAAAAGCAGAGCCTGAGGCAAAGATCAAGTAGGAAAATTTGGGAGTATAAGCACAGGATAGTAGAAAGAGAAAAAGGAGAAGCAAGGACAAGAAGTGAGCAAAACTATGTGGTGAGGTAAGTTATGGCATGGGAGCCTCTTCCTAACAGGCCACAAGAGAAAGGGAAGATTAGTTGGCAAAAAATGTTCCTTTAGCACATCAAATGTCCTCAGGGGGCTCATAGGATGGGCTTTACTTTGGTGAGGACACGAGCTGTGGTGTCAGGTTCTCCTTTGTCTGCCCTCTCCCAGTGACCCTGGTGCCTTCAGTTTCCATCATCCTTCGGGCTGGTCAGGAGTCCAAATAAAGAGTTTGTCTCTTATCTGAGTCTGGGCCAGCAGCACACAGTGTATCTCATCTGAGCCTGGAGAGCAGCACACAGTGCACTTCTCATCCAAATACAAATGTGATCAGGCTGCTCAGTGTAGAGTTTGAGCATAGGCTGAGACTGTGGGCCTGGGGCTTCAGCTGGGATTCCTGCTCTGCAGGGCCTGGCAAGAGCTCAACAAAGGCAGCAAGGGCAGAGCAATGTCCTGACTATGGTCCCTTAGAAAGAAAGTGGTAATGCAGAGAATCTGACTAAGCCTGTTGGTATTATCTATTTCCAGATGTAAGGTAGTTTGCTGTGTAGAAATCTAGGGCCAGGATGATCTGGGCAGACAAAACAGCCAGACAAGATCCTATGGCAAGTATTGCCTTCTTTGATAATGAGCAAGGAGACTAGAATGGCTTGGACATGGGAGCAAAAGGGACAGTGAGAAAAAAAAATGTTTGAGAAGAACACAGGCCCAAGAGGGGCAGGTCCTGTGGGCCTTCGGACTTTAAATAAAGCAAGAGACTCTAAATGGAAGAGTTGAGTGAAGGATTGGAATGGTTATGTATAGTTTGGAAGGCTGAGTCTGGCTGTTGGGTTATAAAGATTCAATGGGGGCAGGTGGTGTTTCAGTGGAGGTTGGAGAAGCAGAGGGCCTGGGATGCTACGGTAATAAAGAGGGAAAATGACAATAGCTTAGATAAGATGGTAGTATGAGGCAGTCCTAGGTAGACTCTCTCTGAAGGTAGAGCATGTAGGATTTCCTAATGTATTGGATATCAGATATGAGAGAAAGAACTGGGTCCATAGTTTTTGGCATAGCAAGATGGATGTGATCACTATTGCTTTGCATGGAGAAGATACAGGTGCAGCTGCTGTCTGGGCTCAGAACTTCTATTTGAACAAAAGGGATTGAAACATTTAGGTACAGACATTAAGGTCATAATTAGATGTATGAGTGAGAAAGAGATAAAGAATATTTTTTCCAACTATGGGAAACTGGGGTTAGGTGTCCTGATCCCCTGGAGGCCATTCAGCTTCAAGAGGAAGACTTGGGATGTTGTCCACTATAGTAGTTGCTTGTGAGAATGCTGTGTAGTGTAGACTGGCAGAAGATGGGAAGGTAGGCTAGTTGACCATGTCACATGAGTTCAATATTTTGGAAATCAAATTGAGCCCTTTTAAGTTACCTAGTGCAATAGAACATGTTGAGTGTGCCTGGATTTGTCACCTCCAATGGACTGAAGCTTCCCATTAGTGAAGTCATTGGTTAGCTAGGACTTGGCAGAGGATAACAAGACTGAGCTGTACTTCTGTCCTGTTTCCCCAGGTTGAGCTGTATGATATTGAGGGATCAGACACCCCTTCAATGATTGCATTTTAAAGTAGAAATTGTACTAATACCCAGTGTATAGGACTGATGAACCAAAAGTTCAGAGCAGAGCCAGCCACATATCAAGTGGTTAGTAAATGTGAACTGGTGTGATGGTGGTGGTGGTGGTGGTGGTGGTTCTGACAGGTTATCCTCTTTTCTGAGGACACTTCCCTGATTTCATAAATTTGAAAGCTGTCTCATTATATAACTTTTTGTGGTGCTTCTGAGTGTGTAGGTTTGGAGTTCGAGGAATTTTATTGTTGTTGTTGATGAGCCACTTGGTGGTTTTCAGCTGAAATTTTTATTTTTATTTTTTTAAGATTTATGGACCCTGAGAAACAAACAGGGTTTCAGAGGGGAATAGGGGATTGGGATAACCAGGTGATGTATTAAGGAGGATACGTGTTTGATGAGCACTAGGTGTTACACGTGACTAATGAATCATTGAACACTACATCAAAAGCTAATGATGTACTATACAGTGGTTAACTGAACATACAAAACAAACAAAAATGTAGTGCTTTTGAAGAAATGCAATGAACTAAACACTTATGTCCCTTTAAAATTCATACATTAAAATTCTAAGTACCAAGGTGATGATATTAGAAGGTGGGGCCTTCATCAGCGAAATTCAAATCAAAACCACATTGAGATATCACCTTACACCAGTTAGAATGGCAAAAATTGACAAGGCAAGAAACAACAAGTGTTGGAGAGGTTGTGAAGAAAGGGGAACCCTCTTACACTGTTGGTAGAAATGCAGGTTGGTATAGTCACTTTGGAAAACAGTGTAGAGGTTCCTCAAAAAGTTAAAAATAGAGCTACTCTGTGATCCAGCAATTGCACTACTGGGTATTTACTCAAAAGATACAGATGTAGTGAAAAGAAGGGCCACATAAACCCCAGTGTTCATATCAGCAATGTCCATAATAGCCAAACTGTGGAAAGAGCCAAGATGCCCTTCAACAGATGAATGGGTAAAGAAGATATGGTACATATATACAATGGAATATTATTCATCCATCAGAAAGGATGAATACAGGGTGCCTGGGTGGCTCAGTGGGTTAAAGTCTCTGCCTTTGGCTCCAGTCATGATCCCAGGGTCCTGGGATCGAGCCCCACATTGGGCTCTCTGCTCAATGGGGAGCCTGCTCCCCGCTCTCTCTCTGCCTACCTCTCTGCCTACTTGTGATCTTTGTATGTCAAATAAATAAATAAAATCTTAAAAAAAAAAAAAAAAGAAAGGATGAATACCCAGCTTTTGCATTGACATGGATGGAGCTGGATGAGGTTATGCAAAGTGAAATAAGTCAAACACAGAAAGACAATTATTATATGATTTCACTTATTTTTGGAATAACATGAAAGATATTAGGAGAGGAAGGGAAAAATGAGGAGGGATATCAGAGGGGAGAAGAACCATAAGAGTCTATGGACTTAGAGAAACAAACTGAAGATTGTAGCGGGGAAGGGGGTGGGGGGTTGCTGGTTCTAATGATGGGTACTAAGGAGGGCATGTATTGCATGAAACCCTGGGTGTTATACGCAAACAATGAATCATGGAATACTACATCAAAAACTAATAGTGTAGAGTATGGTGACTAACATAACATAATTTAAAAAAAAAGCATTAAAAAATTAAAGAAAGAAGGTGGGGGCTTTGGGAAGTAACGAAGTCAGGAAACAGAGCCCTGGTGAATGGGAGTAGTGCCCTTACATAAGAGAGCCCAGAGAGCTCCCTCTCCCCTCATGTTGGGAGGGCACAAACAAGAAAATGTACAGTCTATGAACCAGGAAGTGGGTCCTCAGCAGACACTGAACCTGTTGGCAACTTGATCTGGGATTTCCAGCCTCCAAAACTGTGAGAAATTAATTTGTGTTGTTTATAAGCCAAAAAATGTATTTATTTATCAGGGGTAGAGGAGCAGAGAGAGAGGCAGAATCTCTCCGCTGATCATGGGGCCTGAGGTGGGGCTGGATCCCACCACCCAAGAGATCATGACATGGGCTGAAATTGCAAGTTGGATGTTCAATCCACTGAGCCACCCTGGTGCCCCTCAGCTGACAATTTTTAATTAGCAGAAATACTTCTATGGCCGTCACTCTCCACTTCGCTCTGTAATGCAGCAGGAGGATGGCAGCCAAGAGAATGCAATAGGGAAAACTGTATCGTTTGGGACTTGGTATACTGAGAAAACAACAAAAAATGTACATGTTTTCAAGCCCTAAAGTGCTCAACTGATGGATCCAGGTGGTTTTACAACAAACAGAACAGGGTAGTGTGAGCAGGTGGTGCATTTATGAGCTCTGGGTCAGGATCTATGCAGGGCATCTCTCATAACTCAATGTCAAAAATCTTCATGGAGGGTACCAATGTGCCCATTTCACTGACTGGGGATTTGAGGCTGAGAACTTTAGCAACATGCCAGAGCCACAGACTGCGTGCAGGGGGCTGGGTCTTGAATCATCCCATGATACATGCAGTCTCCTCTTTGTGCACCTAGCTTAAGCGGGTGAGGGGTATGGGTGTGGGTCACAGAAAATTGAGGGCCAAGCTGGCATTAGCAGGCAGGAACTACTCTTCACTCTGTGTCCCAGTGCTATCTATTGGAAGATGTCCATGCTCCTGAAACTCCAGTGCGCCATCTCAAAATGGAAGAAAAGAAACAAGAGGTATCATGACTGTGCAGAGGTCTCCACAGCTGGAAGAAAAGTGGAATTATGGTTTTCTACCTCAGAAATAAAAGGGCTCTATTTGTATATCTTCTTTAAGTTTCCACCAGGAGAGTTTCCTTATTTATGTATGTATGTATGTATGTATGTATGTATGTATGTATTTATTTATTATTTTGCATAAATGTATCACCCTGTGCATTAAAACTTCCTCTTCAGGGGCTGTTTTATTTCATTAACCCTCTTCTTTGTTTTGCAACATCCAACTGTTTCAAGACTCTCCAGCTCATGGAAATGGGAAATAGCCTCCAGTCCTCTTACTGAGCTTCCCCTGCAGCCCTGGCTGAGTGAAGTCACCTGGAACCTGACTACTCAGGGCACTGCTGGGGAGTCATGATAACATTTCATCTATCTCATGAACCTTCCTTTTCCTGGGGCTCCATGGGAGACACAGACTCTGAACAGAAAGGACCATTTTCTTTCAACTAAGAATCAGTGCTGGTCAGAAGCAATCTCATCATCTCTTGAAAACCAAGGACTCAACACCAAAGTTGTTTAGAACATGCCACAAAACTAAATCAGATCCCTTCTGTGAGTCCACTCGGAGAGCACATTTTCTAAACCACTTTAATGGAAAAAAATAAACCAGATACAAAATTACTTGAACTTCCACTTAAATGATGATCCACAGACCTCTTAAGTTAATCTTAAAAAAATTCTTCAAAGGATAGGGAAACTATGTTTCTTTTTTTCCTTTCAAGAAAGCTTTCAAGATAGCTTTTGTCCTTTAAAGATAGCTTCAAAATAGCCTTATTTCTGGAACTTTCTATAAGTCCTTACTTTATGTAGCCCTTATATATCAGCCCCAATCTTTTAATTAATAAACTTTTAATTTTAGACATTAGTTTTATATTTGCAAAAATGGTACAGACACTTCCCCTATACCCCTCACCCAGTTTCACCACTATGAAAAATTTATATTAGTATGTTAACTTCATTGCAAATAATGAGCCAATATTGGCATATATTTATTTAAGAGAGAGTGTGTGAATGGGGTGAGGGGCAGAGTGGGAGGGAGAGGCAGAAGATTTCAAGCAGACTCTGCACTGTGCCGGGAGTCAGACACAGGACTCGATCTCAGGACCCTGGGATCATGACCTGAGTTGAAACCAAGAGTTGGACAATTAACTGACTGAGCCACTCAGGGGGCCCTTGACACATTATTATTAATTAAAGCCCATACTTTATTCAGACTGCCTTAGTTTCTAACTCATGTCCCTTTGTGAGTTTCAGGATCCCATCCAGGTCATCACTTTGCATTTAGTTATTATGTCTCCTTATGCTTTTCTCAGCTGTGGCAGTTTCTCAGAATTTAGTTGTTTTTGATGACCTTGACAGTTTTGAAGAATACTACTTAGCTATTTTGTAGAATGTCTCTTGGAATTTGTCTTTTTCTTTCATAACTAGAATAGGGTTACATATTTTGGGGAGGAGGACCACAGAAGTAAGTTGCCATTCTCATGGCATCATATTTAGGGTATAGGCCATCCCGGAGAGTCCATTTTTCTTGCCTTTTCCAACTTTTAGAGGCTGCCTGCAGGCCATAGTTTGTGGTCCTCTTTCATCTTCAAAGCCCCAGGTGGCTGCTAGAAACCTTCTCACATTACATCACTCTGACACTGACCCTTCCCTTTTTTGCATCCCTCTTGTATTTATAAGGACTCTTGTCATTACTTTGGGACCAACTGAATAATTCAGGGTAATCTCTTCAAATCAAGGTCATCCCATAAGCAAATTTAGTTCTATCTGCAAACTTAATTCTCCCTAGTCATGCAACCTAACATATTCACAGATTCCTAATGTTAAAACATGGACACTTTGCGGGGGGGGCATTAATCTACCTACACAAAAAAACAAAATCTCTGTGTTATATGTGATTATTATTACTAGAGTAGAATTTTTTTCTAGCTCCTCTCAGCAGACAGGGCAAGAAAATATATGCATTTTTTAAACCTGTGTGTGAATACACACACACACACACACACACACACACACACACACACATCCATCTGTATCTATACTAAGCCCTTAACTATAACCTGAGACTCCAATAATAAGAAATCTGGTAACCACTATCTGCCATCATTTACCTTAACTATTCAATTCCAATATACATGGATAATGTATTGTCTACCTGAACTGAACCCGTGTAGGAAAGAACTTCATCAATTAGAGTATAATGCCTATGAGCAGTTCCTTTTGCCTTTAGTCTTACAAATTATGTTTCTTTCCAAAATTACTTAGGTAACACTTTTCACCCCCACCCCTTTTAGGGAGATTATTTCAACGATATGCAATATAGTTTTCGTTTGTTTTCTCCTCCTCCTCCCCCTCCGCTACCTTTCTCTCCTCCTCCTCCTCCTCCTCCTCCTCCTCCTCCTCCTCCTCCTCCTCCTTCTTCATTTGTTATAGTTCCATTCCATTCAGGAATTCCCAACTCAGCCCCTTTGAATGTAAAAGACTGAAGTGGGAAGATAGCATGAGGAACCAGAGTATAAGAGTACATGAGGGTAAGGACAAGTAATTAGTAAAAACAACCCAACACACGTTGTTTCCTGTTCTGTTAATTTTGGCCATTCTAACTGGTGTAAGGTGGTATCTCAATGTGGTTTTGATTTGGATCTCCCTGATGGCTAATAATGATGAACGTTTTTTCATTTGTCTGTTAGCCATTTGTATGTATCCTTTGGAGAAGTGTCTGTTCATGTCCTCTGTCTATTTTTTGATACTATTATCTGTTTTTTGGGTGTTGAATTTGAGGAGTTCTTAAAGATCTTGGATATCAGCGCTTTGTCTGTAGTGTCATTTGTGAATATCTTTTCCTATTCTGTGGGTTGCCGCTTTGTTTTTTTTTACTGTTTCCTTTCCTGTGCAATGGATTTTTATCTTGATGAAGTCCCAAAAGTTCATTTTCACTTTTGTTTCTTTGCCTTTGGAGACATGTCTTGAAAGAAGTCGCTGTGGCCAATATCCAAGAAATTACTGCCTATGTTCTCCTCTACGATTTTGATGGATTCCTGCCTCATATTGAGGTCTTTCAAGTATGTGAAACTATATGATAATTGACCTTTTCTGCTTGAGTTATTTCACTCAGCATAATCTCCTCCAGTTCTGTCCATGTTGATACAAAAGTTGTGTATTCATCCTTTTTGATGGCTGAGTAATATTCCATTGTATATATGGACCACATCTTCTTAATCCATTCGTCTGTTGAAGGGCGTCTTGGCTCTTTCCACAGTTTGGAAATTGTGCCATTGCTGCTATGAACATTGGGGTACATTTGTCCCTTCTTTTCACTACATCAGTATCTTTGGGGTAAATACCCAGTAGTGTAATTGCAGGGTCATAGGCTAGCTCTATTTTTAATTTTCTGAGGAATCTCCACACTCTTTTCTAAAGTGGCTGCACCAAATTGCATTCCCACCAATAGTGTAAGAATCCTGGAACACTGAAAAAATAAGATTGAAAAAAATCCAACAGCTCGGAAAATACCCTGGCCAAAAGTATATTCAGCATCATCTTAACTGTTTATTACATTTCTAGCCATCTTTTAAAGACCATTGTGAAAGTGGCTTTTTCTGATTGTCTCCTTCCTCTCTTCCTCCTCTTCCTTCTTCTTTTTCTTCTTCTTTTCCTTCTTCTTCTCCTCCTTCTTCTTCATCTTTGTCTTCATCTTCTTCCTGGACTAAACAAAGACACAATGTTCCAACAAATTTGCTCTATTTTAAAGTCTATGATAAAGAGATATCTGCATGCCCACCAATATTCTTTATAAATAAGACCCACTTTGTTTCCAGAATGTCTGTTTTTTGTAGATCTTAACAGTATTTGCTTACATGTCTATGTGTTTTATTATAACAAGCACAAATGGAGGGCATGTTCATTCTTCTTAAAGTATGCAGGTCTACAAGTCTTAGAACAAAATTAGTGCTAAAGAAAAGTGCAGTGAAATATAGTGAATTAGAGAAAGAAAGCCTGTTGCTCCATCCATAAGTCCACCAAATCCTCTCATTCTGCCTCATATGTTACCATTTTTAGGATGAGTTATAACCCCTGGAATTTAGAGATGGCTAGTCTATCCCAACGTGTACCTTATGAGGGGTGACTCCCAGATAGAATGGCCAGTTTCCAGTAATTTATTTTGGGTTAAGGTGGAGAACATTCTTACTTCCAATAAGCAGAATTATGGCACTGGTATCTCTTACTGTTGGCTAGACATCTATGGGTTTTTCAAAGCCAAGTCCAAGTTTCATGGGTTTTCTTTAAAGATTTTATTTATTTATTTGACAGAAAAATCATAAGGAGGAAGAGAGGCAGGCAGGGAGAGAGAGAGGGGGAAGCAGGCTCCCTGCTGAGCAGAGAGCCTGATGTGGGGCTCGATCTCAGGACCCTGAGATCATGACCTGAGCTGAAGGCAGAGGCATTAACCCACTGAGCCACCCAGGAGCCCCTCAAAAGCATTGTTTTAAGACCTACGGCCATGTGATTTGTTGTTCTATTTCTCATCATAACCTTCAACTCAGTTGATGACATCTCACCAAAATACAGTACACTGAAAGAAGTGCTCCTGGATACCTATCTGACTTATTTCTTTGGTGTTCGTTGTGATCTCTCCTCTTTCATTCATGATTTTATTTATTTGGGTCCTTTCTCTTTTCTTTTTGATAAGTCTGGCCAGGGTTTGTCAATCTTATTAATTCTTTCAAAGAACCAGCTCCTAGTTTCGTTGATTTGTTCTATTGTTTTTTTGGTTTCTATTTCATTGATTTCTGCTCTGATCTTTATGATTTCTCTTCTCCTGTTGGGTTTAGGGTTTCTTTCTTGTTCTTTCTCTAGCTCCTTTAGGTGTAGGGTTAGGTTGTGTACCTGAGACCTTTCTTGTTTCTTGAGAAAGGCTTGTACCGCTATATATTTTCCTCTCAGGACTGCCTTTGTTGTGTCCCACAGATTTTGAACCATTGTATTTTCATTATCATTTGTTTCCATGAATTTTTTCAATTCTTCTTTAATTTCCTGGTTGACCCATTCATTCTTTAGAAGGATGCTGTTTAGTCTCCATGCATTTGGGTTCTTTCCAAATTTCCTCTTGTGATTGAGTTCTAGCTTCAGAGCATTGTGGTCTGAAAATATGCAGGGAATGATCCCAATCTTTTGATATCGGTTGAGACCTGATTTAGGACCGAGGATGTGATCTATTCTGGAGAATGTTCCATGTGCACTAGAGAAGAATGTGTATTCTGTTGCTTTGGGATGAAATGTTCTGAATATATCTGTGATGTCCATCTGGTCCAGTGTGTCATTTAAGGCCTTGATTTCCTTGTTGATCTTTTGCTTGGATGATCTGTCCATTTCAGTGAGGGGAGTGTTAAAGTCCCCTACTATTATTGTATTATTGTGGATGTGTTTCTTTGATTTTGTTATTAATTGGTTTATATAGTTGGTTGCTCCCACGTTAGGGGCATAGATATTTACAATTATTAGATCTTCTTGTTGGAAAGATCCTTTGAGTATGATATAGTGTCCTTCCTCATCTCTTATTATAGTCTTTGGCTTAAAATCTAATTGATCTGATATAAGGATTGCCACTCCTGCTTTCTTCTGATGTCGATTAGCATGGTAAATTCTTTTCCACCCCCTCACTTTAAATCTGAAGGTGTCTTCGGGTTTAATATGAGTTTCTTGTAGGCAACATATAGATGGGTTTTGTTTTTTTATCCATTCTGATACCCTGTGTCTTTTGATTGGGGCATTTAGCCCATTAACATTCAGGGTAACTATTGAGAGATATGAATTTAGGGCCATTGTATTGCCTGTAAGGTGACTGTTATTGTATATTGTTTCTGTTCCTTTCTGATCTACTAATTTTAGGTTCTCTCTTTGGTTAGAGGACCCCTTTCAATATTTCCTGTAGAGCTGGCTCGGTGTTTGCAAATTCTTTCAGTTTTTATTTGTCCTGGAAGCTTTTAATCTCTCCTTCTATTTTCAATGATAGCCTAGCTGGATATAGTATTCTTGGCTGCACGTTTTTCTCGTTTAGTACTCTGAATATATCATGCCAGCTCTTTCTGGCCTGCCAGGTCTCTGTGGATAAGTCTGCTGCCAATCTAATATTTTTACCATTGTATGTTACAGACTTCTTTTCCCGGGCTGCTTTCAGGATTTTCTCTTTGTCACTAAGACTTGTAAATTTTACTATTAGGTGACGGGGTGTGGACCTATTCTTATTGATTTTGAGGGGGGTTCTCTGAACCTCCTGGATTTTGATGCTTGTTCTCCTTGCCATATTGGGGAAATTCTCTCCAATAATTCTTTCCAATATACCTTCTCCTCCCCTCTCTCTTTCTTCTTTTTCTGGAATCCCAATTATTCTAATGTTGTTTCGTCTTATGGTGTCACTTATCTCTCGAATTCTCCCCTCATGGTCCAGTAGCTGTTTGTCCCTCTTTTGCTCAGCTTCTTTATTCTCTGTCATTTGGTCTTCTATATTGCTAATTCTTTCTTCTGCCTCATTTATCCTAGCAGTGAGAGCCTCCATTTTTGATTGCACCTCATTAATAGCTTTTTTGATTTCAACTTGATTAGATTTTAGTTCTTTTATTTCTCCAGAAAGGGCTTTTATATCTCCCGAGAGGGTTTCTCTAATATCTTCCATGCCTTTTTCGAGCCCAGCTAGAACGTTGAGAATCGTCATTCTGAACTCTAGATCTGACATATTACTAATGTCTGTGTTGATTAGGTCCCTAGCCTTTGGTACTGCCTCTTGTTCTTTTTTTTGTGGTGATTTTTTCCGCCTTGTCATTTTGTCCAGATAAGAGTATATGAAGGAGCAAGTAAAATACTAAAAGGGTGGCAACAACCCCAGGAAAATATGCTTTAGCCAAATCAGAAGAGATCCCAAATCATGAGGGGGGGGAAGGGGATAAAAAGAGGTTCAGAACGAAAAAAAAAAAAGAAAAGAAAAAAGAAAAAAGAAACAAATAAAAAAAGAAAACCAATAATGAAAAAATATAAAAAGGAAAAAAAATATATATATTAGATAACCTAGTTAAAAAACGTTAAAAAAGAAAAGGGTAAAAGTTTAAAAAATTTAGCAGAAGAAGAGAAAAAAAATTGAAAAAGAAAAAAAAATTAAATTAACTGCAAGGGTAAAGAATCATGGGGAGAAAGCCATGAGTTTTGTACTTTGCTTTCTCCTCCTCTGGAATTCCGCTGTTCTCCTTGGTATTGAAACTGCACTCCTTGGTAGGTGAACTTGGTCCTGGCTGGGTTTCTTGTTGATCTTCTGGGGGAGGGGCCTGTTGAAGTGATTCTCAAGTGTCTTTGCCCCAGGTGGAGTTGCACTGCCCTTACCAGGGGCCGGTCTGAGTAATCCGCTCAGGTTTGCTTTCGGGAGCTTTTGTTCCCTGAGCGCTTTCCGTAGAGTTCCGGAGGGCGGGAATGAAGATGGCGGCCTCCCAGTCTCCAGCCCAGAGAAGCTGAGAGCCCGGGGCCCCACTCCTTAGTGTGCCCTCAGAGAACAGCGCCCAATTACTCCCGTCACCCTGGCGTCTGGCCGCACTCTGAGCTGACCGAGCCTGCGACTGGTTCAAAGTAACCCCGAGCTTAGAGCTCACTCCTCGGCTCCGTCTCTGTAGCCGGCTTCCCCGTTCTAATACCTGCAAGCTCTGCGACACTCAGACACCCTCGATCCTTCTGTGACCCTGCGGGACCTGAGGCCACACTGACCCCGCGTGGGCTTCACCCCGGTTAAGCCTCTGGAGCGATGTCCCTCAGCGGAACAGACTTAAAAGTCCTGATTTTGTGCTCCGTTGCTCCGCCGCTTGCCGGGAGCCAGCCCCTCCCCCCCACGGTCTGTCTTCCCGTCACTTTGGATTCACTTCTACGCCAGTCCTACCTTTCAGAAAGTGGTTGATTTTCTGTTTCTAGAATTGCTGTTCTTCTTCTCTTCGATCTCCCATTGGATCCCAAGTTTCATGGGTTTTGTGATGTGTTCCCTCACTATCCTAGTTTTCATTAATATTTCTCACCTCTGAATTCTTACACCATATGTTGGCTTTTTGTGCTGGACACTGGATCTTTTTAATACTGTGTCACCATCCTGGTCATATTTTCATGCTTTCTGTATCTCCTCAAAAATGCAGTATCTACCACAGGTAGGATTCATTTATTGTCCTTCTCTTTGTTTCTCAAGGTTTCTGTCATGACATCTTATATGTAGGAAATGATCAGTAAATTCAAGAAGATTGAGAATTAAAAATTACCAACTGAAATCAATTCATCATCCAGGTGAAGAGTGTATTTATCCTAGGAACACCTACCTTATAGATTCATGCAATATAGGGACATCTTATTTCTATTTACTGCTTTGCAACACAGTAAACCAAACACACAAATTATCACATTTTCAAGAGGTATTAGGTAAACCAATGTCCACTTCTGTGCTCTCCCCAAAACAGAGACTGTTTTATCTTTCTCAGTGCAGGTGGTTATTTGGGAACTAATCCCAGGAAGCACCAGTAATAAACAAGGGATATGAACAGACAGGAAATCAATAAAGTACTGTTTATTGAGCTTATGATACTTTTGGTGATGGGTCTTTGTCTCATTGGGACCTCTAAGTCACCTCATAAAATTCACCCAGGGGTAATACCTGTAAGGGTGAGACTGAACATCTATCCACTGGCTTCCAGTCTTCATACGTGGTTATTGTCCCTGGAAACCTTAACAACTACAACACCATCATCTGCCATTTTCCCTCACCAAACTCCAAGGCTGCAGCTCTGGGTGGACCGAGACACTTCTCTATACCCTGAACTAAAAGCAGAGAGCCCCTCTGGTGTCCTTGAGATGAGACTTGGAAATGTGCACAGAGCTGTCCTGCACAGCTGCACTGAAATTAGGTCACCTGTGGAGCTGGGGTAAAGAGATGTTTCTTTACCAAATATTGCCTGATTTTCAGAAACACAGGCTAAGACAGAAAAGGAAGGCCCAAGCTGCTTACCCAAGTCTCAACTAAGAAGACATCTAGGATTAGATTTCATTCTTGAAGTTTTGTCCTAAGCCTGAGTCTAAACTGTGTATAATTCTGATTTTGAGTTTTGTAAAATTGGGTTTTTGTAGTTCAGTTTAACATAGTGCTTTGGCAGCAGTCCATGAGGGCTTTCAAACTCAAGAAGTAGAGCATTTGCTAAAGGCCAGTTTTTTGACTGGTGAGAGATTATGTTTGACCCAGCAGAGTGCTAATGTGTGGACCTGCATACTCCAGCAAAGGAAGTATTAGAGTGTATTTGTCATGTGAGACCAACTCATCCACGGGGAGGGTCCAGAAGATTTACCTTTCACCATATTGTGAGAACAGAATCTGTGAGAGGATCCCTGTATCCTTGAAGAGGTCACTGTTCACTCTTCTCTGTAGGCCAGACCTTTCCGTGTGAACTACAGTCACTGGAGTGGTAAATCTAAATGTAGGAGTAATTGGATCCCAGGGTGGCAGAGACTCAACCAGCAAAGGCAAGATGGACATGGTTACTAAAAAGAATTACAGAGTCAAAGCAGTAATCAGAATATTCTGACTTGTGCAGACCATGGTGCTGGCTGGTTAATTAGCATTCCTAGAAGAGAAATAGATGGGGGAGTTTACTAAATTCTTACTTGATCTGTATGAGCATCAAAGTTTTAGGTCAAATGAATAAAAGCTGAATCTGAATCATTAAAACATAGAGTCATAGACCCTGAATCAATACTGAAGTTTGAGCCAGTTTATAGACCCAGAGCCTCTTGAATAAAGGAGAGGCTAGGTGCCCTTGAAGGAAGACCTGGCAGTACACTGGTGACAATTTATACTGTTAATGTTTCTCTCAGCCTTCTCCATTGGAACCTATGGTGTTTTACTAGGGAAACTGAATTAGTAAAGAAGAAATCATCAGCTCTTTCTGGGACTACTGGACACTGACTAAACTGACACTGATTCTAGGAGACCCAAAATGTCACATGGTCCACTAGTCAGAGCAGGGATTTATGGAGGGCCGGTGACCAATGAAGTTTTAGCTTAAGCTATTCTCACAGTGTGCTCAGTAGGTCCCCAAATCCATCTTGTGGTTATTCCCCCAGTTCTGGGATGCATAATTGGAATAAATATACTCAGCAGCTGGCAGAATCCCTATTTGTACCCTGACCTATAGAGTGAGGATCATTATGGTGGGAAAGGTCAATTGCAAGCCACTAGAACTGCCTGAACCTAGCAAAACAGTAAACCCCAAGCAGTACCACATTCCTGGAGAGATTTCAGAATTAGTGATCAAGCAGGGCCTTGAGAGATGAAGGGCTGGTGATTTGTAGCACATCTCCATTCAACTCATTTATCTGGTGTGCACAGAAGAAAGATGGTCTTGCATAATGACAGTTGATTATCACAATCTTCACCAAGGTGACTACAATGGCAGCTGCTATCCAGATGTGGTTTCCTTGCTTGAGCAAATTGGCATATTCCTTAGTACCTTGTATGCAGTGGGACATACTTTATTTTCCATCCTTGTTAATAACAACCACTAGAAGCAGTTTGCTTTCAACTGGCAAGGCTGGCAATACACCATCACTCTTCTACCTCAGGGAAATATCAACTCTTCAACCTGTTATTGTAATTTAGTTTGTAAGATCTTGATTGCCTTTCCTTTCCACAAGATATCACACTGGCCTATTACACTGATGACATTACACTGATTGGACCTAGTGAGCTAGAAGTCTATATTATTGATAACATTATGTTGATTGGATCTAGTGAGCAAGAAGTAATTACTACTCTAGACTTCTGGCAAGCATATAAATGCCAGGGGTGGAAAATAAATCTGACTAAAATTAATAGTTTTCTATCTCAGTGAAATTTCCATGGCCCCAGAGATATGAGACATGTTGAGATCTCCCTTCTAAGGTGAAGGATAAGTTATTGCATCTGACCCCTCATTCAACCAAAAAGGAAGCACAATACCTAGGGGGAGCTCTGGATTTTTGGAAGTAGTACATTCTTTGTTTGTGTGTGTTACTCTGTCCCATGTGCCAAGTGATATGAAAAGCTGCTAGTTTGAATGCGACCAGAATAAGAGAGGTCTTGCAACAGACTCCAGCTGCTATGTTATCTGCTTAACCCTTCGGATCTTCTGATCCAACAGATCCACTGTGGCTGAAGAGTCAGTGGCAGATAGGGATGCTGTTTGGAGGCTTTGATAGGTACTCTATGCATCAGTAGCTATGCAGGGCTTTGGGATTCTGAGCAGAGTACTATCCTCCATCAAGGATAACTACTTGCTTTTTGAATGACAGCTCTTGGCTCATTACTGGGCTTTTGGAGAGACTGAAAGCACAAATAACTTACATGAATGAGTGATCCAAATGGCCATGGTTCCCTCTCCTGCCCCACTGTCTTCTCTCTCCCAGCCTTACCTATGGCCTCATGAGGAGCTCCCTATAAGCAGCTGACAGAGAAGAGAGGTCTCTATCTTGGTTTACACATAGTTCTGCATCAAAAGCAGGCACCACCTGGAAACGGTCAGAAAAA